>NC_086103.1:39758526-40377526 GCF_963921235.1 Mobula hypostoma
GCATTCGACTAGCGATCTGAAGGTCGTGAGTTGGAGCCCCAGCCAAGGCAGGGTGTTGTGTCCTTGAGCAAGGCACTTAATCACACAGTGCTCTGTGACGACACCAGTGCCAAGCTGTATGGGTCCTAATGCCCTACCCTTGGACAACATCGGTGTCATGGAGAGGGGAGACTTGCAGCATGGGCAACTGCTGGTCTTCCGTACAACCTTGCCCAGGCCTGCGCCCTGGAGAGTGAAGACTTTCCAGGCGCAGATCCATGGTCTCACAAGACTAGTGGATGCCTTTATTATTATTATTATACCAATCCTCTATCCATGCTAATACATCACCCCCAACTCTGTGCATCCTTATCTTATGAATAAGTCTTTTATGCGGCACCTTATCGAACACCGTCTGGAAATCCGAGTAAATAACATCCATCTGTTCCCGTCTATCCACCAGGAGAGAGGGGTGTAACAGCCATACTGAGAGATGACATTCAAAGTTCAAAGTAAATTTATCATCAAAATGCATATGTAAACATTTTTACTGGTTAAGATTTTTACTGCTATGCTGTAGGTATTTCATTTTAGCAGTTCTGCAAAAGCAGTCTATTCAATTGTTAGCATGTTTGGGTTTGAGCTAAAGATGAGGAGCTATGTTGTTCACCTTAGGAATGTTATATCAGCCAATCAGGATGGTGGAATTGGGAGGAGGTTCTAGAGAATGCTGCGTGGAGAAATCTTTGGTGATGGACACTGGTGTGGGTCGAGGTCTTCTGGCAGGAGCTGGGAGAAGACAGGAGGGAAGATGGCTAAGGACACCACGCCTGTTGCATAAGGTGCTTTGTGCAGATGAATTGCTTCAAGGAGAAAGGACCAATACTCCCATGGGGGAGCCCATTTGTTTGAGATGGATTTCGAACAACATTTGGAAGGTGGTGTGTGCTTTCGAGCGGACTGTGGGTCCAGCACGTGAGCTAAAGACGACTTCGAAATGGCTCCAACTTACTGTATGTGCACATTTGGACTGAGTTAACCAAAATGGACGCATTTTATTTTTTTCTTTTCTTTTTCCTATTAATTGTTCAATAAAGCTGAAATTTGTAAATATACTTTCTTTATAAATGTATATGGTGTACAATCTGTTATCTCTTGCCAACGGGTAATTGTAAGTGGGCAGCATTTTCACAGTATTCACTCAGATTGGAATGTGGGTGATCGAAACATCCCGGCTCTCCCGTCTGGCGGGACCAAAATCGTATTGACCCTAGACGTACAGAGTTCAAGAAAGGTGGTTTTCTCACTGCTGAATCCATTGGCTTTTTAGCGAGGGGCTAACCAGCCATGTTTCTAGAGATGCCTGGCAAAAAGGGTTTTCACATATATGTCACCATATACAATCCTGAGATTAATTTTCTTCTAGGCATTCAAAGTAGACAATAGACAATAGACAATAGGTGCAGGAGTAGGCCTTTTGGCCCTTTGAGCCAGCACCGCCATTCACTGTGATCATGGCTGATCATCCACAATCAGTATCCAGTTCCTGCCTTATCCCCATAACCTTTGATTCCGCTATCTTTAAGAGCTCTATCCATCTCTTTCTTGAAAGCATCCAGAGACTTGGCCTCCACAGCCTTCTGGGGCAGAGCATTCCATATATCCACCACTCTCTGGATGAAAAAGTTTTTCCTCAACTCCGTTCTAAATGGCCTACCCCTTATTCTTAAACTGTGGCCTCTGGTTCTGGACTCACCCATCAGTGGGAACATGCTTCCTGCTTCCAGCGTGTCCAATCCCTTAATAATCTTATGTTTCAATAAGATCCCCTCTCAGCTTTCTAAATTCCAGAGTATACAAGCCCAGTCGCTCCAATCTTTCGACATATGACAGTCCCGCTGTCCCGGGAATTAACCTTGTGAACCTACGCTGCACTCCCTCAATAGCAAGAATGTCCTTCCTCAAATTTGGAGACCAAAACTACACACAGTAGTCCAGGTGTGGTCTCACCAGGGCCCTGTACAGCTGCAGAAGGACCTCTTTGCTCTTATACTGTTAATAACCGTTCCTGTACCTGGTGGTTTGGGTTCTGAGGCTCTTGTACCTCCTTCCTGATGGCAGCAGTGAGAAGACAGTATGGTCTGGATGGTGGGGGTCCTTGATGATAGATGTTGCTTTCCTGCAACAGCGCTCCTTGTAGATATGGTCGATGGTGGGGAGGGTTTTACCCATGATGGACTGGGTTGTATCCGATCTATAGAAGTTTGTCAGAGTTTTAGACAACATGCCCAATCTTCACAAATGTTTAAGAAAGTGGAGGTGCTGCCGTGCTTTCTTTGTAATGGCACTTACATGCTGGACCCAGGACAGATCCTCTGAAATGCCAACAACAAAAAATTTAACATTGCTGACTCTTTCCACCTCTGATTCCCCCAATAAGAACCGGTTCAAAGACTTCTGGAATCCTCCTTCTGTAGTCAATAATCCACTCCCTGGTCTTGCTGACGCTGAGTGAGAGGCTTTTGTTGTGGCAGCACTCAGTCAGATCTTCAGTCTCCCTCCTATATGCTGATCTGTCACCACCTTTGACACCAATGACAGTGGTGTCATCGTCAAACACAAATATGGCATTGGAGCTGTGCTTAGCCTCACAGTCATAGGTATCAAGTGAGTAGAGCATGGGGCTAAGCACACAGCCTTGTGGTGCACCTGCCGAAGGAGATTGTGGAGGAGATGTTGTTGCCAGTCCAGACTGACTGGGGTCTGCAAGTGAGGAAATCGAGAACCAAGTTTCAGAAGTAGGTATTGAGGCCTAGGTCTTGGAGCCTATTGATTAGATTTGAGGGGATGAAAGGACTGATTGCTGAGCATTCTGATTTTTACTGCCCAGATATTCCAGGGATAAATGAAAGGCCAATGAAACAGCATCTGCCGTTGACCTGTTGTGATGGTAGGCAAACTGGAGCAAATCCAAGTCACTCCTCAGGCCGGAGTTGATATATTTCATCACCAACATCTCGAAGCATTTCATCACAGTGGATGTAAGTGCTATTGGGCAATAATCATTGAGACAGGTTATCACGTTCTTCTTGGGCACTGGTATAATTGAAGCCTTCTTGAAGCAAGTGGGTACTTCAGACTGCCGAAGTGAGAGATTAAAAATGTCAGTGAACGCTCCGGCCAATTGATCAGCACAAGCCCTCAGTACTCGTCCAGGTCAGATGCTTTCTGTGGGTTCACCCACCTGAAGAATGCTCTCACATCAGCCTCAGACAATGAAATCATAAGGCCATTGGGAGTTGTGGGAGTCCTGTTCTGTCGGTCAAAGCTGAGCATAAAAGGCATTAAGCTCATCTGGGAGTGAAACCTTGGTGTTACATATGCTGCTTGGTTTTACATTGTAAGCGGTGATAGCATTGAAACCCTGTAACAACTGCGAGCATCCTTCCGTGATTCCTGTTTGGTCCAGAATTTTGGGGGGAATCATCCCTTGAGGCCCTATGGGTAAAACAGAAGCAAAGCGGGCAGGGTCACTCAAGTGGGGCTGTATTATAGACTCCACCCCCACCCCCCACCCCTATTAGTCCGTGGGAACTTGAGGAGCAGGTGTGTAGAGAAATTGCTCACAGTTGTAAGAAAAAAAACTTAGTGGGTCTTAGTGTGAGATTTTAATTTCCCCAGTATTGACTAGACTACCCTGGACAGGGTGAAATTTATGAAATGTTTCCAAGTTTCTTTGAGTCACCATAGAGAGGATGGTACTTTCACCCTGAAACTGGACTTTCTCTTAAGGCACGGGGTAGGTCAAGTAACTGAAGTTGCAGTCAGGGGTCACTTTGTCTCTGGTGACCATAACTCTACTATTTTTATTTTGTAATTTATTTTTTATTGAAGTTCATCATCAAACAAACATTTCCATAAGATGTATTTCAGATATTGTACACATATATATTGTACACATAGTCATATTTGCCACAAATCTCCACATAAATATTTATCTGAGGTATACACCTACAGAAAGGAGAGGAAAGGAAGAACAAGCAAAAGGAGAAAACTATGTACAAGTAGGGAGTGATTTTTTTTACAACATATTCATTGATTTGTGAGAATAAAATCAGGCCTATGAGGTGTTATGTAGTTAAACCATTTTTCCCAGTATGAATCAAATTGTTCCAACTTATGATTAATAGATGCTGTTATCTTCTCCATTTTGTAAATGTCCATTGTAATTTCCATCCATGCATTTAAAGTTGGGCTCTCCTGTGATAACCATTTCCTGGTAAAAGTCTTTTTACCAGCCACCAGCAGTATATTCATGAAATATTTATCTCTTTTCAACCATTCTTGAAGTATATACCCAAAATATATGGTCTTACTTTCTAAGGGTATTTCACATTTAAAGATGTCTTGTAGGGCATTGTGTATCCCACTCCTTGATAACGGGGCATTCCCAGAAAATATGATAATGGTTTGCATTTTGATTTCCACAATTTCTCCAGCAAACAGGGAAGTTACTATCATAATGGGATTTCTGAGAGGGTAAAATAAAATATCTTATCAAGTTTTCGCATCTGAATTCCATCCATTTCTGTGAATTGGTACACTTACATTGATACCTCCATATTATTGTCCATTCTCCCCAGATATCATTATCCCTCCTTCCTTCTCCCATTTTGTTTTAACGTATGAAGTTGAATGTGTTTTAAGATTTGACATACCTTTATACATGCTTGAAATGATTCTACTACCATTATCTGAATAATATGCTTTTCTAAATAGCTCTATCAAACATGTACTTGCCTTCGTTACATTTTTAACCATCCTATTAACATACTGTCGCATCTGTAAATACCGATAAACGTCTTGTTTTTCTAATAAATGTTTCTCTTTGAGCATTTCAAAACTGAACAGTGTTCGTTCTTTCATTATATTGTAAAGAACTGTTATTCCTTTAGCTGTCCAGTCCTTAAATCTAGCATCCAGTTTATTTGGCATAAAATCCGAGTCATACGCACACCAGTTAAGAATTGCAATGTCTCTCTCTAGTTTATATTCTTTTATAATAGTTCTCCATATTTTAAGAGTCCAGTGCCAGTATAGTTTTAATAATTGTGTCATGTAGACCAAATCTATGTAAAACTCTGTAAACAGAATTCCAATTAATGGAATCAAATGCCTTTTCAGCGTCCATGCTTATCACTACTGCTTCGATTTTATTTTTTTTTGTATATGATCCATAATGTGAAGTGTCCTTCGTATATTGTCTTGTATTTGGCGTTGTTGTATAAAACCTGTCTGATTATTATGTATCAGTGTGGGTAGAAACCCTTCTAATTGTTTGGCCATGATGGAGGTAAATAATCTATAATCTACATTAAGAACGGATATTGGTCTAAATGACCCACATTCCGTTTTATCCTTGCCTTCTTTCGGTATAACTGAGATTATCACCCCCTTCCAGCTGGGTGGCATTTGTTCCTTTTTTTAGAGCCGGTTCAGTGTGGGGAGTAAGACAGGAATTAACTCATTTTAAAATTCTTTGTACCATTCTGCCGTATATCCATCTGAACCTGGTGACTTGCTTAATTTAAGCCTACTAATTGCAGTTTTTATTTCAGCTTCAGTTATGTCAGCAGTCATCGTTCTATTTTGTTCTTCACTTAAAGTGGGTAACTCTAGAGAATTCAGGAAGGTGTCAATTTGGGTTATGCTTTCCCCCTGGAACTTTGGAATACAGAGTTTTGTTAAACACTTCAAAAGCTTCTTGAATTCCACTTAGCTTTTTTTTATCATTTTTGTTCTTGGATCCCTAATTCTATGAATTGTATTTTCTGCTATCTTTTTTTTTCAGTTTCCACGCCAGTATTTTCATAGATTTAGATCCACTTTCATAATGTATCTGTTTCAGAAACATTAAATTTTTCCTGATTTGTTGCGTAGCCAAACTATTAATTTCATTCCTAATTTATAAAAATTTCCTCTAATGTATCCTGTGCCAAATTCAATTTGTTTTTTTTCTAGTTCCTTCAGCCTATTTTGTAATTCCTCTAACGTTTCATTCCTTATTTTTTCTTATATGAAGATATCGCTATAATTTTCTGTCTTAAGACAGCCTTCAGAGTATCCCATAGAACGGGAGGTGAAACCTCTCCATTATCATTGAATTCTAAGTAAAGGCCAGTTTCTTTTTTAATTTTTTCCTTAAAGTAGGGATCATTGAGTAGACTTGAATTTAGTTTCCAAATAGTATTCTTTGGTTGTAGGTCAAAATCAACAGATAAATATATAGTGAGTGTAATCCCTTCTGTCGGGGAAAAGGTCCCTCCATATATCAATTAGACCAACATCCTCAAAAAGTGTATTAACTTTCATATGTAAGGATTTTGTTTCATAGGTTTTTCTATTGGAAGAGTCTAACTTTGGTTATAATTGTAAATTTATGTCTCCCCCACATATCAGGAGACCTTGTGTTTCCATTGCCATAATATTAGTAATTTTCTGAAAGAAACTAATATCACTTCCTGGGGGTGTGTATGTATTCAATAAAGTAACTGAATTTCCATCTATATTCCCCTTTACCAGAATATATCTGCCCTCCTTATCTCCCATTTTGAATACTTCTTCAAAATTTAGCTTGCTTGAGATAAGAATAGCAACTCCTCTCCTATGTCCTGATTTATATGAGGAGAAAAACAAATTAGTGAAGCCCATTCTCTTTAGTTTTCCATGCTCATTATCACCTAAGTGAGTTTCCTGTAAATATACAACATAGGCTTGTTCTTTCTTCATTTTTGATAGAATTTTACTGCGTTTGATTGGATTTAACAGCCCATTGACATTAAAAGAAATGAATTTTATTTTGTCCTTAGCCATGTGTATTTATCTGTCAATATAGCATTGTAATTAGCAGAATAAAACTTAATCGAACTACTCCCTGAACAAATAAGAACCAAGAAACGCGAATAATTTTTAAAAAAGGCAACGAAGGTGTGATTCCAAGGCTGAGGTCTCTAGTAGATGACCCTGGGTTGAGCTAGGGGAAACGACTAGCTGTGGGGGATAGCCCCTCCTCCCTGTGAGTTGAGGGCTCTCATTGCAGTACCCATAAAAGTAAGTGAACAAATCTATGTCCATTACACAGAAAAGATTTCCCTGTGTATTCCTCCCATATAGATATATTCTCATTTAGGTGGGGAAAAAGGAGTGAATGAACGAATAAAAAAAAATTGAGTAACATAAAACCCACTTTTATAATAAGTATTTCTTGAGATAGGTATATCACCGTCTAATTTTGCTTCCATTTAGCTTATCAACACTTTTAAAGTTAGCCAAACCTTATGGCTCTTCTGGAGGGAGTGAGGGCTGTCTTTGGAAAACTCAGTCTCTTCCTGATACTGGAAGATGGTGGCACGACGCAGCTTGCAGCGACCACTCCGGTGGTGATGTCTGTAATTTGTCAAGTAGGGTGCTGTGCACAATCCTGATTTGATGGAGACAGACGTGAGAGCATGGAGGAACATCTGGTGAAACTTCTGAAATGCCTACCTCACTGCTGCTGCTACTGTGTGGTCCAGAATCTCTGGAGGAGAAGGCCCCGAGTCCTCAGCTTTGCTTGTTGCCTCTTGCCCATCTTCTGGGTCACCCCCCCCCACCGTCTTTCTCCCTAGGCCTCCTGTCCCATGATCCTCTCGTATCCCCTTTTGCCTATCACCTGTCCAGCTCTCGGCTCTATCCCTCCCCCTCCTGTCTTCTCCTATCATTTTGCATCTCCCCCTCCCCCTCCAGCTTTCAAATCCCTTACTCACTCTTCCTTCAGTTAGTCCTGACGAAGGGTCTCGGCCTGAAACGTCGACTGCGCCTCTTCCTATAGATGCTGCTTGGCCTGCTGCGTTCACCAGCAACTTTGATGTATGTTGCTTGAATTTCCAGCATCTGCAGAATTCCTGTTGTTTGCATTTAAATTCACTACTGCGAAGCCTCTTCCGGTGATGCCTACACCGAAGAAGTTTAGATCCTCTCTTCGACGGGAGTTCAGTGAAACCATCTCTCACTGCTCCCCATCTGTAATTTCTTCGGCTCTTCAACTTTTCGACCACATTTTGACTCGGACTCGCTATCACAGCCATGTATCCTTTCTTGGAACGTGCCTCCGTCGCCAACTTACTCCAGTTGGCTTTAGGATTCGTTTCCAAGCCTCTCAATTTGGACCTTCTGAGGATCCCAGGTACTCACATTTTATTGACTCTGCCTCTCGCCGCTTCTCCCATCAAGCTCTGAAGGCGACGCTCTCCGCCATGAGGAGGTACGTGGTGTCCCTATCCCAGACCCTTCCACACCTTCGGGACACTTTCTTCGCCGTCTGTAATGGTCCTACCCGGTATTTCATCCTCCGTCGGATCCACGCCTGCAATCGCCGTTTTTTTGACTTTGTCATGTTAGGCAAAGATCGCAAGATCTTACATCTACGGACTCCAGAGCCTGCCGGCCCCAACGCTAGCAGGCATGAACTTTCAATTGCGGCCCCTGCCATTGATCTCGGCGGCTCCAACACCTCAGGACATATTCAAAACCCGGACTCCAGCAACGACCATGGACACATTCGAAGTGATTACGCAACCACCAACTGCAACTCCAGCCTTGAACACCAGGCCGGGTCTTTATGTGCTGCTGTTGTGACTCCCGTCTCCCCTTCCCCCACCACCACTCCACAGCCCCGTCTTCCTCAGATCCCACCGTCAGCTCCTGGGCCCTCAGAGGCTCCATCTTTCTCTCACCCCAACCCTCCCCTCTCCATTGACACCCCCAGCCTCCCCCCTCCCCCCTCTGATCCCAGCTCTCATCCGTGCCGGGTCTTTACCATCCCCTCCGACCTTCAACTGTCGGAGGCAGAACGCTCTGTTCTCAGTAAGGGCCTCACCTTTGTCCCCCTTCGCCCACACCTCAGCGAGTTCCGTGTTCGCCACGATGCGGAACTTTTCTTCCGCCGTCTCCGTCTCCGAGCCTACTTCTTCGGCAAGGACTCTTCCACCCCCACCGATGACCCCTTCTCCCGTCTTCAACCCTCCTCTTCTTCATGGACACCCCGCTCTGGTCTTCTGCCTGCTCTGGATCTCTTTATTGCCAACTGCCGACGGGACATCAACCGTCTCGACTTCACCGCACCTTGTCCCCATTCCAACCTCACTCCTTCGGAACGCTCTGCTCTCCACTCCCTCCGCACTAATCCTAACCTTATTATTAAACCCGCTGATAAAGGGGGTGCTGTTGTAGTCTGGCGTACTGACCTCTACCTTGCCGAGGCACAGCGACAACTCGCGGATACCTCCTCTTATTTACCCCTCGATCGTGACCCCACCAAGGAGCACCAGGCCATTGTCTCCCACACTATCAACGACTTTATCCGCTCAGGGGATCTCCCATCCACTGCTACCAACCTTATAGTTCCCACACCCCGCACTTCCCGTTTCTACCTCCTACCCAAGATCCACAAACCTGCCTGTCCTGGCCGACCTATTGTCTCAGCTTGCTCCTGCCCCACCGAACTCGTTTCTGCATACCTCGACACTGTTTTATCACCCCTTGTTCAATCCCTTCCGACCTATGTTCGTGACACTTCTCACGCTCTTAAACTTTTCGATGATTTTAAGTTCCCTGGCCCCCACCGCTTTATTTTCACCATGGATGTCCAGTCCTTATATACTTCCATCCCCCATCAGGAAGGTCTCAAAGCTCTACGCTTCTTTTTGGATTCCAGACCTAATCAGTTCCCCTCTACCACCACTCTGCTCCGTCTAGCGGAATTAGTCCTCACTCTTAATAATTTCTCCTTTTGCTCCTCCCATTTCCTCCAAACTAAAGGTGTAGCTATGGGCACCCGTATGGGTCCTAGCTATGCCTGCCTTTTTGTTGGGTTTGTGGAACAATCTATGTTCCGTGTCTATTCTGGTATCTGTCCCCCACTTTTCCTTCGCTATATCGACGACTGCATTGGCGCTGCTTCCTGCACGCATGCAGAACTCATTGACTTTATTAACTTTGCCTCCAACTTTCACCCTGCCCTCAAGTTTACCTGGTCTATTTCCGACACCTCCCTCCCCTTTCTAGATCTTTCTGTCTCTGTCTCTGGAGACAGCTTATCCACTGATATCTACTATAAGCCTACTGACTCTCACAGCTATCTGGACTATTCCTCTTCTCACCCTGTCTCTTGCAAAAACGCCATCCCCTTCTCGCAATTCCTCCGTCTCCGCCACATCTGCTCTCAGGATGAGGCTTTTCATTCTAGGACGAGGGAGATGTCTTCATTTTTTAAAGAAAGGGGCTTCCCTTCCTCCACTATCAACTCTGCTCTTAAACGCATCTCCTCCATTTCACGTACATCTGCTCTCACTCCATCCTCCCACCACCCCACTAGGAATAGGGTTCCCCTGGTCCTCACCTACCACCCCACCAGCCTCCGGGTCCAACATATTATTCTCCGTAACTTCCGCCACCTCCAACGGGATCCCACCACTAAGCACATCTTTCCCTGCCCCCCTCTCTCTGCATTCCACAGGGATCGCTCCCTACACAACTCCCTTGTCCATTCGTCCCCCCCATCCCTCCCCACTGATCTCCCTCCTGGCACTTATCCGTGTAAGCGGAACAAGTGCTACACATGCCCTTACACTTCCTCCCTTACCACCATTCAGGGCCCCAAACAGTCCTTCCAGGTGAGGCATCACTTCACCTGTGAGTCGACTGGGTTGATATACTGCGTCCAGTGCTCCCGATGTGGCCTTTTATATATTGGTGAGACCCGACGCAGACTGGGAGACCGCTTTGCTGAACATCTACGCTCTGTCCGCCAGAGAAAGCAGGATCTCCCAGTGGCCACACATTTTAATTCCACATCCCATTCCCATTCTGACATGTCTATCCACGGCCTCCTCTACTGTAAAGATGAAGCCACACTCAGGTTGGAGGAACAACACCTTATATTCCGTCTGGGTAGCCTCCAACCTGATGGCATGAACATTGACTTCTCTAACTTCCGCTAGGCCCCACCTCCCCCTCGTACCCCAGCTGTTACTCATTTTTATGCACACATTCTTTCTCTCACTCTCCTTTTTCTCCCTCTGTCCCTCTAAATATACCTCTTGCCCATCCTCTTGGTCACCCCCCCCGTCTTTCTCCCTAGGCCTCCTGTCCCATGATCCTCTCGTATTCCCTTTTGCCTATCACCTGTCCAGCTCTCGGCTCTATCCCTCCCCCTCCTGTCTTCTCCTATCATTTTGCATCTCCCCCTCCCCCTCCAGCTTTCAAATCCCTTACTCACTCTTCCTTCAGTTAGTCCTGACGAAGGGTCTCGGCCTGAAACGTCGACTGCGCCTCTTCCTATAGATGCTGCTTGGCCTGCTGCGTTCACCAGCAACTTTGATGGATGTTTGTTTGTTGCTTGGTGGCTGGGGCGGGGTCGAAGTGCTCGGCAGAGGATGGTGCTCGGAGAGGCTGTGTCGGAGAGGCTGTGTCAGAGGGGCTGGTCGGAGGCTTGAAGTTTTCGGATGGACTCAGAGTCCGCTGCGTTCGGGAGCTTCCAATGGTGCTGCTACGTGAGATGATCAGTCTATCAGGACTTCGAGACTTTTTTTTTAACCGTGCCCATGGTCTGCTCTTTATCAAATTATGGTATTACTTTGCACTGTTGTAACTATATGTTATAATTATGTGGTTTTGTCAGTTTTAGTTGGTTTGTCCTGTGTTTTCTTGTGATATCATTCTGGAGGAGTGTCTATCATTTTTAATGCATGCATTTCTAAATGACAATAAACGAGGACTGAGTGCCTTCATAATCTAATCTAATCTAATCTTATATTCTTCTCTCGCCCTCCTCCCGTCCCCTGCTTTCTCAGTTCTCTTACTATTTCCCAAGCAGATCAGGATAACGGCTCAGCCAGGCTTTCCATTGGTTTGACCACACTAATGGTCAGCCCTCTGTTTTTCATGTCTGTAGTTGCCTCTTCCACTGTCTGATACAGTTGAGTCCCATCTTCAGAAAACACTCGCAGTTTAGCAGGGTACGGAGTTTGGAATCTAATCTTTCCTTGCTTTAATATTCGCTTTACTTCAGAGTACTCCTTACGTTTCTGCAGGACTGCCGGGGGGTAATCTTGATCAAAATATATTAATTTCCCGTTCAAAAACACCTTCTTCTTTCCCCAAAAAAAACATAACAACAGGAATTCTGCAGATGCTGGAAATTCAAGCAACACACATCAAAGTTGCTGGTAAATGCAGCAGGCCAGGCAGTATCTATTGGAAGAGTTTCAGTCGACGAAGTCCTGACGAAGGGTCTCGGCCTGAAACGTCGACTGAAACTGTTCCAATAGATGCTGCCTGGCCTGCTGCGTTTACCAGCAACTTTGATGTGTGTTGCTTCTTTCCCCAGGCCCTTCGTAGAATCTCTGCCTTGGTATTGTATCGAAGGAATCTAATTACTATTGAGTGTGGCTTATCTTTTCTGTCTTCAGTAGGCCTCAGGATGAGCACATGATGCGCTCTCTCAATTTCAAGCTCCATAGTTGAGGGAATCTCCAGCGCGTCCCGCAGCAACTTTCCTACAAACCCCATCATAGACAAACCCTCCGCTCCTTCAGGAACATTGTATATCCTGATATTTTTCCGCCGTGATCTTCCCTCCTGGTCAAGCAGTTCACTTTCTTGTTGATTTAATATTTTTATCATCTTACTTAGTATCCGCTCCATGTTTTGCACGCAATCTTCCACCTTCTCAATTCGTGTCTCTGCCATTGCTATTTTTTGATGACCTGATCTGATATCATTTAGCCCTGATTCGATATCATTTAGTTGCTGTTTTATATCTTTTTGGAATCCCCGTATCTCTTCCAGAATTTTTATCATATTTGCCGCTTCGCCTGAACGAGGCCCATTGTCAGCCTCGCTAGCCCGCGTTCAGGTAGGAGAGCTGCGCGTTGCACCTCTCTCGTCCATAGGCTCCACAGTGATGCTTTTTCTATCTCCATTCCTTTTCTCCATTCTTGCCCCCCTTATCAATTCAGATATTTTCAAAAGATCTTATATTTGATGGATTAACGGGGCAAAGTATGCGTTTTTCTGGAGGAGCTATTGATTTAACCTGCCATTCTGGACGATGACATCACCAGAACCCCAATTCTACTATTTTTAAGATAATTAAGTAAAAGGATACATCATGTCCACAGCTTAGGGTCCTAAAATGAAGCAGGGCTAATTTTGGGAGAATTAGACAAAATCTAGCAGAAGTCAATTGGGTGAACCTGTTTGAAAGGAATGGTTTGAATGGCAAGTGATAGGCTTTTAAGAGTGTTAGAGCAATGTCTAGGAGCAGTATGTTCCTGTTAAGGTAAAAGGTAAATATGGCAAGTTTAGGAAACCTTAGCTGATAAGAGATATTGAGGCTTTGTTCAAGAAAGAGAAGGAAACATACAGTACATTTGGTTTATGAGGTGAGGATCAAACAAATCGTTTGATAACTATAAAAAGATTAAGAATCAGGACAAAGGAAGGTTATAAGGTGGATCTGGCAGGCAAGTCTAGGGAAAGTCCTAAGAGGTTATGGCTATATTAAGAATAAAAGGGTGGCTAGGGAGACTGCAGGTCCCCTTAGAGATTAGCAGTGTCACCATACGTCTTGAACCGCAGGAGATGGGTGGGATTTTTAATGAGTATGGTGAGAAATTATGCTTGCTCAAGTGAAAATGGAAACAAGTGGAAATGCTTTGGAGGATACTTATTTTATTAGGGAGGAGGTAGTTACAGCCTTACAGTACTAAGGTGGATAAATCCCCAGGGCTTGACCGAGTGCATCCTCAGGCTTTGTAGGAGGCTGGAGAGGAAACTGTGGAGGCCCTTGTGGAGATGCTTGCTTCATCATTAGCCACCGGTGGAGTTCCTGAGAAACGGAAGATAGCTAGTGTTGTTCCATTGTCTAAAATGGGCAGCTAGGCCAAGCCAGAGAACTATAGGCCAGAAAGCCTGACGACAGTAGTGGGGATGCTACTGGAGGGAATTCTGAGAGACAGGATCAACCATTATTTGGATAGGCAGAGTCTGATTTGGAAGGCTTTGTGTGGGAGGTCATGCTTGACAAACTTTATATTGTATTTTGAAGAGATAATCAAACAGGCAGATAAGAGATGTTGTCTATTTGGACTTCAGAAAGGCCTTCAACAAGGTCCCACATAGTAGACTGGTCGGGATGATTTAGTCCTATGGAACCCAGAGAGAGCTGGTTAAGTGGATTCATATCCTGGAACCAGAGGGTGATGGTTAAATGCATTGTTTTTGGAAAGGAGGAGTAGTGTGCCACAGAGAGGCGGTGTTGGGACCTTTGTGATTTTTGAATAATTTGGAATATGTATAGTTCGGATGGTCAATGGCCAGGTTGACTTGTTCTCTACTTTTGGCAATTTATTTGCAAACGTTTCATCACCATATGAAGAGACGTCATCAGTGTGCTGTTAACTGCGGTGTCCTCCAAATGCTTGGTCTTTATATGCTTAAAAATCAGCTGATTGGTCATCATTACAGACTCTGTGAATTAATGTTTGTTCAAACATGGAACTTTCCCTTGTCAGTTTACGTAAAAACATAACAAATATTAGCAGGAGCAAGCTTTGTAAGTTAAAGCAAGGCCATTTCTCATTTAGACTATCTGGATTAATCTCAGTTAAATAAGTATAAAATGATCAAGCTCGTAACTGATTAGAGTGATTTTTTTCAGGTAATCTCAGAAGCTGAATTTCCCAGCAACACCCTCCACTTATAATGCACTTTCTATCCAACACACTGATGGAACATGTACAAATCATTTCAGGATGTATATTGTATACATTTCTCTGACATTAACCTTGACCTTTGAACCTTTGATCTTCAGTCATCACTGTATGCTTATTTTACCTCAGGTAAGGTAAAGGTTAAGTAACTGTCAGGCCTGCTCAGGCAGGCACCTCCCAGCTAACAGGACCACCTGCCACTGCCACAGTCACCTGCAGCCTATTTAAACCCAGCTCTCATCCACAGCGCTTGTTCATCCATCAAACCAGCTGGCCTCATTAGGTTGCTCCTACCCTTCAGTTATCTTGTTGCCTGTGAGTAGAATTTATTCTCTCTTGCTTTGTGGCCCCTCATGGCGTGTTATTTTGCAGTTGATTATTAAAATATTCCTTACGGCTGTGACGGGGTCCTGAATTACCCCTATGAACTGTGCTCGATTACCTCTATGAACTGTGCTTTTGAAAAGAGAGAGTTATTTAACACCGACATCTTGTTTTTAAGAGAGAGAGAGAGAGAGAGAGAGAGAGATGAAGACTGCTCATACTTTGTTTATATTTTCCCAAGGACATCGTCTGCTTGTACGTTCTTACAGAGAAGGGAGGAGCTGTTTGAATGACAGTTGGTACTCAGTAAGAGGAGATAGACCTGAGACACATAATTTTGGACACTGAATGAGCTTTGTTGTGCCCACAGAAAAAGTGGGTTTTGGAGGATCGATCAGGCAGATCAATCAGTGGCTCTTGCAGTGTGAACAGGGCATGACCGGTGGGGAGTTATTTGTGTGTCCAACCCTCGCCTGGGTTGCTAATCTGTTTGATTTATCTGCATATATATTACTGTATTGCTTAGTTACTGAACTGAGCAGTTACTGAGCAATACTGGACTTCAAAGTGTTTTCCATTTCTGCTGGTTCTTTAACCCGTCACAGGGTACGTGACACCACTAAATCATCTCCACTGCTCTGCTTTTGGGTCAAGCCTCCTTTACATTTCCTGACAGGATGGGTGAACCATCGATTGACCCAGCAGAGTTTGCGCACCTATAGGAAATTGTCCATCAAGAAGAGCATGCATTCCAGAAACAGCAGGAAACCAGTGACCATCTGCTCGCCACTCTCCTTCAACTCTCTGTCTCCATACAGCAACCCCACAACAGTCACCCTCCTCCCTTCTGAGGCCCGGATTCTGGTGCCCAAACACCTCGACAGATCCTCAACTTGGTGCCACAACTCCCTGTGCCAGTGCATCTTACACTTTGAGCTCCAGCCGTCTCTGTATTTATTCTATGGACCGAGCCAAGATTGCCTTCGTCATCCCTCTCTTGCGTGGGCATGCTTGGGCCTGGACCGCCCACTAACTAGGACACTAAAACCACAATTTGCAACAAGTATGAGGAATTCACCACTGAGATGCGCCAGGTCTTCGCCCACCTGGGAAGTGGAAGGGAGGCAGCGGATCGTACACTTCAGCTGTGTCGAGGTTCACACTTGGTGCTGGATTACACGGTGGAATTTGGAATCCAGAACCTGCGTGGCGGACTGAGGCTCGAATGCAGAACTGCTGCTGACCCATTACCGTCACGGCCACTCGGAGCGCTTGAAACATGAGCTGTCTCCAGAAGATGTCCATTGACCTCAAAAGCCTCATCTCTCTGGGCCTGTGCTTTGACAAGCATCTTATGGAATGACCCTCAAGATCAACAGCCAGAACCCCAGTTCCATTCCCAGAACCATTTCAGACTGCAGGACCCTCATCAGCAATGCCTCCAGAAGCCGGGCAGTTAGGGAGAGCTCTCTTAACCTCTCCAATAGTGTGAGCATTGGTGGAGGAACAACTTGTGCTCTTACTGCAGAGCCTCCGATCACCCACTCCAATCAAGTGCCCGTTGCATCTGGGGACTGGCACCATCTGGTAGATATGAGGGGCCTTCTATCTGATAAGCTCTCCCTGACCCCTTATTCTTGCTCCATGGCCTGATTCACTCATTGTCCTCCTCCACACCCTGAAGATCCTACACATACAGAACAGCAGACAACTTTTTGGACTGGACTCTGTGTGAGTAGCTTGGACTCCTCACCGAACCTAACTCCCCTACTGCATCACAGCTATTAATGGACGTACCCTGGGGTCTGGGATGGTCAGAGTGCACACTGCCTATGTACATGAGCATTGGAGACCACCATGAGTCAATCCAATTCCTTCTTATTGACTGACCCAACACTCCTCTCATCCCAGGCTATCCCTGACTCTCCACTCACTACCTTCACTTCACCTGGTTCACTGCTGAGTTTGGGGACTCACCTGCCAGACCACATGCTTGCAGCCTCAGTAATTTCACCTGTAAATCTGTGAAGACAGTGGAGTCCTCAAACTTACATGCAGGAGTACCATGATTTAGCCATTGCCTTCAGTGAAAAGGAAGTCAGTACACTGCCACCTCACAGACCACATGGCTGAATGACCTCCTCCCGGACACACACCCCCTAAGGTTTTCTATTTTCCCTCTCCCCTCCTGAGACCAAAGCCCTGAATGACTACAGTTTAGGCCACCCCAGTCCCCAGTGGGTGCAGCATTCTTCTTTGCCAAAAAGAAAGATGGGGTCTCCGTACCAGCATTGACTACCATGGACACACCAAATCACCATTAAGAACCCATTAAGCTATCCTCTCTCCTTCATGGATAGCACATTCGAAACACTCTGTGGAGCCCAGATCATCACTAAACTGGACCTACGCAGCACGTACAGCCTGATCCGCATCCACTGGGGCACGTGTGGAAGACTACGAGTTTAGTATCTGTTCTCTCTTGTTTTGTGGCCCCCTCGTGGCTTGTTATTTTGCAGTTTATTATTAAAGTTATCACTCCCTGCTAAATTGTCTCTGCTGCTCTGCTTCTGGGTCAAGCCTCCTCCGCGTTCAGTAGTAAAATAAAGATAAATTTAAACAACAGAACAGCAACGGAGTGATAATATGCCTAAATCTTATCAGGTGTGTTCATTCACACCCCATTGTCTTATTTCATGAAAGTTTGTGAAGTTGAACTGAAGTCTGGTGTTGCAGACAAATGACTAAAGCACAAGACACATTTACTCATTGGATGCATGCGCATCAAAGATCTATCTTCTCTCCTTGCACACAAGCAATTGGACGACTGAATAATGGAAACAATTAATTTAAAGATTAACTTGAACATCTAGTTGCCCATAAAACAAAGGAGATTTCATTCATGACCACAAAAGGGCACCAACTGAAAAAGAGTGGTCATTACATCGAAGGGAACTTGCGAATGTGTTTGTGTTGTTGACTATGGCATGCACAGTTTATTGTCCTGACGAAGGATCTCGGCCTGAAACGTTGACTGTACCTCTTCCTAGAGATGCTGCCTGGCCTGCTGTGTTCACCAGCAACTTTGATGTGTGTTGCCACAGTTTATTGTGATCTTGATTTAGTAGTTAAATGGAGAAAAGGAAGGTAGGGGAAATCACACTGTGTTTCAAATTCATGCTTCCATGTACTTTTAGTGAGTTCATCGAATCTGCATCAATATTGCAATACTAATTCTCTCAGCAATTAAAGAAATACCTTAGAGATGAATAAAACAAAACTCACGTGGAACAATATAGACCAGAGATTCCCAACGAGGGCAGTTACGTGTCCTGAGGGAGTGTTAGGGGAAATGGAAGTCATTCAAGATTCCAGGGGCGAGGGTAGGCAGCACTCTAACTTGAGGCATGAGACTTGTCGACCGTTAGCAGAGCAGGCACTTCCAAAAAAAGATGAGGCACTGGACCACAGGAAGAACCACAGCTCTGCAGGCGGTGAGCACTCGTTGTCACAACACATCTGAAACTCAGCCATCTCATCCGGTTTTACCAACCAAACAGACATTATTGGGGATTCATAAATTAGCAACCAGGGTGAACAACAGTTCCACTTGACTTGCAGCATGGAACGAGTTCATGCAATTTAACAGTTGGTAAGTCAAGTACACCCTCTCAACTTTCTCTACAGATCTATGGAAAACAGGTCACGCAACAATACAGTGCTGGCCGGAACCAAATGGTGCAATAGAGCCGATTCAGTGAATCTGCTGACCCAGAGGACTCCTCTTGAGGTATTCAAAGTGACCTCGGCTTCATATGTGGGGTCAAGAACCACCTTTGGGGATTATGAGACCTTACATGATTGGTCAATCACACTAACTGGAATAGTATAAAGGTAGCTTGCCGAACACCTGCTCTGTCCCAACTAACATTCAGGTTCCAATCTGAATGCTAGTCAACGTAATTTTTGCTGTTGTGATCGTCTTTATCTTCGCCTCGCAGTTCCTTTGCGTGATACTACCATCGTTTCATCTGCGTCAACTCGTTGCCATCGTCAACATTCAATAGGCATTCCCAGTTTGTGTTATTTTTAATTTTAATTTAGCCTGGTTAATGATGGATACGTGTGTACGGCACAACCTCTATGAGTCTGGAGGCAGTGAAGCCTTGAATTCTAATCTCGCTAAGAAGCACAGACAACAGAAAGTGCATTGATACACTGTTACATACCTGGAGTATGGTTTTATTCTGTTCCCATGAGACCCCATGTGTCTTATTTGTATTACGTACTGTACTCTCTAATGAAGCCATAGCACCATCAAGATTGCAGGAACATTTCTGAAAAAGACACCCTGAAAAGGCTACTTATAGCATTACTCAGTTCCAGAAGATGAAGAAAATATTTGACAAACATTGCACACTTCAGTCATTTGCAAAGAAAGCTTAAAATGACCTTGATACTTTGTGATGATTATGATTATGAAGACACATAGTCCTATTTATTGTCATTTAGTAATGCATGCATTAAGAAATGATACATTATACTTTATTGTCGCCAAACAATTGATACTAGAGTGTACAATCATCTCAGCGATATTTGATTCTGCACTTCCCGCTCCCTGGATTACAAATCGATAGTAAATATTAAAAATTTAAATTATAAATCATAAATAGAGAATAGAAAAGGGAAAGTAAGGTAGTGCAGAAAAACCGAGAGGCAGGTCCGGATATTTGGAGGGTACGGCCCAGATCCGGGTCAGGATCTGTTCAGCAGTCTTATCACAGTTGGAAAGAAGCTGTTCCCAAATCTGGCCATATGAGTCTTCAAGCTCCTGAGCCTTCTCCCGGAGGGAAGAGGGACGAAAAGTGTGTTGGCTGGGTGGACCGTGTCCTTGATTATCCTGGCAGCACTGCTCCGACATCATGCGGTGGAAAGTGAGTCCACAGATGGAAGATTGGTTTGTGTGATGTGCTGCGCCGTGTTCACAATCTTCTGCAGCTTCTTCCGGTCTTGGACAGGACAACTTCTATACCAGGTTGTGATGCACCCTAGAAGAATGCTTTCTACGGTGCATCTATAAAAATTAATGAGTGTTTTAGGGGACAGTCCAAACTTCTTTAGTTTTCTTAGGAAGTAAAGGTGCTGGTGGGCCTTCTTGGCAGTGGACTCTGCTTGGTTGGACCAAGTCAGATCATTTGTAATATTTACCCCAAGGAACTTAAAGCTTTTGACCTATTCCACTTGCGCACCACTGATGTAAATTGGGTTGTGCGGTCCACTACTCCTTCTGAAGTCAATAACCAATTCCTTCGTCTTGCTGACGTTGAGGGATAGGTTATCTTCGCACCATGCCACCAGGTTCTTAATTTCCTCTCTGTACTCAAACTCATCATTACCCGAGATACGGCCTACAATTGTGTCATCAGCAAACTTATATATTGTGTTCAATGGAAACTTAGCTACACAATCATGGGTGTACAGTGAGTACAGCAGGGGGCTGAGTACACAGCCTTGTGGAGCACCCGTGCTCAGAGTGATTGTAGAGGAGAGCTTGTCCCCTATTTTTACAGCCTGGGTCCTGTCTGTGAGGAAGTTGAAGATCCAGCTGCAGATCTGAGTGCTAAGGCCCAGGTTCCAGAGCTCAGGAATCAGTTTATTTGGAATGATGGTATTAAAGGCAGAGCTGTAGTCAATGAAAAGGAGCCTTACGTATGCGTCTTTATTCTCCAGGAGTTCTAAGGAGGAATGTAGGGCCAGAGAGATAGCATCTGCCGTTGACCTGTTGCTCTGGTAGGTGAATTGCAAAGCATTGAGGTTGACTGGTAGGCTGTGGTTGATGTGTGCCATAACCAATCGCTCGAAGCACTTCATAGCAATTGATGTCAGACCCACAGGTCGATAGTCATTCAGACATGCCACCTTGCTCTCCTTCAGCACTGGGATTATCGTTGCCTTCTTAAAACACGAGGGGACCTGAGACTGAAGCAAGGAGCAGTTGAAGATGTCAGCAAACACTCCAGCTAGCTCGCTTGCTTGCACAGGCCTGGAGAACCCGTCCCGGGATGCCATCTGGGCCCGTCGCCTTCCTTGGATTTATCTTCAGGAAGGCCCTTCTAACGTCCTCCTCAGTGACGATGAATCTCGATGCCTCCAGGTCCGGTTCATCCAGAGGGAGCGGGACGCTCCTCCTCTGTTCAAATTTTGCGTAGAATACGTTAAGTTCGTCAGGAAGAGAAGAAGGTCAGCACCTGAACAGGGACAGGGAACAGGAACAGGGATAGTGATCTCACTGCTTCTTATAACATTTCCAAAATGATAGCAACATGTGGATAATCTCATACAATTGGAAGATCAATAATGCCTGCTGTACCACTGTTCTCAAAATGGATACCAGTATTTTAAAATCAATTCCTGAATAATAACTCTAGCTCATCAAATTGACAAAATGAGTTAAAACATTGAATAACAGCTATGCACAGAGCTACAAAAAAACAGAATTTTGTATACAACTGGATGACTCAACCATGCGAGACAACAAGGCATTGTTAATGGCATATCTACAGTTTATCAAAAATGGATTAAGAATGACTTTTGATCCATAAGAAATAGGAGCAGAATTAGGTCATTTGGCCCATCGAGTCTGCTCTGCCATTCAATCATGGCTGATCCTTTTTTTCTCCTCCTCAACCCCATTTCTTGACCTTCTCCCTGTAACCTTTGATGCCATGTCCAACCGAGAACCTATCAATCTCTGCCTTAAGTACACCCAACGTCCTGGCCTCCATAGTTGCATGTGGCAACAAATTCCACAAATTCACCACTCTCTGAGTAATAACCCTAGCTGTCATATTGACAAAATGAGTTAAGACATTGAGTATCAACTATGCACAGAGCTACAAAAAAGAGAATTTGCTATACAACTGGATGAGTCAACTGTGCGAGACAATGTCTGCTATGAACAAAATTAAAGCTCATCTATTAAATAGCAGAACATTTCACCAGTTATGCCAAGATAACGATGAAGAGTTTGAATGCTTGCTTCTTCACACTGAAGTGAACTAGCTGTCAAAAGGGGGCTGTTTAAAACGTTTTTTTGATCTTTTTAATACTGTGCTTGAATTTCTGCTCTAAGTTGACAAGAGCCTGGGAAACAAGATTGAACTTCTACGTGGAGATGTGCCATACCTAGCCAATCAGTATAACAAAATGAACATTCTAAATATGAAACTGCAGGGTGAGAATTTCAATTTAATCCAGGCAAAAAGTGCAGTGTCCACTTATATTGGAAAATTTGAAATATATAAGCAAAATGTTGGGAGAAGAATGTTCTCAGAGATTTCCTGCATGGGCAGTATGGCACTATCTTTCACAGATAGTGATTTGCAAGAGTACTACTTATACCTGCAGTCACTGAAGAAGGATTTTCAGATTCAATTCAAGGATTTGAAAGATCTGGAACTTCCAGACTAGGTAATTAACCCATTTCTATGCATGGTGGAAGAACAGGAAGAAGAAATTATTGAAATTCAGAATGATGAAGAGGCAAAAATGCTTTTCAAAAATGTCAGTTTTTGAGGTATGTGGCTACACTGTCATACGAAGTTTCCTGGTCTTTGGAGAAGAGCCAAACTGCTCTTTGTTGCATTTCCAACTTCCTCCCTTACTGAAAGAGGTTTCAGTGCTGTGAACCACATACTCACAAAAAACCAGAAGCCACTTGGACATTGTTTAGTGTGGGGACTTAAGGCTTTTGCTGTTGCTGTTTGCTGTTCAACAACTTGAACCAGATATTTCAACTCTTGCTAAAAACCATCAAGCTCGACGATCACATTGATATCGAAGCTGATGTACAGTGTAAGCTAGGTTTAAAGACAAATTTAAAGCAGAATCAGTTTTCTCATGTTAGTATATGGTAACGCAAACACGAGGAAATCTGCAGATGCTGGAATTTCAAGCAACACACATAAAAGTTGATGCTGCCTGACCTGCTGCGTTCACCAGCAACTTTTATGTGTGTTGCTTATGGTAGACGTGTTCTTACACTATGGGGGTGCCGTAAAGTATACTGTGCCTAGGAGGGGCATTGGCAAGTAGGGGGAGGGAGCACTGGGTAAAAAAAAGTTGGGAAACGCTGATTTAGACGCAATATGGGAAAACAGGACGAGTGAAGATGGGCAACAATTGCGACATGGTCCTGAAGGTTCACCTTCTGTATTGAACAACTCTTAGGTCTATGACACACTTTATCACTGCCTGTTTAGTAAACGAGGTTCTCATCTTTCTGATGCCATACTTCTGTCCGCCCCATCCTTCTCTCCAGGTCTGTATCATTTCCGGCTGGACCCCAATCCACTCCTTCACATCCATCTCCACGTTCTTCCTACCGCTTGCAACAACCTACTCTTCACGGCTATCTCCATCCTTTCCTTTCCATCGTTCCTTTCACCAAACCTGTCTTCCTCGCCGGCTTTCCTGTCTGCCTGTACTTCTTCCATCTTTCCCCTCGATCTTTCTCACCACCCACCTACTTCACCATTCAGCAGACTTTTGATAGAGTTCGTAAACACAAAATACTCTGCAGATGCTGGGGTCAAAGCAACACTCACAACACGCTGGAGGAACTCAGTAGGTTGGGCAGCATCCGTGGAAATGATCAGTTGATGTTTCGGGCCGGAACCCTTCGTCAGGACTGTAGGGGGAAGGGGCAGAGGCCCTATAAAGAAGGTGGGGGGAGGGTGGGAAGGAGAAGGCTGGTAGGTTCCAGGTGAAAAACCAGTAAGGGGAAAGATAAAGGGGTGGGGGAGGGGAAGCAGGGAGGTGATAGGCAGGAAGGGTGAAGAAGGAATAGGGGAAAACACAATGGGTAGTAGAAGGAAGTGGAACCAAGAGGGAGGTGATAGACAGCTGGGGGAAGGGCAGAGTGAAATAGAGATAGGGGAAGGAAGGGGGAGGGAATTACCGGAAATTGGAGAATTCTATGTTTATACCAAGGAGCTGGAGACTACCTAGACGGTATATGAGGTGTTGCTCCTCCAACCTGAGTTTAGCCTCATCATGGCAGTAGAGGAGGCTATGTATGGACATATCCAAATGGGAATGGGAAGCAGAGCTGAACTGGGTGGCTACCGGGAGATCCTGCTTGTTGTGGCGGATGGAGTGCAGGTGCTCGACGAAGCGGTCCCCCAATCTGCACTGGGTTTCACCAATGTACAGGAGGCCACACTGTGAGCACCGGATGCAATAGATGACCCCAACAGATTCACAAGTGAAGTGTTGCCTCACCTGGAAGGACTGTTTGGGGCCCTGAATGGTGGCAAGAGAGGAGGTGTAGCACTTACGCTTACAGGGATAAGTGTCGGGTGGGAGATCCATGGGGAGGTACGTGTAGATCAGGGAGTCGCGGAGGGACCGATCCCTGCGGAAAGCGGAAGGGGTGGAGAGGGAAAGATGTGCTTAGTGGTGGGGTCCTGTTGAAGGTGGCAGAAGTTGCGGAGGATAATATGCTGGATCCGGAGGCTGGTGGGGTAGGATCCGGAGGCAAGGGGAACTCTGTCCCTGTTGTGGTGGCGGGAGGATGGGGTGAGGGCCGAAGTGCGGGAAATGGAGGAGATGCGAGTGAGGGCATCATTGATGACAGCAGAAGGGAAACCACGATTCTTAAAGAAAGAGGACATTTGAGATGTCCTGGAACGGAAAGCCTCATCCTGGGAGCAGACGCAGCGGAGACGGAAGAACTGGGAATAGGGAATGGCATTTTTGCATGTGGTGGGGTGGGAAAAGGTATGGTTGAGGTAGATATGAGAGTCAGCGGGCTTGTAGAAGATGTCAGTGGACAGCCTGTCTCCAGAGATGGAGACCAAGAGATGGAGAAAGGGGAGAGAAGTGTCCAAGATAGACCAAGTGAATTTGAGGGCTGGGTGGAAGTTTGAAGTAAAGTCGATGAAATTGACGAGCTCAGCATGGGTGCAGGAAGTAGCACCAATGTAGTCGCCAATGTACCGAAGGAAAAGTTGGGGAGCAGTACCAGAATAGGTTTGGAGCACAGACTGTTCCACATAACCAACGAAGAGGCAGGCATAGCTGGGGCCCATGTGAGTTCCCATAGCTACACCCTTGGTCTGAAGAAAGTGGGAAGAGCCAAAAGAGAAGTTATTAATTGTGAGAACCAGTTCCGCCAACCAGAGGAGGGTAGTGGTGGTGGGGAACTGGTGAGGTCTATCGTCCAGAAAGTAGCGGAGGGCTTTGAGGCCTTCTTGATGGGGAATGGAGGTGTATAAGGATTGGACATCCATAGTGAAAATGAAGAGGTTGGGACCGGGGAACTGGAAGTTATTGAAGAGGTGGAGGGCATGGGATGTATCTCAGATGTAGATGGGGAGGGACTGAACTATGGGTGACAAAATGGAGTCCAGGTGGGCAGATACAAGTTCGGTGGGACAGGAGCAGGCAGAAACTATGGGTCTACCGGGACAGTCAGGCTTGTGGATCTTGGGGAGAAGGTAAAACCGAGCGGTACAGGGTATGGGAATTGTGAGTTTAGCGGCTGAGAATGGAAGGTCACCGGAGTTGATAAGGGTGGTGATGGTGCGGGAGACAGTGGTTTGATGTTTTTTGGTGGGGTCCAGGAGCGGCAACACTTCACTTGTGAGTCTGTTGGGGTCATCTATTGCATCCAGAGCTCACGGTGTGGACTCCTCTACATCGGTGAAACCCAACGCAGATTGGGGGACCGCCTCATCAAGCACCTCCGCTCCGTCTGCCACAACAAACAGGATCTCCCGGTAGCCACCAACTCGAACTCTGCTTCCCACTCTCATTCAGATATGTCCATACATGGCTCCTCTACTGCCATGATGGGGCATGGGTTGGAGGAGCAACACCTCATATATCGTCTAGGTAGTCTCCAGCTCCTTGGTATGAGCATATAATTCTCCAATTTCCGGTAATTCCCTCCCCCTCCTTTCCTCTATCCCTATTTCACTCTGCCATCTCCCCCAGCTGCCTACCACCTCCCTCATGGTTCTGCCTCATACTACTCATTGTGTTTTCCCCTATTCCTTCTTCACCTTTCCTGCCTATCACCTCCCTGCTTCCCCTCCACCCACCCCTTTATCTTTCCCCTTACTGGTTTTTCACCTGGAACCTACCAGCCTTCTCCTTCCCACCTTCTTTATAGGGCCTCTGCCCCTTCTCCCTTCAGTCCTGACGAAGGGTCCCGGCCTGGAACGTTGACTGATCGTTTCCACGGATGCTGCCCGACCTGCTGAGTTCCTCCCGCGTGTTGTGAGTGTTGCTTCGATAGAGTTCACCGTCCCCAGCGAACGCGGGACCGTCGTTCCGTCCTCCGGCCAACAGAGGGCGGCCACACCTGGAGCCGGGCGCCCGCCACTTCCTCGCTTCCGCCGTGCATCTTGGACGCTGGAAGCAGCTGTGCAGGCGCGGAGCTGCTCCTTTTGTGGCCGCGGGCTCGTCGCGACGACTGTCCGCAATGGGCAGGGAATCCAGGTACAGAGGGATGCGTCGCGACTGCGCCGGGGGAACTGCCGTCGGACGGTTCTAAGTCGGCGGTACCGTTTAAAAGCTGTGCTTACCGGTTTAGGCCGCGTGAGAAGCACCGGCGCAAGCCGCTTACTTTGGCGATGCGTGGCTGGGAGCCTTCCCCAGCCGCCTCCCTCCACCGAGCTGATGCCGTCCTGCCTTGGTGAGCCTGGGAAGGAGGTGTGCGGCACAGTCTACATCTGGTGTCAGACTGGCTCGTGTGGACCAGGAGGGTTGTGATTTTCCTCTCCGAGATGTGTCGAGAAATCTAATGAGACAATGGGAAAAGTAATTTGAAAAGGTTTCCTTTGACGTAGCTGCTGTTGAAATTCGGAAGTACCTGTTGTACCCGATTAAATACCCAGGCACTGATGTCAGATGAGATTTGCAGTAATCAGTCTTATTTTCTCTACTTCTCTTCTAATATTTATAGTTGTGCACTTGTAGTGCTACTGTAAAACACTATAATTTTCTTTGGGATCAATAAAGTATCTATCTATCTTGTTTCGGGACAAACGCTAATTTATTAACTGTAATTTATTTGCCTGTACATACATTAAATTATTTTGAAGGATTTTATTCTACTATGCATGGTTTGCTAAACTTGAAAAAAATCTTATCTTCCTCTCATCTACTGGACTCTCCAAAATCTGGAGCTTTTTGCATACTTTGCCCCTAATGGTTGCTATTATCACCTTCTTTACTTACAGATTCCAGGACTTGGCCTTTGTGTTCCTGTTAATCACCTTCCAGTAACCGTTTCTGCCTTCACTCTCCCCTACCCCCCACCTATCTCCAGCTATCCCCACCTACCTCTGTCTTGCACTTGTATGACTTCCACTTCTCTACCTGTCTCGATCTGTCCATCATCTTTCAACATGTCATTCCCTCGCTCATCTTTATACTGGCTTTCTTCATTCTCCACTTGCAGTCTTGATGCAGGGTCTCAACCAGAAACATCAACAGTTCCTTTTCCCCCCCAGTAGATGCTGCCTGACAGGCAGAGTTGCTCCAGGTTCCAGCATTGCCAGTCCCATACGTTGACTTGAGGAAAAAAAAATCATGCAGCTCTGGATATATGAGCTCTAGCAAATGGCTAAAATGCTGACAATCAGTGGGAAGAGAACTATTTAATGTTTTGGATCAGGAACCTTTAATAAGAATGGATCAGTTAAAAGCCAAACACATTTTCCTTAGAAATAGAAGTTCAGGAGTAGGTGCTTTAAGTCTGCAACACAATCATGGCTGATCATCCACTTCAGACTCATCTATTTTTGCCTTCTCTGTTCTGATCCCTTTGACATGAAGTAAAATACCCACCTTCTTGAAGTAATGGAGACTGCAATGCCTTCTACTTGAGAGAATTCTATTGCTTCACCACCCTGTCGATTTTAAGTTTGATAAAAATAGAATGGGTGCAGTTAACAAAATGAATTTCTGTGAGTCCTGAAAGAGGGTCTCAGCCTGAAACGTCAATTGTCTATTCATTCCCATAGATGCTGCCTGACCTGCTGAGTTTCTCCAGCATTTTGTGTGTATTGCTTGTGTAACACCCTGGTAAAGGTTTCACTGCTGATGTTGTAGGATATTTGAATTACGCCGCCCGAGAAAACGGGTTTTGCTCAAAAAATTGATTGGTGGTGGTTCTGGCTGAGGGAGAGCCAACTTGTTATTTTACAGGAGGTGTAAATAGGAGATTAACAAAGAAATGAAATGCTGGAACAGTGAAGTACAAAACACTATAGATGTTATATACATTAAATAAATCAACATGCTAGAAATAGTTTGTAAACATAGGTTTCTGCAGCTTCTGTGGAGAAAGAAATACTGTTAATGTTACAAGTTAATAACCTGTCATCAGAACTGCAGCATCTGAAACAGATTGGATCTGATTTGAAATTAATATGATTTAACAATTAATGGCCATATAGAAATAAATGGGATAAATGAAATTGAATAAGTCAAATAGAGATGTGGCTACAGGGTGATCAAGGTTTGCAGTTAAATGTGTAACTTTGGGAGTAGATGGCAAAATGGAAAAGGGCATAAGTTACACTGAGTCTAAAGAATGGAATAAAGACTACAGAGGAAAATCAAGAAATGGTTTCAGTTTTGATGGAGACGTGGAGTAGGTGGATTGTCATAGGAGAAATTGGACTGGCTAGGCTTGTATTCTGTGGAGTTGAAGAGTGAGAATGAATTGATTGAAAAAATATAAAATCCTGAGGTGTCTTGATATGATGAATGTGGATATGGTGTTTCCTCCTGTGAGAGCATCTGGAACCACAGATCACTCTTTTAAAAAAGAAAATGAAGAAGTAGCAGAAGTTTGTGAGTTTTGGGTCTGAAATGTACCTGCTGATGCTGTTGTTTTTGATGCCTAATTTGAAAATGAATCAAGGTGACCATCTGAAACTGAAACATACATAATTTCCTAGGCATTACCGGAAGCGATCTACATCCCGAGGCCGTTCTGCGAGTCGCTCCAGGAGCCGTTCGCCTGCTGAGAAGCGGTCTAAGCTTGGCGATACCAGAGGTCGCTCACGCAGCAGGGACCGTGATCGAAGGAGGGATCGTTCTCGTAGTCGAGACAGGCGAAGATCAAGGTCACGGGAAAGAAAGCGGCTTAGGTGAGGATGTTGAGCCTTTGTGAAGTAAAAGTATTTCAGCTTATTGTAATAATAATAAATAATGTGGTGTTATGGCTAAATTGTGTTTGCAAGTTTACTTTTGTGATATAAGACTAGGTATTAAGTCGGTTTGAAACTAGAAGAGTAAGATTGTGATGACAATATTTCATAATCTGTTATGGACGGTGAGTTCAGTAATAACCTTACTGTGATTTGGATTTATAAAATAAACTGTAACCATTTATATCTTTTCAGCTGCCACAGATTCCAACTTCATCGGTTGCTATTTTGGATTTTTATGTTTTAAATATCACACCTATCTTTTAATTAATCTCCAGGCTATACATTTTAGTCCCAGAAGTTCAGTTGAAGACTGCTTATTAGGTGATATTTTGAACAATAACAGCTTTAATATTTATAGTTGTGTACACTCATTGGGTAGCAGTGTTGATATTCTTTATAATGAAGCCATCCAGACTTTGTAAATAATTATTAAATTGTGTATCATTAATCAAATTTCTTACTGTTATATCTGTAGAATAATTAATTTATTGACTATTTTTCCAGCAAGTAAGGAATTGCTTTAGATA
Source organism: Mobula hypostoma (assembly GCF_963921235.1). Classification (NCBI taxonomy): domain Eukaryota; kingdom Metazoa; phylum Chordata; class Chondrichthyes; order Myliobatiformes; family Myliobatidae; genus Mobula; species Mobula hypostoma. The sequence goes on from NC_086103.1 coordinate 39,788,401, forward strand.
ATATTTTTTCTGTATTGTTTTGAATTGTCATATTGACTTTAATTCATTGCTATTAAATCAGAGTTAAACATTAATGATAAGATGAGATGTGTGCACATATTGCTACTGTTTAAGTAATATGGTAGAACTTTTGTTCTGCTGAAAGCATCCTTTAATTTGTTTTAATCATAATTCATTGCTATAAATTATGAAAACTATATAGTTATATGAAGCATTTATATCTTAAAATATACAAGAAAATACTGCAAAGATTAGTGAATTTGCAGATTTTCTAATGGGTAAGAAGAATATACTGATTTTATCCTATTAATGACCCATATAATGATTCTGACAATGCTGTTAATTCTTGAATTATTAGATTAATTCTCTTTGCACCAGAGTGATGATTAACACTTATAGAAGCGTATTTGAGAATGGCGGCCTTCAATCAGAATATAATGAATATTCCGAGTGTGTTCTGGTAGCTAATGAAAGTATTAGATTTGATTATAGACTAATTTGAGCATTTGCAGGGAACTTTGATCAGCATCCTTTCCCTATATCAACATGCCCTCAAACATTCATTATATTTATTTTGAGATTTACCATAATAATTTGCATGGATTTAGGTTTTTCGTTATCTCTTAATAGCATACCTCTTTTTGTTGAGTATTATGCATTGCCCTTCAATTAATCTAGTTGTATAAAATAAACCAAAACTATGCTCCCCAATTATAATCTATTTATTGTGCGTTATGACAGACTATCATTAATAATGACTACAATTGGATTTAATGCATGTGACTTTACAGTATGGGTATCCGTGCGTGATTTTCTTGCAGTAGATTTCTCCCATTTCAGACTAAGCTTTGACTGGGCAGCCTGAATAACACCAATGTTCCTGTGGCATGAACAGTGCTTGGTAACTGACCTTCTTGATTTTCTTCCCCATTTGCTGTGGAATTTGTTTTGTATAAATAGCAAAATTTCACAACCTAAGGAATCTGTACCGTTGTACAGAACTTGTTAGAGCTGTTCTGTGAGAAAAAATGTGGTTGTTGTCCCTAATCTGTAGTGAAAATAGCAGCAGGACTAAAGAAACCAGAAATTTTAACCATTTTATATCCACTGCAAAATGTACAGCTGAATATAATTTAGTTTTGACTGTTTTATTTTCCGCTTTCTTTCCAATTGTTTATCTTACACAGAACACCACAGAGATGCAGAATGTCATTGGTCATGTCAAAGTGAGTAGATGGTAATTTAAACTTAACCTTAATCAAACTTTTAGCTGCTGATCCTGGCTCAGTAGCATTCTTGCCTGAGTCAGAAAACTATGAATTCCATTTCCACTCCTGAGTCTTGAAGAGACCATAAGACCTAGGAGCAAAATTATGCCATTCGCTTCACGTTGAGCCTCTACAGCTATTTGATCATGGCAGATTTATTTTCGCTCTTAAATGGATTCTCCTGCCTTCTCCCCATAACCTTTCACACCCTTTCTAATCTAGACAATGCACACATAATGCTGGAGGAACTCGCAGGCCAGGCAGCATATATGGGAAAGAGTACATGCAACATTTGGGGCCAAAACCCTTCATCAAGACTTTCTAATCTAGAACTTATCATCCTCTACTTTAAAGATACCCTATGACTTGGCATCCACAGCCATCTGTGGCAATGAATTTGATAGATTAAACGCTCCGTAGCTTTAAAAAAAAATCCTGATTGCCTCTGTTCTAAATAGACTTCCTTCTATTCTGAGGGCGTTCCCTGTGGTCCTAGACTCTCCCACTATTGGAATCAATTTCTCCATGTTAATAACCATGTTAATAGTCAGTAGGTTTCAATGAGATTCCCCCTCATTCTTCTAAACTCCATTTAGTACAGGCTCAGAACCATGAAATGCTCCTTGTATTTTAATCTTTTTGGTCTTGGGATCATTCTTGTGAAACTTTCCGGACCCTCTCCAGTACCAGCACATCCTTTCTTAGATATGGAGCCCAAAATTGCTTACATTACTCCAAATGCGTCCTGACCAATGACTTGTAAAGCCTCAGCATGACATTCTTGCTTTTATCCACATGAAATGAATGCCAACAATGCATTTACCTTTATTATCACCGACTTAAACTGCAAGTTAACCTTTAGGGAACCCTGCACAAGGGCACTCAAGTCCCTTTGCACCTCTGATATTTGAATTTTCTCACTGTTTAGAAAATAGTCTACACCTTCATTCCTTCTTTCAAAATGCATGGCCATACACTTCCATACATTATGTTCCATTTGCCACTTCTTTGCCCATTCTCCCAATCTGTTTAACTCCTTCTGCAGACTCCCAGCTTCCCCAGCACTACTTACCTATCTTCGTATTGTCAGAAAATGTGATTACAAAGCCATCAATTTGGTCATCCAAATCATTGACATATAATGTGTCTTAAAAAAAATCCCAATGCCGACCCCCTGTGGAACATCAGTAGTCACTGGCACCCAAACAGTAAAAGGCTCTCTTAATTCCCACTCTTTGCCTCCTGCCAATCAGCCAGTCTTCTCTCCATATTAAGGCAATCTTTTGTTATTGGAAGCACTGTCTCTCCGATAAGGTCCAAAGTCCTGTCCGCCCTCTTATAAATGTGATGGGTCCCAAGGCTATTTTCCAAATATATAAGGGGAATTTGACATAGTGTGTAGGATAGCATTTATTATTCACCTTACACTAAGAATAGATAATTTGACAATTTATAGTATTGCTGTTCGTGAAATTTTGCTAAGTGCAAATTGCTCAATATGCCAGAACAATCATTTGTTTCTTGACAATTGCATTAGGAGATACCAGGAATGCAAATGACATAAATGTGAATTATTTCTGTGTTATATTTAAGTTTCTGTTGCTCTTCACTCAATGCAATATGTTAATTTACAGTATAATGTCTTATTTTGTGCAATTAGTTGGTTGCAAAGGTCAGAAAAAATTACTTATTAACAGATTTGCATGAAATGGGTATAGTTAATATACTGCTTGATGTGAAGACATTTGAGACTAGGAATACCAAATTTGTTTTCTTACATTTGGATTTAACTATACAAGATGAGTTAAAATATTTTCACATTTTCAATTCTTAATATAAAGATAAATATCTGAGAGAAAACTAACTGAAGATTTGTATGCAAATTAACTATAACTTGTTTTCACAATCATTGAAATGTAAACACTTCCATCATAGGCGATCTCGCAGTCGAGAGAGAAGAAGATCTCGCAGTCGAGAAAAACGGAGATCGTTGAGCAGGGGTAGAAGTCGTAGGTCACACTCTCAGCCACGCTCTCGGAGTCGCAGTAAGAGCAAGGAAAGAAGGTATTACGATGATATGTGTAATTCATTACTTCTGAGTATCAAATGAAAAAGAAATTCAAGATCAGATGAATTCTTTAGTAGAAGTAATTAGTAGAGCTGAATACAGAGGGATTGTTTTCCTTGACCTGTGATTAACTCCTGAACCTTTCAAAAGATTTTGACCATTATTAACCTGAAAGAACAGTACTGTAAATTCAATAACCGGACCAATTGCTTCATAACCGGTTGACTTTGAACATCATTTATTCTTCCATTCTTGCAAGTGCTGGTCTCGAATAACTGCAATGTTGGGTAATATAGGGACAGTGTATGTTGTATTACCAATAGTGTTGTTTGTCATTTCATCAGCAAACTCCACTGAAAACAGTACTGTTGGTTTTGCTTCCGTTCCCTTTCATCGTGTTCTTTACTGTCATTATAGAAGCTTAGTGGATTGTATCTCTTCTATTAACAAATATTTCATTACTCCCATTTTTTAAAGCCAGTATTATATTTTGTTGTCCACAACTGGCATTATGTTTCCTGCTATTCTAACAGCATATTCTTACTATTATTTGGCATCTTTAATATTGAGAAGCTTTCAAATTAATTTGGCAGGATAATGGAATAGTTGTTGGGGAGGTGCAATTAAATATGAAAAATAGAAGCAGGGTGGTGGTCAAAGGGTCTTATTCTAGCTGGAGGTCTGTGATTAGTGGTGTTCCGTAAGGATCTGTACTGGGACCTCTGCTGTTTGTCAGGTCTATAAATGACCTGGATGAAAATGTAGATAGGTGAGTAGTATGTTTGCAGATGATATGAAGATTGGTGGTGGTGTGGATAATGTAGAAGACTGGCAAAGAATATACCAGGATATAGATCAGTTGTAGATATGGTCAGAGAAATGGAAAGATCCTTAACAGTATTGATAAGCAGGGAGCTCTTGCATTCCAAGTTTATAACTCCCTGAAAGTGGCTACTCAGGTGTTTAGGGTGGTTAAGAAGACATTGGGCATACTTGCTTTTAATAGTCAAGGCACTGAGTTCAAAAGTGAGAAAGTTATGTTGCAGCTTTATAAAACTCTAGTTAGGCTGCATCTAGAGTACCGCATGCAGTTCTGGTTACCCCATTACAGGAAGGATATCGAGGCTTTGGAGAGGGTGCAGATGAGGTTTACCAGGATGTTTCCTGGATTAGATGAGCCTGTGGTTGAAAAACTTGGTTGTTTTCTCTGCAACGGGGGAGTCTGGGAGGAGATCCGATTGAGGTTTATAAGATTAAGAGGCATAGATCTCTTTCCAAGGGTCGAACTGTCTAATACCAGTGGGCATGTATTTAAGGTGAGAGTTCAAAGGAGATGCGAGGGACAAGTTTTTAACACAGTTCTGGGTGCCTGGAATGCGCTGCCTGGAGTGGTGATAGAGACAGAAACATCAGAGACTTCTAAGAGATGTTTAGGTAGGCACATGAATGTGAGGAAAATGGAAGGATATGGACATTGTGTAGGCCGAAGAGATTAGTTAGCCATTGGTTTACAACATTGTGGACGGAAGAGCCTGTAACTGTACTGTACTGTTGTATGTTCTAAACCTAAGACAATACAGCAGGCAAGCAGACACCAAATATAAGGCAGCATTGGATCTTTTTTAATGCAATGAATCTGACTAGTAAGGCAGAACCTGGAGCAGTGATCAGCACATGAAAAGATGATATCTTTTGTGTCTCAGAAACATAATTGATTAAAGAGCAGGGCTAGTAGCTCAATATTCCAGGGTATAGAATCTTCATGTGTTGGGGCAGAGTGCAAAAGAGAAGGTGGCATTACAGAATAAAGAACCCGTTACATTGGCAATGAGGGAAGATGTTCTATAAAATAGGCCATATGGGTAGAACTTGTGAACAAATGGTTGGGATGGGGTTTGATCACTTTGGTGGCTGTATACACTAGGCCTCATAACTGTTAAAAGGTAGGCAACTCTAGGCAATTCACAGACAAATATAAAACTAACAGGATTATAGTTGTTAAGTATTACAATTGCTCCAATATTAGCTGTGATTATTTTCATGGAAAAGATGTAGCGTGGTGGAATTTTTATAATGAACCAGGACAGTTTGAGTCAGTACATGGTGTTGGTAGAAAGGAGTCTTCTTGTAGGCACTCTAGATCTATATTACATGAGTTTTGGGCCAGCATGTTCCCATAAGGGTGAATGACGTGAACACGAAGTCCAAGGAGCCCTTGGATGTCAAAAGATGTTGAGTGCTGGGTACAAAAATAACAAGGAAGCATGTGGCAGGTACAAGAAAGTGAAAATGGGGCAGGAAGCAGGTTGGAAAGAAATAATCATAGTGCCTGTGGACTAGAGGTGAATGTTGACACAAGAGACTGAAGACAATGGGAAACTAGATCAACTCAAAAATTGCTGGAGGAACAGCAGATCAGGCAGCATCAATGGAGGGTCTTGTTCCAAAACATTGACTGTTCATTTCCATCTATTGATGCCGAGTTCCTTCGGCATTATGTGTGGGTAGAAGTGAATATTGGTGGCTAGCCTCTCCCCTGAGAGGGAGACAGATGCAGGTAGGGCAGGGAAGAATCAGATGGCCCAAGCGAAGGTGAGACCAGGTTGGAAGTTGGTTGCAAAACCAATGAATTTTTCAAGGACTGAAGAAGTACAGGAAGCAGTCATCAATGTAAGGGGGAAAAAGTTGGAAAGTGGGACTGGCTAGGACTGTATCAAAGGTGGTTCTACAAATCTCTCAAAAAGATTGGCATAATATGTTTAAGTGATCTGGAGGAGGTAAGTGGAGTTGATTAAAAACTTAAATCTCTGTGAGCTACAGTTAGGGATCAGACAGGAGAACAGCAAGTGTACTTCCTTTATTGAAGAATGTTAAGTACAGGCCTGTGAAACTAATGTCTGTGGTAGGGATAGTTATTAGAGAAGTTTTTGAGGGGACAGATTCATCTGTACTTAGAATGACAAAAATTAAACAAAGATGGAATGGTTTTGTTAGAAATAAATCCTATCTGTCTCATTTGATTAAATTTTTCATGGAAGCAACAGATGCGGGCAGTGTGATTGATGTAGTGGGCATAGACTTCAGTAAGGCAAGAGCCCACATTGGAGACTGATCCCCAGAGTTAGCACTCACAGAATCCAGTGCAAATTCAATTCAAAATTTGTTTTGTAATAGGAAGCAGAGTGATGGTTGAATCTCGTTTAGTGATTGAAGGCCTGTAAACAGTAGTGTATGTTATTGCACATTAGCAATTTAGATATGATAGATATCATGTAGGAGACATGATCAGTAAGTTTGAAGATGACACAAAGATCAATAGTATTTTCAAAAATGAAGCGTGTAGTTGTAAGGTCCATTTGTGTATTAAATGATCATTAAGATCGGAAAAGTAAAGACCAATGGGATTTAATCTTGATAAGCATGTTGTAGTGCTCCTTGGGAGAGCAGATAAAGTTATGACTAATACAGTGAATGGTAAGCACTTGAACCTATCATTTAAATGAGCCTTAATGTGAAAGTCTAAGAATCCCGGAAGATGACAGCACCAATAGATAATGTAGAAAAAGGGGACCATTATTTAATAGCTAGGCATAGAATATAAGAACAGAGAAGTTATAGCATAACTTTATAACATGTTGGTTATGCTATAACTGAAGTACCATGTGCAATTCTTTTTGCTATTCCAAGGGAGAGACATGATTGCACTAGAGTGCAGAGGAGACTTGTTGATGTGCAAGTTATGAGGAAAGACTGGGTAGACTGGGTTTATTTTCTTTGCAGTGGAGGAGGTAAGGGAGGAGTCACATGTTAGTGGTATATAGAATTATAAAGGTTATAGATACGATATTTAGAAAAAGACTTTTCTCCATGGCAGAAGTATCTAAAACTAGAGGGCATGGATCTGAGTAAGGTATGAGAGGATTGGATAGCTGTTAAGAGCTTTTTCACTCATGTTTTCGGAAACTGAAATGCAGCACCTGAATGGGTGATGGAGGCAGATCCTCTCATAATATATACAAATCTAAATCAACATTTGATTGGTGAATATGTATGCAACTATGGACTCAAGTGCTGCTAAAAGGAATTAATATAGATGGGTTCTCAATGATTATCACAGACCTGGAGACTAGTGGGTCTGTTCTTCGTGCAGAATGACTATGTGTCATTGTGTGCCTAATGAGAATAGGTTGAGTGACATTGGTCTTTTCTCCTTGTAGCGACGGAGGATGAGAAGTGACCTGATAGAGGTGTATAAGTTGATGAGAGGCATTGATCGTGTAGATAGCCAGAGGCTTTTCTCCAGGGCTGAAATGGCTAACATGAAGGGGCGTAGTTTTAAGGTGCAGAGGGGACATCAGTGGTAAATTTTTCCACACAAAGAGAGATGTGTGCGTGGAATGCACTGCTGGCGACGGTGGTAGAGGGGGACACAATAGGGTCTTTTAAGAGACTCTTAGATAGGTACATGGAGCTTAGAAAAATGGAGGGCTATGCGGTAGGGAAACTCTAGGCAGTTTCTAGAGTATGTTACATGGTCGGCATAACATTGAGGGCTGAAGAGCCTGTATGTTCTATAATTATGATTAAAGTTCCTACTCAACTCAGGGTGGACATTTTCTCCCTAACTTCCCATTCAAATACAAGTTTTTAAGACACTCAGCAGTAACTTATACCTCTCCTATGCAAATGAAGATGATAAGTAAGTACTACTTTTCCAAATGTAGCACTAGGTCAAGGAGATATGTCTCCTCTTTTGACATGTTCTAAATCTAGTAAAATGTGCATTTATATCTGTTGACTGCACATTAAGACTAAACTTGAAATGTTATACTGAGATTTCCAACATCTCTTCTCTTTACCTTTTTCAGCTTGTGCAACTCTCACAAAATCACAACATAATTTCATTGCTTTCCTCCTCCTCAGAGAGTACCTCATCACTGTAGTTCATAGTAGAGAATCCTGGTAGAGAAGTTACAGAACTTTGACCCAATGGGAATTAAGTAACCCAATTGCAAAATTCCTTTATTTTGGAATTTTGGACAGCAGGAAACATTTGGTCTTATCATGCATGTGCCAGGTTTGAGAAAGAAATGTTTTTCTGACTTGGCTATATGTAGTACCATTTTCATGCCAGTAGGTACATTCTTGTTATATATGGTCCTAGTATAAAATGATTAAAAATTAGTTCATGGTAAAATATTGTTGATCTTTTTTTTAACTTAATATACAGCAACTGGTTTAGATGATGTAAAACAATCCTTTGTACTCATTTACCCTTATTGTGGTAGACCTGAACTTATCTGATTGATGGCAGAGGTTGTTATGTATGGTTATCAGCCAGGATTCCTGTTTCTGCAAATCTGTCTGAAGATGGATTTGGTGAAAACATTTAAGCAAAACAGTACTTGGAAATCTGATCTGTAAACGGAGGGGGAAAATCTCATTCGTTCAGACAGTATCCATACAAATTAACATTTCAGGATGATGAACTTGCATCAGGAGCGCTAATGTGTCTTGAAGTTTTTGATTTTATGTATTTTCCAGGTCAAAATCCAAAGACCGTGTAGAAGCTACCAATGAGGCTGCTAAAGAAAAGAAAAAGGAAGAGAAAGACGATGACAAAGATGTCAGTGTAAGTGAATTTAGAAATAAATAACATATCATTTAGAGGTAACATTTTGTGACCCTGGAGCACCCAATTCAGCTACCTGCAGAATGTAGTCACAGTTGTAGTGTTGAGAAATCCGGTTACAGGTTTGCACAAGGTAATCCACCAAAGGTAGATGTAGTAAAGAAGTTGATGATAATCAAAAAATTGTAAGGGTTATAAATCTGAAATAAAAATGGAGAATGCTGCTAATGACAGATCAGGCGGTATCTATGGGAATGCGAACAGACTTAACAGTTCAGATCAGTGACTTCTCAGTAGTGATATTTCTGATGAAAGGTAATGTTAACTCCATGGATGCTGTCTAGCTGCTGGAGACTTCCAGCATTTTTCCTTTATATATCAGATTATGCTGTTTATTGGGTGTTTACTGTAGTCAAATCACCAGAAATTTTCCATATCAAAGTGCAATATTCCAGGTAATAGAAATGTGAAATGTGGTAGTTAGATAGCATCTGTGGAAAGCGTCATGACCCATGCATTTTTTTTTTGCCAGCCTGCATCATTTACTCAGTTTCCTGCAACTCATTAGTTGCAGAGGTATTAGTTCTGCAAAACAATTGTCTTCAGTGGTGCTCTGCTGCTGGAATCTTGTTTTTACAGAACTTGGGACATACCAAAAGGAGCAAGTTATTAATGCGCTGCTAGTAAATAAGATTGTTGCTTTGTTGTTTGACCTCAGATCCACTTTCACGGCCAATTCCTATAATTACTGATTTCCTCTGAAGTCCTAAAATCAATCTCCTTCATACTTTAATATAGTTATTATATATTAAGTAACCTTTGGGGTAGAAATTCCAGAAATTCACAGACTTTTTCTTCTCAATCTCGTGTAGCTGGCCTCCTATCCTCAGCCTTTGCCTTGTAGTTTAAAACTCTCCTATGTAACAGAACATTGTAGCAATAATTTGCACAATCATGAATCATAAAGTAAGAAGTACATAATGCATGGTGAATATTGTGATTATATACACAGTTATGATGCCTATAACTCAATGTAATTTATTCTTAAAAATGTAACAACTTTATGAATTCACAAATGTCTGTGTGGCATTTGTGTAGCAATGTACTAAAAAAATAGAGGCCTGATGATATAATTTACTACAGCATAGAAATTTCCAAATAATGATATTTAAATATAAAATCTATTATTATTTTCCTAGAATTTTGAACAGAGCAAATTAGAAGAAGAAATGAGAAAACGGAAAGAACGTGTTGAAAAATGGAGAGAAGAACAACGTAAAAAGGTTGTAGAAAACATTGGTGAAATAAAGAGAGAACTTGAAGAGATGAAACAGGGCAAAAAATGGAGCCTTGAGGATGATGATGGTAAGATCCTTAATGAACACGTATGCTTCATGTGAATTTATGCTGAAGATTATCCCACAGTCATTAACTGTTTGATCACTGGGTCATTCTGATTTAGTAAGATAGTTGTGGAAGGATATATTTACTGTTTTGGCAATGTTCGTTTAGGTACATATGTTGTACTGCGAAAAGACCCTTTTTCGTCTTTGATAAACTAGTGCTTGAGAATTTTGTGTCTGTTTAAGAGGATAGATATTAACATGCTATCTTGAATTTCTTTCCTTCTTGTTGTTTGAGACAGGCACTTAATCAAAATTCAAGATTAGTTTGGGCATGAGGATAAAACAGAAGGGGAAGAGAATATATTGGAAATAGTCCAATTTCAGAAATATTGCAGATTCATAATCAGGTTAAAGTCTGGTGATACTGTGGTGAGTCACTCCTACCCATCTGAAGCCTTTTACCATCTATAAGGTACTGGCTAAGAATGTGATAGAGTTTGACCCCCTCTTACTGCTCCAATAATACTCAGGAAGCTCACTGCTACCCAAGACAAAGTAACCCACCTGCTTGTCATCTCTCCACCTGGTAGAACAGTTATCCTCAGCATCATTGGTAAACTATTGTGGTAGCCTACCAATTACAAATGCATTATCAAAATTCGCAACCTCAAAGGCAAGGATGTCAATGGGAATACTGTCATCTTTATTCTCTCCTAGTCACTCACCTTCCTAACTTGGAAATACTTTGACATCTCTTTGTCTGTGTGGGACAGAACTTCAGGAACAAATGATCTTTTAAAACATTGGATAAACTTAACCACGTAGAATGTGGTGGGTGAAGAAGGTAGCTCACCGCCATCACCTAAGGGAATTTTAGGATGAGTATACCAACCAGTGGTTACCAAAGTAAATAAGGTTGAAAGAATACAGATAAAAATTAAGATGATGTTGCCAGGTCTGGAAGACCTGAGTTATAAGGAAAGATTGAATAGGTTAGGACTTTATTCCTTAGAATGTAGAAGATTGAGAGGAGTCATAGAGAAGTACAGCACAGAAAGAGGCCCTTTGACCCATCTAGTCCATGCCAAAATCATTTAATTTGCCTAATCCCATTGATCTGCACCAGGACCATAGCCCTCCATATCCCTACTATCATGTACCTATCTAAACTTAAATGTTGAAATTGAGCTCGCATGCACCACTTGTGTTGGCAGCTCATTCCACACTCTCTCAACCATCTGAGTGAAGAAGTTTTCCCCTAATGTTCCTCGTAAACTTCTCACCTTTCACCCTTATGTCATGACCTCTGGTTGTAGTCCCACCCATCCACAGTGGAAAAAGCACGCTTGCGTTCACCCTGTCTATATGTAGGTAGGTGACCAAAACTGCACACAATACTCCAAATTAGGCCTCTCCACCGTTTTATACAGTTTCAACATAACATCCCATCTCCTGTGCTCAATACATTGATTTATGAAGGCCAATGTGCCAAAAGCTTTCATAGACATGACCTACCATGCACGAAGCCATGCTGATTATCCTTAATCAGTCCATGTCTATCTACATACTTCTATATCCGGTCCCTTACAATACCTTCCAGTAACTTATCAACGACTGATGTCAGACTCACTCGCCTATAATTTCCTGGTTTATGTTTAGAGTCTTTTTCTCTAAACATTGGATGAGCATTGGCTGTCCTCCAATCCTGTGGTAACTCTCCTGTTGCTAAGGATGTTTTAAATATCTCTGCTAGGGCTTTAGCCATTTCCCACAGTGTCTGAGGAAGCACCTTGTCAGGCCCTGACAAATTATCCACCCTGATTTGCCTCAGGGTAGCAGACAGCTCCTCCTCTGTAATCTGTACAGGGTCCTTGATGTTGATGACACTTTGCATTACTTCTATAGACTTGATTTGATACAGGTATACAAAATTATGAGGGGTATTGATAAGCAAATGCTCAATTTCAACTTTTAAGCAAAGTTTTGTTAGGTTTGGTTTACAAGTAGATAGAACCATAGAACATTACAACACTGAAACAGGCCTTTTGGCCCTTCTTGGCTGTGCCAAACCATTTTTCTGCCTAGTCCCAATGACCTGCACCTGGACCATATCTTTCCATACACCTCTCATCCATGTACCTGTCCAAGTTTTTCTTAAATGTTAAAAGTGAGCCCGCATTTACCACTTCATCTGGCAGCTCATTCCACACTCCCACCACTCTCTGTGTGAAGAAGCCCCCCCAATGTTCCCTTTAAACTTTTCCCCCTTCACCCTTAACCCATGTCCTCTGGCTTTTTTCTCCCCTAGCCTCAGTGGAAAAAGCCTGTTTGCATTCACTCTATACCCATCATAATTTTATATATCTATCAAATCTCCCCTCATTCTTCTACGCTGCAGGGAATAAAGTCCTCACATATTCAACCTTTCTCTGTAACTCAGTTTCTCAAGTCTCAGCAACATCCTTTTAAACCTTCTCTGCACTCTTTTAACCTTATTAGTATCCTTCCTGTAATTTGGTGACCAAAACTGCATACAATACTCCAAATTCGGCCTCACCAATGCCTTATACAACCTCACCATAACATTCCAACTCTTATACTCAATACTTTGATTTATAAAGGCCAATGTACCAAAAGCTCTCTTTACAACCCTGTCTACCTGTCACGTCACTTTTAGGGAATTTTGTATCTGTATTCCTAGATCCCTCTGTTCTACTGCTCTCCTCAGTGCCCTACCATTTACCTTGTATATTCTACCTTGGTTTGTCCTTCCAAAGTGCAATACCTCACACTTGCCTGTATTAAACTCCATCTGCCATTTTTCAGTCCATTTTTCCAGCTGGTCCAAATCCTTCTGCAAGCTTTGAAAACCTTCCTCACTGTCCACTACACCTCCAATCTTTGTATCATCAGCAAATTTGCTGATCCAATTTACCACATTATCATCCAGATCATTAATACAGATGACAAATAGCAATGGACCCAGCACTGATCCCTGTGGCACACCACTAGTCACAGGCCTCCACTTGAGAGAAGCAGTCCTCCACTACCACTCTCTGGCTGCTTCAATTGAGCCAATGTCTAATCCAATTTACTACCGTTCCATGTATACCTAGCAACTGAATCTTCCTAACTAACCTCCCATGCAGGACCTTGTCAAAGGCCTTACTGAAGTCCATGTAGACAATATCCACTGCCTTCCCTTCATCCACTTTCCTGATAACCTCCTGGAAAAACATGACCTTGTTGACCTTTGTTAAACATGACCTACCATGCACAAAGCCATGTTGACTACCCCTAATAAATCCCTGTCTATCCAAATACTTGTAGATCCTATCTCTTAGTACCCCTTCCAATAATTTACCTACTACCAAAGTCAAATTTACCGGCCTATAATTTCCTGGATTACTTTTAGAGCCCTTTTTAAACAACAGAACAACATGAGCTATCCTCCAATCCTCTGACACCTCACCTGTAGATACTGACATTTTAATTATATCTGCCAGGGCCCCTGCAATTTCAACACTAGTCTCCTTCAAGGTCCGAGGGAATACCCTGTCAGGTCCTGGGGATTTATCTACTCTGATTTGCCTCAAGATAGCAAGCACCTCCTCCTCTTCAATCTGTATAGGTTCCATGACCTCACTACTTGTTTGTCTTATTTCCATAGACTCCATGCCAGTTTCCTTAGTAAATACAGACGTAAAAAACCCATTTAAGATCTCCCCCATTTCTTTTGGTTCCATACATAGCCGACCACTCTGATCTTCAAGAGGACCAATTTTATCCCTTACTATCCTTTTGCTCTTAATATACCTGTAGAAGCTCTTTGGATTATCCTTCACCTTGACTGCAAAAGCAACCTCATGTCTTCTTTTAGCCCTCCTGATTTCTTTCTTAAGTATTTTTTTGCACTTTTATACTCCTCAAGCACCTTATTGCTCCCTGTTTTGTACACATGTCATACATCTCTCTCTCTCCTTCTTTATCAGAGTTGCAATATACCTTGAGAATCAAGGTTCCTTATTCTTATTCCCTTTGCCTTTAATCCTGACAGGAACATACAAACTCTGCACTCTCAAAATTTCTCCTTTGAAGGCCTCCCACTTACTAATCATATCCTTTGCCAAAGAACAACCTGTCCCAATCCTTGCTTTTTAGATCCTTTCTCATTTCTTCAAATTTGGCCTTTTTCCAGTTTAGAACCTCAACCCAAGGACCAGATCTATCTTTATCCATGATCAAGTTGAAACTAATGGTGTTATGATCACTGGAACCAAAGTGTTCCTCTACACACACTTCCGTCACCTGTCCTAACTGGTTTCCCAATAGATCTAATATTGCATCCTCTCTATTGGTACCTCTATATATTGTTTAGAAAACTTTCCTGAACACATTTTACGAACTCTAACCTGTCTAGACCTTTAACAGTATGGGAGTCCCAATCAATATGTGTAAAATTAAAATCCCCTACTATCACAGCGTTGTTTCCTGCAGTTCTGCTATCTCTCTGCAGATTTGCTCCTCCAATTCTCGTTGACTATTAGGTGGTCTATAATACAATCCCATTAACGTGGTCATATCTTTCCTGTTTCTCAGCTCCACCCATATGGCCTTGGTAGACAAGACCTCTAATCTGTCCTGCCTGAGCACTGCTGTAACATTTTCCCTCACTAGTAATGCCACCCCCCCCTTCATTCCTCTGCCTCTATCACATCTGAAACATCGGAACCCTGGGGCATTAAGCTGCCAGTCCTGCCCCTCCTGTAGCCAAGTTTCACTAATGGGTATAATGTTGTAATTCCATGTGTCAATCCACTCCCTCAGCTCGTCAGCCTTCCCCACAATACTCCTTGTATTGAAATAGACACACCTCAGAAGATTATTACCACCACACACAACCCTTCTATTTGTGACTGCGCATGAACTTTTAACATCATTTATTTTCACCCCTCTATTTTACCACTCTCTGCTCTGGTACTCTGGTTCCCATCCCCCTGCAAATCTAGTTTAAACCTTCCCCAATAGCACTAACAAACCTCCCTGCAAGGATATTGGTCCCCTTGTAGTTCAGGTGTAACCCATCTCTTGTACAGGTTCCACCTGTCCCAGAAGAGGTCCCAATGATCCTGAAATCTGAAACCCTGCCCCTACACCAGTTCCTCAGCCACGTGTTCATCCACCAGAGCATCCTATTCTTACCCTCACTGGCACGTGGCACAGGTAGCAATCCTGAGATTACCACCCTCGAGGTCTAGCTTTTTACCTTCCTACCAAGTTCTCTATACTCACTGTTCAGGACCTCCTCACTCTTTCTTCCTACGTCATTGGTACCGATGTGTACCATGACTTCTGGCTGATCACCCTCCCACTTCAGAATGCTGTGCACACGATCAGAGACATCCCTGACCCTGGCACCCAGATAATGTTATATGAATATAAGGAAAGACAAGCCAATGATTGTGTACAATTGCAGACAGAGCAAAGTGTTAAGTTGTACTACAGAGCAAAATTCAAAAGGATGGAGAATGCAGGACTGAAGCTGTATTTAAATGCGCATAGCATTTGGAATAAGGTGGGCAAACTTGTGGTGTAATTAGAGATTGATCAGTATGACGTTGCGGGCGTTACTGAGTCGTGGCTGAAAGAAGGTTATAGTTGGGATATACTTTGTACCGAAAGGACAGGCAGGAAGGCATAAGCGGTGGTGTGGCTCTATCGGTAAGACATGGAATTGCATCTTTAATCAGAGGATCAGAGAATGTCGAATCTTTGTGAGTGGAGTTAAGAAACTGCAAGGGTAAAAACACCATTATGGGAATCGTATATAGGCCTCCAAATAGTCACCAAGATGTGGGGTTGAGATTGCAAAGGGAGCTGGAAAGGGCATGTAATAAGGGTGATGACACAATTGTAATGGGGGACTTCAATATGCAAGGAGATGAGGAAAATCAGGTTGGTGTCAGATCGCAAGAGGGGGAATTTGTTGAATGCCTACGAGATGGCTATCTTAGATTGGGTGTTGTATAATAACCCAGATTTTATTAGGGAATTTAATGTAAAGAAACCCTTAGGAGGCAATGATCATAATTCATAGTGCAATTTGAGGAGAAGCATATGCCACATGTATCACTATTGCAATGGAATAAAGGGAATTACAGAGGCATGAGAGAGGAGATTGCCCAGGTGGATTGGAGGGAGTTACTGGCGGGGAAGATGCCAGAACAGAGGCAGCTGAAGTTTCTGGGAATAGTTCACAAGGCGCAGAGATAGATATGTCCCACAGAAGTTGTACTCAAGTGGCAGGGCTAGGCAACTGTGGCTGACAAGAGAAGTTAAGGACTGCATAAGAGCCAAAAAAAGGGCATATAAGGTAGCAAAAGTGAGTGGGAAGTTGGATGATTGGGAAGTTTTTAAAATCCAGCTAAAGGCAACTAAAAAGGCTATAAGAAGGGAAAATATGAACTGTGAGGGTAAACTAGCTAATAATATAAAGCAGGATACTAAAAGTTTTTCAGTTACATAAAGAATAAAAAGGAGGTGAAAGTTGATATTGGACCACTGGAAAATGATGTTGGTGAGGTAGTGGTGGAGGACAAAGAAATGGCAGATAAATTTAATAAGTACTTTGCTTCAGTCCTTACTGTAGAGGACACTAGCTGTATGCCAGAGGTCCATGAGTGCCAGAGAGCAGCAGTGAGTGCCATTGCTAATATAAAGGGAAGGTTTTAAGGTGGACCAGATGGACTACATCCCAGTCCTGAAAGAGGTTGCATTGGTCATGATCTTTCAAGAAGCACTTGATTCTGGCATGCTCTCGGAGGATGGGAAAACTGCTAATGTCACTCCACTCTTTAAGAAGGGAGGAAGACAAAAGAGAGGAAATTATAGTCCAGTTTGCCTAACCTTAGCGGTTGAGAAAGTGTTGGAATCCATTATTAAGGATGAGGTTTCAGGGTACTTGAAAACTAACGACAAAATAAGTCAAAGTCCGCATGGTTTCTGTGAAGGGGAATCTTGCCTGAAAAATCTGTTAGAATTCTTCAAGGAAGTAACAAGCAGGGTGGACAAAGGAGAGGCAGTCAATGTCAATTACTTAGATTTTCAGAAGTCATTTGATAAGGTGCCTCATATGAGGCTGCTTAACAAGTTAAAATCCTATGGTGTACTGGAGATATACTAGCATGGATAGAGGAATGGCTGACAGGCAGTGAGTGGGAACAAAGGGGGCCTTTCTGGCTGGCTGCCAGTGACTAGTGGTGTTCCTTGGGGGTCAGTATTGGGATCACCACTTTTCACATTGTTTGTCAGTGATTTAGATAGTGGAATTGATGGCTTTGTGGCAAAGTTTGCAGGTGATAGATGAAGGGGTAGGTAGTGCTGAGGAAGCAATGCGATTGTAGCAGGACTTAAACAAATTGGAAGAATGGGCAAAAAAGTGGCAGATGGAATACAGTGTTGGTAAAAGGAACAATAGTGCACACTATTATCTAAATGGGGAGAAAATTCAAACATCAGAGGTGCAAAGGGACTTGGGAATCCTCATGCAAGATTTCTGGAAGGTTAATCTGTGTTAAAGAAGGCAAATACAATGTTGGCATTTATTTCAAAGAGAATAGAATATAAAAAGTAAAAAGATGGTGCTGAAGCTTTATAAGACACATCGCAATCGGAGTATTGTCAACAGTTTTGGTCCCATTATCTCAGAAAGGATGTATTGTCATTGGAGAGAGTCCAGAGGAGGTTCACAAGGATGATTCTGGTAATGGAGGAGTTAACATATGAGGAGTGTTTGGCAGCTTTAGGCCTGTACTCACTAGAATTTAAGAATGCAGGGGGATCTTATTGAAACCTACCAAATGTTGAAAGGACTACATAAGATGGATTTGGAGAGGATGTTTCCTCTGGTGGGCATATCCAGAACTAGAGGACACAGTTTCAAAATTGCAAGCCAACCTTTTGGAACAGAAGTAAGGCGGAATTTTTTGTTTAGCCAAAAAATGGTGAATCTGTGGAATGTTCTGCCACAGACTGCGGTGGAGGCCAAGTCTGTGGGTATATTTAAATCAGAAGTTGATAGATTTCTGATTGTTCAGGGCATCAAGGGATCTGGTGAGAGGGTGGTTGAATGGAATCCGGGATAAGCCATGATGAAATGCTGGAGCAGACTCAATGGGCTGAATGGCCTATTTCTGCTCCAATATCTTGTGGTCTATCTGGATAGTAGGGTTACAAAGAGCTATGGTCCAGGTTGATGGGGATAGGCAGTTTAAATGGTTTTGGCATGGACTAGTTAGGCTGAAGGACCTGTTTCTGTGCTGTACTTTACTGTGAGACTAGAACTCAAAGCTATAGCCTTAGAATTAAGTTTGAAAAAAAGAACTTTGCTTAATTGGAATACAGTCGGCCCTCTGTATCTGTGAGGGATTGGTTCCAGGACCCCTCGCGGATACCAAAAAACGCAGATGCTCAAGTCCCTTATTCAACCTGTCTCAATGCCGTGGACATTAGGACCTGGCGGTGGAGCTCTGAATCCACAGTGTTTCTGTTCACGAAAGTAATCACGATCATGATTGAAAATAAAGTGAAAATAATAAAGCAATCGGAAAGAGGTGAAACGCCATCAGTCATTGGAAAAGCATTAGGTTACAGTCGGTCAATGATCGGAACAATTTTAAAGGATAAAGTGAGAAAGGTCCTGCCCCGATGAAAGCTACAATTATTACTAAGCAACGCAGTGGTTTAATTATTGGGTTTTGGGGTTTTGGGTCTTTGATCCTCCACATCAACTCGGCACGGATGGAGAGCGCGCTCGGGAGCGATCTGTCACTGGATCGAACTCAGGAACTTTTGTTCCTGAGCACGGCGCTGAAACATATGTTTCTTAAGTGTTTTATATGCATAGAAAAGTAAAGTAGACACTATATTCTAAGACAAACGTTTGACTAACTGGTGCTAAATAATACCGCATGTACCTGTTCCGACTTACTTAGTAAGAGAACTTCCGGTTTTTTTTCAATCCCGATCCATGATAACCTACGCACATCCACCCATAGACTTTAAATCATCTTTAGATTACTTATAATACCTAATACAATGTAAATGCTATGTAAAATAGTTGTTATACTGCACTGTTTAGGGAATAATGACAAGAGAAAAAAGGTCTGTACATGCTCAAACAACAAGTGCTGGAAGAGCACTTCTGGGTTTTCTCGATTCGCAGTTGGTTGAATTCGCGCATGCGGAACTCGCTGATAAGGAGGGCCGACTGTATACGGTATGAATGTAATTGTGGATGGCTGTGTAAAATGCCATCCTATAAACTGAAAGACAACTTTCATTCTGTTTGCCATGAGCTTGATTTGAATCCAGATACCAGAGTGTGTCTAATTTTCCATGGCTTTTAATGCTTTTGCCATTGTCTCTTTATTGTACTTGGATGTCAAATTTCACTATTTGTTTAAACAGATGATGAAGATGAAATCATTGAAGGTGAAAGGAAAGAAGAAGAAGGAGATAATGACAATGAAGAATTGGACCCTTTAGATGCTTACATGGAAGATATAAAGGAGGAAGTGAAAAAATTTAACATGGGCAGTGTAAAAGGAGGAAGTGAGAAGGTATATCTTTTATTACTTTTTCTCTCTGCAGAGTACTTAATGTTTTTTATATTCCTTTGCAATTAGTGGATATTTTCTTAGAATACCAACTGAAAACTGTTGTTTTTAGATAAATGATGTGTGTAGGAACTTGTTTGTGTAGCCGGATCTTCTCTGGATCTGGAACTCCACATGAAACCTGGTCCCAATCTTTGTACAGAATGTCTTTCCCTGTTCAAGATGCAAGTGTTTCTGACAAGTCTGGTCTATATTACTCATCTCCAACTGCTCTTGAGAGCTGGTGGTAAAACCACTTAATGTGAAATGTTGTCATCCTTCTGATTAGTGTCTTCTCTCAATACTTTTGGTGAGAGAGATCCAGGATTTAGACCCAGTGATGAAGAAGGAGCAGCCATATTTTCTAAAAAAGGCGTGCATAACTTGGGAAGGAACCTGCAACTGGTAGAGTTCTGCCCTTGGACATCTGGGTGGGAGAGCTCTAATATTTGGAAAGTTCCTTCAAGGGACTACAGTCAGGGCAGATTGTGCTCCAGTCTGCACACTGTTTTGACTTGAAAACATGTCACCGGTTCTACATCATCACTGAGTCTCAAGCCCTGTGCTTTCCAGCATCACTGTGGGAGTATCTTATCAGAAACACTGTGATAATTCAAGGAAGTGGCTCACCATCACTTTCTCAAGGGCAATATGAGATAGAAGATAAATGCTGGCTTAAGATGAATTTAAAATGAAATCTTTGCAACTGATGAATTTACAGACTGTATACTTTGTAGCCCTATTGAATGGAATGAATGCATAGAGTAGTGGACTGGTTCTCAATCAGTTGGGCTGTTTTGTCTTGGGTGGTTTGAACTTTTTAAGTTTTGTTGAAATTACACTCATCTGCAAGTGCAAAATTGGTTTTAGGTTTTATTGTCACATGTACCAAGGTGCAGTGAAAAACCTGTCTTTCATACCTTTCATGCAGAACAGTTCAATATAACAGTGCATTGAGGTAGCAGGGATAAAACAATTAACTCACAAGTTAAAGTATTACAGTTAAAGAGAAAATGTGGTGCAGATAGATAGTAACATGCAAGGTTATAACAAGTTTGATTGTGAGGTCAAGAGTCCATCTTATCATCCTTGGAACCATTCATGAGTCTTAAAACAGTGGGATAGAAGCAGTCCTTGATCCTGGTCCTATGTGCTTTTAGGCTTTTGTATCTTTTGCCTGATGGGCGGGGGAGGAAAGAGAGAATGAACAGAGTGGGTGGGGTCATTGATTATGCTGGCCATTCCTGAGCAATTTTCATTTTGCAGGGTGCTGTAAATGTTATGGAACAACTTGGCTAGTGGTGTATTGCTTTTGAAGGTGGAGACTGCAACACTGCAGCTGGGATATTGTATATTTTTGTTGTCTATTTTTTCAGGAATTTTTTTCTGTTAAATTCCAGATTAACTTAATTGAACTTAAATTCCACATTTACCATGTTGAGTTTCTTATTCTAGAATGTATAATTCCATTTTACAAACAACCAAAAATCTTCTGTGAAAAAGGAGCTCTTGAATGATGCCATCTTTCAAACATAATGAAAAAAATGTAATATAGTTATTAATACTAATGTTTTGATAATATATTTATTGCATGTGTTTTGCAAAAGGGAGGAAATTGCAGGTTAATGTTTCAACTCATAAGATTTGTGTTGAATATACACTTCTATGGTAAACAACTTTCCATAGTTTTTCTGAGTAGCATTTGTGTGTTGGGCTTGTAATTATTTACTTTTGTTTTGGTACCAGAAGTCAGGTGCAACAGTAATGAAAGTCATGACTGTGGTAACAACCAAAAAGCCACATTCTGAAATGGAGAAAAAGAAAGGAGAGTTAATGGAGAATGACCAAGATGCAATGGAGGTAACAAGAAAAATTACCATTAACGCTTAAGTTTCCTATTAGCAACTTGAATTTTTACTATATAACTTTTTTAAAAGATAAACTGAAACTCTTCTAGTTGTGTACGAATTTGATTTTTTTTTAATTGAGCAGTATTCTTCAGAAGAGGAGGAAGTTGACCTTCAGACTGCACTTACAGGATATCAGACAAAACAGAGGAAGCTGTTGGAACCTGTAGATCATGGCAAAATAAAATATGAGCCATTTCGAAAGAATTTTTATGTTGAAGTTCCTGAACTTGCTAAAATGTCTGCAGAAGGTTAGTATTTGTAATCCTGCTGGGTGGAATTTATGCTGAGATGAGTTCTATGCCTTAAGTTTCATTGTGATTTCTTAGAATACAATTGTAAATTATAGTTATCTCTATAGGAAGAAGCTTAGCTACAACAGAACACACTCATACAGGTGACCCGCATAAAGGGGAGAGGTGCTTCGTGTGTTGTGATTTTTCATAATGCAAGGTTGAGTAAACTGTGCACTTGTCAAGAAACAGGAGTTCAGGAAAGTTTTGTGTTGATTTGTTTGTTTTCTTTTCCACGTAAGTTCTGTAAGAGAATTTTATTCCATGTCTCAAATATCTGGGCAGTGTTTTGTGAATTCTGTAAGGGCGAATAGCTGTAACACAAATGCTGCCCGTACTTGAATTGCAAATACAATAATTTGTTTCCATCCAGAATGTGGAATGAGGAATCAAATCTTTTTGATTTGCAAGTTTAAAGTGATTATCTACTGATACTGGACCAATTATTTCCTACTGTTAAATGTAATCTCAATTATGGCTATTACTCTGTTATGGATCTATGGAGTATGCCAGCAAGAAAGTGATCTTAGGACTGGATTTACTTTTAAGCTTTGATCATAGTTGTTTATGCAGGGATGGGGACTGGCTGTGGGGGAAACATGTAAGGTTCCTGAATAGCTATGTGATCTGCTTTGCTGGTGGTCTTAGAAGATTATAGCTGACTTCTCACCCAATTCCATATGGAGTCTTTGCCCTTTGAAACCAGTTGTTGGCAAAATTCATGATTTTAAAATTGACAGTTGGCCTACTATTAGTTGCCATTTGCAGAGAAAAATATTCAAATTTATTCCCACTCTTTGCCTGTGGATATAACTTAATATTGTGGATATAACTCAAAATATTTAGATTTTGCTTTGTGTGCCTGCGCTCCTCTCTCTTGAGATTCAGAAAATTGCTCTTAATTCTCTGGATTGCATTTCAGAATCAGAATCAGGTTTATTATCACTGGCATGTGTCGTGAAATTTGTTAACTTAGCAGCAGCAGTTCAATGCAATACGTAATATAGAAAAAGAAGAAAATAATAATAAAATAAGTAAATCAATTACAGTATACATAAATTGAATAGATTAAAAATTGTGCAAAAACAGAAATAATATATATTTAAAAAGTGAGGTAGTGTTCACGGGTTCAATGTCCATTTAGGAATCATACGGCAGAGGGGAAGAAGCTGTTCCTGAATCGCTCAGTGTGTGCCTTCAGGCTTCTGTTCCTCCTACCTGATGCTAACAGTGAGAAAAGAGCATGCCCTGAATAATGGATGCTGCCTTTCTGAGACACTGCTCCTTGACGATGTCCTGGGGACTTTGTAGGCTAGTACCCAAGATGGAGCTGACTGAATTTACAACCCTCTGCAGCTTCTTTCAGTCCTGTGCAGAAACCACCACACACACACACACACACACACACACACAAGACGGTGATGCAGCCTGTCAGAATGCTCTCTGCAGTACGTCTATGGAAGTTTTTGAGTGTACTTGTTGACATGCCAAATCTCTTCAAACTCCTAATGAAGTATAGTCACTGTCTTGCCTTCTTTATAACTGCATCGGTATGTTGGGACTAGGTTAGGTCCTCAGAGATCTTGACACCCAGGAACTTGAAACTGCTCTCTCTCTCTCCACTTCTGATCCTTCTATGTGGATTGGTATGTGTTCCTTCGTCTTACCCTTCCTGGAGTCCACAATCAGCTCTTTAGTCTTACTGATGTTGAGTGCCAGGTTGTTGCTGCGGCACCATTCCACTAGTTGGAATATCTCGCTCCTGTACGCCTTCTCATCTCCATCTGAGATTCTACCACAATGGTTGTATCATTAGCAAATTTATAGGTGGTATTTGAGCTATGCCTAGCCACACAGTCATGGGTATGGAGAGAGTAGTGGGCCTAGCACAAAACCCTGAGGTGCACCAATGTTGATCCATCAGTGAAGAGGAGATATTATCACCGATCCACACAGATTGTGGTCTTCTGTTTTAAGGATCCAGTTGCAGAGGGAAGTACAGAGGCCCAGGTTCTGTAACTTCTCAATCAGGATTTTATCTAGTCCCCTTTTTCATCTCCACTTTTAATGCGGTTAACTAATTGAAGGAACATTTGCATCTCTACAAAATTGGTCAGGAGACCTGTTCCTTTTTCAGCTAGATTCTTTAAAACCATTGATAGAAAATAGATGGTTCTGGAAATTTGCCAGCTTTCCATGTCATAGTTTTCCTGCAAACTGTTATTTTGCTTGTGAAAATTGCTCATTCTATTGTTTCCTTACAATATCATACATAGTCATTTTTCAGTATGTCCTCCATTTCTTTCAGTTACAGTAATGTAAGGATTTTGTCTTGCCCCGATCATTCAAGGAGTTCAGTGAGCTTGTCTTGCTCTTGATCATATTTACAGTCATTGTGAACTCTACAAATTTATCATAATGAGATACTTCTGTCTTGAAGTTGAAAGTAATTCAAATCTGCATCAAAAAGTACAGAAGTGTTGATAACCACAAGCCATACTTGTATCACGCTGAAGTTAAAGCATCTACCATCCCTATTGTCTATCCTACTTCCTTTAATATTGCTGTTTTTAGTCTACAGTAACCATGTCAGCCTAATAAGTTAGTTACTAAACTTTACTGATTACATTGAGGTTTAAAGCATTCTGATTACCATTAGCTAACTTGAATAAACATGGTTATTTTTATGCATTGGTTGAATGCTTATTGTTTCAAGCTTTTGTGTTACTTTACAGAAGTAAATACCTACAGATTGGAGTTGGAGGGTATTGCGGTACGTGGCAAAGGATGTCCGAAACCAATTAAGTCCTGGGTGCAGTGTGGGATCTCCATGAAAATATTAGGTTCATTGAAAAAGTGAGTACTAAAATGTACTAAAGTGACTTTTATAAGGATAGGACATGCAACAGTTCTTGCTCTTACTTACATACTTGCTCGAAATCTCTTACGATACTTTTTTGTGTATCAGACAAGGTTATGAAAAGCCAACACCAATCCAGGCACAAGCAATTCCTGCCATTATGTGTGGGCGTGATTTAATTGGAATTGCCAAAACTGGAAGTGGAAAGACTATTGCTTTTCTTCTACCTATGTTCCGACACATCATGGATCAGAGACCACTTGAAGAAGGAGAAGGTCCTGTTGGTAAGTATTTAATTTCCCATGTTTCATAGAAAGTAGCACTATAATCAAAAATCATGAAATCAAATCAAAAATTGAGTTGATTCAATTTGAGATTCAACTAATGTTTATTTGTCCTATTTTGTAGCTACTGGAACATTTAGTTCGTATTATTAAGGAAGCATGCAGCTCCAAAATGTTTAAAGCAGTAAAATGTGTATGTATCATTACATATAAGCACATATACATTTAAACTGCAAGTGTTAATGAACTGAATGAATGAGCATGTTAAAAAAAAACATGAAATAAACAACTGCGTAATGCTAACTCCATTAAGTAATGTGTTTAATGGAAGCCATCAGTATCCATTTGCTCTTTTAATTATGAAGCACGCTAGATTAATGGAATGGAATGAAAGCGTAAATTAATTTAAAGCAGTAAAGCATTAGAGAATGTCTGTATCATGGCTTTTACCATGCCATTTATTGTTGGGTAATTTGAATTTACTCTATTAAAGCAGTAGCTGCCTTCAAATCCAATGTGCAACCAAATTTCATGGATTACTAATAACCAGTTTGTTGTTCTGGGATATTTAAAATAGCTGTAACTTGCAAAATATTGAAAAGTCCTTACTTTAGTAATGAAAATATCCGTGAGTAGTTGCAATGACCCAATTTTTCACTTTACCCTTGCTCAGAAAATATTCTTAAGCCCAAATAGCATTGGAGAGAGACAGGAACAGACAAGTTAGAAAAGCGTTTAATTGGAGTAAGGGGAATTATGAATCTATCAGGCAGGAACTTGGAGGCTTAAATTGGAAATAGATGTTCTCAGGGAAAGGTATGGAAGAAATGTGGCAAATGTTCAGGGGATATTTGTGTGGAGTTCTGTATAGGTATGTTCCAATGAGACAGGGAAGTTATGGTAAGGTACAGAAACCGTGGTGTACAAAGGCTGTAGTAAATCTAGTTGAGAAGAAAAGAAAAGCTTACAAAAGGTTCAGAGAGCTAGGTAATGTTAGAAATCTGGAAGATTATAAGGCTGACAGGAAGGAGCTTAAGAAGGAAATTAGGAGAGCCAGAAGGGGCCATGAGAAGGCCTTGGCGGGCAGGATTACAGAAAACGCCAAGGCATTTTACAAGTATGTGAAGAGCAAGAGGATAAGACGTGAAAGATTAGGACCTATCAAGTGTGACAGTGGGAAAGCGTGTATGGAACCGGAGGAAATAGCAGAGGTATTTAATGAATACTTAGCTTCATTATTCACTATGGAAAAGGATCATGGTGATTGTAGTGATGACTTGCAGCGGACTGAAAAGCTGGAGCATGTAGATATTAAGGAAGAGGATGTACTGGAGCTTTTGGAAAGTATCAAGTTGGATAAGTCACCAGGACCGGATGAGATGTACCCCAGGCTACTATGGGAGGCGAGGAAGGAGATTGCTGAGCCTCTGGCAATGATCTTTGCATCATCAATGGGAATGGAAGAGGTTCCGGAGGATTGGAGGGTTGCAGATATTGTTTCCTTATTCAAGAAAGGGAGTAGAGATAGCCCAGGAAATTATAGACCAGTGAGTCTTACTTCAGTGGTTGGTAAGTTGATGGAGAACCTGAGAGGCAGGATTTATGAACATTTGGAGTGGTATAATATGATTAGGAATAGTCAGCATAGCTTTGTCAAGGGCAGGACATGCCTTACGAGCCTGATTGAAATTCTTGAAGATGTGACTAAACACATTGATGAAGGAAGAGCTGTAGATGTAGATGTAGATGTACTGGATTTCAGCAAGGCATTTGAAAAGGTACACCATGCAAGGCTTATTGAGAAAGTAAAGAGGCATGGGATCCAAGGGGTCATTGCTTTGTGGATCCAGAACTGGCTTGCCCACAGAAGGCAGAGAGAGGTTGTAGACAGGTCATATTCTTCATAGAGGTCGGTGACCAGTGATGTGCCTCAGGGATCTGTTCTGGGACCCCTACTCTTCATGATTTTTATAAATGACCTGGATGAGGAAGTGGAGGGATGGGTTAGTAAGTTTGCTGATGACACAAATGTTGGGGGTGTTGTGGATAATGTGGAGGGCTGTCAGAGGTTACAGTGGGACATTGATAGGATGCAAAAATGGGCTGAGAAGTTGCAGATGGAGTTCAACCCAGATAAGTGTGAAGTAGTTCATTTTGGTAGGTCAAATATACTGGCAGAATATAGTATAAATGGTAAGACTCTTGGCAGTGTGGAGGATCAGAGGGATCTTAGGGTTTCTATGTTTCAAACTTAAGGTCATTAATTTTCAATTTAGTAACTTAAATTAGCACCCTTACTTTTCTTTAGAAAGATAGAAAACCTACAGCACAATACAGGCCCTTCGGCCCACAAAGTTGTGCTGAACATGTCCCTACCTTAGAAATTACTAGACTTACCCATAGCCCTCTATTTTTCTAAGCTCCATGTACCTATCCAAAAGTCTCTTAAAAGACCCTATCATATCCACCTCCACCACAATTGCCAGCCCATTCCACACACTCACCACTCTCTGAGTAAAAAACATACCCCTGACATCTCCTCTGTACCTACTCCCCAGCACCTTAGACCTGTGTCCTCTTGTGGCAACCATTTCAGCCCTGGGAGAAAGCCTCTGACTATCCGCACGATCAATGCCTCACATCACCTTATACACCTCTCATCCTCCGTCACTCCAAGGAGAAAAGGCTGAGTTTACTCAACCTGTTTTCATAAGGCATGCTCGCCAATCCAGGCAACATCCTTGTAAATCTCCTCTGCACCCCTTCTATGGCTTCCACATCCTTCCTTTAGTGAGGCGACCAGAACTGAGCACAGTACTCCAAGTGGGGGTCTGACCAGGGTCCTATATAGTCCTAGATAACCTTTCTGGTTATCTGAGGCTGAACAAATGTGTGGGAAGCGTTCAATCATAAGGAAATTAGCTTTGGAAAACTTAAATAAGTTTCTGATATGATTCCGTGTTTCAGAGAACTCTGAACATGTTTGAAGCACTAGCAGAACTAATTTTCCAAAATTATTAGGGAGGAGTAGTTGTGCCAGAGATTGGATGGGGACATTTTTAAAACAGGAAAAGCCACACATAGTTCTAACATATTTAGTCTCACAGTGGTGATTGCAAAAATTGAAGACATAAATATGATAAAAAATTATTAACGCTTTAAAAGAATTGCATCAGATGTGCGAGAAACTACAAAAACATTTTACAAAAACTATTAAAACATTTTTGAAATCATACAGTACTCTCTTTTTCTCTTCTGCAGCACTCATCTCAACTCCAACCCGTGAGTTAGCACTTCAGATTACCAAAGAATGCAAGAAGTTCTCAAAACCACTTGGACTAAGGGTAGTATGTGTTTATGGAGGGACCGGAATAAGTGAACAGGTAATTCTTCAACATCAGTCTTGTCTCTTGAAAACAGTGACTCATTTGAGTACTGTTGCAGCAAATGATCCATCAAATGTATAAATGATATTCAATTGGAAGTAGAATGGGAACACTCAGAACACCATCAATGACAGGAGGATATTAGTAAATATGCAGTATGGTCAAGTAAAATGCAAATGAAGTTCTATGCAGGAAAATACGAATTGTTACGTCTGATGGGAAGGTCATTTGCATTGCTTGACAGTAAAGTTATTTTGAACAACTTATATTATCACCATTGTAATGCTAAATGCTTTGTTGAGATTTTTAAATTGTGTATTTACATTGACTGAGCTATTACTTGTTGTGTTTTTTAAGTGGCTAACAATAAAATGTTGAATTTTGTGGACTATATTTTTCTCAGTGTAATCCCTCATGGTGGGTGGAGGAGATGGCAGGAAGTCTCTCACTTTATTTATCTTTAACAGTAATTTTTAAAAAGCTTTCCTCAAAGGATATCATTGTGAATGTCTAAATCCTAATTCTTTGGTTAATTTAAAGTTAATTGTTTATCCTTCTATATTATAACAAATATTTTATTTATAATGCAGATTGCAGAGTTAAAGCGAGGAGCAGAAATTATAGTGTGCACACCAGGCCGCATGATAGATATGCTTGCAGCCAATAACGGTAAGTAAAGGGAACTGTGAACAATTGAGCACTTACTTTACTTTTTGTTTAATGTTAAGTTTATATGAAAGCCACTTAAAGCAGAATGCCGGGGAAAATATTTCAAAACATGAACATACGTATTCACACATTTTTTGAGATCAGCAAGAAAGTTTTGCATCTGCTTTATTCAAGCAACTATTTCATGAATTTGTAAAAGGAATCTTAATTCTGATAATTGTTTTCATGCTGTGTGAAATGCTCTATCAAAATAGGCAGCTTGTCTTGCAAATGTACATCTGCATCTAAAATAACTCGTGCATGATCACGTAAACATGAGGAATTCTGCAGATGCTGGAAATACAAGCAACACATAATCAAAGTTGCTGGTGAATGCAGCAGGCCAGGCAGCATCTCTAGGAAGAGGTACAGTCGACGTTTCGGGCCGAGACGTCGACTGTACCTCTTCCTAGAGATGCTGCCTGGCCTGCCACATTCTCATGCATGATCACAGTGATTTTGGATTGGACAACAGACATTCTCAAGATAAAATCTTAGATAGGTTTTTGATAATCAGCATGGATAGGATGGGCTGAAAGGCCTTTCTCTGAGCTGTAAGACCCTGACTTTATTGTAGTTAGGTCAATTTCAAAATATTAGTCTTTGTGTTATTAATATTTCTTCATTACAACAATTTTCTATTAGCTTTAGTGGACTACTACTTGGAAGTGCCAATCATTGTGACAATTTTCAAATTATAGGCCATAGCATCAATTAATATGTAGTTAATATTTGCATGTATTCAGTGACATAAAATGAACTTTTATTTGCCAATTTAATGGAAGCTATCGATACTTTTTCCTCAAAAATAACTTACACAACTGTACTTTTTAAACGCAAACAACAGGAATTCTGCAGATGCTGGAAATTCAAGCAACATACATCAAAGTTGCTGGTGAACGCAGCAGGCCAAGCAGCATCTATAGGAAGAGGCGCAGTCGACGTTTCAGGCCGAGACCCTTCGTCAGGACTAACTGAAGGAAGAGTGAGTAAGGGATTTGAAAGCTTTCAAATCCCTTACTCACTCTTCCTTCAGTTAGTCCTGACGAAGGGTCTCGGCCTGAAACGTCGACTGCGCCTCTTCCTATAGATGCTGCTTGGCCTGCTGCGTTCACCAGCAACTTTGATGTATGTTGTTACACAACTGTACTAATGGGTTTCCCTTTTATCACTATCAATGCTGCCCTTCCCTGTATCTCTTGCACTTCCCACACGTCTGATCTTTCGCACCCGCCCCCCTCAACACAACAAGGATAAGGTTCCTCTTTTCCTTATTGCCACCACATGAGCCTCTGCGTCCAGCACATTATTACCACACCTTCCACCATCACTAATGGGATCCCTCCCCCGCACCCCACCTCTGCTTTCTCCACAAGACTCAACCATCCCCACTGATATCCCTCTAGGTATTTATCCTTGTAATTGTCTACGTGCTACACTTGCCTCTGCACCTCCTCCCTCAGCATCATTCTGGGTACTGAACAGGCCTTCCAAGTGAGATGACACTTCACCTGCAAATCTGTCAATTGTTTATTGTATCCAGTCCTCCTAGTGCTACCTCCTCTACATTACTGAAACCTACGCAGATTGGGTAGGGTTTCGTTGAGCACCTTTGTTCCATCTGCCACAACAGCCAGGACCTCCAGTGGCCACCCAGTACAATTCCACTTCCAATTCCCATACCGTAATATCTGTCCACGACCTTCTCTACTGCTGTGATGAGACCAGGCACAAATAGAAGCAACATCTCATATTATGTCTCAGTAGTCTCCAGTCTGAGGACATGAATGTGGATTTCTTTAACTTCTTTAATCACACCCCTCTGTTTTAAACATAGAAAATAGGTGCAGGAGTAGGCCATTCGGCCCTTTGAAATTGCACCGCCATTCAGTATGATCATGGCTGACCATCCAACTCAGAACCCTGTACCATCCTTCCCTCCATACCCCCGATCCCTTTAGCCACAAGGGCCATATCTAGCTCCCTCTTAAATATAGCCAGTGAACTGTCCTCAACAGTTTCCTGTGGCAGAGAATTCCACAGATTCACCACTCTCTATGTGAAGAAGTTTTTCCTAATCTCGGTCCTAAAAAGCTTCCCCTTTATCCTCAGACTGTGACCCCTCGTTCTGGACTTCCCCAACATCGGGAGCAATCTTCCTGCATCTAGCCTGTACAATCCCTTTAGGATTTTATATGTTTCAATAAGATCCCCCCTCAATCTTCTAAATTCCAATGAGTATAAGCCTAGTCGATCCAGTCTTTCATCATAGGAAAGTTCTTTGCTTTCTTTCATTCTGGTTGCTCTCTGACCCCTTTACCCCACTCCTACCCCATGACCTGCCCAACAGCTCCCTCTGATTCCCCACCTTCTTCCCTTTATTCCATAGTCTAATGTCCTCTCCCATCAAGATTCCTCATCTCCCAGCTTCTCAAATCATTCTCCTCCCTCCCCCCACCCCATCCACCTATCTACCCCCTCACCTGGACTCATCTATCACCTGCCAGCTAGTGGTCTTCCCCTGGCCCTATCGTTTTATTCTGGCTTCTACCTCCTTCCTTTCCAAACCTGGTGAGGAATCTTGACTGCTCATTTTCCTCCATCGATACTGCGTGAACTGCTGGGATCCTCCAGCATTTTGTGTCAGTTCTACTACTTTTATCCATTCCTTCATTTCCACTTTTCAGTCCTGCAGAGCTGTCTTTCAGAGTAAACATCTGCCTGTGTTAATTCCTGTCTTCTTCTCAAGCTTCCTATCCATTTTAAAATACAAATAATTGGTTTTGCTGCTTGCCTTGAAAATGCATGGTCCATTATTATCCTTGATATTTTTCTGAGCCCTGAGCGATGAATTGAAGATGAAAACAACTCTGGGTTCCAGATCACTTTTGTATAGAGTCTCATTTGCAATTTGGAGATATGACACTGATTATACCTTTGAGGCTGAATCTAGTATTAGATTAGCTTTATTGGTAGTTTTGTAATGGCTAAAAATGAACACTAGGAGTAAATCACCTTCAATCCATTTTTTTACATCTCACTATGTAGTTATTCTGAACACATTTAGCACAGCAATTATATTTTTTTCCTGTGACAAAGGAGCTATATAATGGTAGGTAAAATATGAATCAATTAGATCTCACAATGGTATCAAAGATATTGCTGTAGTATTTGTAGATTTAATAGTTCATTATGGCTTCACTTGGCACTTATGTGTGTTTTATATCATACATAATTGATTTGAATGCATGAAAAAAGTATACATTTTAATATTAGACACTGTATGATATTGAATATCACTTTACTAAACTGTCAACATTATTTGACCCATATGGAGAAAGTTTCCTCAAGAGATTTGATTTGGGCATGCAAGACATAACCCATCAGAGGTAGGTCCTTAATCAAGTTGTGCAGTATCCAGTTACTAAACGTGTGGCTCCTTGTGAATATGTCATATTCATCGCAGAATATATCAATACTGTTGGAATATTTTCAGTTGTCTTTTTTTTTCCTCTCTGTTTTTGTAGGTTTAATTTTCTTGTATTCGGAATCTTAGAAAGTTGATTTTGAAGTCCAGCATTTACAGCTGTTCAACACTATTTCACTGGTTAATTCTCTAGAGAAAGTAGGCAGATACTTAATTTAAAATGCACCAATAATAGCAATTAAAGGCAAGTAGCAAGGACCCTGTTTTCCACACATGCGGCGTAATCTCTAATATGTTCTTTTTTCTAGGTGAATGCTGAGACTTGTCAAATAATGGCCTTTGGGTTTCTTGCTTCATCTCAATCTAAAATTGTTGATGGGTGTTTGTTTTGGAGAGGGCTGTTTTATGAATTTTGCAGGTTCTTCTTGCCCCAATGGTATGCAAGAATTAGAAAACATGGGCAACTATTTTCATGTAGTTTATACCCAATGTAAAATTCGTACTTAGTACATAATTTCTTTATGAAGCAAGACAAAATATAAAGCAGATATATAATCATGAAAGTATGGACCAATTTGATGCTTAATTTTGGATTCTTTTTAGTTTTTGCATACAAAATGGTTTACTGGTAGTGTTTTAGGAATTGCTAATATTTGCATGTAGCATTCATTGAAATTATTCTTGCTGTTTTCAGGTCGTGTGACAAATTTTCGCAGAGTTACCTATGTTGTACTTGATGAAGCAGATAGAATGTTTGACATGGGCTTTGAGCCTCAGGTAGGCATTGAAATGTATTTCCTGGAAATACTATATGATAGCTTTGACTAGTGTTATATAGTTATGTGTGACTTGTTTGGGCATGTGTGCAAATAACTGATCAAGAATTCCGAATCTCTGCACTGAATAAAGTTCTGTCTGTCTGTATCTTGTTTTACGGCGGTTGGCATCCAGCTTAATGGTGCATTACTGCCACCCTCTGCTCTGAATAAAGTTATATAATAGAGGTAATATAAGGTAATTCTGCAGCTGTTCTCACTGAAGGATCACTTGGAACAATTTACAAACCAATTTGCACTTTGTTTCACAGATTGTGATTTGATAAAAGCTCATAAAAACTTATAAAGCACTTAATTTACATGCAAAGTGGCTTATTTGGGCAGATGTATCTATCATCCAGGTGTGCTCAGAAACCACAATTTGATTGAAAACCATGAGTAAATTTTGAAATTCATGTCATAATATACTATTGTGGTATGCATTATCTGCTTTTACCATTCATCTGTGGAGGAGTGCATACCTTGCATCTTTAGATTATAACCATCAGCTCCCATCTCCAAATGGAGCAAAATGTTTAACTTTCATTATTTTCCTAGAATGTCTTTCATTTGTATATGCTGACAGAATACCTAATTTGGTTACACAATTTTAAAAAAAAATTTCTTATAAATATTTTAGGATAGTTAACTATCCTGCTTGGTTGGTTGAGGTAAGATCATAAGACCATAAAACATAGAAGCAGAATTGGGTCATTTGGCCCATCGAGTCTGCTCCGCCATTCCATCGTGATAACATAGGCCTAAATCAAAATGGTTTTCCTCAGGGGAAATCTTGCCTAGAAAATCTGTTGGATTTCTTTGAGGAATTAACAGGCAGGATATACAAAGGAGTGGATTTTCAGAAGGCCTTTGACAAAGTTCCACACATGAGCCTTCTTAACAAGATATGAGTCCATGGTATTACAGGAAAGATACTACCACGGATGGAAGATTGGCTGACTGGCAGGAGGCAAGGAATGGGAATAAAGGGGGCCTTTTCTGGTTGGCTGCTGGTGACTAGTGGTGTTCCGCATGGGTCGGTGTTGGGATCACTTCTTTTCACATTATGTGTCAATGATTTGGGATGATGGAATTGGTAGCTTTGTGGCCAAGATTACAGGCAGTACAAAGATAGGTGCAGGGGCAGGTAGTGTTGAGGAAGCAGGGATCCTGCAGAAGAACTTGGACAGATTGGGAGAATGGGCAGATCCCACCCCGCCACATGCAAAAATGCCATCCCCTATTCCCAGTTTCTCCGTCTCCGCTGCATCTGCTCCCAGGATGAGGCTTTCCGTTCCAGGACATCTCAAATGTCCTCTTCCTTTAAGGATCGTGGTTTCCCTTCTGCTGTCATCAGTGATGCCTTCAACAGCATCTCCTCCATTTCCTGCACTTCAGCCCTTACCCCATCCTCCCGCCACCACAACAGGGTCAGAGTTCCCCTTGTCCTCACCTACCACCCCACCAGCCTCCGGATCCAACACATTATCCTCCGCAACTTAAACAGGACCCCACCACTAAGCACATCTTTCCCTCTCCACCCCTCTCCGCTTTCCACAGGGATCGTTCCCTCCGCGACTCCCTGGTCCACACGTCCCTCCCCATGGATCTCCCACTCGGCACTTATCCCTGTAAGCGTAAGTGCTACACCTGTCCCTACACCTCCTCTCTTGCCACCATTCAGGGCCCCAAACAGTCCTTCCAGGTGAGGCAACACTTCACTTGTAAGTCTGTTGGGGTCACCTATTGCATCCGGTGCTCCTGGTGCAGCCTCCTCTACATCGGTGAAACCCGACGCAGATTGGGGGACCGCTTCGTCGAGCACCTCCACTCCATCCGCCACAACAGACAGGATCTCCCGGTTACTACTCACTTCAACTCTGCTTCACATTCCCATTCGGATATGTCCATACATGGCCTCCTCTACTGCCATGATGAGACTAAACTCAGGTTGGAGGAGCAACACGTCATATACCATCTGGGTAGTCTCCAGCCCCTTAGTATAAACATTGAATTCTCCAACTTCCAGTAATTCCCTCCCCCTCCCATCCCCCATCCCAGTTTCACTCTGCCCCCTCCCCCAGCTGCCTATCACCTCCCTCATGGTTTCACTTCCTTCTACTACCCATTGTGCTTTGCCCTATTCCTTCTTCGCCTTTCCTGCCTATCCCCTCCCCCCCACCCCTTTATCTTTCCCCTTACTGGTTTTTCACCTGGCACATACCAGCCTTCTCCTTCCCACCCTCCCCCCACCTTCTTTATAGGGCCTTTGCCCCTTCCCTCTTCAGTCCTGACGAAGGGTTCCGGCCCGAAATGTTAACTGCTCATTTCCACGGATGCTGCCCGACCCGCTGAGTTCCTCCAGCGTGTTGTGAGTGTTGCTTTGACCCCAGCATTTGCAGAGTATTTTGTATATAGTGTAGGGAAGTGTATGTCCCTGTACTTTGGCAGAAGGAATAAAGGTGTAGACTATTTTCGAAATGGGGAGAAAGTTCAAAAGTCAGAGGTGCAGTGGGACTTTGGCGTCTTCGTGCACGATTCCCTGAAGGTAAATTTGCAGGTTGAGTCTGTGGTAAGGAAGACAAATGCAATGTTAGCATTCATTTTGTGAAGACTAGAATATAAGAGCAATGATGTCAATAGACAATAGGTGCAGGAGTAGGCCATTTGGCCTTTCAAGCCAGCACCGCCATTCACAGTGATCATGGCTGATCATCCACAATCAGTACGCAGTTCCTTCCTTCTCCCCATATCCCTTGACTCCACTATCATTAAGAGCTGGATCTATCTCTTTCTTGAAAGCATCCAGAGATTTGGCCTCCACTGCCTTCTGAGGCAGAGCATTCCACAGATCCACAACTCTCTGGGTGAAAAAGTTTTTCCTCAATTCTGTTCTAAATGGCGTACCCCTTATTCTCAAACTGTGGCCTCTGGTTCTGGACTCTCCCAACATCGGGAACATGTTTCCTGCTTCTAGCATGTCCAATCTCTTAATAATGTTATATGTTTCAATCAGATCCCCTTTTGTCCTTCTAAATTCCAGTGTATACAAGCCCAGAAGCTCCAATCTTTCAACATATGACAGACCCGCCATCCTGGGAATTAACTTCGTGAACCTACGCTGCACTCCCTCAATAGCAAGAATGTCCTTCCTCAAATTTGGAGACCAAAACTAGACACAATACCCCAGGTGTGGTCTCACCAGGGCCTTGTACAACTGCAGAAAGACCTCTTTGCTCTTATACTCAACTCCCTTTGTTATGAAGGCCAACATGCTATTAGCTTTCTTCACTGCCTGCTGTACCTGCATGCTTACTTTCAGTGACTGATGAACAAGGACACCTAGATCTCATTGTACTTCCCCTTTTCCTAACTTGACACCATTCAGATAGTAATTAGTCTTCCTGTTCTTGCCACCACAGTGGATAACCTCACATTTATCCACATTAAACTGCATCTGCCCACTCACCCAACCTGTCCAAGTCATCCTGCATTATCATAACATCCTCCGCACATTTCACACTGCCATCCAGCTTTGTGTCATCTGCAAATTTGCTAATGTTACTTTTAATCCCTTCATCTAAATCATTAATGTATATTGTAAATAGCTGCGGTCCCAGCACCGAACCTTGCAGTACCCCACTAGTCACTGCCTGCCATTCTGAAAGGGACCGTTAATCCCTACTCTTTGTTTCCTGTCTGCCAATCAATTTTCTATTCATGTCAGTACCCTACCCCCAATACCATGTGCTCTAATTTTGCCCAGTAATCTGCTATGTGAGACATTATTAAAGACTTTCTGAAGGTCCAGGTACACTACATCTACTGGCTCTCCCATGTCGATTTTCATAGTTACATCCTCAAAAAATTCCAGAAGATTAGTCAAGCATGATTTCCCCTTTGTAAATCCATGCTGACTTGGACCGATCCTGTTACTGCTATCGAAATGTGCTGCTATTTCATCTTTTATAATTGACTCCAGCATCTTCCCCACCACTGATATCAGGCTAACTGGTCTATAATTCCCTGTTTTCTCTCTCCCTCCTTTCTTAAAAAGTGGGATAACATTAGCTACCCTCCAGTCCTCAGGAACTGATCCTGAATCTATAGAACATTGGAAAATGATTACCAATGCTTCCAGGATTTCTAGAGCCACCTCCTTAAGTACCCTGGGGTACAGACCATCAGGTCCTCAGTCCCATCAGTCTATCCAACACCATTTTCTGCCTAATGTGAATCTCTTTCAGTTCCTCCATTACCCTAGGTCCTCCGGCCACTATTACATCTGGGAGATTGTTTGTGCCTTCCCTAGTGAAGACAGATCCAAAGTACCTGTTCAGCTCGTCTGCCATTTCCTTGTTCCCCATAATAAATTCACCCGTTTCTGTCTTCAAGGGGGCCCAACTTTGGTCTTAACTAATTTTTTCTTCTTCCCATACCTAAAGAAGCTTTTACTATCCTCCTTTATATTCTTGGCTAGTTTACCTTCTTCGTATCTCATCTTTTCTTTCCGTATTGCGTTTTTAGTTATCCTCTGTTGCTCTTTAAAAGTTTCCCAATCCTCTGGCTTCCCGCTCATCTTTGTTATACTTCGTTATCAAGTTATACTTCTCTTTTATTTTTATACTGTCCTTGACTTCCCTTGTCAGCCACGGTTGCCCCTTACTCCCTTTAGAATTTTTCTTCCCCTTTGGAATGAACTGATCCTGCACCTTCTGTGTTATTCCCAGAAATACCTGCCATTGTTGTTCCACTGTCATCCCTGCTAGGGTATCTTTCCAGTCAACTTTGGCCAGCTCCTCCCTCATCGCTCCATAGTCCCCTTTGTTCAACTGTAATACTGACACTTCCGATTTTCCCTTCTCCCTCTCAAATTGTAGATTAAAACTTATCATATTATGGTCACTACCTCCTAATGGCTCCTTTACCTCGAGTTCCCTTATCAAATCTGGTTCATTACACAACACTAAATCCAGAATTGCCTTCTCCCTCGTAGGCTCCAGTACAAGCTGCCCTAAGAATCCATCTCGGAGGCACTCCACAAACTCCCTTTCTTGTGGTCCAGAACCAACCTGATTTTCCCAGTCTACCTGCATGTTGAAATCCCTCATAACAACTGTAGCATTACCTTTGCAACATGCCAATTTTAACTCCTGATTCAACTTGCACCCTATATCCATGCTACTGTTTGATAACTCCCATCGGGGTCTTTTTGCCCTTACAATTTCTCAGTCCTATCCATACTAACTCTACATTTCCTGATTCTATGTCGCCCCTCACAAGGGACTGAATTTCATTCCTCACCCACAGAGCCACCCCACCCCCTCTGCCCACCTGTCTGTCCTTTCGATAGGACATATATTCTTGAATATTCATTTCCCAGCCCTGGTCCTCTTGCAGCCATGTCTCTGTTATTCCTACAACATATACTTGCCAATTTCCAACTGAGCCTCAAGCTCATCCACTTTATTTCTTGTACTCCGTGCATTCATATATAATACTTGTAATCCATTACTCCCCTCACCTTTCACATCAATTTCTATTGCACTTGGCCACACTCTCCGATCCCTTCCTGAGCTTTCTGCCCCGTTAATTCTGTTGTCTTTCTTAATTTTCCTTATTCTCCCTTTCCCTTTAACTCCATCCTTATATTTCCTCTCCTCCCTCCCACTACTTAGTGTAAACACACCTGCGTAGCAGTGGCAAACCTGCCTGTCAGAATACTGGTTCCCCACCTGTTAAGGTGCAACCCGTCCCTTTTGTACAATTCATTCTTACCCCAAAACAGATCCCAGTCGTCTAGGGATCTAAATCCCTGCTTCCCGCATCAGCTCCTCAGCCATACATTCAGATCCCCTATCTCTCTGTTCCTGCCGTCACCGGCATGAGGAACTGGAAACAAACCGGAGATAACCACCCTGGAGGTCCTGCTTTTCAGCGCCTTCCGAGTTCTCTGAAGTAACGCTGCAGAATTTCTTTCCTCTTCTTCCCGACGTCATTTGTGCCGACATGCACTATCACTTCCGGTTGTTCACCTTCACCCTTGAGGATGTCCTGCAATCGGTCCGTGACGTCCTGGATCCTGGCACCAGGGAGGCAACACACCATCCTTAATTCCCGCCTGTTGCCGCAGAAACCCCTTTCTGTACCTCTCACTATAGAGTCCCCTACTACCACGGCTCTGCCTGATGTCTGTCTTCTCGGCTTTGCTTCAGCGCTAATTTTTGACTGGCAGACCTGTCTGCCTCTCAGACTGGCAGTGTCTTCTGTCCCAACAGCTTCCAAGCAGGTGAACCTGTTCCAAGAGGTATATTCCCTGGGGTCTCCTGTACTCCAAGCATCCATCCCTTCCTCATCGTCGCCCCCCCGCCCCCCCCGGTGTCTTCGGTGTAATGATCTCGCTGTAGGTCCTGTCCAGAAAACTCTCGGTTTCCCGGATGAACCTGAGGTCATCCAGTTGCTTTTCCAGTGCCCCAACGCGGTCCTTCAGGAGCTGAACCTGGACACACTTTTCACAGTTGTAGCAGCCAGAGGCACCATCAGTGTCCCTGACCTCCCACGTCATGCAAGCATCACACTGAATCAGTTTACCTGTCATTTATTCACCACTTCTCACCCTCTCCAAATGTGGCGTAGTCTCCTCCCTCAGCCTCCTCGCCGAAGACTCGAGCCAAAGACTCGCACTTTTCTCACAAGGCCCTTCCCTCGACAAGGCTGCTCCCCTAGAGCAAACCTTACTTTTATTGGCTGATAAATTGACTAATTCTTTTCCCTTGCCGCACCTTTGCCGACCTTGAAGGTATGTGATGCAGGCTGGTCCCGACCAGTTTTTAAATCACCCAATCCTGAAAACAACAGAAAAAAAGACTCAAGAGCTTACCTTCTCAGCCAATCCCCGCACTCACTCCTTCACTTGCCACACCTTTGCCGACCTTGAAGGTATGTGCCTGAGGTTTTATAGGGCACTGGTCAGACCGCA
Organism: Mobula hypostoma; assembly: GCF_963921235.1. Lineage (NCBI taxonomy): Eukaryota > Metazoa > Chordata > Chondrichthyes > Myliobatiformes > Myliobatidae > Mobula > Mobula hypostoma. The sequence continues at coordinate 39,829,030 of NC_086103.1, forward strand.
CCTGGAGTATTGTGAGCATTTTTGATGTGCTGGCATTGGAGAGGATTCAGAGGAGGTTTGCAAGAATGGTTCTGGGAATGAAAGGGTTTTGATGCCTCTGGACTTGTACTCGCTGGAGTTTAGAAGAATGAGGGGGGAAATCTTATTGAAACCTATCTAATATTGAAAGGCATAGAAAGAGTGGATTTAGAGGAGCTTATTAGAACCTCAGGGCAAAGCTCAGAATAGAAGAACGTCCATTTAGAACAGAGATGAGGTACCTCGGGTCGAGAATGATGAGTTTAGAGAAGGACTTAAAGATACAGAAGGTGCTGGCGTGAGGGCTATGAACGACATGAAGGAAATCTGGAAGACGAACCTGACCAGAGGGCTTAAAAAGAGGATCTTTCATAGCAGTCATAGAGTCCATTTTCATGTACGGATGCGAGACGTGGACACTCACCAAGACTACGCGAGAGCCATGGTTGCTATACACGAATGCTCTGGATGGCTCTTGACATGAGTTGGAAACAGCACATGATGAACGTCGAGCTCTATAACAACCTACCGATGCTCACCGCTAATATCAAGGCAAGGAGACTGCAATTAGCGGGGCACTGTCTACGCCACCCCAAGCTACCTGCCAGCCTAGTCATCATATGGGAGCCCAAGCATGGGGGGATGAACCCTGGGTGCCCTCCCAAGACTATGGTCAACATGCTCCTAGAAGATAGCGGTGCGGCTAATGTAGATGAACTGAACACACTGATGAGGGAGAGGAAGAAGTGGAGAGTCCATCATCATGCCCAACGCCGGCCCCCATGCCTGAGTCGACGTAGTAGTAGTAGTGAGTAATTTCTTTAACCAGGAAATAGTGGATCTGCCGATTTCATTATCATGGATGGCAGTGGATGCCAAGTCATTGAGAATATTTAATTTGGAGGTCGATAGGTTCCTGAATAGTTAGGATGTCAAATACTACAGAGAGGAGACAAGAGAATGGGATTGAGAAGGATAATAACTTAGCCATAGATGAATGACGGAGCAGACTAGATGGACCGAATGGCCTAGTTCACCTGCTAGATGTTATGGTCTTATGGCTGATTGGGTCAGCTGCCTAATTGGGCCAAAATGCACTGGTCCCGATGTGTTCCAGTTAAACTGAAATCCACTGTATTAGATGTTAAGTAAAATTACTTTCTGTCGCTAGCCATTGTTTGTACATTTACTGATTGCTGCTACTGTCCTACTCCCTCCCTGCCTTTTTCTTTCTACCCCTTGCATGAGGCCTTTCTCATGCTACCTGTAAGATCGGATGCAGTGGCCAGTCTGCATCCAACCAAAGGTGTATTTGTTTATCTTGTACGTCTTTTTTTATGGCCACACCGCTGCTGGATGCTGGAGCTGCTGGATAGTGAATGAGTTAAACTTATTGCATACCGTTGTGTTGTTGTCTGGACTTGTTGCATACTGTTGTACTGAGATGGTGCGCAGTGCAACAAGCTGAGTGAGTGATCGTCTTGGACATTTTTATTGTGGTAGCAAGATCCTGTTGAAAATTGGTAAAGTAGAACACTGCAAGTCCAGTTCGCTGATTTATTAACAAGACCAACAGTAGGGGAGCTGTGTTGCCTCGGTTGTGGAGTGGACTAGGCATCAGCTGCAATGTCAGCTGTTGTATACGCCTAGGGTAGGGGAGAAGGGAGCCCTCTGTTGGGTAGGCTGGATCTCGTACTACTCTGTTGTTCCTTCCATCAGTGCTGCTCTCTAGTCCTTGCTTGGTGGAAGAACAAACTGGACCAGGACAATCTGAAGTCATGCCTCTCAGGGCTATATTGTTTTTTCCTTTGTGATTTTTTTTTACTGAAATCATAACCATATATGCTGTGTACAGTGTGCTGTGTGCTGTTCATAATGTGTTATACAACTTGGCTCTGGAGCAACACTGTTTCATTTGACTTTATTCATGTATGGTTAATTGATTAAATCTAAACATAGAAAACCTACAGCACAATACAGGCCCTTCGGCCCACAAAGCTGTGCCGAACATGCCCTTACCTGAGAAATTACCTAGGGTTACCAATGGCCCTCTGTTTTTCTGAGCTCCATATAGCTGTCCAGGAGTCTCTTAAAAACCTTATCGTATTCACCTTCACCACCGTCACCGGCAGCCCATTCCATGCACTCACCACTGCGTAAAAAAAACTTACCCCTGATATTTCCTCTGTACCTATTTCTAAGCACCTTAAAACTGTGTTCTCTGGTGCTAGCCATTTCAGCCCTGGGAAAAAGCCTCTGACTATCCACACGATCAATGCCTCTCATCATCTTATACACCTCCATCAGGTCACCTCTCATCCTCCGTCGCTCCAAGGAAAAAAGGCAGAGTTCACTCAGCCTATTCTCATAAGGCGTGCTCCCCAATCCAGGCAGCATCCTTGTAACTTGAACTTGAACTTGCATCCAAGGGTTATGTGTAGTTTTGTAATTTCTTTTAATGAAAAGAACCAGTTTGTCTTGAACTGTGTTGCTGATCTAATTAGCCGGTTGGTAGAAGTTCTGATTTCTGAAATATGGGTTAACTCTGTTACTAAAGATGACAGCTACTTTGATTAATGCTTTTTATTTGTATGTTAACAGGTAATGCGAATAGTGGAAAACATTCGACCAGACCGACAAACTGTTATGTTTTCTGCTACATTCCCCAGGGCAATGGAGGCCTTGGCAAGACGAATACTTACAAAACCTATTGAAGTGCAAGTGGGTAGTAGAAGCGTTGTTTGTTCTGATGTTGAGCAACATGTGGTAAGTGCTTAATAATAACACAAACTACTCATTATGCTGGGCAATTTATTGCCACTGATTAATTTTTTTTGTCTAGCATGTAGAAATCCTTAACCAATGCTAGGAATTTTTATTTGGTGTCATTGTGGCCAGTATTTATTTTTGATTATTCTAAATGTTGCTCTTTTGCTAAGCTGAAACTCAAAAGATAATAATCCTAAATTTGCACATGACTGGAAAATTGGTGGCACTGAGGACAGCAAGAAAGATTGTGAAAGGATATGGCAGAAGATGGACTATTTGAGGCGAGAAATGACAGCTGGAGTTTATTCTGTGTCACGATCCTGACCGTTAATTCCTCTTATTCTCCTAATTCCCTTTTCCCCGTGTTCTCCTGGGCTCCTTGATTGCAGCACCTGATTCTCATCTAAACCTGCAGCATAAAAACCCCGGCTTTGCATCCACTCGTTGCCTGAGTGTTGCTTCAGCTAGTGCAGTAATTCACGTTCCCAGCCACTTAGAGTGGTGTATTCTAAGTTATACTTCAGTACCAAGGTTTACCTGTGAAACTGTCTCTCCGTATCAAGATAAGTATTCTAAGTCAGGGGTTCCCAACCTTTTTTGCACCGTGGACCGGTTTAATATTGACAATATTCTTGCGGGCCGGCCGACGTGGTCGGGGAGGGGGGCGCACGGTGTTAATCACGACCGGAACATAGGTAATATATATGTCACTTATAAGTGGCTAATAATACACTCAATTTCGTTTCTAAAAGGGTTTATCTAACACATTTAATATTAAACACACAGCGCATTATTTTCCTCCCATGAATATAATGATAAGTCAATTATAAGTCATTTATAAGTCAAAAGCATCATAACATTTTAAGTAACGTTTGGATATTAAACACACAGCGCATATTTTCCTCGTATGAACATATAAAATCATTGCAACACACCAATATCGGTGAAACAGTGGGAGCCCTGTGCTTGTTTCCCTGCAACAAGATGGTCCCATTGAGGGGTGGTGGGAGACAGCGATACCCGAAGGGGGTTCCTTATGTCTAGTCTGTTCCGCAATTTAGTTTTCGTTGCATTCATTGCAGAAAATCCTGCTTCGCAGAGATATGATGTTGGAAATGGAAGCAACATTTTCAGTGCTTTCATGGCTATCTCAGGATATTCAGCCATGACTTTCATCCAGATTGCTGGCAGAGATGTTATGTCAAACATACTTTTCTGCCCATTGTCATTTGCAAGCTCGAGGAGTTGATCTTCTTCCCGTGCTGACATGGATGATTCACCGGGGACATTCACAAATGGGTCATGGACCCATTCCTTTGCACGTCTTGGATCATTTGCAGTTGGGAAGTAACGCTCGAATTCTGTCGACAGCAAAGATAGGTGATCGCACACCAGCTGTGAGAAGGACGATGCAGCCTCAGTCTCTCCCAGAATCCCAGCTAATGTTGGGAGCAAGTCATATATGCCCCAGTCCACTCGCCGTCCCCACCGTTCCAGTTTGGCTTTGAAAGCAGACATTTTATCTGCCAACTTGAAGACAGTTGTCATTCTCCCCTGAAGTGACAAATTGAGTTCATTGAGCAGGTTGAAGATGTCACACAGATAGCCACTAAGTACGATGCTCTCAGAGCAGCAGCATTTGTGGAGGTGGTTGCTCTCAGCACTTGCTTCTGCCCTGCTTGCTCACGTTTTTTCCTCTCAAAAAACTCGGCGGGTTTGTCTTTAAGTGCAGGGTGCTTGGACTCAAGGTGCCGAAGCAGTTTTGAGGGCTTCATTGCCTCATCCGAGAGCTTGTCTCCACATATCACACACGGGGCTTGGAGCGTGCGAGTCACCGGTGCAATAAAGCCATATTTTATGTACAACTCGTGGTATTTTCTGTTGAAAGAAGCTTTTTTTTGCAGTCTCTGCCTCAGCTGTCTCTGTGTTATCATCATCATTAGGCCTTTTATGTCCTCTTCCAAAGAAACTCAAGCGACGTTTGTTTTTTACTCATACCGACTGATGGCCTCGCATGCATAATGACCTCATGTACGTTCAAGTTCAACAGTGGACGTGACAGGGAATGAGGAAAGGTGCAGCTGACTCATATCGCCTCATACCGCCAAATAATATCATTTCATCGCGGCCTGGTACCGGTCCGCGGCCCAGTGGTTGGGGACCACTGTTCTAAGTTGTACTTCAGTACCGAGGTTTACCTGTGAAACTCTGTCTCTCCGTGCCAAGATAAGTATTCTTAAGTTTTAGTTGAGTACCAAGGTTTACCTGTGTAACTCCGTCTCTCCGTGTTAAGAAAAGTATTGTCTGCCGCTTGCCTTTCTACGCTCCATGTCGAGTTAAGTTTTGCCTGCCGCCTGTCCCTTCTTTGCCATTCAGCTTCAGCAACGCCCTGTGTCAAGAAAAGTTTTGCCTGCCTCCTGCTTCTCCATTCACCCACGCTGTTTACCTGTGTTAATTCTGTCTCTCGACCGCTTAGAATTGTGTATTCTAAGTTCTGTTCCTGTGCTGTTTTCCAGTGTTAGCCCTGTCTCTCGACCGCTTAGAATTGTGTATTCTAAATTCTGTTCCTGTGCTGTTTTCCAGTGTTAACTCTGTCTCTCCGTGTTAATAGGAGCATTGCATGCCACCTGTTTTCCTGTTCATCCTTCCGCCTGCTGTTCTCAAGCCACGTTCGCACCCTGGTCAGCATCCCTGCTCTGCCTCGTTCCGCTGCCCGCCTACACTCTGCATTGGCTTGGTGGTTAAACGCCGCATTCCCACCGTAGCGACTCGGGTTCGATCCCTGGCCAAGCCTTCCTTGCTCCTCAGCTTTCCTCTGCCTAATCCTCGTTCCACAGCCTTCCCTGTAACCGTTAATAAACACTTTAGATTACTCTACCTCCGTGTCCGTGCCCTGCGTTTGGGTTCGCCCCGTTCCATTGCAACATTTGGAGCAAATTGAGCTGTTGCATTTTGGGAGGTCAAGTACAAGATGAAAGTAAATGGCAGGACCCTTAGAAACACTGATGTACAGAGAGATCTTGAGTATGTCCATAATTCCCTGAAAGTGCAAACTAAGTGGAAATGGTGGTAAAGTAGGCATACAACATGCTTGCCTTTATTAATCTGTGCATTGAGTACAAGAGTTTTCTATTCATGTTGCAGCTGTATAAAACTTTACTTAGACCAGATTTGTAGTATAGTGTGCAGTTCTTGTCACCACTTGATATGAAGGATGTGGAGGTTTTGGAGAGGCTGCAGAGAGGTTCACCAGGATTTACCTTGATTGAAGAGAATTAACTATAAGAAGAGGTTGGACAAACATGGATCGTTTACTCTGGCTTGTTGAAGGCTGAGGAGGTGACCTCAGAAGTATATAAAATTATGAGAAGCCTAGATGGGCAAGAAAGTTGCCTATCGCCACAATAGGTCAACGGCAGATGCAATCTCGATGGCACTTCACACGGCCTTAGACCATCTGGACTTACAGATACCTATGTCAGGATGCTGTTCATCGAATATAGCTCAGCATTTAATACCATCATTCCCACAATCCTGCTTGAGAAGTTACAGAACCTGGGCCTCTGTACCATCCTCTGCAATTGGATCCTTGACTTCCTAACCAGAAGACCACAGTCTGTGCGGATTGGTGATAACATCTCCTCCTCGATGATAATCAACACTGGCGTACCTCGGGTGTGTGCTTAGCCCACTGCTCTACTCTCTCTATACCCATAACTGTGTGGCTAGGCATAGCTCAAATACCATCCATAAATTTGGTGATGATACAACCATTGGTGAAGAGGGGGCGAGATAGGCCAACTAGTGGAGTGGTGTCGCAGCAACAACCTGGCACTCAGTGTCAGAAAGACGAAAGAGCTGATTGTGGACTTCAGGAAGGATAAGATGAAGGATCACACACCAATCCTCATAGAGGGATCAGAAGTGGAGAGAGTGAGCAGTTTCAAGTTCCTGGGTGTCAAGATCTCTGAGGATCTAATCTGGTCCCAACATAGCAATGCAGTTATAAAGAAGGCAAGACAGCGACTATACTTCATTTGGTATGTCAACAAATACACTCAAAAACATCTATAGATGTATTATGGAGAGCATTCTGACAGGCTGCATCACTGTCTGGTATGGGGGGCGGGGGGGCTACTGTACAGGACTGAAAGAAGCTGCAGAGGGTTGTAAATTTAGTCGACTCCATCTTGGGTACTGGCCTACAAAGTCCCCAGGACATCTTCAACGAGCGATGTCTTAAGAAAGGCAGCGTCCATTATTAAGGACCTCCAGCGCCCAGGGCATGCCCTTTTCTCACTGTTGCCATCAGGTAGGAGGTACAAAAGCCTGAAGGCACATACTCAGCGATTCAGGAACAGCTTTTTCCTTCTGCTGTCTGATTCCTAAATGGACATTGAACCCGTGAACACTACACCTCAAATTTTTAATATATATTATTTCTGTCTTATGCATGATTTTTAATCTATTCAATATATGTATTCTGTAATTTATTTATTTATTCTTCTTCTATATTATGTATTACATTGAATTGCTGCTGCTAAGTTAACAAATTTCACGACGCACGCCGGTGATAATAAACCTGATTCTGATTCTGAAAGTCAGTCTTTTCCCCAGGAGTATCAAAGACTATAGGTCGCAGGTTTAATATGAGAGGGAAAAGTTTAAAGGAGATTTGCAAGACAGGTTTTTTTTTTACAGTGGTTGGTGTTTGGAATGCACAATCAGAGGAACTGGTTTAAGCAAATACGATAGCAACATTTAAGAGGCATTTAGAAGGATGCATGGAAAAACAAGCAATAGAGGGTACAGGTGCATGCAGAGAGATTGGAATAGTTTAGACTGGCATCATGGTGGGTGAAGGTCCTCATGATTATTCCAGATACCACTTTACCACTTGCTGATAATTATAGAAATAGGACAGAGCACACGGGGGGGGGGGGGCAGTGAGAGAGAGTGCATGAAGAGGGGTTCAGACTTTTCCCATCTCTGGTCACGGTCGGACTGGTACAAACTTGCTCCGCAGCAAATGTTTTGGATAGTGGGGTCCTCGTGGGGTGAGGGTTGTTAAGCTAATACTATTGGGGCTTGTTCAAATTGGTTTGGCAGGAGAATTGAACCCTTGACGTGAAGTCAGGAAGAAGACAAGCAATTATAGAGTCATCTGGAAATAATTAAGTAGTGAGTTTAGAAATAGTAGATGCTTTGGTTATTTTCTTCAAAAATATTATAGATTCTTGAATTATGAAGTAGGATCCTATGTATATTACTTGAGGAAGCTGTCTTGAAAGACCACACAAATTCCACTCCATCCAGGCCCTTTTGCACTCTGGGTGGTCCCTTTTATACTGGGAAAGCTTATACCTCCCATTAGCGCTACTTTACTATTCTCTAAAATCACCACTTCTCGACACATCTCCCACTCACTATTGGAGTGTCCATAATATAGCCCTACCAAGGTAACCATCCTCTATTTCTAAGTTTTACTCAAATGGCCTTGTTAGATGATCTCAAGAATAGTCTCTCTAAGCACTACTGTTATGTTCTTCCTCCACTCCTCCATGTTCCTTTGTCACACCCAGAACATTGAGCTGCTAGTTCTGCCCTTTTCTCAGCCACGTTTCTTTTATGGCCACAGTATCCCAGTCCCTAGAGAGAATACACGTCCGCAGTTTGTTTACCTTGCCTGTTAAGCTATGTGCATTGAAATACATGCAACTTAAAGCAGTGGTCCGGTCTGGCCTTTTACTGTAAATGTGGCATTCATTGCTAGTTCATGATTGGATTGCCGCACGTACCCCTGTCTTCTCATTGATTTTGCTCTCGAGTCCCAACCCCTGCCAATCTAGTTTAAACCTTTCCTGGTAGCAAAAGAGCATTTACCACTGAGTAGGACAATGGAAAAGGATAGTGTAGTCAATTATTGCAGTTTCTAATCCAAGACTATAAACAATTTACGATTCAATTTTTATTGTAGGTTGTCATAGAAGAAGACAATAAGTTCTTGAAGTTGTTGGAACTTTTGGGCCATTATCAACAAAATGGTTCTGTGATAGTGTTTGTGGACAAGCAAGAGCATGCTGATGGTTTATTGAAGGATTTATTGAGAGCATCCTACTCTTGTATGTCATTACATGGAGGTATGTATATTCAGTTACCTGATAATATATTGTTATTTACTCTTAGGACTTTTTCATTTCTCCTTTCCTTGTGTAGATGGTTTTATAGTGTGGTGTTTGGCACTGAGAGTATTAGTGAGTAACTTTGAACTTCATTAGAGTTACCATTCTTCAGATGCAGAAGGGAACAATTGGTAAATGCTATATTTTGACACTAGAGCAAGTTACTTGGAAGAAAAATCAGCAATATGAGTGGCTGACCTATTGATCACCACCCATGTGTGTCATCTAGATGATGAATAAGGGGGTAGGGATTATTCTCCCTAAAGTGATGTGAAATAATTGAGCACTAATCATCAAATGGACTGGTTATAACAGCTCAATGATTCCACTAAAGATAAATTGTCTGACTACATGCGATACTGCATATACTGTGCATTCCTAAATCTACAGTATTTACTGAAAAGCACAATGCTAACGGGCCAAATCTTCCAACACAAAATCAGTTTTAATGCGGTGACTTACTAGCACTTCTTCACAGAGGTCCTGGTGTCCAGTCAGTAGTTACACCTTCCACCCTGCCCCTGCATTTCATCATCTAATGAGGCAGCACTCACTTTTATGTGTTTCCCAGCTCTTGGCTGAAATTTTGAAATCCTTGGTGCCATCCTGGGCAAAAATAGAGTGTTAATACTGTACATTGTCAGTTTTCAGACTTTAAGGATCTCAAAAAAAATGAATGCATTCCTGGGTTGTTTGAACAGACAAAAAGACTTTGTTTATGTTTTGTTTCAGGTATTGATCAATATGATCGTGATAGTATAATCAATGATTTTAAGACCGGTGTGTGCCGATTGCTTGTGGCCACTTCAGTAGCAGCACGAGGACTGGATGTTAAACACCTGATTCTTGTTGTCAACTACAGTTGTCCGAACCACTATGAAGATTATGTACATCGAGTGGGGCGTACTGGAAGAGCTGGTAACAAAGTGGGTATACAAAGAAGAATAATCTCGGATCATTGAATTGTTATGTGTTACTTTTTAATTAAATGGAATTCTGTTAACTTGTTTGCTTTTTTTCTTTCGTAGGGGTATGCATATACATTTATTACAGAGGAACAAGCCCGCTATGCAGGTGATATAATTAAAGCGTTAGAATTATCAGGAAATTGTGTTCCATCTGAGTTGGAAAAATTGTGGAATGACTTCAAAGAGCAACAAAAGGCAGTAAGTAGTAATTGCAATAAATTCAAGAATCGTTTAGACTATGAAGGCAGCAGTCCTCTTTTATTGTCATTTAGTAATGCATGCATTAAGAAATGATACAATATTTCCTCCGGTGTGATATCACAAAACACAGGACAGACCAAGACTGAAAAAACTAACAAAACCACATAATTATAACATATAGTTACAACAGTGCAACAATACCATAACTTGATGAAGAAGTCCATGAGCACAGTAAAAGTTCAAAGTCTTTCAAATGTCCCACATCTCACGCAGACGGGAGAAGGAAGAAAAACTCTTCCTGCCATGCCGACCACAGTCCGACTCTGAGTCATCCAAAGATTTCGAGCCTCGGATTCAGCTCTCCGACACCAAGTACTGAGGCCATCTCTGTCCGAACGATTCGACCTCAATCTCGGTTGCCAACAGCAGGCAAAGCCGGGGATTTTGAGGCCTTCCCTCCGGAAGATTCCGGACCGCGCAGTAACGACAGCAGCGAACGAGTGTTTCAGAAATTTCTTTTTGTCTTTTTATGAAAATACTGTAGTGTATTAACATTCAAATACTTACACAAGTTTTTTAATAACTGAAATAAGAAGCAACAACTAGATCTTGTTAACCATTATTTTTAATGTGTCTTTAAGGAAGGAAAAACTATAAAGAAGTCTAGTGGTTTTTCTGGGAAAGGCTTTAAGTTTGATGAGACTGAACAAGTCCTGGCCAATGAAAGAAAGAAACTACAGAAAGCAGCTCTAGGTCTGCAGGATTCTGATGATGAGGACACGGCAGTTGATGTAAGTGCTTAAGGCTAACTGGGAATTCTGGCAAAGGATGCTATGTGCATTGCTAAGTTACGGGTTTCAACTTTCCTTTTTTTTTGTTAAGATCACTTACAACATTTGAATTGCTTGTTATTTTGAGATTTTAGAGCATTGCGATATGCTGTAACGTTTGGTTATATTTTCCAGATTGATGAACAAATTGAGAGCATGTTCAATTCCAAGAAGCGTGTGAAAGATATGGCAATGCCAGGAGCTTCTAACACGCCAGTGCCATCTGCTGGCAATGCAGAGAAACTGGAGATTGCCAAGAGGCTGGCGTTGAAGATCAATGCCCAGAAGAATCTTGGTGCAGAAGCACAGGTAATAGATGTCTAATGTAAATCAGTGAAACATTAATTGTTTTAAACTGTTTTAAGATAACCATATTTTAATTAAACAAGATGATTTAAGATAAGTTGAGATGGGGAATACAGTGGATTCCAATTAATTGGAGCACATTGGGACAAGTACATTTTGGCCCAATTAGCCGAAGGTTCATGGAAATTGTTAAACGATATAAAATAGGGCAAACTTCCATGTAACTTCATAACAAATTTATGAACTGCCTTCATACAATGCTTTAGACGATTGGATTGTCCAAAATCTTCATTTTCATTTTAACAGTCAAGATATAATTCCTAACTTGTTGAAGTAGCAAAATCATTTCACTTTCCCTTCCAGCTGTTTCTGGCGTCTCCAAGCCTGAATGCTTAAAACCACAGTGAGCTAAACAGTTCTGAATTGTCTTACTAGTTATTTCTCACCAACCATCAGTGACAAAAGTCAGGGCTTTTTGAACACAAACACACACAACTGAAGCTTTTTAAAAAGTGACGCTCTAAGCATGGTGTAGTGTCTTAATGGCCATGCATTTTACATGATTGATGCTGGTTAGAAACTGTTCGGCAAGTCTCCTCCCCCAATTAAGTGGCATAATGTCCCACATAAGTGGCTGTCCCTATTAACTGATGATCTAATTCACCAGAATCCACTGTATATGAAAAAAAATATAAGAGAAAATACATAATAATTAATGTATTATTGATAATGATGGAACCTTTTGCGTCCATTTGAAAGCATGTCACTACCCTAATTGCTAGTTTAAGATTTTAGGAGTTTTTACTTATGATGTCGTTTTGCTGTCTAATGGCATCTTTGAATTGTGCTTATTGTCTATCTTAACAAATGTTTTAAGATCTTTAGAAGTACGCGACTGCAGCCAGGATTTCAGGTAATTTTTAAATTTTAGGTTAATCATCACACTAGATCATATATAATTGCATGACTGTGCAGTGTACCTACAGTATGTTCTTAGAGATTTACATGAAAATTTATGCACCAGTTTGGAGCTGTGCAAATCAGATCTACCCTTATAGGACAGACAAAACAAAAACAGAACCGGTGTAAATGGAATCTCCAGACAACGTCATGATACCTGTTCACCTTAATTGGCATATAGAGAGGGACAGGAAAGTGTTTCATTATCGTGTTGGTTAAATTGCAGAAGCATGTGCATAATAGTGGCACTACTGAGTTTGAGAATCTGACAAGTCAAATGTGTAAACTTGTATAGTGGCTTATGATAAGTGCCCTTCTACGTATAAACATGCAGCATTCTAGTGATAGGCTGTATTTTTAATGTTACAGTTTAATACATTTCCCTATTTTTCTCCTTTAAATTCAGGATGTAATGCAACAGGCTACAAATGCTATAATGAGGGGACGCACCATCCAAGCTCCAACAGTATCTGCAAAAACAATTGCAGAGCAGAAAGCTGAAAAGATCAATGCCAAACTCAACTATGTGCCAGCAGAAAAGCAAGAAGACGAGAAACCGGAAAACGCACAAACTGAATCATTCAAAAGATATGAGGAAGAGCTTGAGATAAATGATTTTCCACAGGTGAGTGATATTTGGGTGGATGATGTTTAAAATTGAAACTAGACTTTTTACCAACACCAGTTTGGATGCTGCAGTAACACCCATCGATGTAATTTATTAGAAGTTATTCACATCTTCAATTAATGCATGAATATTATTATTTTGATGTGATTATCTAATTGCCCATTAGTTTATCGTACCAAAGTGTATTATAAAGAGATGTCAGGTGACATGCTCCAAAGGCCACCAACACAGCTATCTCTGACCACTTGTACTTTTTACCATCTACTTTCATGTACTCATTGTCTTCATTGATAACAATCACTAACAGGGTGCAAGAACAATCACTAAAAGTCATTTGCCATAATCTCAAAACTTGATTTTTTTGCCATGGTTGGCTACTTGCCAGTTGCTTCAGAATTTTATAAAAGAAAGAAATTAGTGAATTCTGAAGGACTTCAACATTAATATCAACTAAATTTGCACATTGTGCATAGGTACATACTTGCTCCCTGACCTACTGAGTTCCTCCAACATTTTGTGGGTGGTGCTCTGGATTTCCAGCATCTGTAGAATCTGTGCTTATAAACTAAATGTAATTTTTATATGTATTTTGAGTTTTTTTTGTTTTTATCGATAACTTTAAATAATTTACAAGGCTTGTTAAAAAAAAATCCATGGAAATAAATGCATAGATCATGATTGCTAGCATAATAAGCTATAACAATGCCTGTTATAGCAGCTGATTGCATAATAAAACAACGTAAACAGATTATTGAGTAACTAATCACTTTGCAATGGATCTCTTTCAGACGGCCAGGTGGAAGGTCACCTCCAAAGAAGCTCTTCAGAGAATCAGTGAATATTCAGAAGCTGCCATCACTATTAGAGGCACTTACTTTCCTCCAGGAAAAGAGCCCAAAGAGGGAGAAAGAAAAATATATCTTGCTATTGAAAGTAAGCAAAGATGTATATATTTGAGGAATTATTGCTTTAGGCTTAAAGTTCAATGACTGCAAGAGTTTCTGTTCCCTTCAAAATGTGGAATTTGAATAAAAATGCATATCATCCTCCTGAAGTTTAGGCAGAACCTCATTATTGTGTTTTATAAAAGCAAAATACAGTGAGTTTCTCAAGGGTAGTTCCTAGAGACAAGGGATTTATCCTAAGAATAGTTATTGTTTAAAATTACCTATATTGACTGCATTTTAGAGGACTAGATACTAATCTCATTGAAACCCAGGGCCAGAACCTGTTAAACACTCTTTGCTAATGATACCTCTACTATAATCCAATGACAGAATTCAAACCTGCTACAGTTTTACAACAGGGATAGTGGGAAATACATCCATTAAAAATATAGATAGGAACAGCTTTTTGGTATGGACTGGAATGGCTGAAAGAATAATTTACAAATTTACAAATTTGAGGTAACTTGAGATTTGATTATTTCTGTATTGTTAATTTTTCAAACTATTTAATTCTGAATGTCAGGCTAAGTCAAAGGATTCAAGCTACTTGGAGCATGGCTTTCCAAGATGTCTCATTCTTTGATTTGTTTGGTGGAGGGACCCACTAGACAGCAGAATGTTGCTTAGGATTCTGCTCCATTTCCCTGTGGATCAGGGCGGTAGTCAATACATGCAGATTCAAGAAAGGAAAGCTCCAACTTTGAATCCTAATCTGCAATGCATGCTGGCAACAGGTTCTGATTCAAAAAATTCTGAAAGAGCATTAAGGCATACACTTTTTTTCTCTGGACAGACTTGGGGAACATAGTCTTGGTGAGAAGTTAGCCATTTAAAGTTGTAATGAGAAATTTATTCAGATGGATTTAACTTATTTATTTTTCTACTTCGGCATTGTGGATACATAGGCATCATGTTGGAAGGTTGAGATTGGTTGAATATCTTTGAATCAAAGGAATTAAGAGAAATATGGAGCGGGCAGAGAAATAAACCAAGTACAGTGATGTCCCATGATAGAAAAATATGAATTGGGGCAGGAGTGAGTCCCTTAAGCCTGTTCCACAATGCTGATCTAATTGTAACCTTGGCTTCCTCATCTCATGCATTGCAGTCTACTACCCAGTGCACAATACCTGTAACCCTTCTGCATCATTAACGGTGACCATGCAACAATCAGACTATGGAAACAAAAAAAAGCCCACTAGCATCTTTCATGGATGCAGATTTCCCACTCTCTTCTGTCTGATTTATATGTAATCCCAGACTGTCAATAATGCTCTCAGAATTCATACTGACCAATGTGCTAAGTTAGGTCTTGTCTTTTCATGATCATCTGGTGCTGACTTTGTTGCCCAAAGGTGGCCTGATCCAAATAAAAATCTCTTTTTAATGGTGGTTTAGGCTATTCCTTGTATTATTTAATTTCAATGCTGATCACACTCCCACCTATTAACATACCTTTTTTTCAACCTGCTATTTATCAGGTGCAAGTGAGTTGGCTGTTCAGAAAGCAAAGGCTGAGATTACACGACTTATTAAAGAAGAACTCATCAGACTGGTAAGATCCTTAATGGAATTTTTTTAATATGTATATATTCTATCCTGTCCAACTGCCTTTAATAAGAATCACAAGATAAAATAATCTTTTGATTGGTTAGAAGTGCTGTTTTCTAAAGCATATCTTTGACTATAATTTTTAAGTGAATTAATATCGTGTTTCAGTTTCCTTAACAGGGAATATATTACCATTTTGTGATCAAACGGGCATAAGGATAGAGAAAGTAATATGTTTATTCTCCACAAGATCAAATACTTTTTCTTGCTTATGTATCACTTGTCCTTTGAATTCCTTTTCCTTAACCTAATCTTAAATGCTGGCCTAATTTATTGTCTGAACATTAACCTGGAAGTGAATTTCACAATATCACGACTGCAAGTTTCTCCTACCCTCTTCTAAGTCTCATGAAGAGGTGTTTTATTCTTGAACCTTAATAATGATCTGCTTCTATTGTTAAACATTATCTTGATACTGAAGGAAGATCAGGAGGACTAAATTAATGAAAGACATTTAATAGTGGCTGTTCCCTGGGTCTGAAGTCCCTCCGCAGCCAGTATAGTTGTGGTGGGCAAGATTTGGACAGCCAGTGGATCCAAGTCTGGGTATTCATGATGCAGTATGTTTTTTGGGTGGAGAGTATTTTTCTTGGGGGATATGTGGCCATAATACATAATCAACAGACCAAGTACCAAAAAGTCAAAATAAAACTACTGTTGATGGAAATCAGAAAGCAGAAAATGCAGATAATGCTCGAAATATTAGACTACAAATATATAGTGAGAGACAATTAGAAACAGTTAGGGTCAGCACAATAGCATAGTGGTTACCATCATGCTATTACAGAGCCAACGACCCAAGTTCAATTCGCGCCACTGTAAGGAGTTTGTACGTTTTCCCATCACCAAGGTCCTGCTATCCTAATATCTCTAAATAAAATTTTTAAAAGCAGAGATGTGTGAAGTTTCAAAGAGAAGCAGAGTGGTGGAGGATGACATTGACTATGGTAAACTGGAGACAAAGAGACTAAATGACACAGTTTGCTAAGATTTTCTGAGGAAAAAAAAGTGTAAGGTTGTTAATTGAAGCTAATCCACCTGGGCAAGTTACAAATATAAGGAAATGAGTGAGAGATAGTAGAGAGAATGAAGAAACTACACTAGAACACTGCATTTGCTGGAAACCAGAAATAAAAGGGAGGAGTAGAAAAGTGCAGCATGTGGAGTGAAATGAAAATACATTTACTGTTGCAGATTGTCAACCCTTCATTAGAATTTGTCAGTTCTATTATAATCTGGAACAGTTGATTGTGAAACATTTGACATTGTTCTGTTACATTTTGGAGACTTTGCTCAGGTTCTTAATTATAGTTAGAGCTCTTGTTTTTTTCTGAAAAGGAAGAACAGCCAATTTCAAAACAACCACAAACAAGGGGTTTAAGTTTCTTTCAATAGGGATTTGATTTTGCTTGTAATGTTAAAATGATGTGCTTTTTATAGAATATTAAACTTAAATCCATTTGTATGTTTGTGTAGTAACTTATAATTTAAAAATTTGTTTTTATTGCAGCAAAATTCATACCAGCCAACTAACCGTGGACGATACAAGGTTTTGTAGGAATCCTGTAAAATGTATGTTACATGTCTGCAAATTGATTTTAATGGTAGTTCATTATTGTGCTTTGATTCTCTCCATAATGTTAAAATTACAAAGCTTTTGAATTTAGCTATTCTACAGAATCTGTAGAATTTATTTTGTGAATTTCTGGAAACTGTGTTCTACAGTAATAGGTTTCTGTTTATGATAGGTTTTTTTCTTAATCCAACTTATTGTAAGTGAACAAAAAGTACTTATGCTTTTGAAGTGTAAAATAAGTTGCATTTTGTATCCTTGGATTACAGAAATGTCAAAAAGTTAAATAAAATGAATATTATGTTTAATTTCATGACTTTTTAATTCAAGAAACTTGTAGACATTTGTGCTACTTACTTACTTAGGCCCTTAGCTCCCAGTGGAGCATAGGTCATCGATGACCTCCTGTCTCCATCGTCCTCTGAAGTTGATGGTATAGTTGGAGTTCATCATGCTTCTGCAATCTATTGCATCCACCATACAGGGGATTGGCATATACAGCTTCTCCAGAACCCTGTGGCTGCCTTACCCATTTCCATCACTCACGATGGTCTTTGAAAGGCTTGTTTGTACTAATACCAGTGATATCATTGTGTACCATCATACCCCTTATCTCCTTAAGATGTGCAAAATAACTAGGAATGTTTCTGGTGACTTAAGATGAGGATTGGAAATTGCTTCTATCATTTTTTCTAAAAAAAAACTGACAGTGAAAAGCTTTTGTGTGTTTGGATAATCTTTTTTTTCTGAGAGTAATTCTATATTGGTGATTGAAAAAAAATGCTCAAACAATCTTTCACATACTTAGGGTAGCCTGTAGTCTTTGTCTATGACTGTAATCGTGTGGCCTTGAATTTAGTGGATAGCAGTGAGCCACCCAGCTTAACCTGAGGGCATATGTACAAAGTTAAGGGGGGTAAGTTTTTACACAGAGGGTTATGGGTGCCTGGAATGACTTGCCAGGGATGGTGGTGGAGGCTAAAACATTAGGGGTATTTAAGAGCCTCTTGGACAGGCACATGGATGAAAGAAGAATAGAGGGTTACAGGGTAGTGTGGGTTTAGTACTTTTTTTTTAAGGACTATATGGGTTGGCACAACATCAAGGGCCGTAGGGTCTGTACTATGCTGTAGTATTCTGGTGTCTAGGAATAGTTACTATAACAGCAGCTTCTCAAATGAAGTGGGCTCAAAGTAGTCAGTTTAAACACAAACAACAGGAATTCTGCAGATGCTGGAAATTCAAGCAACATACATCAAAGTTGCTGGTGAACGCAGCAGGCCAAGCAGCATCTATAGGAAGAGGCGCAGTCGACGTTTCAGGCCGAGACCCTTCGTCCTGACGAAGGGTCTCGGCCTGAAACGTTGACTGCGCCTCTTCTCAAAGTAGTCAGTGTGGTCTTCCATCTGCAGATAAACGAGGTCGTGAACTTGAAAACTGGGATGAGGTATTTTCATGACACCTTGCTCAGGATGCAGTGCAGAAAACAGATCGTCAAGCTTTAGAGAAAATGGTGCACAATATGGGCTGGAATACTTAGTGAACAAAATTTAAGTGGGAGATGAGGAAGATGTCGTTTAAAAAAAAATCATCTATTGTAGTAACTTGTGAGGATTATAATTTCATCAGTAATGGAAGTGAGAAAGAAGCATATGCCGCAATGTTGTACTGTGGGATTTGAAGTTCAGCTTGGGCTTATCATAGAACCTGTTTTGAGTTTTCTTTAAAGTTAAAGAAGACCTAACATGAAACTTTAAATTGGCATCAATTTGGCCTGAGCTCAAGTATAGAAATTCATAATACAGGTCGACCTTCACTAATCGGACTACCTGTATCCAGTTCCCTCAATAATCCACACTGATTTCAAATTTTCCGTGCAACTGTAATTTCAAATTTTCTGGGCCACCGTACCAATCTGCTGCGCATTGTTTTGGTTGCACTAGATCTGTTCATGTGTTGACGCACTCTTGTAAGCACACAGGCGATTCCTGCTTGTTTTCCTGCATTTATTAATATGGTTTGCGTGAGGTGCGGCCGCCCAGCACCCGCCAACGGCAGGGGAGCTGACGCGCGCTGGGTCGGTCCACCTGCCGGCAGTCGCCCATTGCCCTCCAGTGTCACCCGGCCGGTGCTTCGTTCTCTTCTGCCTACGACCTCAGATCAAACCTGGTGACCCGCTGAATTTAAGCATGTTACTAAGCGGTGGAAAAGAGACTAACGAGGATTCCCTCAGTAACTGCGAGTGCAATGTAGTCTTTGGGGTAACTGCAAGTCTGTGTCTTTGCTATCGCTTAGCTCACGCTTGAGTGCTGGTAGTGGGTGCACTTTATTTTTTTGCCGGTGGGGAGGGGGGATTGTTGCTCACTGCTGCTTACGTGCAGGAGGGTGGGGAGCCGGGCGGGGGGGGGGGGGACTTAGGGATTCTAACGTTTAACTGCCGTTCATTCTTTGGGGCATTCCTCTGTTTTCATAGATGGTTGCGAAGAAAAAGCATTTCAGGATGTGTATTGTATACATTTCTCTGACATTAAATGAACCTTTGAATCCTTTGATATTTTAAAGGTATGGTGAGGTGGTTAGCTGCTGCTTAATGTGATCCTTCTGTCAGTCGGCATTTTCACTAACCCAGCACTCCTCAGGTCCCAATTATAGAAGGTCGACCTGCATAACAAATAGAATATCCAAACTAAGTCCATTCAGCTTGTCATGCCAGCATCACTACTTAATATCATTTATCTGATCTTTTACCTCTGCCATTTCCCTGAACTAATCCCAAATCACTTGATTATCTTAATATCTAAAAGTATCCATTTATCTTAAATGTATTTAGAGCAGTGGTCCCCAACCACCGGGCAAAGCATGTGCTACCGGGCCGCGAGGAAACGACTTGATTTGGCGATATGAGTCAGCTGCACCTTTCCTCATTCCCTGTCATGCCCGCTGTTGAACTTCAATGCATGCGAGGTCACTACCCACATGTCATCCATGTCAGCGTGGGAAGAAGATCAACTCCTCGAGTTTGCAAATGACGACAGGCTGAAAAGTATGTTTGACATAACATCTCTGCCGGCATTCTGGATCAAAGTCAAGGCTGAATATCCTGAGATAGCCACGAAAGCACCGAAAACGTTGCTTCCATTTCCAACATCATATCTCTGCGAAGCGGGGTTTTCTGCAATGCTTGCAACGAAAACTAAATTGCGGAATAGACTGGACATAAGGAACCCCCCTCGAGTATCGCTGTCTCCCACCACCCCTCAATGGCTAGGGCTCCCACTGATTCAGCGATATTGGTGTGTTGCAATGATTTTATATGTTCATATGAGGAAAATATGCACTGTGTGTTTAATATCCAAACGTTACTTAAAATGTTATGATGCTATTGACTTAGATTCGATTATGAGGACACGCAGTCCTCTTTTATTGTCATTTAGTAATGCATGCATTAAGAAATGATCAATATTCCTCCGGTGTGATATCAAGAAAACACAGGACAGAGCAAGACTGAAAAAACTAACAAAACCACATAATTATAACATATAGTCACAACGGTGCAACAATGCCATAACTTGATGAAGAACAGTCCATGGCACAGTAAAAGAGTTCAAAGTTTCTCGAAAGTCCCACATCTCACGCAGACGGGAGAAGGAAGAAAACTCTCCCTGCCATGCCTGACCACAGTCCGACTCTGAGTCGTCAAAAACTTCGAGCCTCCGATCAGCGCGACACTGAGTACCGAGCACCATCTCTATCCGAACGATTCGACCCTGGTCTTGGTCGCCAGCAGCAGGCAAAGCCGGGGATTTTGAGGCCTTCCCTCCGGAAGATTCTCGATCGCGCAGTAACAGCGGCAGCGAACCAGCGTTTCAGAAATTTCTCCCGGTGTTCCTCTGTGCTTTCACGTCTGTCTCCATCAAATCAGAATTGTCGACGGCCCCATTTAACAGATACGATATCATTTTCACTGAAGAGCGCATGTGTGGTGTGCTGCTATCGCTTCCTCCCACCTTAAGTGATTTGTAATTGACTTATCACTATATTCATGCGAGGAAAATATGCGGTGTGCATAATAAATTTGTTAGATAAACCCTTTTAGAAACGAAATTGAGTGTATTATTAGCCACTTATAAGTGGCTTGTATCAGCTATATTCCAGTTGTGATTAACACCTCCCCCCCCCCACCCCGTCGGCCAGTCCGCAAGAATATTGTCAATATTAAACCGCCGGTGCAAAAAAGATTGAGGACCCCTGCTTTAGATACTGAGGCTCCATAGCCCTTTGGGTAGTGAAGAAATGTCATCTCTGTCCAGAATACTTAGCAGTTCATTAAAAATATACAGTTGCAAGAAAAACGTGAACTCTTTGCAATTGTCTGGTTTTCTGTATTAACTACTTATAGAATGTGGTCTGATTTTCATCCAAGTCACAAAAATAGACAAACACAATCTGCCTAAACTAGCACAAACATTTGTACTTTTCATGTCTTTATTGAACACATTGTTTAATCATTCACAGTCCAGGCTGGAAAAAGTATGTGAACCCTTGTATTTAATAACTGGTAGAACCTCCTTTAGCAGCAATAACATCCACCAAACGTTTCCTGTAGCTGCTGATCAGACTTGCACAACACCGAGGAGGAATTTTAGACCGTTCCTCCATACAAAACTGTTTCAGTTCATCAATATTTCTGGGATACCTTGCATGAGCAGCCCTCCTCAGGTCATGCCACAGCATCTCAATTGGGTTAAAGTCTGGATTCTGCCTTGGCCATTACAAAACACAAATGTTCTTTTTAAACCATTCTGTTGTTGATTTGCTCTTGTGTTTCGGATCATTGTTTTGTAGCATCATCCAACTTCTATTAAGCTTCAGATGATGAACCACTACCCTGGCAATTTTGAATTCATTGCTCTAAGCTGTACAGCAAAGCAGCCCCAAGCCATGATGTTCCTTCCACCATGCTTCACAGTTGGGATGAGATTTTGGTGTTAGTGTGTAGTGTCCTTTTTCCTCCAAACGTAGCGGTGTGCATTTCTGCCAAAAATTTCAACTTGTGTCTCATCTGTCCACAGAACATTGTCCCAGAAGCATTGTGGAACATCTAGGTGGTCATTTGCAAACATGAAACATGCGGTAATATTTTTTTGGAGAGCAGTTGTGTTCTTCCATGAATACCATTCTCGTTCAGTGTTTTTCTTGTAGTGGATACATGAACAGAGACTTTAGCAAGTTCTAGACATTTCTACAGGTCTTTTGCTGTTACCCTTGGGTTAGAAACATAGAATATAGAAAACCTACAGCACAATACAGGCCCTTTGACCCACAAAGTTGTGCCAAACATGTCCCTACCTTAGGAGTTACTAGACTTCCCCATAGCCCTCTATTTTTCTAAGCTCCATGTACCTACCTAAAAGACCCTATCTTATCAGCCTCAAGACCCTATCGTATCTGGTTCTTTTTCACCTCCTTCAGCATTGCACGTTGTGCTCTTGGTGTGATCTTTGCAGGATGCCCACTCCTAGGGAAAGTGCAACAGTACTGAGTTTCCTTCATTTGTAGACAATTCCTCTATCTGTGGACTGATGAACACTCAGGTGTTTAGAAATGCTTCTGTAGCCTTTTACGGCTTGATGCATTTCTACAATTCTTCTAAGGTCCTCTGAAAGCTGTTTTGATCGAGGCACGCTGCACATAAACAGATCTTTCTTGAGAAGAGTGGGCTCCGTCAGTAAACTGACTGTATGTTTTTTCTTATATATAGGGCAGGGCACCTCTACACCCACACCTCCAATCATTGATTAGAACACCCGACTCCAAATAGCATTTGTAGAGGGCATTACCCCAGAGGTTCACATACTTTCTTTGAACCTAGACTGTGATTGTTTTAAATGGTGTACTCAGTATTGACGAGAAGATGTACAATTGTGTGTTTTTAGTTTAGGCAGGCTGTGACTCAGATGAAGCACTGATCACATTTTATGAGTAATTAATGCAGAAAACCAGGTAATTGTAAAGAGTTCACAAACTTTTTCTTGGAACTGTATTTTAGCTTTAGCCAAAAGTACAACATGTTCTTTTAGTTAAAGAAAATAAGATAACTGTTGGAATATCAGTACTTTAAAAAGTCCCAGTATCCAATACTCAAATTAAGTATGTCAATTGTACAATACAGAGCAGTTCCAAGCTCTGATTATGGGATTATAAGGGGGAAAAATCACATTTTTCATATAAAAAAAAGGCCCCATTTGGTCAAATGTGTTTGTTTCAGCTCTGAAAGTGACCATTAGTGCTATGAGCTTTGAATTATTTACTTAATTTTGTGAATATTTGTTGTGGATACTGCTTCTACCTCTTTTTGTTCTCTTGTAAGTGTTACTGAATATGTTGATTTTCATTGGAAATTTGCTTATTTACTTTAAATGGCTTTACCATTTTGAAGGCTGAAGGATCTTTCACGTTACTGCACTCCAGCAAAGGACTTCAATCAAAGTTATTGCATCTTATGACACAGATTAATTCAGTGATCTTGATACTCTTGAAGCAGTCCAGCAAAAATAAGACTGAATTTGGCTGGATTTTATGGTGGTCAACTTTTGATGTTATTACACTTTTTCATCTGGAACTAACTTCAGGATCTGCACAAGCAGACTTGGAAATTTCCAATGTGAAGGAGGCTATTTAATCAACTGTGTTTATCTTGCAGTATAGAAATCCAAAGTTTCCTGACAATATTAAGCTACCCTCCATTAGAAGACTCTGTGGCTGTCTCCCAAACATACTTCTGAAGCTATTGCACTAGTCAGCACTTCATCATTTTGTTTTCTCTGCCGTAAAACTACTTTAAGAGCCTTTTTGATTTTCATATATCGACTATCACCTCTGTTAAATAGGTTTGGTAAATGACCACACAAATCTTAATTCAAAACTCTTTATTGTATTAATGTAAATATCCATGTAAACTAGGTGTTCTGTTATAAGTAAACCTGGGTCAATGACTTAGGCTCACAAATGCTATTGTTCATTTTTGTATCAGTACTCACCCAGAACCCTGCTCCAATTTGAGACACCAAAAAAGGGGATCTCTTGTTGGCTGTTTCCCTTTCCCTGTTCATTCCCTTGCGATAGTTAGCTTCCTGAGTTCTCTCTGCTTACATCTGAAATCCTTCATTGTTATTCCCTTTATATTTGTAGTTCTGTACCATTATTCTTCAATTCTGTTGGCTCTGATTTATCCGGCTAGCCTGTGTCCACTTTTCATGAGGCTACAGGTAGCATCACCTCTTTGTTCTTCTCCCAAATGAGGACTTGTCTCATGTCATTCCCTCGCTCTTCTTGAGCCAGGCCATTTTTAACCAGTTACAGCTGCTCAAGTTGGACACTGGGCTTGGGTTACTTCAGTTCACAGACAAAGACCACTCTTCCACAGTTCTGCAGCAGGATACTGCTATTGGCTTAATTATTTCTACTTTCAATTGCTTTAATCCAGCCATCCTTGAGCAAGAATCAGTTTAAGAAGTGGTTCACAAAATGTTGGAAATAATTCAGAAGATGTGCAGCTGGGTTGGTTGATGGTTGGGTTGAGTTGTTCTCTGATCTTGGTAATTTACTTGCAAGGATTTCATCACCATGCAAGCAGATACCATCAGTGTGTTGTTGATTGTAGTGTGTCCTCCAAATGCTTGGCCTTTATATGCTGTTCTTTTCAATCAGCTGATTGAACATCATTTCGGAAATTCAATTGTGATGTGGGGAGGAAACCACGATTCTAGGAATTCTCTTGCATGCCGCGTGTTCGCTTGCGCCTTGACTTTCACTGATGCCCAGTTGAATTGGTGCCTCTCTCATTCTTCATGGGTAGAGACTACGGAGAGATGGTCATACCACTTTACAGCCAGTTGATGTTCATGTATCCATGTGGATAGTTTTCTCCCAGTTTGGCCAATGTAATATTTGCAGCAGTCACTGCATTGGATTTTGTAGACCACATCGGTCTTGTCCAAAGCTTGGTTCATTCTTTCGGCCTGCAAAGTAATCTCCTCAATGTTGCTGTTGGCTTGTGCGTGATTGAAATTCTATGTTCTTGGAGCAGTCAGGCGTCATTTCAGTAATAATTCAAATGTATGGAAAGGACAACCCATTTCATCACTTCTTGGTTGGTGCGTGTGTTTGATGATATGTTCACAATGGAGACAGAAAACGAAGGGAAACTAGCATTCTTGGACATGTTTGTCAGTAGAATCACATTCTGTTTTTCATAAGAAATACATACAGATCGGATCCTAAATGTTCACAGCAACCATCCAAATGTACACAAGAAGAGCTTTATCAAAACTTTGTTCCAAAGAACAGAGACACACAACTGCACAATGGAACTAAAGGATAAAGAGGAGAAACATTTCTTTTAAGTGCTCACACGATAAGGATACCCGTGGAACTTCATACAGAGATGCCTACGAGGTCAACAGTGCATCAATCAAGAAGTGACCAAACGGGTTGTCCTTCCATATAAGTTTCTCAGAAATGATGGCCTGATTGTTCCAAGAACATAGAATTTCAATTGTGCACAAGCCAACAGCAACGTTGAGAGTATTTTGCAGACCAAAAGACCAAACCAAGCCATTAGACAAGAGCAATGTGGTCTACAAAATCCAATGCAGGGACTGCTGCAAATATTACATTGGTCAATTTGGGAGAAAACTATCCACATGGATCCATGAATATCAACTGGCTGTAAAGCAACGTGACCACCTCTACCTGTGAAGATCCAGAGGGGCATCAGTGAAAGTCATGAAGCAAGTGAACACACGGCGTGCCAGACAATTCCTAGAAGCGTGGTTTTCCATGAACAATTCTATAAAAAAAACACATTGACCTCGATCCTACTTATGAGACAATGTGGGCAAAGTTCCAGACCACAACACACGAAGTTCGCCACACAGCCAATCAGCGATGAGATTTCCTCCCCACATCACAATCGAGTTTCCGAAATGACATCTAATCAGCTGATTGAAAAGTATAGTATATAAAGGCCAAACATTCAGAAGACACACTACAATCAGCAGTGCACTGACGAAAGGTTTGAAAGGTGTCCAAGATTGGAGGACAACTCAACCCAGCCAGGGTCACAAAATGGTGGTTGCAAGAACAGTCTAACCAAATAGTGACCTCCATTTGTTCCACCAAATAACATGAACAAAGGCATTCATTATTTCCACTGTCCTTGACTCAATCCTTTCAGATGTTTTCAAATATTCTTAATTCCTTCATGGCTAACACGTAACTAAATTTTCAACACCATTCCAAGAAATATTATTGTTGAACACATTCATAGCGTGAATACTAATTTTATGTGTAAAATCAAATTCCTCCATTTAATTAATAATAATCACTTTTTTTTAAATTGACATCTCAATTGCTATTTTAATCTCAGATCCAATTTTCACTCTGTAAAGTTTTAATGTTTTAAATTAAGCTTATGACAATGCTTTAACAAGAGTACTGAAAATCAAGTGATTTTCCTGTCAGTTACATTTGGTTTTCACACTGTTGTAAGTTACTGAGATTTTTTCTGCAAGAAATTATATGTAATTAACCTCATATTATATTTTTTGAATGAGCTATCCTGTTCTTTGGGGTAAAGTTGCTGTAGTTTGTTTTCCCATCTCTATTTTTGAATAGATTTTATTTTTACAATAAATAGTTTTCCTGTACAGGAAACTCCTCCTGAGAGCAATATGTTCAACTACTAATTATAACAAAAACAAGGCTTTTTTTATTTCCTAGTTAGATACCTACTGGGATACTTCAAACAATTACTGGGTAACCAGCCTGCTTGATGACATAGGTCCACTGAGGTTGTTGCCAAAATGAAAATTATCATCAAGAAAGGTGAATCTTTACCTGAGAAAGTGCCTAAATCCCCATACTGATCCCAAAAGTCTAGCTTATTCACGACCACTAGTGCTTTTGTCATTTCCGTCCAATTGCCGAATCTTGCAGTACTGACATGAGGAATTTGTTTCTAAGATATGAATTGGCACAGGACTGAATTGAATTGATTTTATTTCTTACATCCTTTACATACACGAGTAAAAATCTTTACGTTACAACTCTCTGCAATGTGTAAATGATAGTAATTTGCAATAAATACTATGTACAGTAAGATATACAACAGAACAGTCAATATAGCTTAGAAATGCAATTGTGTCAGCATGAATTAATCAGTCTGATGGCCTGGTGGAAGAAGCTGTCCCTGAGCCTGATGGTCCTGGCTTTATGCTGCAGTATTGTTTCCCGGATGGTAGCAGCTGGAACAGTTTGTGGTTGGGGTGATTCGGGTCCCCCATCATCCTTCGGCCCCTTTTTACACAACTATCACTGTAAATGTCTTGAATAGTTGGGAAGTTCACAACCACAAATGCGCTGGGCTGTCTGCACCACTCTCTGCAAAATCCTGCGATTGAGAGTACAGTTCCATACAGCCAGTCAGGATGCTCTCAATTGTGCCCCTGTAGAAAGTCTGTATGATTTGGGGACTCATACCAAACTTCTTCAACCATCTGAGTTGAAAGAGGTGCTGTTGTGCTTTTTCACCACACAGCTGGTATGTACAGACCAAATGAGGTCTTCAGTGATGTGTATGCCAAGGAACTTGAAGCTGTTCACCCTCTCAACCCCAGATCCATTGGTGTCAATAGTGGTGAGCCTGTCCACAACCAGCTCCTCTGTTTTTGCAACACTAAGGGAGAGGTTGTTTTCTTGGCACCACTGTGTCAGGTGATGACTTCTGTAGGCTGCCTCATTATTATTTGAGATTAGGCCAATCAATGTAGTATCATCTGCAAATTTAATTAGCAGATTGGAGCTGTGGGTGGCGACACAGTCATGGGTATAGAGAGAGTACAGGAGGGGGCTTAGGACACAGCCCTGGGGGGGCTCCTGTGTTGAGGGTCAGAGGGGCAGAGGTGAGGGAACCCACTCTTACCACCTGCCAGTGATCTGACAGGAAGTTCAGGATCCAGCTGCACAAGACAGGGTGAAGGTCAAGGTCTCTGAGCTTCTTGTCAAGTCTGTAGGGAATTATGGTGTTGAATGCTGAACTGTAGTCCAAGAACAGCATTCTCACATAAGCATCCCTCTTCTCCAGGTGTGTAAGGATGGTGTGTAGAGCTGTGATCTCCAGGCTGGAGATCAAGAGGAGAGGGTAAATTTTATTTTGCTTTCTTTTTATTTCTGTGTGTCTTAATGCTAATTAATTTATTTTTTTGATAGTTTAAGTAATTTTCACAGATTTAAATATACTTGCTGTAAAGGGACATTTAGAAAGAGTTAATGAAACCAGCAACTTTGACAGGAACTGAGGTTCTACCTCGAGTCTTGCTTGATGTGAAGACATAGGAAAAATGGGGAAGGATAAGGGTTAGTGTTCGTGGATTCATGGAGTGTTCAGAAATCAGGTGGCAGAGAGGAAGAAGTTGTTTGTAAATTGAGAATGGGTCTTCAGCTTCCTGTACCTCTCCCTGATGGTAGTAATGAGAAGAGACCATGTCCCGGATGATGGAAGTCCTTAATGGATAACTGCTGCCTTCTTGAGATACAATCTCTTGAAGATGTCTTCAGTTGTGGGGAGGGTTGTGCCTATGATGGCCCTGGCTAAGCCCACGACCCTCTGCAGCTTCTTGCAGTCCTGTACATTGGAGGCTCTATACCAAGATGCAGGGCTGTCCAGTGTACATCACAGAAACAGGCAAGAGTATTTGATGATAACCATATATCCTCAAACTCCTGATGCAGAGCCACTGGCATGCCTTCTTTGTGATTGCACTGGTGTGTTTGGCCCAGGCTGGACCCTCTGAGACATTGATGCCCAAGGAATTGAAGCTGCTCACCCTTTCCACAATTAACCTTTCAATGAAGACTGCTGTGTGTTCTCCTGAGTTCCCCTTCTTGAATTCAACAATCAATTCCTTATAAACCATAATCTCTTATTCAGCATTGAGGTCTTGATCTCCCTCAGATGGAAAATCAGTATGTCAGGTAAGTGCAAGGAAGTGTGGACCCCAAGTGGCAGGCAGAATCCTGGCCAATATGGATTGCCCAATTTAAATATTCAGATTAAAGTCTGTCACGAGCCTTGTGGCCCATCAGGCTGGTGCTTATGCCGGTTTCCGTGGCGTGAATTGATTGAGAGTATGAGACTCCCCCCACCCCGGATAGGATGCCAGTCTATCGTGAGGTTAACCCCCAGCATTTTTGCCGGTACCCATTCTCAGCTGGGTAGACTGGAGCATTGTGTGGTTAAGTGCCTTGCACAAGGACACACATGCTGCCTCAGCCGAGGCTCGAACCCACAACCTTCAGATCGCTAGCCCAACGCCCTAACCACTTGGCCACGTGCCACACCCAATATAAATATAGCCCATTTGAAATGTAGCATAATTAGTGGTTGATAAACATTTGGTCTTGTGTTAAATATACATTTCTAAAAAAAAAACTTGGAATCACGTGTGGCTTTCTTTTTAAGTTTTTGCTGAGTTGGAGCTCTTGCTTTTAAGGATTCCTGCTTTATCATCTAGAAGTTTATCCACAATCAGTAGCATCGAACTGCCATATAGTAGCAGCAATACTTTTCTTTGGCAAATCGATTCTGTTGCTTTAGCACTGCTGACTGAGATAAATTATTCTTACCCGTATCCTGTGTCCCTGGAGCAAAATCTTGTAATGTTTTATGGATGTTCTGCCAGCACACTAAACACATTACTGCAAAAGGTAATTTCAGAAGCAATCTTAACTATTATGATGTAAATTTCTGACAGTTTTGAATAGTTTCTCATGGCAAGGGGCCGACAATGGCACGTTTAAAAGTGTTCAATACATGAAACCCTTGAGGATTACCACTCTAATAAATATTGCAAGAAATCGTTCAATCACCTACCACATTCAGGTTAAAACTAATGATCTAATTTTCAAAAGGATGTTTACATACAAATAATACAAGCAGACTACTGGGAAACTGAAGGTACAAGAGTACTAGCAGTGGTTCTGCCACTTAACTTTGTCACACCAGATATTGATATTACTTCACAACAGGCAGACAATCCTATTAATTTTAAATAAATGCACTCTGAACATACATGTTTGCTGTTCTTTCATGATTCCGAAAACAGAGAACAAAATGTTTTGGAACTTTAATTGTTGCTATACATGTCTGGTTACAAGAAAAGCTTTGTATTCCTGGATGGTAACACTATATTTTAAAGTTTCAAGAGTAGTTAAATCATCTAAAGTGATGCACCCCATCTCTGTCATAAAGGAGGCATCAAACTGAAGGCAATCTTGAAAGTATTTTATCTGTTAAAATTACAAGATGGAAAACAAACAGTTCACTTTGTGAAGCATAATGTGGTTCCCTGGTCACATCCGAAGGTTATGGAATAACTTTAACAAAAATTCCAACTAAGCTTAACTACCAGGCAATAAAAAGTACTAACATCTTACAATATAATGGCTTAACAGAATCAAGAGCAAACAAAAATAAATAAATTTGATTCAAATTACCTTGGACAGAATATGCAAAGAGATCTGAGAAATGTTGGTCAGATAGTTAAGAGGCATCTTGCTGTTGATGGCCAATTCATAGAATATGAGAATAAGGAAGTCATAGTAGAACTGTAGAGAAGGGAAGTGAAAGCATTAAAGAGGCAAAGAGATGATATACAAGTAAGTTGCTAGGGCTGGAGAATTATAGGTACAAGAGGGGATTGTTTGCACCTGGCTGTTTTCCTTGGAACACGACTGAAGTGAAATTTAACAAGGTGTTTCAAATTAAAATAGCACAAGTATTACAGGTTGAGTCTGCAGTAAAGAAGGCAAATACAATGTTGGCATTTACAAAGTATTTCAAGGGGAATAGAATAAAAAAGCAAAGAGATAATGCTGAGCCTGTATAAGATACTAGTCAGGCCACACTTGGAGTATTCTTAACAGTTTTGGGCCCCATATCTCTGAAAGGGTGCGTTGTCACTGGAGAGAGTCCAGAGGAGGTTTATAAAGATTATTCTGGGAATGAAGGGGTTAACATATGAGGAGCATTTCACAGCTTTGGACCTGTACTCACTGGAATTTTGAAGAATTTGTGGGGATCTCACTGAAACCTATCAAATGTTGAAAGAATTAGATAGGGTGGATGTGGAGAGGATGTTTCCCATGGTGGGGGTATCCAGAACTAGAGGAATTGAGGGACACCCTTTTAGAACAGAAGTAAGGAGGAATTCTTTTTTATATAGCCAGAGAGTCATGAATCTGTGGAATGCTCTGCCACAGACTGCAGTGGAGGCCAAGTCTGTGGGTATATTTAAGGCAGAAGTTGATCATTTCCTGATTGGTCAGGGCATCAAAGGATATGGTGAGAAGGCAGATGTATGGGGTTGAGTGGGATCTGGGATCAGCCATGATTGGGTAGCAGAGCAGACTCGGTAGGATGAATGGCCTGATTCTGTCCTTTGTCTTATGGTGTTAAGTAGTTTCAGTGGTATGTAATATAGTCTTAAGATTGGAGTAAAATTAATCTAAATAGTGATCTTTGGTTTGGAGGAATGTTATTTTGTTTGATGGTATACATGTATGTAGGTAAGTGATAATAGACTTGACTTTTGCATGCAAAGTCATTATGGTCTAATTGGCTGTAAATTCCAGTGATTCCATTAACTTCAACAAGAGTGTTTACAGTGACTTTACTCCCAGCAAAGTGGTCATGCACTTTGGTAGAAGAAATAAAATTTTCTAAGTGGAGAGAAAATTTAACAACCTAAGGTACAAAGGGACTTGGGGACTTGATGCAGGACTCTCTAAAGGTCAATTTTCAGGTTGAGTTTGAGTCTGTGATGAGGAAGACAAATGCAATGTTAGCATTCATTTCAAGAGGACTAGGATGTAAAAGCAAAGATGTAAGGTTGAGGCTTTATAAAACACTGGTGAAGCCTCACTTGGAGTATTGTGAGCAGTTTTGGGCCCCTTATCTATGAAAGGATGTGCTGACATTGGAGAGGGTACAAAGGAGGTTTGTGAAAATGATTCTGGGGTTGAAAGGCTTGTCATATGAGAAATATTGGATGGCTCTGGGCCTCTACAAATTGGAATGAGGGGTGACCTCATGGAAACCTATTGAATAGTGGAAGACCTCGATAGAGTGGATGTAGAAAGGATGTTTCCTCTGGTAGGGGAGTATAAGACCAGATGACACAGCCTTAGAATAGAGGGGCATCCTTTTAGAATAGAGATGAGGAGGAGGAATTCCTTTAGCCAGAGAGTGGTGAATCTGTGGAATTCATTGCCACAGGCAGTTCTGGAGGCCAGGTCATTGGGTATATTTAAGGCAGAAGTCGATAGATTCTTGATTAGTCAGGGCATTAAAGAATACAGGGAGAGGGCAGGAGACTGGGGCTGGAAAGGAAAATGGATCAGACATGATGAAATGGCAGAGCAAACTTGGTGGTCCAAATGGCATAATTCTGCTTCTATATCTTATGGCCTTATTATCTGTGTGAAGTTTGCATGTTCAAAGGTTACAGAGAGAAGGCAGGAGAATGGGGTTGAGAGGAATAATGACTCAGCAATGATAGAATGGCAGAGCAAACTCGATGGACTGAATGGTCTACTTCTGCTCCTACTGACTGCATGTGTTTCCTTTAGATGCAGAAGTTGGTAGATTAATTAACTGCTATAATTATCTCATGTACAGGAGGAGTTGATAGAATCTGGGGAGAATTAACAATGGTATTATACAGTAATGTAAATTGGCATAGACTCCATAGGACAAAGATCCACTTTTGGTGCTGTTTCTATGACTCCATAAAATATTCAATTTTATCTTGATCATATCTTTGCATTATTTCAAATCAACAGGTGTAACGGTGCAATAGTTATATATCACTTTACTAACTCTGGCAAAGTTACCAAATTAGTATGTTAGAAACTGGTAAATATGAAGATATGAATAATAGCATACAGACATTGGGTAATTGTATATGGTTCCAATGTTGGACATTGCTTTCTTTGTACCAGCCGAATATTCTAGTTTATGCAGTCATACTTTTCACCTGAACATCTTTACATTAGTGCTTGCTATTTTGACCAGAGTAATAAATCTTTCCCCGTTTTCTAATTGTCTCTCCTATTGAAATCCTTGTTGAAATATTGATATGAATGTGCAGATTGCTTCAGCGTTGGAATTCCTACTTAGATTTTGCACTTCATTATGGATATCTACTATAATCTATTTGTAACATCATGGGCCTTGTACATTACTAAGCTCCAGAGATAGATCTCTTTATAAAATAAAAATAATATATAAAACTCAAAACAACATTGCCTGCTTTCTAAAACAAATAATAGATAATGGATTCATGTAACAATCTACTAAATAAGTAATATATTATCTGGGTCACTAAACAAACAAGGACTTGTTTACTGTGATTCTGACTCAAGAAGAACTGAATAAATATTTATTCAGGGTGGATGATTCGAGGAAATAGATGAGCACAAGCTAGTGAAAGCAAGTAAAACTCTTTGTGGCCTTGAATGTTTTGTCAGCATTCATGTTGATCTTCAAAGAAATCTATGAGATTTCAGAAAGCAAGGACTTTTAGAAATCTTGCATCTTTTATAAAAGTAACAGTAAAATTCAGCAAACAAATTTTCTTGAGGTAATATTACGAGCCAACAGCTGCAGGAATTCTATCACCTGAAGACAACTGGTTCAATAAATTACATTTCTCTTCAAATAACATAAGCTAATTGACTTTAGATACAACACTGAGTTATGTCCTCTGCAGAAATTCTCTGAAGACGCAACAATAGTTGAGTGTAGAAAGGGAGGACAGGAGGATCTGGTGAAGGACTTTGTCAAATGGTGCAAGTTGAATCATCTGCAGCTCAACATCAGGAAGACAAAGGAGATGGTGATGGACTTTAGGAAGACTTACCCTGCACTGCTCCCTGTTACTATTGGTGGTGAGGACATGGATGTGATGAGGACCTACAAACACCTGGGGTGCACCTGGATGACAGACTTGTGTGGAGCACCACTCCAAGGGCCAGAGTCGCCTCTACTTCTTGAAGAGACTGAGGTCCTTTGGAGTACGCAGGCCCCTCCTTCATACGTTCTACTAGTCTGTTGTCACCAGTACAATCTTCTATGCAGTGGTGTGCTGGGGCAATGGCATCAACATGGGTGATGCCAACATGCTCAATAATCTGATTAGAAAGGCTGGCTCTATTATAGGAGTCAAACAGGACACATTGGAGGCTGTAGTAGAATAAAGGATCCTATGGAAAATCCTGGCAATTCCGGAAAATGTTTCTCAACCTCTGAATGCCACCTTGGCTGAACAGAAGAACATTTTTAGTAATAGACTAGACAACTATGCTGCTTCAAAGAACACTGTATGAGGTCATTCTTACCTTCAGCCATTAGGTTTTATAATGAGTCAACCTATAGCCGAGGAAGTGATGACCCCTCCTGTTAGACTGGTTGAGGTAACTTATTTTCTATTCTTTCTTACTTCTCTTCTAATATTTAGATCTGTGCACTTGTAATGCTACTGTGACACTGTAAGTTCCTTTGGGATCAATAAAGTATCTGATTGGCTCATTTAATTTCAACAACCTCAGTTTGCCCAGAGTGTATAGAGTCTTCAATACAAATTGCCAGTTGCTTTGCAAGATCAGTCAAAATTGAGGACAGTGTAAAGATGGGTGACTGAAAGTTTGTTCCAAAAGTTTTTAGGGAGGATCTTGGACAGGAGGAGGAGGTGAGGCCAGTCTGAAAAAAATCACTAAGCAATTATCATCAACAGATCATTTGCAATACCAGAAGAAACAACATACTGGACCATTATCACACCGCCATCAAGAACGCCTACCGTGCTATTCCACACCCTCACTTCAGGAAGTCTGATCACCTGGATGTACTCTACTCTCTGACAATAGGCAGAAACTGAAGACTGCAGCACCAGCAGTGAGGACCAAGAAGGTATGGACAAGGGAAGCACAAGAACGCCTACCGGACTGCTTTGAATCGGTGGACTGGACTGTATTCAAGGAATCGTCTTCGAATCTGGTGAGTATGCTGCAGTTGTACCGACTTCATTAAAACCTGTGTGGATGAGTGTGTGCCCACAAAGACTTACTGTACATTCCCAAACCAAAAGCCCTGGATGAACCAGTAGTCTGCTGACGGCTAGATGTGGCATTCAAGGCTAGTGACCCAGGTCTATACCAGAAACCAGGAATGATTTGCGGAGGGCTATTTCAAGGGTGAAGAGAATTTCGAATGAGGTTGGAGGTTGGAGGTGACATCGGATGTACGACAACTCTGGCAGGGTCTGCAAGACATTACTTCCTACAAAGCAAAACCCAATAGCATGAATGGCAGCGATGCTTCATTACCAGATGAACTCAACATCTTCTATGCCCGCTTTGAAAGGGAGAATATAACTACAGTTGCAAAGATCCCTGCTGCATCCGGTGACCCTGTGATCTCTATCTCGGAGGCCGATGTTAAGCTGTCTTTAAAGAGGGTGAACCATCACAAGGCAGAAGGTCGCAATGGAGTACCTGGTAAGGCTCTGAAAACTTGTGCCAACCAACTGGCAGAAGTATTCAAGGATATTTTCAACCTCTCACTGATATGGGTGGAAGTTCTCACTTGCTTCAAAAAAGCAACAATTATACCAGTGCCTAAGAAGAATAACGTGAGCTGCCTTAATGACTATCGCCCAGTACCACATCGACAGTGATGAAACGCTTCGAGAGGTTGGTCATGACTAGACTGAACTCCTGCCTCAGCAAGGACCTGGATCCATTGCAATTTGCCTATCGCCACAATAGGTCAATGGCAGATGCAATCGCAATGGCTCCCTACACGGCTTTAGACCACCTGGACAACACAAACACCTACATCAGGATGCTGTTCATCGACTATAGCTCAGCATTTAATACCACCATTCCCACAGTCCTGATTGAGAAGTTACAGAACCTGGGCCCCTGTACCTCCCTCTGTAATTGAATCCTCAGCTTCCTAACCAGAAGACCACAATCTGTGTGGATTGGTGATAACATAATCTCGCTGACGATCAACACTGGCGCACCTCAGGGGCATGTGCTTAGCCCACTGCTCTATTCTCTCTATACCCATGACTATGTAGCTAGGCATAGCTCAAATACCATCTATAACTTTGCTGATGACACAACTATTGTAGGTAGAATCTCAGATGGAGACGAGAGGGCGTACACGAGTGAGATATGCCACCTAGGGAGTGGTGTCGCAGCAAAAACCTTGCACCCAACATCAGAAAGACGAAAGAGCTGATTGTGGATGTTAGGAAGAGTAAGACAAAGGAACACATACCAATCCTCATAGAGGGATCAGAAGTGGAGAGAGTGAACAGTTTCAAGTTCCTGGCTGTCAAGATATCTGAGGGCCTAACCAGGTCCCAACATATGGATGTAGCTATAAAGAAGGCAAGACAGTGACTATACTTCATCAGGAGTTTGAAGAGATTTGGTACGTCAACAAAAACACTCAAATACTTCCATAGATGTATTATGGAGAGTATTCTGACAGGCTGCATCACCATCTGGTATGGCGGTGGGGGGCTACTGCACAGGACCGAAAGAAGCTGCAGAGGGTGGTAAATATAGACAGCTCCACGTCTTCGAGGAGTGGTGTCTCAGAAGGCAGCGGCCATTATTAAGGACCCCTAGCACCCAGGGCATGCCCTTTTCTGACTTACCATCAGGCAGGAGGTACAGAAGCCTGAAGACACACACTCAGTGATTCACGAATAGCTTCTTCCCCTCTGCCATCCAATTCCTAAATGGATATTGAACCCTTGAACAGTGCCTCACTTTTTAAATATATATTATTTCTGTTTTGCACGATTTTAACAGAATCAATATACTTATACTGTAATTGATTTACTTATCATTTTTTTCTTCTATGTTATGTATTGCATTGATCTGCTGCTGCTAGGTTAACAAATTTCATGATACATGCCAGTGATAGTGAACTTGATTCTGATTCTGATAATGTTAGAGCATGGCTGCCAATTGTTCAATGAAAAATATGGGATGAACAATGCAATGACTTCTTTTTGAGACGATATCCAAGTTAGCTGATAGTATAAATCTACTGGTAAGCTGTGAGGATGACAGAATGAGACTGCAAAGGGATAAAGGGATCTTATATGAGAGGGAAAGAATATGGCAGTTGGCTGCAAACAGGAGGCCATTTAACCCATTATGTCTTCACCAGCCCAAAAGGAACTTGCAGGTTAATAAAACTTCTCAGCTCTTGGTCCATAGACTTGCAGCTATGGTATCTTTTTCAGTCTTAACAAAACTTTTGATAGTTGTGAGGGACTGTGGAATTCCATTCTTCAGTTTGGTTCCACATCCTGCTTCTCCAATACTTCCAAGCAAAGTGAGGTCAGAGAAGTCCTCAAAAAGGCAAGGTCACTGGTGGAGCCAGGTTGGAATGGAATTCCTCACAAGCTCTACAAAAACTGCCCTCATGACACGGGCAAGGATGAAGATCAAGACCTCCAAGTCGTGAAGCCTATCCATCCCGAAAAGGGGCCAGTAGCGACATCACCTTTGTTGTAGGGGGTGAGGAAATCCCATTGTTGGCCAGGTAGCCTATCTAAAGCCTATCCAAAGCCTTGAGAGGCAATGCACTACAGAGCTCTCTGACAGGCAGCTGGGAGAAGTAGCATAGGGACAGCTCGCAGAGGGCCTGGCCAGAACCAGCTACCCAGAAAGTAAAAAGTGTGGTGCTACCGGTTCACACTGTACCAATGGGTGATGTGGCCCCTGAAATTCTGTAAAATCTCCTCATCAATGGCCAGAAGGATGGATGGCATAGCCATTTAGTATATCTGGAAATGGCCGGGGCTGTCTTGGTGTTTCTTAGACACTGGCCTCTTCAGGAAGAACATGTTCCAGCCGTCTGGGTACAAGCAGGAGAAAACCTGACGGGTCATTAAGCTGAGGGAGTGCACTGACCTGCTGGTGAGGAGTGCCAGCGCTCCAATCCATACCGGCCGTGAGTAAAGAGCTCAAGCTGAAGTAGACCAGGCCTTCAGCAGGTTGCAGCATGTTGGCAAAGTCCAGGCCGGACGTGCAGGACTTGGCTGGGGGAAGGCAGTAGCACAGGGCTTCCTGGGAAGCTGGACAACTTGGGAGGGCACCATCAATAGGTCACTCAGCTGGTCTGACTTTTGGAAGGTTCCACAATCTAGACCCAGCTTCCACATCAGGGCAACCTATGATACCTTGCCCTGCCCCTGAAATCTTCACCAGTGGCTCAGCTGTGAGGATAGCTGCCCCCTGTGTGATACCAGCAGTGCCAACCCCCAACACATCCTGGCAGGATGCAAGTCTGCGCTGTCCCAAGGGCGCTACAGATGGTGGCGCGACCTGGTCCTAATGAAGCTTTCGGAGATCCTAGAGACCTGCAGGCGGGATGCAAGAAGCAGCCTTTCCCCAGCGGGTCGACAACTCACCCCATTTGTTAAGGCTGGTAAGACCGCTGAGTGCACCCGCCCAAGAGCTCCTTGAGGACTCCTCTCCACGGGCAAGGAGTGGGACATGAGGGCCAATCTCAGTAGACAGCTACAGTTCCCCATGGGAGTAGTCATAGTCATACTTTATTGATCCCGGGGGAAATTTGATTTTGGTTACAGTTGCTCCATAAATAATAAATAGTAATAAAACCATAAATAGTTAAATAGTAATATGTAAATTATGCCCAGAAATAAGTCCAGGACCAGCCTATTGGCTCAGGGTGTCTGACCCTCCAAGGGAGGAGTTGTAAAGTTTGATGGCCACAGGCAGGAATGACTTCATATGACGCTCTGTCTTGCATCTCGGTGGAATCACCACATCTCTCCACCCAGACATAGTACTGTGGTCCATGGCTGCCAAGACGGTCCTCCTCATCGAGTTGACCACCCCATGGAGGAGGGAGTGGAGGCTGCCCACAAGCCGAAGAGGCTGAAGTACTCAGACCTGGCAGCTGAGTGCAAGGAAGCTGGCGGGAGGACCATCATCTACCCTTTGTCGGCGCATCGCCAACAAGGTTACTCCATAATATGGCACTGACTGGATCGAGGCTCAGGAGTGCCACCAGAGTGTTGGCTGAAGAGGCAGAGGAGGGCAGCTTTTGGCTGTGTCTGATGAGGAAGGACAGAAACTGGGGGCACTGACCAACCCCACTGGAAGATGCTGGGGGTGGCAGGGAGATGGCCCTGGCACTGCTCCGCCACCAGGAGATGTACCAGGATTAAGGGAGCGAAACATCAATGAATGGTGGTCCTCGACTGATGACCTTGCAACTGACACCAGGGCACTGTTGGAGGGGTGGCAGGAAATAAAATCATCCTGCAAGTCTCATTGGGCTGAGCCCAGCGCAGGTCAACAATATGTTAGCTACTGACGCTCTCCACCACTGATCCCCACATGCTCACCCTTCTTCCTGAAGTCAACAATCAGCTCTGTCGTTTTGCTGACACTGAGCAAGAAATTGCTGCTGCTGCCCCACTCAACCAAGTCTCCTCTCTCTTGCTCTCTTTTTGTGGTATTTTACTTATTTATTTATTCTTACTGTCACTTATAGCACTTTTTTATGTTATTACACAGTACTGCTGCCACAAAACAATGTTTCACAACAGATATCAGTGATAATAAACCTGATTCTTATTCTCAAGCTGATGTCCCAGTCAAGCTAGTGGTTTCTCTTGGTAATACATCTTTTTTTATTTCATGTTCATCTTTATTCAATACAGTGGGCGATTTATTTCCCTCCCTTCCCTCCCCAACCTCCCAGACAAATTTCTTAGAAACACCATACATCTTTTTTTCAGATGATCAGTGACATTTTATCTCATCTTTAGGTCTTGTAGTTTTGATCCAAGATGCATTATAAATAAATTTCTTCTTGCTGAAACGCATGTGGCAGTAGACTCGAGGGACACTTCCAGTCCTATAAGGAATGTTTCAATAGATGGTAGCTTGGTCATAAAAAGGGATGACTTACCCAAAAGAAGTAAGTTCAAAACCATGTTTTCATGTTTTTCAAAATGAAATTCAATAGATATGAAGCTGATGGTCCGAGCAGAAAGTGACCCCTGAAATGAATGAAAATTCCAAATAATTTACCAATGCCTTTCCAAGAAAAGAAAGAGTCTGCACCAAGTCAATATCTATTTGTGTCCCTGACCCACAGTGGTCAAAGTTCAAAGTACATTTGTTATCAAAGTACGTATACATTATACAACCTTGAGATTCATCTTCTTACTGGCCCACAAAACAAAGAAACCCAAAAGAACCTATTTAAAAAAGGACAATTGAACGCTCAATGCGCAGAGAGAAAGAAAAACAAATTATGCAAACAACAAACTGAAGCAATAGGGTTCTGAACTGAAGTCCACAAAGAGAGTCCGTCCACAACTCTTAACATGAATAGGGTACAATAAATGCTATCTTGCCATTGTTGCCCACATTCTAAGAATGAATTAATAAATTAATAAATTAAGTACAGAGGAGATGTCAGGGGTAAGTTTTTTTATGCAGAGAGTGGTGAGTGCGTGGAATGGGCTGCCGGCGACGATGGTGGAGGTGGATATGACAGGGTCTTTTAAGAGGCTCCTGGACTTGTACATGGAGCTCAGAAAAATAGAGAGCTATGGGTAATCCTAGGTAATTTCTCAGGTAAGGACATGTTTGGCACAGCTTTGTGGGCCGAAGGGCCTGTATTGTGCTGTAGGTTATCTATGTTTCTATGTTTTTTCAGGTCATAGTAAACTGGTGATAAAGTTTAATTTCATATTTTCCTATCCCACTCTTATGACATTACTGCTTATCTATTCTTTTGCCACTTCCTCCAGCTTAATTCTACAAGCTTCTGTTAATAATATGTTTCCTTGAATGAATTGCAAGTTTTACTGGCAGCTTACCTCATCCACGTTTGGGGAGGGACTTAGAAATCGGAGTAGATAATGTACTTGGTGAATTTGTGAAGTGACATTACATGGTAGGAAGAATGAACCAAGTCAAAAAAAAACCAGAAACGGGGCCACCCTGAAATACTTTGCATAGCATGCAAGCCCATGATTAAAGGCAGCAGGGCAAATCAGAAGTATTCTGGATCCCTCTTGTTATAAATGGAACCGTAGACAACAAAAGCAAGCAGACAGCATTATTTTTTTTTAAATCTGCAGATTCTGGAAATCTAAAATAAAAAACAAAACACTGGAAATTCTCAACAGGTCAGGCTATATCTGTGGAAAGAAAAAACAGGTAATATTTTAGGCCCTTTGTCAGAACTGATTATTAAACTCTGGTTCCATCTCAGTTAGAATATTATGCAAAGGGCAAGTGATCAAAGGATTCAAATTTAGGATTTATTGGAAAAACAACAAGAGGCTACTTGAGAAATGTGTTTGACACTGGATTGTAATGTGGAATACAGTGTCTATTTTGTAATAGTAGTTTTCCAAAGGGAATTGCTTTAGTAGTTGAAGGATATTATATGGAGCGGTAGGAAAAGAATTGGGAGTGTGAGATTAATTTAGTCACGAGGGCCAGAAGGGCCTGTTCTGTGCTGTACCTCTCAATAAAAAATAAAAATAAATAATTGATTAGCTGCAGAAGGAGACAGGCATGATGAACGTTAATATTGCAATTAGAACAAATGTGAAAACTTGTTATAAATTTTTCTGATTCTGCAGTGTGGTTCTTTGAATGCAATTGGCAGCACAATGATGCAGCGTTCAGTACTGCTGTGTCACGCTGACAAGTTAATTGGAAGTTATCTCTTAGTCGGTAGCAAACAAATTTAAGGGCTGGTTGATGAGCATTGCAAGAAATAATACATTGCAAGACTACAGGGAAAA
Source organism: Mobula hypostoma (assembly GCF_963921235.1). Classification (NCBI taxonomy): domain Eukaryota; kingdom Metazoa; phylum Chordata; class Chondrichthyes; order Myliobatiformes; family Myliobatidae; genus Mobula; species Mobula hypostoma. The sequence goes on from NC_086103.1 coordinate 39,870,976, forward strand.
CAAAGGAAGGGGAATGGGATTACAGTTGATTCTGGTTAATTGGGCCATCAGTTAATCAAGGCAGCCACTTACTCAGGACAGCTCCTAAAGAGCAGAAACTAATAGAGAAAATAGTCAGAATATTTGGGACACTGTACCACGAAATTGGGACAGCTGCTTTCAAAGTTTCTAACAGGTATCACCAGTCACATGCATTCGTGTGACTGTTATACACTACACCATGCTAAAGCAAATAGTCTTTAGGTAGCATCAGTTATGGGTGTTTGTGTGTAAAACAAAAAGCAGTGACTTTTGTCAGTGCTAGTTAGTTAAGAAAAAGCTGTAAGACAATTCAGAACTGTTTCGATCACTGCGATTTCATGCATTGAGGCTTGGAGATTCTAGAAACAGCCAGGAGTGAAAATGAAACAATTTCACTACTTCAGCAAGTTAGGAGATACGAAGAATTTGAAGGCATCAACAAATACCTTGAATGTTACAACAAAAATGAAGATTGGGAGGATGCAGTTGTCCATAGCATTGTATGAAGGTATTGTATTAGCGTGTCTGCACTGATTTTGTTCTCTTACAGTCAATCAAAAGAACACGCCACCGTACCATGGATGAATTCCTCTGTCAACAACTATTAGGAATTAAAACAGTTTTATAGTAGGTAGGTTGTGCAATCACTCAAGTTAAGTAAGATGTTTTCCTAAGGGTTTGTATTGCTGGGTCCTCAGGAGGCTGAAGAGGCCAATCGAGATCCACAAACTGTGGTGCAGTGTGGACACAAATAAGTGGTAGCTATGGTTAGTGGTTGGGTCTTTTCATTGTTCATTCTCTCTATCCACAGCTGCCGCTTGTTCTCTGTGGCACAACAGAACTCGCTGTCGTGTAGCACAGCTCCCTCTTGAACAGATTTCCTCAGGTGTATCTACTGAGTGCGATGTCTTCCCAGTTTTTAAATATAATGTTGAATTTCTTCAGGCTGATCTTAATGTTAATTTTGAAACATTTCCTTTGCTCGCCTGGGACTTGCTGACCTTCCTTCAACTGGGAGTAAAGGATCTGTTTGGGGAGACATGAGTTAGGCATCCGAATGATATGACCTATCCATCAGAATCGTTGTTGCTTCATCATGGTGGAAATGCCGTTCATGTTGGCCTTCTCCAGTACACTGGTGTTAGTGCGTTTGTCCTTCCAGCTGACCCTCAAAATCTTTCGTAAGGTTCCTTGGTGGTATTGTTCCAGGGTTTCAGGTGTCTGCTCTAAATGGTCCATGATTCAGCTCCAAACTGTAATGCAGGAAGGACAACTGCTCTATGGACCAAAAGTTTTGTTTGGACCGGTATGTCGCTGTCTTCGAAGACCCTTTTCCTTAATCTTGCACAGACTCCACTGGCGGTGTTGACCTCTGAGTCAATGTCTGCTTTTATGAGAGGGTGCTGCCAAGGTAGGGAAAGGGGTCTGCATTTTCAAGGGCAATACCATCAACTTCTATGGAGGGCTGGGTGAATGGCTGGTTGGGGGGGCTGGCTGATATAGGACCTGTGTCTGATTTATATTCAAAACCTAACCCAGGGCTCTATATGCCTTGGCGAAGGTATTCAGGATATATTGGAGGTCTTCCTCAGAATCTGATGCAATGGCATTGTTGTCTGTGTGCGGATGCTCCATAACAGTGGTGATGCTGACCTTGTTCTTGGCCTTGAACCATCTGAGTTTGAAAAGCCTGTGTCCGTTCAACTGGGACAGAGAAAGCCTTACAGTGCTGTAGTAGTATTTTTAGTGTTCTAGTTTGTTCTGTATTTCATTTCAATGCATAATTTGTTTCTCAGTTAAATGGTAATTTGCCTTTTTATGTGTTTTTAACTATTTCCAGATCTAATTGTGGCAGCCACTTAATTGGGCCAAAGTGTACTGGTCCCAATGTGTCTCAATTAACCGGAATCTTCTGTATTAAGTCTGGTCCGCTGGAAGTCGTCACGGACCCAATGGCTCTGACCGTAGAACTACATCCAGCAACGATGCACTGCTCTGTTTGCTAAGAATTAGTTGTTCATTATTTCTTCCATTAGCACCATTTGAAGAGATACTTCACATTAATTCCCAGAAGCAACTAGATTGTACAAGTTGATGATCTGAGAAGAGGCAATAATGGCTAAATTATGCTCACTGTATCAGAAGCTGGAGTCAATTCCAGAACAATTAGCTTATCCGCACCACTTTCTAAACCTATCTCTTCTGCTCTCTCTATCTCTTTCAGCACAATATGTAAATGAGAGGCAAAAGGCTTGACTATAATGTCAGTTAATTGGGTAGATGGACGATCATCTGAAATATATTGCAAATGAACCCAAAATAATATATTTTGAGAGGAAATATAAACTAGCTGGTGAATGCGTAAAATCGATGGAAAGACAAAGACCTAGAGGATCAGATAATAACTAATTTTTCAAAGTTGGAAGACACCAATAAAGTTGTAAAGCACACATGGGACACTAGTTCTCATTGACAGGATGCCAATCGTAAGCAAAAATGTTGTTAATAAACGTGTGCAGTTTAGATTCATAGAATAATACAGCCCAACTCATCTATACCAGCCTATCTAATAACAACAACGTCCTCCTCCTCCTCTTCCTCTGCAATCAGCCATACTGGGGCATAGGCTGCTGACAACAGCTTGCCAGAGTCCTCTGTTCTGGGACAGATTTTCAGTCTTTCAAAGTCTAGCCCATCGAAGATCCGTCCTTTCCCAGAGCTGAGGTCTTTGGAGCTTCTGTTGGTGTTTCTCTACTGCCATTTTTTTATGTGATGGGGCTGCTGGCTCCATGCCCAACCTGCCTCCTTCTGTAGCTAGGCTTGGGACTGTCCATGCTGGAGTTTCATTTGTCTCTGTCATTAACCTTTCCTATCTTACATGTCCAAATTTCTTTTCAACATTATAATGGTGCCTGCCTCTATCATTATTTCTGGCAGCTTGTTCCAAATACCCTCTATCCTCCGTGTGACAGACTTACCCCTCAGGTCCCCTTGTTATCTTTTCTCTCTCAGTGTTAACCTTAGCCCTTCTAGTTTTGGACCACACGAATGTTGTAAACTTTCACAAACGCAAGAATATCTGCAGATGCTGGAAATCCACAGCAATGTGCACAAAATGCTGGAGGAGCTCAACAGGCCAGGCAGCATCTATGGAAAAGAGTAAACAGCCTATGTTTTGGGCTGAGAAACTTCACCAGGACTGGAAAGAAAGAGGAGAGTCAGTGTAAGAAGGTGGGGGGAGGGGAGGAAGAAGTACAAGGTGGTGGGTGACAGGTGAAACCGGGAGAGGGGGAGTGGGTGAAGTAAGAGCTGGGAAGTTGATTGGTGAAAGAAATAAAGAGCTGGAGAAAGGCCACACATTTCAATTCTACTTTCCGTTCCCATTCCAACATGTCAGTCCGTGGCCTCCTCTATTGCCGTGATGAGGCCATACTCGGGCTGGAGGAGCAACAATTTATATTCCGTCTGGGTAGCCTCCAACCTGATTTCTACAACTTCCAGTAATTGCACCCACCCCTCTTCTTCAAGGCCGGCTGGTGGCGTAGTGGCATCAGCGCCAGACTTCGGAACGAAGGTTCCCGAGTTCGAACCCAACCGGCTCCCCAGGCTCGCTTTCCATCCATGCTGGGTTGAGCGTTGAGCTAGCAACTTGACTTTGTAAAAAAGAAATTGCCTGCTACAGAAACATAACAGCAAAAAGTTGATGGCCTATGCTCCCTCGTGAGTTTAAAAGGCAATTTCCTTCCTTCCTTTCATCTTCTTCACCATTCCCCATTCTTGTTTCTCCTTACCAGACAACGATTTCCCCCTGGTGCTCCTCCTTCTTCCCTTTCTTCCATGGTCTTCCATCCTTTCCTATCAGATTCTCCCTTCTCCAGCCCTGTATCTCTGTCACCAATCAGCTTCCCAGCTCTTTACTTCACCCCTCCACATCTCCCATTCTATATATAGGTGGTTGTACATTGTGTATGATGATGACAGGAAAACTAGGCGGGAGAGTCTTTAAAAACTGGAAAAGCCATTGCACTGGGACAGTTCCACTCTCTCAACCTCAGAAGTCCAGGTTCAGTGGTACGAACAAACTGGGGACTTCTTTAGTTGCAGTGGATGACTATGAATCTTCCATGCCTTATCATGCCCTTTGCTCTGCAGGAAGTATTGCCGAAACGCCTTCTTGGCCATTGGATCTCATCTGCCCAGTCCGCTGGAGCTGACTTCGTGTGGTAGGACAGGCATGTCCCTGTCTTACCAGGGTATCTTACCTCACCTGGTTTTGCTTGCTTGTTGAAGTGGTGTACTGGGGTGTGGCTGCCTTTGCATGTGATCAGCTACTTGGAGCCACAGGTGAGAGCTGAGTGTCTGGTGGGGACGAAAGGTGAGTGAGCTGCCCCAGAATAGGCATGACAAGCCCCTTCACCAGAGGTGCTACCAATCCCTGGACACCCCCTGAATTTAAAATAACTAGTGCAAATAGAGAGCAAAAATGGGGAGGTGGTGTTCACTAGTTGGTTCATTGTCTGTTCATAAATCTGATGTACAAGGGGAAGAAACTGTTCCTGAAAAGCTGAGTGTGCCCCTGTACCTCTTCCCTGATGGAGGCAATGAGAAGGCATGTCCTGGGTGATGGAGGTCCTTAATGATAGATGTGCCATTTTGAGGCATCGTCTTTTGAAAGTATCTTCGATCCTGGGGAGGCTGATGTCCATGAGCTGGCTGAGTTTGCAACCGTCTACAACTTTCTCTGATACTCCTCCATACCAGACGGTGATGCAACCGGTTAGAATGCTCTCCATGGTACATTTAGCCACTTGCTAGTGTATTTGGTGGCGTACCAAATCTCCTCAAAGTCCTAATGAAGTACAGCTGCTGACATGCCTCCTTTGCAATTGCATCAATATGTTGGGTGTAGGATAGATCTTCAGAAATGTTGCCACGCAGGAACTTTTCCACTGCTGATCCCCCGATGAGGACGTGGTGTTTTCCCCCAATTTCTCCTTCCTGTAGTCCACAATAAATTCTTTAGTCTTACTGAAGCTGAGTGCAAGGTTGCTGTAGCAGCATCTGATTTATTTCACTCCTGAACACCTCATCATCACCATCGCAGATTCTGTCATCAGTAGTTGGTGTTGTCTGCAAATTTCACTGGATAACAAATATTTTTCTGCCTGACTACTTTTGGGTGTACCTCATGGATCTTGGGCTACTGTTCATGAAAATCACAATGAAATTTCCCTATCATGCAACTTGTTTAAAAAAAAAATCGCCTATTATTGTTATTTCAATTCGTAATTCAAATCAATTAAAATGTTGCCCACACTGTAGGATGAAAAATTTTCTATCTTGTCCAGGCACACCAGGGCATGCTGAGGCAGGGCAGATGCTGCATGGCAGGACAGCTTTTAGAAAGACTATAAAAACATCACACACACACACACACACACACACACACACCGTTATATGCATCATCTTTACATGTATATCGGTTGGCGATCATGTTGATGTGCATGCTCTATGCGCATAGCATATTGTGTGTACTTATTATAATAAAGTAATTGTATTTTCAGGATTATTAGTAATAGCAAAATGTCTCACCAATGTTGCAATAACCATGATACCTTCTGTTATATTTGTGGCGAGTATACGCTTAAATCTCAAAGATGGAGCATGACTCCTTTTATTAAGAAAGCCTATCAGCTCTACCTTGGGTGTAAAATTGGCGACCAAGACAAAGCCTAGGCTCCTCACACTTGTTGTACAATGTGTGCTGTCGATCGTAGAGCTTGGCTCAGAGATGCTCAGAAGTCAATGCTGTCCTGTGTCCTGATGATATGGTGAGAGCAGAAGGATCATGTGACAGACTGCTACTTCTGTCTGACTAGTGTGTCTGGTTTCTCTGCTAAAAACAAGAAATCCATTGACTACCCCAATCTCCCTTCAGCCATGAGACCTGTGCTGCACGACAATAGTTTCCAGTACCAAAACCACTAGAGAAGACAGACGAAGGTGCCATGATGCACGAGCCAGGAACGGAAAATGACACTGATACTGAGACAGATTTTGAACCCTTTATATAAAGTGAGCCTCATCTGATAACTCATTCCGTGTTAAATGACCTGGTCAGAGACTTGGGTTTGTCAAGGGCAAAAGCAGAACTACTGGATTCAAGTCATAGTCATAGTCATACTTTATTGATTCCCAGGGAAATTGGTTTTCGTTACAGTTACACCATAAACAATTAAATAGCAATAAAACCATAAATAATTAAATAGTAATATGTAAATTATGCCAGGAAATAAGTCCAGGACCAGCCTATTGGCTCAGGGTGTCTGACCCTCCAAGGGAGGAGTTGTAAAGTTTGATGGCCACAGGCAGGAATGACTTCCTATAACGCTCTGTGTTGCATCTCGGTGGAATGAGTCTCTGGCTGAATGTACTCCTGTGCCCAACCAGTCTATTATGTGGGGGATGGGAGACATTGTCCAAGATGGCATGCAACTTGGACAGCATCCTCTTTTCAGACACCACCGTCAGAGAGTCCAGTTCCATCCCCACAACATCACTGGCCTTACGAATGAGTTTGTTGATTCTGTTGGTGCCTGCTACCCTCAGCCTGCTGCCCCAGCACACAACAGCAAACATGATCGCACTGACCACCACAGACTCGTAGAACATCCTCAGCATCGTCCGACAGATGTTAAAGGACCTCAGTCTCTTCAGGAAATGGAGACGGCTCTGACCCTTCTTGTATTCAGCCTCAGTGTTCTTTGACCACTCCAGTTTATTGTCAAATCATATCCCCAGGTATTTGTAATCCTCCACCATGTCCACACTGACCCCCTGGATGGAAACAGGGGTCACAAGGCCGTGAGGTTGTGATCAGGCAAATTTCTGTGAAGGCTTTCCAAACCTGAGTCAGATGTCTGCCAAGATTAAGGACAGCTTTTTTGTTGGTCCACAACTCGAACACGTCATCAATGACAGACGATTAAAAGAACTTCTAGTGGGACTATAGAAAAGCGCATGGAAGGCCTTCGAGGATATTGTTGAAAATTTGCTTGGCAACTACAGAGCACCAAACTATGTGCAGGTGGCTGACAACATGCTTCAAGCACACAAAACTATGGAACATGTCACTAAACATTCATGTTTCTGCATTCCCATTTAGATTTCTTCCCTGCAAATCTTGACGCTGTCAGTGATGAGCATGGTGAAAAGTTTCACTGGGACATTGCGCTCACGGAGAAACAGTATCAGGGCAACTAGAATCCATTAATGCTGGCTGATTATTGTTGGACACTTAAACAAGAAGCCTCAGACACTGAGTCCAAATGAAAATCATCAACAAAATATTTTAGCTTCATTGAAATATTGCAAAGCATCGGCACTGTTATGCAGTTAAACACATTACAAGTTAATTTCTAGTTTCTCCAAATTCCTACATGTGATACAAATAGTCTGAAATTATATTTGTGTTCACTTCAAGCAGTCTATCATAACCACAAAGAACTTCTGAGGAAGCAACACTTTTGAAAAAATTTGCTGACCAGAGTGAATTTATAGATGGCATTCGAGCTGTACCCAGCTAGGCGCAGAGAGAGTAGAGTAGTGAGCTAGGCATGCATCCATAAGGTGTACAAGTGTTGATCGTCTGTGACGAGGAGATGTTATTTCTGATTCGCACAGACTGTGGTCTCCTGGTGAGGAAGTTGCAGAGGGAGGTACAGAGGCCCAGGGTTTGGAGCTTGTTGATTAGAACTGAGGGTATGATTGTGTTGAATGCTGAACTGAGTCAATAAACAGCAGCTTGACATAGGTATTACTATTGTCCAGGTGATCCAAGGGAGAATGGAGAGTCAGTGAGACTGCATCCACTGTAGATTATTTGGCAATAGGCAAGTTGCAATGGGTCCAGGTCCTTGCGTAGGCAGGAGTTCATTCTAGCCACGACCAACTTCTCAAAGCAGATTATCACAGTAGATGAGAGTGCCACTGGGTCACGGTGATTGAGACAGCTCACCCTGCTCTTCTTGGGCACTGATATGATTATTGCTCTTTTGAAGCAGGTGGGAACCTCTGATGGCAGCAGGGAGAGGTTGACGATGCTCGCACCAGTTGGCTGGAACGGGTTATCAGAGCTCTACCAGGTACGCCATCAGGGTGGACGCCTTGCAAGGTTTCATCCTCTTGAAAGATGTTCTGATGTTGACCTCCAAGAGATCCTAGGTCCCCAGCCCCTTTACCTTCAGTTCACCGATTTGGTGAATGTGTGCACTACTCCTGTGCAGGGATTTGACTGAGTGTACCAATTACATTGGTAAGCTGAAGGAAAAGGGAATTGGAACTACCAGGATGCAGGATGGGACAAGTGGTAAACTTCCAAGAATCTATGAAAGGATTTTTTTCTATTTTGTGCCTTGAGAATTTTGCTTTAAGTAACACTGCAGATCCCCGCTGAAGGATCTCCACCGAAAACGTAGCCTGTTTATTCAGCTCCATGGATGCTGCCTAACTTGCTGAGTTCCTTAAGCATTTTGAGCGTGTGTTGCTCAAGATTTCAGGCATTGTAGAATCTCTCGTGTCTCCACAGTCTCCACAGGTTAAATTAGTAGTGAATAAAACTTTGCTGCTGTTCAGCTGATGGCTTATCCTTTTCTGCGCTGTAAATAAAGAAAGCTTGATCTCGAGCGATTCATGTCAAATATAACAATAATTGGGCGGCACTGCAGAGTATCCCACTCACAGCAGGGCCTCTCTCTTCGTTCTTAGGAGGTTCAAGCTTGCCTGTAAACATTACCTTAGTTTTTACCGAGAATACGTGAAGTTGCAGTGTATCAGTAAGATTTCCTGGAGGACAACATACTTCATATCATGAATCTATTTGTGCTTTCCTTGACTGTGGAAACATTTGAAAAAAATGGCATTGTCCAAATATCACACCAAGGTAACCAAGGACACAAAAATCTACGTTAAAAATGTTTGTCCTTGTACAGCGGGGATGGGCGCGTCCAGGATGCAATTATTGTAAACCCTTCTCTTTCCGCAAGATTAGTTGTATTAGCTTGTAAGTCATAAATATTTTTACGCACAATTCACACCGAGGACAAACATTTTAAGCTGCAGTGTTTAAAGTCTAATTTGGACGTTTTTTTGTTGGCCTTTGTGCGAAAAATTTGTACACAGAGTGGAAAATTAAAAACCAGCAACTGTATTAGTGGCGAAATGCATGCATAAATACTAGCAATTTTTAAAATGTTTAAATATTGGTGAGATTAAAATGGTTGTTGGAATAATGAATGAAAGCTGCATTTCATGCATTTGCAGGAAGGGCTGGTCTTTAGAGACAGAAGTGCAGCCAATGAATACGGTACATTAAAAATTAATTGTTTATTTGCTCTACTGGTCCTTTATTCCCGGGCGGAAGTGCGCTTGCGCCGCACGTATTTCCGTGTTGTGACTTTCGTTGCTTTGATAAAGGTTGCAAAGGGATCGCTGCGTTTGTGATCGGCAGAGAGGAGCAGAACCAAGCGCCAACCGGGACCTGCCTTTCTGCACCACTGCGCTGCCTCCGGTGAAGAGTTTTTTAAAGGGTGTTTTGTGTGCGTGTTCTGTCTCGATCTGAATTGTTCGAGCCCTGGAGGTTTGAGAAAATTGGTTAAAAGAAAAGCCCAGAGCGGGAATGGCAAGATGAGCTGTGCCATGTTCTTCTTACTCGGCTTTAGCTTTTAACCCTTGTAGTGCTTTCCCGTGGAAAACCTCTCCAGGCCAGCTAGCACCAGGAACTGGATGTAACAGCCGGGTCGCCGCTGCGGTCTATTGTCGGGTAAGATCATTATTTTGTATACACAGACTGGAATAAAAGAACGAGATCGCACGCGTCGGTATTGTGCAGATTACGTGGAGTTCTTTAATAAAGATTTTAGCATTTATTATGAGATTAAAAAGCGGTTATAAAAATATGATCATATTCTTTTGTGAGTGATGTTCAAGAGCGTCTTTTTTTTAATATAACGGACAGGAAAAAGGATTCGTGTAGGTAATTCCCTCAGGTGGTTGTTGCGGATAGGATTTGGAATATAACCTCATATATAGTTCTTTTGCATTTCCATTTTTTTTGTGTGTTTCCCATCTCAACATTGCAGGAAATAATTGACTTGGAATAATCAAGGGGCGAGAGAATATAAACTTTATTTCTATAAAAATGAATTATTTTGCTGTTAATTTGTACAATGTTTCAATTGAATTGAGGTAACTTGCCCCTGTTGAATACTTGCATTATAAATAATAAAGATGCATTTTTTGTATATTGGAGGCTTGTTTTCAATTCTAGTTTAGTTACATCATCTGCAAAACCGATTAATTTTATAAATAATATTTCAAGTGCCATGGTGCTATTTATTCTTGCATTTTTTAAACATAGAGTTTGCATCCTCCCCTTCCCTTCTGGAAAAAAAGGATATTCTTCCCACAATACAATGTTTATCAATATATCTTTGCATGCAAGCTCACCCAGTTGTGGAAATTCATAATGTGTAAGGGGGCAAGTGCGTAATCTAAACTTACGTTTGTTCATTATGTGAACTTTAAGGGTTAATTTGTCTTTCAATAAATTTGTAAGTCATGATAATATCTATGACCTTGAAGATTTATTTTTGAAAACTTAATTAAGATTGAACTCATTCTGACAAAGTGTCAAAATATATATGATAAATGTGAAAAGTGCCCATAGCTTTGCTGTTGGGTACAGTGTCTACTAATAGACTAGTACAGCTGACTCTCACACAGAATGGCCTTTAGCTCTACTGTTGCTTATTACTGCCCATATATGAACAATGGACCTCAACTGCGTCACGTATAGGGACAATGGATGATACACTTTACTTGGAACTGAAGTTAAGTGTAACTTAACTTAATTCTTAGAAGATGCATTTTAAATGGGTAGATTTATTGTCTTTTATATTTTATGTGTAATAGTTATGCACATGGAAAGACATGATACTGGAATCTCAAAAACTTGATCTTGGGTGGGATATGGAAAGAGTTTGGGGAATTATATTTAGGGTTAAGAAACAAGTTATGGATTTCTTACAATTCATGCATTTTCCATCAACTCCAATGCTGCAGAGCAGAGAGTAGGAATAATAATAATGATGCTGTCTTGGATAAAATTTATGTCAGATTCTGACTTGGCTGTTTAGTGCTAAGATTGTTACAATTAGCCTGTGCTCTTGGAGGATAAAGTGTGTTGCAAACCATCTGAACATCAGAATATTGGGCTCAGCTGGATACCTGTTTTTGTTAAGGTTTAGAACAAATCCTGTTTAACCCAGAAATCGAAGGATTCCCACAGGGAGCACACTGAAAGATGCACCTGGGTGCAATATACTTGCAGGCAGGTACACAAGATTTTTGCATTGAAGTGGGGTACTTGCGGAAATGAAGCAACACCTTGAAAAGGCATAAGCATGGACATCCAACTTAAATATTCGCTTTGAGAGAGCTGCTCTATTATGCTCTAATAAAGTTGGCTTGTAGTCTTGCAACATTTCTGAAGCAGTAGGAGTTGACGAGGCTGATTTTGTTTTCCCGGGGAAGGTACAATGTCTCCAACAGAGGTGGGACACAGTGAATGAATTAAAATGGCCTACCACAATCTCCATCTTTGGAGTCAGTCAAATAAAATTACAGTCTTCCAACACTAGATGGTGCTAAGGGAGATACAGAGGACTGAATCTTTAGAATGGACACACCTTCAGCAGTCTTCCAACCATCTTTTCTATTTATGGTCGAATTGCACTGAAGTGAGATTTGTTATGAAACTTCCAGAATCAAAAAAAACTCGAAGACATATAACAGTTAATAAACCAATGTATTAACAAGGTTAATATCAGTGCTCATTCTATACATTTATACTCAAAGAAATCAATCCAGACTACATAAGTCTCCATAATGTTATTTTTGGTCAATAAAAGGATGTATTCATTTTCTGCACTTGAAAGATAGATGATAAAATGGTTACATGTAGTAAACAGTTTTTATGCAGGCTGAAATTTGTGGTCTGCTTAGAATGTTGGCGGTGCAATTCGTGGCTAACAGTAACAGTTCTCTGTAATTGAGGTTTTAAATGGGAATCCATGGAGTTAAGTGTTAAGCAAAGGGATTTTCCCCTTTCCCAAAGCTGTCATTGTCTCAGAATCAAAACTTTTTTAGGACGAGTATCCAGATCTAGCAGAACAAGGGGAAAGCCTGACGTTTCGTTACCCCAACATATTTCACCCCAACATCATATTTCACCCCAACATGATATTTTGCCCCACTGTGAACTTTCGATCCTGTCTCATTGCTCTTCTGTCACCTAAGCATTGACCTTCTTTGTCCTTGCCTCATCTGCTATCAATGTCTTCGCTCAACGCTGTTTAACTGATTTTGTAAGTATTATAGTACATAGCTAGATAGACGCTTTACAATAAGATGAAGCTGTAAATGCATCATTCCTCTTTAAGGAAAGCACTACTTTTATTTTACTTTAAGAACCTACCTTATGCCTGATGATCCTGTTGACCAACTCCAATATTCAGATTGCAATACAAGAGCAGTTCTTGTTTTGTTATCCCACTTCCATTAACTGGATTTATAAATATTTTACTTACTAAAGCCAAACCCCACAGTGGCTCCCAGAGCAAACTAATAATAGCTGAGGGCTGCCTAGTAGTCACCGATGACTGTAATCGCATGCCAATAACTTGGAATTAGTAGATGATTCAAGGCCAATTGCTTAGATGTAGTGGGAGTTAATAATTCTCGGAAATCTAATTATATTACACCATATCTCTAAATAAATAAAGAGAATGTGAGTATTTTAATAAACAAATTAACTTTGATGTACACATAGGACTGCACTCAACAGTGGACTAGAGAAAAAAAGTTAGAATTGTGGTAGACTGCTGCATGCACATATTCCTGACAAAGTCAATAGATATGCCAAACTGAATTTTGTGTGTCTATAAAAATGTTAATTAGGCCTCCTCCTCGTGTTCATCTTTTGCTGGCCTTCCTTTAACCTGGTGTTCCAATGCAGTGCCAGTTATCAGCAAAGAAGAAGTGAATGGCCTTGTATCCAATCTCGTGTAGTTCTAGAGTCTAGACTAAGAAGACTTGGCTTTCTCCTGCAGCAGTTGTAGAGCGTCTGGTGGCTGTCAGGTTCCAGCAAGGTCATTGGTGAGGAGCAGCGGTGACATCACTCATAAGCTACAGCTGCTCCCTCCCCCACGGGACAGGGTAACAGCAATTTTAGTAATAGGTTGTAAAACATCATGTTATTTTTTCTGCGACATCTTGCAAGACTTTTTGCATGCTAATAGACAGTAACATGTTGGCGGTGATCTCGGCTTGCGTTGCAGGAAGCTGATTTACTGCTGTTCTCAGGCACATATTGGTTTCTACTTGGAAGAGAAGACATTGGCCGTGATGACCTGCTTCTGAACTGTGGGAATGGAGTCGGCCATATTTCTGTGCTGGGAAAAAAAGAATTCCAAATGGGTGCAAAGCCGTGAGCAGAGTTACTGCTGGAGTCTTCTATATTCCTTGACATAGTAAACGAGTTCTGCTTTAACACCATGTCTGATGTCCCCGCGGCAGAACCTGGAGTAATACTGTTATCTGGTGAAGTGATACCCAGAGTTGTCATTGACACAACCTAGGCTCTCACCTACACTTCTGGAGTCTCCTGATGTGTAAACCAATCACTGAATTCCTTGGACTGAGGTGGTGCCTGGGATTATCAAATCAAGTTACAGTGTCTTCTCATCCTCCTTTAATCACCTGATTGTGGTTTTAGCTTTTTGAAATACAGATATCGAGGAGGATTATGTTGAGTGGAGGCTGTGGGCATATTGCCGTCTGTTGAGCAAAGGTGGTACAGCTCTTCCCTCCCACTGCCACTGCTCTGATAGTGTTCCACCTCAAAGCCTGTAAGAAGGAAGGGGTCAGGTAGTAGTTCTTGCAGAGTGTGTTTAGGGAATGTCCTAGATATCCCTGGCAATGTCTGCAGGGTGTGAGATAAATGTGGGAAACTTACAGCACCACTAAACTTGTGGTTGCAGTGGAGTGTGTGAAAGTCAGGGACAAGTCCTGAGCGAGGTACTGAATGACGGGGATGTGTGCATTCAAAGGTTTTTGAGTAGTTGGTGGTATGCAGTTGCTATTCCTTTGGATTCCTCAACTGCATAACACTTCTCTCCCCTTTCTCGATCTCTCGGTCTCCATCTCTGGAGACGGCCTGTCCACTGACATCTTCTATAAGCCCACTGACTCTCATAACTACCTCGACTATATCTCTTCCCACTCTGCCACATGCAAAAATGCTATTCCTTATTCCCAGTTCCTCCGTCTCTGCTGCATTTGCTCCCAGGATGAGGCTTTCCGTTCCAGGACATCTCAAATGTCCTCTTTTGATTGGATACAAGGCCACTCACTTCTTCTCTGCTGGGGACAGAAGACGGCGGCGCGACGCAGTGTGCGCGGCCGCTCTGAAATGATATCGTATTTGTTAAATAGGGGCTGTGCACAATCCTGATTTGATGGAGACAGACATGAGAAGCACGGAGGAACATCTGGAGAAACTTCTGAAATTCCTGCTTCGCTGTCACTGCTACTGTGTGATCGAGAATCTCCGGAGGGGAAGGCCCCAAATCCTCTGCCTTGCCTATTGCCTGTTGCCGGGGCCGAAGCGCTCGGCAGAGATGGTGCTCGGTGCTCGGTGCTGGAGGGCTGGTCGGAGGCTCGAAGTTTTCAGACGGACTCAGAGTCAGACTGTGGTCGGGGTGCTTCCAGGGAGCTGCATCAGCAAGTTTGTGGCGCTGGAGGTTCATGGCAGGGAACGTTTTTCCCTTCAACCGTCTGCGTGAGATGCTGGGACTTTCGAGAGAGTTTGAGACTTTTTTTTTACCGTGCCCATGGTCTGTTCTTCATCAAATTATGGTATTGCTTTGCATCGTTGTAACTATATGTTATAATTATGTGGTTTTTGTCAGTTTTTTTAGTCTTGGTTTGTCTTGTGTTTCTGTGATAACATTCTGGAAGAACAAATTGTATCATTTCTTCATGCATGCATTACTAAATGACAATAAAAGAGGACTGCGTGTCCTCATAATCTAATCTAATTTATTCTTTTTTTAAGGATCATGGTTTCCCTTCTGCTGTCATCAATGATGCCCTCACCCGCATCTCCTCCATTTCCTGCACTTCAGCCCTCACCCCATCCTCCCGTCACCACAACAGGGACCGAGTTCCCCTTGTCCTCACCTACCACCCCACCAGCCTCCGGATCCAGCACATTATCCTCTGCAACTTCCGCCACCTTCAACAGGACCCCCCCACTTAGCACACCTTGCCCTCTCTTCCCCTCTCTGCTTTCCGCAGGGATCGTTCCCTCCGTGATTCCCTGGTCCACATGTCCCTCCCCACGGATCTCCCGCCTGGCACATCCCTGCAAGCACAAGTGCTACACCTGTCCCTACACCTCCTCTCTCACCACCATTCAGGGCCCCAAACAGTCCTTCCAGGTGAGGCAACACTTCACTTGTGAGTCTGTTGGGGTCATCTATTGTATCCGGTACTCCCGGTGCGGCCTCCTCTACATCGGTGAGACCCGACGCAGACTGGGGGACCGCTTCGTCGAGCACCTCAGACCGCCACAACAAACAGGATCTCCTGGTTGCCACCCACTTCAACTCTGCTTCACATTCCCATACGTGGCCTCTTCTACTACCATGATGAGGCCAAACTCATGTTGGAGGAGCAACACCTCATATACTGTCTGGGTAGTCTCCAGCCCCTTGGCATGAAAATTGAATTCTCCAACTTCTGGTAATTCTCTGCTCCTCCCTTTCCCCCATCCCAGTTTCACTCTGCCCCCTCCTCCAGCTGCCTATCACCTCCCTCATGGTTCCACCTCCTTCTACTACCCATTGTGTTTTCCCCTATTCCTTCTTCACCTTTCCTTCCTATCCCCTCCCCCACCCCTTGATCTTTCCCCTTACTGGTTTTTTGCCTGGTACCTACCAGCCTTCTCCTTCCCACCCTCCCCGCACCTTCTTTATAGGGCCCCCTGCCCCCTCCCCCTTCAGGCCTGACGAAGGGTCTCGGCCTGAAACGTTGACTGTTTGTTTCCACGGATGCTGCCCGACCTGCTGAGTTACTCCAGCGTGTTGTGCGTGTTGCTTTGATCCCAGCATCTGCAGAGTATTTTGTGTTGGAGAAGGGGAGCCTGCTACATGGACCACAGCTTGCTCCCCAGATCGTACTGCATATCACAGAGTCATCTGGAGTGTCAAATCCATGGTGGATCCCCAGCCAACGGAAGGTCTCATGGTGGAACACAGACATGGTCGTATAGCCAGGAAACCGGTCCACCAACTCTGCACCGACCATCAAGCACCACTTACCCCACTTCATTCTCCCTCAATTTCCAACAGCTATCTCCCATCCCTCCCCTTTCCTACACAGATTCTATCACTTAGCAGGGCCAACTAACCATATTTGGCAGTGACTAACAGATAAACATTTGGGGTCTTTGAACTTTCTGATGCATTTCATCCAGATCCTCAAGGGATTTTGTCTCTCATGTGGTCTGCTGTGTCTCGAAACAACAGCTCCTAACTAGTGGATTGCCTCTTTGCCAAGGACAGATGATCTTTCGCTCTCTCACTCTCTCTCCACTAAGACCTCCAGCGCAATGGTGGAGCTCGTTTCCTTGTTATTGTTGCAGCTTTTTCTATGTGAAACCCTGTTCCGTGACTGGTTCCACCAACTGCTGAAGTCGCTATCTGTCTCTAAGAGCTGCAAATTCACTTTAAGCAGTGCGGGGTGGTGTTAAATGGCAGTATCTACTCATGCCTACTGTTGATGTGGTAAACTAATAAGTAGGTGGTTATAATTGGCTGCACACAGCCATCAAGCAAACAAACTGGCAGCACAAAGTTTGTATCAAAACAAATCATCCCCAAGATGATTCCCTAGAATATGCAGTTTAGCCTGAGAGATTTAAGTAAATTTGAAGCATGTTTCCAAGTCTCTAATTCACTCTAAGGCACTTTCTGCTGCTGCTCTCAGGTTACGTGCCTCTGGAATCGGATCTTCATTTAAGTTGATGTCCAGGCAGGAATATCCACTTGCTGGCTTCCACCTAGTTGGTGCAGAGTCTTCTGTTTGTAAATATCTGATTTAAGTCTTTTGAGGGCCAGGTAGATTGCACCTCCCAAATAAACTGGAAGAGAATGGATGTCTTACAAATATTTGTAAGTGTTCAAATAAACAACTGTTTTTTAAAGATTATAATTTTAAAATAAAAAATCTACTTGAATTAACTCAACTAAATCAGAAATTATGACTGTACATTGTTGTTGGACTTTTCCATGTTGAAATTGCATGCATTGAGGAAATGCATCAGGAAATCAGGAAGGGTTTATGCTGCGGTGCTGCACTTTGTGCAAAATTATATTTATTTAGTCAACAGTTATTACCCCTCAACCATAGGGTCCTGAACCAGAGTGGGTAACTTCACTCACCCCCAAAACTGAACTGACTCCACTATCTATAGATTCACATTTAAGGAGTCTACAACTCTTGTTCTCAATATTATTTATTACTTATTTATTTTTTATTATTATTTTGTTTTTCTTTTTGTACTTGCATAATTTGTTGTCTTGTGCACATTGGACGTTTGTCTGTCTTCGTAGTTTTTCGTTGATTCTATTGTGCTTCTTTGTATCTACTGTGAATGCCTGCAAGCAAAATGATTTTCTCAGGGTAGTACATGGTGTCATATATGTACTTTGATAATAAATTTACTTTGAATATTTTGAGCTGTTCATAAAATGGATGGAGCAAAGTACTGGAGGAACGCACCATTGTATCATAGAATACCACAGTGCAGAAACAGGCTGTTTGGCCCATCTAGTTCATGCTGAATCTATTAATCTGCCGAGTCCCATTAACCTGAACCCAGACTGTAGCCCTCCATACCCCTTCCTCCCATGTGCCTATCTAAATTTTCTCTTAAATGTTGAAATTGAACCCACATCCATCGCTTCCACTGACAGTTCATTCCACACTCTCACCACTCCCTGTTCCCTTTAAACAGTTCACATGTCACCTTACACCATAACCTCTACCTCTAGTTGCACCCAACCTCCGTGGAAAAGCCTGCCAGCATTTATCCTATCTATGCCCCTCATAAATTTGTATACCTCTATCAAATCTCCCCTCATTCTCCTACACTCTAAGGAATAAAGTCTTATCCTTCTCTACCCTTCTGTAGAATTCTGGTCTGTAAGAGCTGGCAACATGCTTGTAAATTTTCTATGCACTCTTTCAATCTTATTGGTAACTTTCCTGTAGGTAGTTGATCAGAAGTGGGCACAATACTCCAAATTAAGCCTCACCAACATCTTGCCTTATCACTTTTTTGGGGGGGTCTTTAATCTTGCATATAATCCAATAAATTCTACAAAATGTCTGGGATAAGAATTTCACCTTTTCCTGTTCAGAGAGATTGTGTTAGTACTGTGGAAAATGCCACAGCTTAGATACTTCGCATATCTGGGAAGAACTAGCTTTTAGCGAGCTGGTTGCTTGTTTATATTTTCCTATTAAAGCATTTGCCCAGTTTTTAAGAGCTGCTTGCCTCCATTTTGTGGTTGAAATGGGTGTGATGTTTACTGCTTTCACTTCATGAAAGTTACAGCAACTTTGGGATTTCCAGGCATTTACGGATTAACGTAGTGTTTGCATTTCAGCACTCCTCCACAATGTTGCTGCCTCCTCCAGGAGAATCAGGAAATTACCGAAGGTGACTTGAAAGCCAGCTGTTTACAAACTAATTCCACTGAAAAATAGACAGAAAGTTTTATGCTTTTGTGGATGAAGCCCAAGTCAGGTTTTAAATGGTCTGCTAAGCCATAAGTGAACATCAGCCGTTTTTCTGGACCTAACTCATGTATGTGTATTTTAACTGTTTCAGAATATAATGGACTGTTAAAATGCTCATGTTAAAGAAAGTTCTTTCTTGTTACACCTGTGCATTTTCCAAGGTTTATTTTAGATTCATAGAGTTGTACAGCACAAACCCAGTTCCTTTTGTCTGGTCTGCCCATGCGTGCAAGATGCCGATCTAAGCCAATTCCACGGCCCGTATACTGTACCTTTAAACTTCTCCTATCTATGATCTTTTAAATGTTAGCTTTGTCTCTGTCTACCATCTCCTTTGGCTGCTCATTCCCTATATTCTTCATCCCTTGTGGGCCAGAAGTCGTGCTTCTCGGGTCCTCTTCAAATCTTTCCCCTCTCATGTTAAACCTACATGCTGTAGATTTACCCTCCACTACCCTAGGGAAAAACGCTGTAACTATTTACCCTGTCTATACCCCTTCTAATTGTGTCAACATTTATAAGGTCACTGCTTGGCCTCCTCTGTTTCAGTGAGAGTAAACCCAGTCTCTCCAATCTCTCCTTTTAACTACAGCCTTCCGTTCCAGGCAGCGTGCTGGTGAACCTCTCCAGCACACCCTCCATCACGACCACATCCTTTCTGTAGTGTGCTGATCAGAACTGTGAACAATACTTAGAGTGCATCCCAGCTTCTGTCAGGGCTTCAGCCTGTGAAGGCAAGAATATCAAATGATTTTATTACCACTCTATCCACCTGTGTCACCACTTTCAGGGAGCAATAGACTTGCAGCCCCAAGTCTATCTGTAGATCAGCACTTCTAAAGTCCGTACACTTTGCTTTGTCTGTCCTAGCAGGACTTACCCTCATGAAGTTCACTATTTAGCACTTGTCTGGATTAAACCTGATGTGCTGCTGCTCCGCCCAACTTTCCAGCTGATCTATGCCTGCTGTATCTTTAAGCAACCTCCCTGTTGCCTGCAACTGCACCAATTAGTGTGTCATCTGCAAACTTACTAATCACGCCCCTTACATCTTTGTTCGAGTTGTTTACGACATTCGCCAGTCCCTGGGGTATAACACATTACGGATTTCCAGTCACATCAGCACCCATCTATTTCTACCCTCTGCCTCCGTTCTTCAAGCCAATTTTGAATCTAGTCCAGTGACATGCTTGGGATCCCTTGTAACCTGAACCTCTGGACCAGCCAACCTTGCACATCAAAAGCCTTGCTAAAGACCATATAGATAACATCTACTACATTGCTGCCTGCAGTCCTCCTGAAAACACTGTTGGATTTTTGGGTCATAATCTCTCCTGTGCAAAGACATGTTAATTCCTCCAAATCAGTCACTGTTTTTCCAAGTGAACATCAATCCTGTCCCTCAGAATGCTCTCTAGCAACTTCCTTACCACTGATATAAGGGTTCTCCTATTGTCCATTTTGAACAAGAGGGCAACATTAGCTATTCTCCAAGCTTCTGGTGCCTTGACCATAGCTAAGAAAGAACAAAACATCTGTCTGACCCCTAGCAATCTCCTTCCTTGCTTCTGTCAGCATCCTGAGAGAAACTTTGTGCGGTCCCAAGAATTTATGCAGCCTAATTTGTTCCTGTTTCTGGCACTCCTGCTTAATACATGCTTACTCCAGAAAATAAGCCTATCCATTAACTCTCCAGCCTTTACGTTCTCCATGGTGAATACCGATGAAAACCATCCGTGTAGGATGTTGGTCAGATCCTTTGGCTCTAGGCGTAGATTACCCCTCTACCTCATGAGGAGACTTGCACCCTCCTTAGTATGCTCTTGCTTCTAATAGACTTAGTAAAGGTTTTAGAATTTTCCTTAATCCTTCTTGCAAGGTCATTTAATGGCCCCTTTTCACCCTTCTAATTACTTTAAATCTTCCCCTGTCGGCCCTGGGTGGGTCGTTTGATAACAATTCCCTCTACCTGCCATATGTTTCTTTTATTCTGCCCTGATCAAACCTGCACTATATCCCCAATTCTAATGAGTTTTATTTTTGCAAGATGTTTATTATATCCTCCCTAACTATTTGCTTGCTTATTTTAATTAATGGCCTATTTCCAGATAATAAATTGATAAAGTGATCTTGATATTAATTCTGCACAGGGGACAATCTTACCTGTTGGATATGCATGGTGCAACAACAATAACAGCAGTAGGATTAAATGTTTTTACTGAGTCCCGCAGGCAAAAGGCAGGTAACTATAGGCCGGTTGGTTTAACATCTGTAGTTGGGAAAATGCTTGAAGCTGTCATTAAAGAAGAAATGGGGAGGCATCTGGAAAGAAATGGATCCATCAGGCAGAGGCAGCATGGACTTAGCAAAGGCAGGTCTTATATGATAAACTTACTAGAGTTCTTTCAGGATATAACAAGTGCAGTGGATAGAGGGGAACAGATGGACTTTATTTACTGGGATTTCCAGAAAACATTCAATAAGGTGCCACATAAAAGACATCCATAAGATAAGGATGCCGAGAATTGGGGGTAATGTATTAGGATGGATAGAGGATTGGTTAACTAATGGAAAGCAGAGAGTTGGGATACATCGGTGTTACTCTGGTTGGCAATCAGAGGTGTGCGGTGTGCTGCAGGGGTCGGTGCTGGGCCCACAACTGTTCACGATACACATTAACGATCTGGAAGAGGGGACCAAGCGTAGTGTATCTAAGTTTACTGGATACTAAATTGAGTGGAAAAGCAAATTGTGCAGAAGGTATGGAGAGTCTGCAGAGATATAGATAGGTTAAGTGAGGGACAAGCATCTGGCAGGTGGAGTACAATGTTGGTAAATGTGAGGTTATCCACTTTGGAAGGGAAAATGGAAGAGCAGATTATTATTTAAATGGTAAAAATTGCAGCATGCTGCTGGGCAGAAGGACTTGGGAGAGCTTGTGCATGAATCGCAAAAGGTTGGTTTGCAGGTGTAGCAGGCAAATGGGATGTTGGCCTTCATTGCTAGAGGGATTAAATTTAAGAGCAGGGAGATTATGCTGCAACTGGGGAGGCTGCACCTGGAGTACTGCATGCAGTTCTGGTCTGCTTACTTGAGGAAGGATATACTGCCTTAGGAGGCAGTGCAGAGGAGGTTCACCAAGTTGATTCTAGAGACAAGGGGATTAGACTGTGAGGAGAGATTGAGTCGCCTATGATTGGACTTGCTGGAATTCAGAAGGATGAGAGGAGGTCTTACAGAAACATATAAAATTATGAAAAGCAAGTTGTTTCCACTGGTAGGTGAGACTAGAACTAGGGGACATTGCCTCAAGATTATGGGGAGTAAATTTAGGACAGAGATGAAGAGGAACTGCTTTTCCCAGAGAGTGGTGAATCTGCGGAATTCTCTCTCCGATGAAGCAGTGGAAGCTACCTCAGTAAAGTTGGATAAATTTTTGCATAGTAGGGGAATTAAGGGTCACGGGGGGAAAAGGCAGGCAGGTGGAGATGAGTGCATGGTCAGATCAGCCATGATCTTATTGAATGGCGGAGCGGGATCAACGGGCCAGATGGCCTACTCCTGCTCCTATTTCTTATGTTCTTTTGTACTGATTCAAGTTAGTCACCATACATGCTGGGCAACTTGCAGTGTGGGAGCTGTGAACTGGGGCCTGCCAGGATGGAGATATGCATGCTTGAAAGCCTGTGCAGAAAGGGAGAGTCCGATCGGCCGCAAGTGCACTTGCCACATTCTCACAATCAATCTGATACAGTCCAATACTTATAACGACACAGAAGTATGTCATTAAATCATGTTTGGTCCCATCTTCCTGCCTGTTTTTTATCCATGTCAATACTGAAATCATCGCAAAATGTAATACTTTTCAATCCTAATATATTGAAGGACTTGGGGAATAAACTGGAAAGATTTGGGGTTCTACCTGGAATGGAGATAACTAAACAGATATGAATAAAAAGCACATTACAAATCCAAAATATAATTCAAAACACCTGTCATGGATTAAAATAGTAATGGGTAAAATTAGAACCAAGGAAGAAAATTATTTGTTATCGAGAGTTGATCCATTTATTGGAGGTGCACCTAGTGGAGTCACTCTGTCAAAGACCAGGAAATCTGGTTCAGTCCCGTCCTCGGCCTGTTCCGTGTGGAACTTGCACATTCTCCCTGTGAATGAATGGATTTCCTCCAACATCTCAAAAACTCAAAAACATGCAAGTTGGTCACTGTAAATTGTCACTATTGTATCGGTGAGTGGTGCTATCTGGTGGTGGGGGGGATATGTTTGGAGTTGGAACACATGACAATACAACACAGTGCAGGCTGTTTGGCCTACGATGACGTGCCGACCTTTTAACCTGCTCCAAGATCAATCTGACCTTTCCCTCCTACATCCTCCTTTGCCCCAGAAGGCCCCAGTCCACTCATTCTTTCATCATAAGACACGCTGTCTAATCCAGGCAGCACCTGGTAAATCTTTGCACCTTCTCTAATGCTTCCATATCCTACCTATAATGAGGCAACCAGAACTGGATACAATATTCCAAGTGGTCCAACCAGAGTTTTATAGAGCTGCTACAGCTCAATAAAAGAGCCTCATTGCTCTTGAATTCAACTAATGACGACCAACACACCATACACCACCTTAACAACCCTATTGTTTGCTCGAGAACTTTGCCAGATCTATGGACGGATCCCAAGAGATCTCTGTTCCTCCACGTTGCTAAGAATCCTGCCATTAACCTTGTACCTTTGCCATTAAGTTCGATCTTCCAATGTGCATAACTTCACACTTCTCCATCTGCCACTTCTCAGCCCAGCTCTGCATCCTATCGATGTTCCATTGTTACCTTCTACACTTACCTACAGCACCACCACCCTTCGTATCATCTGTAAGCTTACTCATCCATCCTTCCATTTCCTCGTCATAGAAATCACAAAGGGCAATTGTCCCAGAGCAAACCATAGGACATAGGAGCAGAATTTGGCCACTTGGTCCATCAAGTCTGCTTTGCCATTCCATCAACTCCATTCTCCTTCCTTCTCCCATGACAATAAGACACAGGAGGAGAATTAGGTCATTGACCCCACTCAGTGCTCTGCTATTCCGTCATGGCTGATTTTTATCCTTCTCAACCACATTCTTCTGCCTTCTTTCCATAGCCTTTGACACCCTGAGTAATTAAGAACCTATCAACCACCATTTTAATTATATTCCAATGACTTGGACTCTACCCTC
Organism: Mobula hypostoma; assembly: GCF_963921235.1. Classification (NCBI taxonomy): domain Eukaryota; kingdom Metazoa; phylum Chordata; class Chondrichthyes; order Myliobatiformes; family Myliobatidae; genus Mobula; species Mobula hypostoma. The sequence continues at coordinate 39,895,163 of NC_086103.1, forward strand.
TGACTAAAGAAATTCCTCCTCATCTACGTTCTAAAGGGACGTCCTTGTGGGGCTGTGCCCTCTGGTCCTAGACTTTCCTCACTGTGATCCTCTCCACATCCACTCTATTTAGGTCTTTCAATATTTGATAGGCTTCAATGAGATCCCCCCCCCCCCCACCCATTCTTCCAAACTTTAATGAGTACAGGCCCAGAGCCATCAAATGCCCCTTTTATTCCTGGGATCATTCTTCTGAACCTCCTCTGGATCCTCTCCAATGCTAGCACGGCTGGATCCCTGCGGCCACCAACCTCCAGGCAGAAAAAGTACTACCACCTTCTGCCTTCTATGAGCAAGCCAATTGAAGAGGGGATCAGAAAAAAGAAGAGATTAATGTTGGACCAATGCAAGTTGGTAGTTGATGTAAGCACAGCTTTAATGAGCGCGAGGGCCTCTTTCTATCCTGTAACTCGTATAAACAAAATGCACTGCTGTAAACTAGACTTTCACCAAGAGTTGTGAATTGAAAACCCAAGGGATTTCTGACACTGAAGCTCTTTTTGGGGTGCATGCTTTAAATCAAGTCAAATGGCCTTCCTTGTCTTCAAAATGTCTTCTGATTTTTGTAATAGTTCTGGCTGAACTCTTGTGAGAGTTTAGAAGACAGTGAGGTAAACTTACTGAAATGTACCATACACCAGGCTGGCTGGTGGTGTAACGACATCAGCGCCAGACCCAGGAGCGGAGGTTCCCGGGTTCGAAACTAGTCGGGTCCGCCCCTGAGTACGCTTTCCATCCGTGCTGGGTTGAGTGTCGAGATCGCAACTCGACCTCGTAAGATAAAGGGAAAATACTGCGAAAATGTCTGTGTGAGGAGTGGCTCACCACACAGTCTCTCTCTCTCGCTCCGCGCCTTGTAAAAGCCATGAAAAAGACATCATCCCGGACGCATTGCACGCACGCACATGCAGACGCAGACGCGCAGGCACACGCCAAGAAAAAATAGATGTGTACTATATACCAAGGGGGGCTCACAGTATGGATGCTGAGATGATGGTTCCCCTGGTGGGGGCTTCTGAAACATAGTTTGTAGGCTTCATTTTTATTTTAAATGCAGTGACATCATAAAATATATCATGGCATTATAGTGGAGAAAGACAAATGGTAAACTGCATAGCTAAGCAAAAGTGTTTAGATAAATATGAGGAATCTTGATAATGGCTCTGTCCTGACTGGAAACAAAATCCATCCCTGCAAACGACAAGGGGAAACAAGCCAGGAAACCTTCCTATCATTGGTAATATTTTCACATCAAAATCAATAGAGACGTAGGGAAGCAAAACACATAACATTTTGGACGGACTCAGCAGACCAGGCAGCATCTGTGGAAAAGCGTAAACAGTCGACGTCTCGGGCCGAGAACTTTCATCAGGATCGGAGAAAAAAGAGGGGAAGTCAGAGTAAGAAGGTGGGGGAGGGTAGGAAGACGTACAAGGTCGTAGGTGATAGGTGAAAGCGGGAGAGGAGAAGAGGTGAAATAAAGAGCTAGGAAATTGATTGATGAAAGAGATAAAGGGCTAGGGAAGGGGGATTCTGATAGGAGAGGATAGAAGGCCATGGAAGAAAGGGAGGAGGGAGGAGGACCAGAGGGAGGTGATGGGCAGGTAAGGAAATAAGGTGAGAGAGGGAAAAGGGGATGGGGAATGGTGAAGGAGAGTGGGAGTTGCGTAGGGAGTGATCCCTGTGGAAAGTGGGGGGGTAGGGCAAGGTATGCTCGGTGATGGTATCCTGTTGGAGATGGCGTAAGTCATGGAGAATTGTGCTGGTTGTGGTTGGTGAGGACAAGAGGAGTCCTATCCCTGGTGGGGTGGTGGGTGGATGGAGTGAGTGTAGACGGGCGCAAACTGGAAGAGATGTGGGTGAGGACTGCATTGATGGTGACGGAAGGAAAGGCATAGCGAAGTGTTCCACATCAGCCATCTTGAGTATGGTTGGAAATGGTCAAGGAAGGCGATAGACAGAAGGGAATAATATTTATTCTAGTGAACTTTTATTCACTTTTTATATTCAATCAGAAGTACTGGCAATTACCATATTAAGCATGAATGGTTACTCTAAATATATCAAGTGTGCAGCAATTGTACTGTATGTTGGTATGTTAAGATGGAATGAGTCACTGTTTATATCTTCATCCATAAAGTACTCCAGCTTTTGTAATTGCAGCACATTCACTCCTTAAGTTACCTAATGATAATGTTAAATTTATTTGTCTTGAGGTCTGTTTGAAAGATGATTTGTAAAAACTTGGTCTTCAAATGTGTATAAACTTTTTAATCATTGAAATAACATATAATTTAGTAAAAAAAAAAGCCCTTTTTCAGTGATGCAGAAGATGTGAATGTTATTCACATCATAGATATTCCTATTTATTTGTGATTAATCATTCACAGCAATTCTCTTTTCATTTTCCAGGTGGTGTCTACTTGTGTGAGGGACGGTATGAATTACAGAGGTCAGTAACACACTCAAGTATTTTACTATTCGTGTTAGTGCAGTATGGTTGGCCCCTTCATGGAAGAAATGTTGAATTCAGTCTTCCAGTCGTTTGAAATGATGAAGCGACCGTTCGTATGATTAATTGGGAGGAAAACTAATGAATGTTTTAATATACTCTTCACCAAAGTAACATCCTGAAGAGAGTGCATCAGTAATATTTTTGTACACATCTATTCACTGCCTACGTTAGGCTTCTGTTTCTTACGGCCGCACAGTGGTTCAGCGAGGGGGCATTGTGCAGGTCATGGTGTTCCTGTTTGAGATGAAGAAGTCTTTGGCTGCTTCCTAGGGAATTTACACTTAAAGAGACACAATCCATTGTAATAATTATGCACTGCGAATGACACTATTACACCATTTCAAATTCAGATAATTTTACGGGATGTCACCATTGTTTTAAAAAGTAAACCAACATATATTTAGTGCCATTCAAAGTCTCAGAATATCACAACACCCATCAGAAGGCATTGATGTTATATGATTCTTCTCCTTTTCTTCCTGCTAGCCCTCAGGCAACTCTCTGAGTCAAGTTTGATTCTCCAGTTATGTTGGTTCAGGGGTGGCTTACAAGACCAGTGTGGGCATTGCAGAATCTGCAGCAAGCCTATCAAGGGGGTATTTGATAGGCTAGCATTAGTTTGGGAAGTTTATGGGAGATTCTGACACTTGGATCCAAGGTTTACATTTTGAATGGTCATGGACCATAGATTCTCACAAGTCAATAGGATTCTTACACTTTGAGAACATCCTTGAATCTTTTCCTCTGACCAGATGGTAATCACTTGCCGTTATAGTGCTCAGAATTCTGTATTTGTTTTGAGGGACTACAGCATGCAAATAATGTGGCCAAAGACAGCAGAGTGTAGTTATTGCCTCCTTTGTGACAAGAGAAAATGATGCAAGTTGAATAGTTTCCCACAAGTTCTGCAGATGAGCTTCATTCTACGAGGAAGCTTGATGGAGGTGAAAAGCAGCAAGACTGGGAAACGTGCTGGAGTAATGACTTAATCTTGCTTGACTTACTTTCTGAGATTGGGTCGGTTGTGGATCCATAATTTAACGTACCAGCTCATATGTCATTGTGAAGCAGATATAGTTATCAGGAGAGAATGGCTAGGGTGGGTTTATTTTCACTGAAATGTATGTGACTGAGGAGTGACTTCAGAGATTTATAATTTTATGAGGGGAATAAATAGAATCTTTCTCGCAGGGTGGGAGAGTCTGGAACTAGAGATGTAGCTTGATGGTGAGAGAGGAGGAACTTAAAGGGGTAAATTTTTCCATTCAGGATGGTGAATATATGGATTGAGCTGGCAGAGGAGGTGGTAGAGGAGATAGAATTACAACATTTTTAAGGCATTTGGACGGGTACTTAGACGGGAAATGTATAGAGGAATGTGGGCCTAATGTTGACAAATGGGATTAGTGTAGATAGGCCTTTCAGTCGTGGGTCAAAATGGCCTGATTCAATGCTGTATGAGTCTGAGATGGAAAGAAATTCTTAAGCGATTTGCCACACTCCCTCTCAATTGACAAAGGCCATGTATAGTGATGTGTGTTGTTCCCTGTATATTTCGTAAGGCCAGTGATGTTGTGGGGATGGAACTGGACTCTCTGACGGTGATGTCTGAAAAGAGGATGCTGTCTAAGTTGCATGCCATCTTGGTCAATGTCTCCCATCCACTACATAATGTACTGGGTGGGCACAGGAGTACATTCAGCCAGAGACTCATTCCTCCGAGATGCAGCACAGAGCGTCATAGAATGTCATTCCTGCCTATGGCCATCAAACTTTACAACTCCTCCCTCGGAGGGTCAGACACCCTGAGCCGATAGGCTGGTCCTGGACTTATTTCATAATTTACTGGCATAATTTACATATTACTATTTAACTATTTATTATTATTTTCTATTACTATTCTATTACTATTTATTATTTCTATGACTATTACTATTTACCAGTAGTAATATTACTATTACTATTTCTATTACTATTTATTATTTATGGTGCAACTGTAACGAAAACCAATTTCCCCCGGGATCAATAAAGTATGACTATGACTATGACTATTTCTAGTAGTTGTCATGTGATAAAGATCATGTCCACTGTGCTTCAAATATTAAAAAAATCAGTTTTCTGAATTATTAGGATTCGGGTCAGGTTTCTGGATAACTGGCCCTGTGACTTATGACAGGGTTTTTACACCCAGAATGATGCACAAATTTATCAAATTTGGCTTGCTACTAAATCAGGTTTTGAAGAAATAGATGATGTCACAGTTTAACATTGGTTTTTTGATTAGAAAACTGTGGGACAAAATAAATGAGCTGCCCATCTTAAGATTCTTTCTTTCTTTTCTTTTTAAATCTTTTTATTGAGTAAGTATACAAAAAAGGTGAGCCATATAAACATTAATACAATGTTAAAGTATAATAAAATTCCAAAAGAAAGCAATACCAAAAAGAAAATACTACAAACAATGTAATTTAAGCATAAGAAACCAAGATAACATAATAGTATACTAGATTTTATATATATCAATGGAAAAAAAGAAAAAAAAACCCCCAAAAAAAACCCCACCGTGCAGCTAACTAAAAGCAAAGCAAAGCAATGGGCTAACTTGAAACCAAACAGAGTTAAACTTAAAATCACGTCCTCAATCCCGACCTCCATTAAAACAGTGAAAAAAAAAACAAGAAGGGTAAATATTACAAGATTCAACCAATCAACAAACTTCACAAGTTACATCAGTGACAATAAACCTGATTCGGATTCTGCAGAAAAGCACCCATGGCATTTCCATGCACTGATGCTGCTTATTGTTGGGACTGAAGCTGATTGCAAAGCATGCCTTTCTTAAAATTAGAGAGCTAAGAATCTATCATGAACTTAGAGAAAAAATGTTACCCAGTACAAAGTTAATTAGTGCAAAAAAATATTATCCAGGGAAGCAAAGGAATATCAGCAATATTATAGGTCTGAGTTCTGGGGGTGGTTGCAAGGTTTCTGAAAAAAATTAAGAATCCAACATCTTGATTAGAAGTGTAAAAGTTCTTGACTGGCTGGGTTTCCATGCTGTTGAAAGAGCACATTTTACAATCATTTAATCTGTTTTACATTTTTCCATGGAGGTCATTTGTGTAAAAACCCATTCTTTAAAAACAAAACACAAAAACTTTTTAAGCAACTTTATAATCACATTAAAACTCACACATTTTTCAGCTTTCTTTTTTGTATTGTCACATTTACCATAATAAGGTTTTATATAATCTTGTTGAAAGATTAAAGAAAAATTGAATACATGGGTCCTAAAGATACAGTAATTGAAAGTAATTTGACAGGGACATAATTTTTTTTTGAAAAGTGTTGGAAAAGTGCACACTTTTATTTTTGGAAAAAGAGTTTTTAAAAAATCTCACAAAAAAACCCTCCACATAACCATTGCCATGTTGTGTGTTTTAATCAAGCAAGTCCATGCTGATCACATTGGTAACTAATTGCCTGGCACAAAGCAGTGGACTGTGATGGAACAGGCTACCCATGTATTGTGAACACTGATCAGTCGCAGAATTGTGCAAGCCTCCCCAACATTTGACCATAGCAGCCTGGTCCCGTTTTATGTGGTTTTTGCAGTGTGTGAGCTTTATAGCCTGGAAGAAACTGACTGCGGCCACCATCCCTCATCTTCCCCCATACCCTAAGTCACATGTTATTGCTGCAATGTTGAGCTGAAACCATCACTGTAAAATATTCTACAAGGATGCGCTAAAGTTTAAAGATTCTGACCAAGAGGTCCTTCTTGGTTCAGCTGTCAAATCATGAGGTTTTGCATTTTGCAGCACTTTCCCTTGCTCTTTCTAGAATGTTCTAGTTCCATGGCTATGAATCACCTTGCACCCAAAATGTGTTCTTAGTGCACAGGCTGAGCAATGAGAGTGACAGGCTAATGGTAACGTGCACCCATTGTCTTCAGTGGTGGTGTTGTGGAACCATGATCTGAGGAATTATAGAGATAAAGGAACGATAAATGGATAGATTTTAAAATCAAATGCAACTCATTATCTACTGACTTTTTGAATTTATGGGCTAATATTTCTAATTAGTCATTCCAAATATTGACATTACTATATTGGTTTTATTTAGCAATGTGTTAAACTTACAGTGATTAATCTTACAATTATATTTTTGAATAGCTCAATGCCTGGCACAAATGGTTTAAAAATGTAAATGGAAACTGCTGCTGCTACTCGATTGTAGTGCTGAGGTTTAGATCTGATCTTATGATTCCTCAGATGAGAGTTTTGACTTGGTTCCAAAAAGTTTCTGTGAAAGTTATTTTTATATTTATCATTACAAATTATTTAAAAATGCTTTTGTGATCTTGTTCTTAGAAATAATGCATTCAGTTGGCTGCAGTAACACTAGCTGCTGTCAGTCTGTGAAGGAGGTGAATCTCGGTGCAGAAGATGTGAGTAGTGATGACCAATTTGACTTGTGTTCTTCTCAACCGGACAAACTTTATGGAAACAGCTACAAGCCAATAAGCTGCATTAAACAAGAGTCGCTGGAGGAACCGAATTCACAAATAGATGTTGAAATAAACGCAGAAGCCCAGGATGATATGAAACGAAGGAAAAACATTTTCCGAGCAGGGAAACGAGGAAGACCTTCAGGGACGACAAAAGCTGCTGGGTACAGAACCAGTACAGGCCGACCTTTGGGAACAACAAAGGCAGCTGGGTTTAAGACCAGCCCAGGCAGGCCCTTGGGCACAACCAAGGCAGCGGGATACCGCGTCAGCCCAGGGAGACCGCCAGGTACCATGAAAACTCTCTCCCACATATCAGGTTTCGATTTCCCATCAGGCAGTAGTGTTACTTTTAGCTATTCAATGGTCCATAAAAAGCATTACGTGGACCATCCCACAAATAGAAACACGGAGCTGAATCAGTAAAACACCTGCTTTGTTTTTCTATAATCTATTTGTTCCTTGACAAAGTAGGGTAACTTTTTATACAACATATTGATCTGCACACCCATACTATATGATTATAACCAACTTGTTGTGGAACCTAGGCTCTAAAATAGAACTAACTGCCTTTGGAAAATTACACGTATTAGTTACAATATCTCTTTGATACCGGTTTTGCTGCAAACTACAGTATCATTTTGAATGATTTATTCACTGGGGTCCAGTTTCAAACATGATTTCCACTTTACGAGAAGGCTGTACATATTTGAGTAGAAGGAAAGATAAAGAGGGAAAGCTGGATGTCCTGGGATCTGCTGTAGTTCAAAGTATATATAGTTCCACCTGATTAATTTTGGCCCTGTTGCAATTAATAATTGCCAAGGCAACCATACTGAATTTTCCTTATTTTATATACTTAGTTGTGGGAAAAAGAATATGAATGATTATAAGAAGACCTGGTGCTTGCAGGTGTAACAATGATGGCATTCATGAGCTACTGGGGTTCCTTTGACTGGTGAAGTGCAATTTTCAATTATTTTAATTACGCTATTTTTGCCTTTGGGAAATTTGAGAAAGGGATAGGGCATTAGTCTCCACAAAGACTTGTCTTAAAGAAGTTCAGCTGAAAGCAGCAGTCAACTGATGTAGACTGTCTTATAAAGGTAAGCTTATGAATGAAGCGGCTATGAAAGGTGTGCACAGCAGCACTTCATGAAAAATAATTATCACTGAGTTTAGTTAATATTCTGAAATGATGATTATCAACATGGTATAGAACTTTGTGTGACAACCCGTGCTTTACAAAAGCCTTGCTGGTAACCATAATCTTTATTTCCCCGTGATTACAAAATGCTGCAAATCACTCAGTCTGGCTTCCAAAGCATTTTTAGGGGTACTGCTACATATACTGTATTTTTGATGTTCAGTCAATCTAATGTGAATCCTGCAGGGGCTGAAGTTAGGTATCACTTGATCTGATTCTCAACTTTTGTGAATTAACTACTGGAATATCTTAAGATTTACTTTTAAAGTAACATATTTGTTAATAGAAGCCAGATGTTTACTCTTGTTTCTTGTGATACACTGCAGTAGGATGGAGATAAATACCTGGTTAGTTAAATGGAATAACAGATTTCTAAGGATTTTGATGCAGGATTGATCAAAGGAACAAAACCAGCTTTTCAGAAAGGTTGACTTTATGTGCGTGGAATTCAATCCTTGGATGATCTCCCACAACTGAGGCAGAACACTGCAAAACAAAAATAATGCCTAAACTGTGAAATTGTTGTAAATGTCATGTAATAAGTTACAAATTTTCACTTAGAAATGCTACTCTTCTGTTAAATTTTTAATGTGGGCTCCAATTTTAATTTAGACACTCAGAAGCTTGAGAAAAGAGACAGAGTTGTGGTTAGACTGAAACCAGTTATTCATTGGCTCTGCCACTTTCACTCAAATTTCACTAGTAGAATGTTAATGAATATTTTGTGACTTGCATGCTTGTAAGACAAAAAATAATCATTCACATTTTACTCTGAAGGCCATCTCCTTCAGTTGTGGTGGCTATTACAATCTCCAACAAGCTAACTGTAGTGTTGTTTGGCCTGGGACTTATAAGGTGTCAGTTTTAAAATTGTGACAACTAGTTAATCATTCATTGGTATTGCATCATAGTTAATGTGTTTTGTAAAATAAAAAACCTTACTTGCATGGCACTCTGTGTCTGAAATGCATTTAAAATCAAATGCAATGTAATATGAAGCCTATTTTTGCAAAGCTATACAATATTTCTCTATTTCTCTCTATTAGTATTTAACAGGCAAAAGCAAGATCGAAGAAAAACTCAACAGCCAGAGAGTTGAGCACTGTTCTTAACGCTTCTGCTTAATCACAATTGGACATACAAAAGATTTAAAAAAAGACAACTACACGAATCGTTCCTAGAAAGGCAGGTTTTCCACATTTATTAAATGTACTACTGTAATGATAACACTGGTTTCATCAGAAGTATTCCATTGTATATGTATGTCTTTAAGGTTTAATTACATATTTGTAGCATCCATTGTGGCTGAATGTCCTCACTAATCCAACACTTGAGATATAATCTACTTTCAAGAATATACCTCAGACTGTTTTTGCATTGCCAGCATTCCTAAACTGGACACTAGTTACCTGTTCCATAATAGAACCATTTTTCTTTTCAGAAATCCTTGCAGACATGTTTTAAATGGACTTAAAAGTGAAATGTATCCAAGACTGATACAGTAATAACTGCTTCAGAACTGTACATGTGTGATGCTTAGAGCAATACCGCTGCTCAATATTTTAAGTTGGCAAGCAGATCGTCTTTCATAGATGCTGCATTTTATGGATTTAATTCATGTCTACCAGCAGATACTGCTACAAGTCTTGGAGATCACTACTCTTGAAGAATCCTCAGCTGTAGGGTGCCTCTGTTCTGAACATCTCTGTTACATGTTGACAAAACTGCATGCTTCAGATTTGTTGCTACTTGTGATGCCATATTGTACACACAATTGCTGCATCAAAATGCTTGTATGTAACGGACAAAGTTTGTACTATGTATGATAAAACTTTTTTTTAGTATTTTGTGCATGTTATTTTAGATGGGAAATTTACTCTGAAGGACCTTTGTTTATGGTTTAGTGGGTAAACAGATCATATATTGTGGTTATAGACTAGGACATTGTCCAGATTAGTCCTTGCTCTTTGCTGAGTTTCCTAATTTCAGTCATGGTATGGACACGGTTGTGTTTCACTATGATATTCTCAATTGGTAATTCTCCAGTTGACAATTTATCTAAGCAGGCTTTGAATGTGGAATATGACTTATGGAGGGAATATTTGAAGCATGGTCACTTAGAATAGTAGCATTTTACACCAAAGAAAATAGCTTGTTATCCCTGTGCTGGATCCCAGATTATTTTTTAATATCCTGACCGTGACCATCACATGCAGAATTTTCTTTCCAGCGAGAGAATCGCTATTCTCTCACGGGCAACTGTAATGTATTTAGAAATGCCCATTATGAACAAAAATAAGAAAAATCTGTGGAGCATAAATTCTAATATCGTTATGTGTGGAACAGGTCAAAATTTAGAAAATTTCTGAATCATTTCCCTTATTTTCTAGAGAACCTGAAAGGATGTTTTGAAATGTATTGTTCCCCTATTTTTACATTGATAGTCACTAAGCTACAGTAGTCAATGGATCTGAACCATATAGTGCATGGAGGGGCCTGGTTTTATTACTCTCTCCTCCATCTCCATGCAGTAAAATTACATCCCAGTAATAGCTTGGTTTTGAGGTAAGCAAAGGACACTGAGGGGTAAAATTTCTGAAGCTGTTGTCCACCACTGGCTCTGCTTATCTCTACAAATCCTGTGCACTCGGTGACCAGTTTTCTCGTGTGCAGTTTCTCACCATATCATTCACTAATTGGTTGAAATTATTTCCTGTCCTCTTACCAGAAGTTTAGGTTCTGATGTTCTGGGCATCATATCCTGCCTTCAAAATTCATTTTGGGAATACCTATGTGTTGTGATTTGTCAGGGATTGTAGCAAGACTTTTGTTGCACATGTAAAAGGAAAATAATATATCTTCTTGTTTTCTCAATGATAGGGAAACCTTTGTCACAAGGGAAAGTTGCTTTGGCAAATACATTTTTGGTCAAAGTGGAAACCTTATCGGTTACTGGACTGTGTGCACAATGTTTTTTTTTCCTGGAGTGACAACATTTGAAAAGAAACGGAGAGAAATGTTGTTCCACCAATCGTTTTTCTGTACGAGTATAAAAGTTCATATCTGCCGGAACTAATACTGATAGAAAGTCAATTTATTTTAAAATTTATTTTGTTATGCAATATTATTTAAAAATATTAGTTTGCCTTACTGTATATAAAAGTGAAAATACTTACTGTGTTTCTTCCCAAAGTTCTACTTTTCCTTGGTAATTTACTTCTCTTCAGGAAAATAGACAGCTAGTTAATGCTACAGCTGTGGATTCCAGTTAATTGGGACACATCGGGAGCTGTTGATTTTGGCTCATTTAAGCAGCTGCCCAAGTTAGCTGGTTTCATGGAAAAGGTATAAAAAAGACAAACTACCATTTAACTGAGTCACAGATTATGTATTTAAACGAAATACAGAACAAACTAGAACACTTTGTATTAGTTCCTAATAGTTGTGTGCTGCCATGTTCTTTTAATTGACTGCAAGTGAACAAAATCAGCGCCGATACCTAGTGCAGAATAATGGACAGCCTTCATGCAATGATATCGACGATTGCATCCTCCAAATCTTCATTTTCATTGCAACATTCAAGATGATTGTTGATACCTTCAAATTCTTTGTAGTGCCTAACTTGTTGAAGCAGTAAAATTGTTTAATTTTCACTCGCAGCTGTTTCTAGAATTTCCAAGCCTCCATGCTTGAAACCACAGTGAGCAAACAGTTCTAAATTATCTTACTGCTTACTTCTCGCCAACTATCAGTGACAAAAATTACTGCTTTATGAACACAAAAACACACAAATGATGCTACTTAAAAATGGTCGCTTTAAGCGCGGTGTAGTGTCTGACAACGACATAAGTGCATGTGACTGATGCTAGTTAGAAACTTTTCGGCAAGTCTCCTGTCCCAATTGAATGACATAGTGTTCCATATAAACAAAGGGAATCCCATTTATTTTCTCGATCCATTTTTGTCCCAAATACATAGCTGTCCCCATTAATCATAGCCCAATTAACTGGAATCTACTGTACTTACATTTACTGCTGATTGCAAGAGTTCAGTTTCTTCTCTTTTCAGATGTGGAACCCTGCTTCTGATTGTTGGGGGTTCCAATAGCAGTTACTAATGCAGACCAACAAGTGATATCTTGTGAAGAATGTTCTTAAATGTTGAAATGCACCAAGGTATTGCAGCAAATTGACAAGAATTCCTTGTCCCTGCAGAGGCTTTCAACAGCAGAAAAACACCTTGCTTCCTTGTTTTCATGGATGATATATAAATGTTATAGCATTAGGAATTTTTTGATTATATGATAGAACTTACTTTTCTATTACTGTTCTTGGATGAGAAACTGGTGAAACAGCAGTTATTGTAGTCAAGTTTTTGGTTAGTTCTAAAGTGATCTACTTAGGAAATTGCTCTTTGTGCTTTAGGTCAAAATATATTTTTTTAGGCTTTTTGATCTAAAATTAGTTCTGATTAAACATTATTGGTTTTCAACTCAAGAATTAATGGTCTCTGCATAACAGAGAAAGCTGTATTTTTATTTTTATCCCCCTCACTCGAATCTTTAAATAAAGGACTGTATTAAAATCAGAAGTGGTACATTACAGTTTTTCATTCAAATATAGTCTTTTTAAAGAATTTTAAGTTACATTCTTATAGTATGCTACTAATTATTTTTGTAGGTAATCCATTGCTTTCTCCTCCTTCATCCATACACAAATAAAATTATACAAAAACTTGTATTTCAGTTCTCACATCACTGTTTATCTTTCAGGTGCATTCTGCCATTTCTGATACTGCGTTAATGTGAGGGGAAAAAAATCACATTAAAAAAATTGGTTCACTTGTTAACAAATGGAGTGCATGGTTCTTTTTCAAAGTGATGCTGACTCTGCATCTGTGGGAAGTTGCCAGCTTAAACCTGGCACTTTAGAGGTGAGGAGGGCACAGTGGAGGTGTAGTCATGTATGTTTGCTTTAGTGACAGTTATGATAATGAAAACCTTTATCAACAAATATCTCAGATCATCTGTCCATCCAAAGCTCTCAGATCATATCAGGAAATACAGAAATGTCTGTCTTAACTTTCTTTTATCTGCAGTTTAAATTGTTTATTCTCCCATATTGTATGGCTATTATTTATATGGATTTTTACTGACCTCCTGATATGAAGTGACTTAATTCTTTTTCTTCTAACTCAGTTGAGAATTTGCAACTTCAAGAATTCTGAAACTGAATCAATATGCAAAACATTGGCTTATTTATTCCTAAATGTAAAGATGTGTAGAAATTATTTACAAGTTTTAATATATTTAAAATATATTTTACTTTCTAAATTCACTGACTGCTTATTGTATTTTTGTCATAATTCAAGATTTGTCTCATTCTTCAAATCCCTTTTTATATACTTGTTCCACTGCACATAAATATTTTCCTGCCTTTTTCGGTGGCAATAACAAAATAGGATGAAAGTATAGTCTACCAGCTGTAGCAATTCTTGATATAAGTTGTATTTATGATGGAGCACAATATTTACATGTTATTCTTCTTGAATAATATTGAACTTTTTGCATCTTTTTAATTGGGTCATACACAGATCTAAATAAATTGCTTCTGGAGTTTTCTCTGATATGATTTTGCATTCCTGTGCTTTTATGAACCTCCATATCTAAAGAAAGATGCAATTTCACAGGAGGAAATTCACCAGAATACTCTCTGATAGGACTGGTTGTCCTATTACGCAATGTTAAACAGGATGACACTCACCAGAGTTTAGGAGAAGAAGTGATCTTACTGAAGCATATAAGGGGTTTGACTGAAAAAAAGTGGAAAAGATATTTCCTCTCACAGGAGACTCTAGAACCGAAAGGCATTGTTTCAAAATAGGGGGGAATTCATTTAGGACCTTAATGAAAACTTTTTTTTGTCAGAAGGTTGTAAGTCGTTGCAACTCTTTTTCATACAGGTAAGGGCAGTACCATTTTGCATATTTTACGACTTAGTTTAGATTCCTAATAAGGAATGGGTAATGGCAAAAAAATGGACTTGGGGAATGTCTGATCCTTTCTGAATGGTATTGCAGACTCGAGGCAAGAGTCTCCTACTTGTGGTCTGTGGCAGAAAATAATTGAGTCATCCATCACAGAGGGAAACCATTGAGCCCATATGTGCCTGTATCTGCTCACTGAATTAGTTTCAATTAATCTTGCTCTTCTGTTCTATCCCTGCCTTTTCTCAGGTTCATTTTTGTTTACTCGGTCTTCCAATCACCTACATTCCTGCCAATAGAAAGTTTCCTGAACTGTTTAATCAAAGTCCCTAAAACAATTGCTGTATCGCATTCAGAGCAGACTGTTATGCCATAAAATAGGATACTTATCCTGCCACCAAATAACACAGAAGTCCTTCTGGCTGTGTTAACAATGCCCTTGAGGAAATTACTTCTCATGATCAATGCTAGTTGGATGAGTCAACAGAAAGCTGAACAACCTTGGTGCATTCTCTCAGGAGCCCTACGTAACTTAACTTCCCACCATGTCATGGAAAGTTTGCAATTGTTCTAGAGCAATTATCAACCAGTTTTAAACATATCTTCATGATGTCATTTGAGTCTCCTGGATCAGCCAACATCTTGATTAAATTAAGCCATACTTTATTTAGACAGATTCATTTGAGCAGATACCACCAGCAACTGTATACTCAGCGCATTTCTCCTGACACTCAAACTGCCTGTGGTAGATCTTCCTCTTTTTCCAGCCATCTCATTAGAATCTTTCCTTTCTGGATACCCAGACAACCTGGGGTACAAGCAAAATAAAAACTATATACTTAGTAGAAGGTAGAATGATGTCAGCATAGAGGACAAAAATAAGAAAGCAAATTTATAGAATACACTACACATATACATTATACTGCTGGGTCCTTTCCATGAACTCCTAGTTACTGCTCTCTAGCAACCATGAAACTCTTAAGCAAGTTTTCTTTAAGTTTAATATTCTATTCATGAAAAATTCCTCCCTTGCCTCATTATTTTGTTTCATTATTCTTTATTCATATTATTTATTATTTTTCTGCTGTATTGTCATTATACTATCAATTAAATAGTTTGTTCTTGTTACTATAATCAGGCAGGAAGTACAGGAGCCTATAGACCCATGCTCAATATTTCAGGAACAGCTTCCTTCCCGCTGCCAGTAGATTTTTGGATAGTCCATGAACACTATCTAATTATTCTTCTTTGCCGCTAATTATTTATTAGTCATTTATAGCAATTTTTATGTCTTGCACTGCACTGCACTGCTGCTGCAGAACAATAAAATTCACTGTGTATATATGAATGATAATAAACTTGGTTCTGGTTGTCCTTTAAGATTCCCCCTTAATATCCTGATGACGGGTCTCAGCCCAACATGTCGACTGTTTACTCTTTTCCACAGATGCTGTCTGGCCTGCTGAGTTCCTCCAGCATTTTGTGTGTGTTGTTTAGATTTCCCGCATCTGCAGATTTTCTTGTGTTCGCTAATATCTAGCTTGTCCCTCACTACGACCTTTTATTAACCTGGTATCAAATTTTGTTTGGTATTTTATGAAATATCTTGTAATGTTTTACTGTGTAAATTCCATTCTATAAATGTATGTTAGATTTTTTAGTTACACCAATACACAGGAACCCAATGATCACATCTGAGTATAAAATGATTCTAGTTAAACGGAATTAAGTATCTGCCCATTCCTCTTAGAGTATAAATGACAGCAGCTCACTTTTTGTTGCTTGTTCTTTGCTACTTTAAATTTTAAAAATGAATAAAGCTGTTTAACATAAGATATACATGGATTCAAAGCGGTGAATGGAAGAGAGCAGGGCTTGACCTTGCTCGATAGCTAGCTATTGATAGCCCAAAGAGAAGTGACAAAAATATTTCTCATAAACCATCACCACCTTCCCAAAGTTGTACATTTCATATCCTCCAATCCTGTTGTCACTTACATGTATGTTGGAGCCACACACAGCGCTGGCAGTACTCGGTGGATGGAAATGAACAGTTAACACTCTGGGTTGACATTCATCACCTGTACTAGATTGTGGGGCGGGGGGGGGGTTCTCGATCCAAAATGTCTCCTGTCCATTTCCCTCCATTGATGTTGCTCGATTCACCCTGTTCCTCTGGCATCCTGTATGATGCTTAAATATGCAATCGGATTTCCAGATTTAAATGTAACTTTGACTGTAACATTTGCGTTTGAAGATGTGGCAGAAGATGATATGACTGAGTTTATGGTGGCAATTCATTTGTGCAAAGAGCTTGATATTTGAGGCCTTTTTAAAGCATTAAGTGGGAAACGAATAATGTACACAATATACCTGATAGTTTACATAAAACAAAACCTGGTGATCAGACAGAGTTGTGTGGCATCTGTTGCTTGTTTATCATCTAATGGGAAAATTGATATTCAGCTCCAGCTAGATATTAAAGGTTGTATCTGAAACACTGTTTTTGACTTCAAGACATATCACTTTGTATTCCCTATTTTGTAATTAGTTATCATAAATGAAATTTTAAAAAATAATGTTTTATTTAAACAGCTTATTGAAATGTTTTGTGCAATGTGAACATTTTTACCTATATTGGTTTACTCTCCATTGTACACTGATTCACAGTTAAATGGATGAATAAGTTGGGGTTTAGATTTATTAAATATAATTTATCATTTAATAGAAATAGATGTATTTTGATGTTAGTTAAGTAGATTATCTGTAAAAAGATTAGATTGTCATTACCTACACAATTTCTTACCCAGTTTCATTCCTAATTGTTTATTTTCTAACCATGAGTTAAAAATTGAAGATTTTGCTTTTCAGTGGTTTTCACCTTAGTATATGTCTACTTTGTATGATTATACTTTATTTTCTCTTATTTGTGGACATGTAAGATGTTTATTGAGTATGTTTTAATCATTAAAAATAATTATCCTCCTTATCACAACCTAATTAAATTCTCAATACACAGCAAAGATTTAATTGAGACTGTACAGATTATACCTCTTTAGTTTAGCCATAGTTGACAATAGCAGTGAATTTGACACTGAATAGACGATGACAGTAGTTGAAAGCAATGAAGAATTTAAAGTGCAAAGTGATGTATTTTGAGAAGTAAAAGTGGGAGCAGGACCTATACAGTAACGGGTCGGGCACTAAGGAATGTTGGTGAATAGAGACTGAAGAGTCCAATTCCATTGTTCCCTGAAAGTGGCAACACAATTTGATAGTGTGAGGGAGGCATGTAACATGCTTACCCTCGCAAGTTGGGGCATGGAATATAGGATGAATTCATTATAGTTTCCAAATTTATTTTGTTTTTTCTGCTACTAATATTTGTTCAAATCCGAAGTGTATTTCTCCCAATGTTTGTCACAGGAAAAAGTGTTTTGCATGCTGGAGGGCAATAACCTGTAATGTTAACATTGTTTCTCTTTCCATAGATGGAGTCTGACCTGCTGAGTATTTTCATCATTTTCTGTTTTAACTTCAAATTTCCAGTATCTACAATTTTGCCTTTCAAATTGTGCAGCTGAGTTCATCTTGTCTACAGCTAAAAACGTACTGCTTAATCGGAGCATCAAGTAGAAATGGATTGATCTGCTTTGAGCGTTAAATCATCGCTTCATGTGACGGATCTTTTTCCTCAGCCTAAGCAACATTGTTAGCGCTGTCCGTTTATAACACGCCATCCTTTCTGCGCTAGAGATTCCACGATGTATCTTAAGTTTGATTTTAAAAGAAGTGTAAACGGGATAAAAAATGTAAAATAGGATAAGAATTCTTATAGAACACTTCAAAACATTAGACATGGTAATATGTAGTGTTTCCCTTTATGGAGGAATCAAAGAAAGATAATATCGAATAAATATCCCAAACTTTCAACAAAGTATTTTTGAATTACTTCATCATAACAGTTTGAAATGCTCCCGCCAATCACAACGGTGGCCACAAAGAGATACAAGACAGGTAACCAGTTGTGGTCATGATGGTTCCAACATGAACAGTGCCCGTGATACCCGTTAAGAAGGTCTTTCTCATTTTGTGTTTCTTCAGGAAATGGGGGGGCGGGGCGGGGGGAGAGGAGAGAACAGAAACTTTGAAAAGATGAGTGCATTTCTACATTATAGTTTTGGCATCGACAGTCGTGTCTTTGGTCAACCACCTTAATCTGATTTATCCTGTCCCATCATACGGTTAGAAGTGGATGTCACACGTGTGATTCCATTTGTAACTTCTCAGGTAGCAATGTAGGTCTGGAAAATAATCCTGCATAGGCCGGTACGTGCAATGAAATTTAATCCACATAGAGCAAAATAATAGGCTGTGTCCACAAGCCCCACTAACTTTTGTAACTTTTGACACTGAAATGCACCTTGGCGTCTCCTGTTGACGAGAATCTTAACTGCGGGGTTGCATGATTACAAGAGCTACAACAGTTTATAGTGTGGGCCGCCAGATCACATCCCATTACCCCATCCATCACTTGCCGTTTCTCGTAGTTTTGTTTTCATCACGCACGCAGGAGCGGGAGTAACCCACTCAGTCCGCGAAGTCTGCTTTCAAGCTGCTCAAGGCAGGAGCGTGAAGGGCTATCGTTCGCTTGCTTGGCATCATGCAGCCGTAGAAACATTTACAAAGCGTGATAGCTTCCGAGACGAAGCAGTACACTTGACCGCTACCCGATCCAGCAGCCCTCATGACCTGCACGATAGATTGATCTACAACGTGCACTGCACTGGAGGTTGCTCAGGAGGGTAACTGCCCAAGCCATTGCAACCTTTACCACGAAGAGCGGCAAAGTTCAAGCGCAAACACGAGGAAATCTGCAGATGCTGGAAATTCAAGCAAAACACACAAAATGCTGGTGGAACGCAGCAGGCCAGGCAGCATCTATGGGAAGAGGTACAGTCGACGTTTCGGGCCGAGACCCTTCGTCAGGACTAACTGAAAGAAGAGTGAGTAAGAGATCGGCCCGAAACGTCGACTGTACCTCTTCCGATAGACGCTGCCTGGCCTGCTGCGTTCCACCAGTATTTTGTGTGTGTTGGTTGGGCAATGTTCAAGGTTAATTTATGATCAAAGGACGCACATGTTACTACATACTGCCCCGAGATGGCTTTTCTTACAGAAGAAAAAAATACAATAGAATTTACGAAGAACTATACATGGACACTGACAAAAAAAACACAATGTGCAAGGGAAAACTACCCGTGCAAATAATAACACTGAAAATATGAGATGAAGAGTCCTTGAAAGTGAGCGGAGGACATGGAATAAGTTCGAAGTTGTGGAGTTTGAAGTTACTGACGTCGGTTCAGGAGCCTGGTGATTGTCAGCTAGTGGTGTGGACTCTTAAGGTTTCTGTATCTTCTGTTTGAAGTGAGGAGAGAGCATGGGCTTGACGGTGAGAGTCTTTGATCATGGATGCTATTTACTTTTGGCAGCGCTCCACGTAAATGCACTCAGTGGTGGGGCGGACGAGGCTGAGTCCATCACATTATTTTTCTGTTCCTGGGCATTGGTGTTTCCATACCAGAATGTGGTGTAACCAGTGTGCATCTGTAGAAGTTTGACATGCCGAACCTGCGCAAACTGCGAAGAAGGTGGAGGCACCGTCTTTGTGATGACACTTATGTGCTGTTCGTTCGCCTTAAACTTGTGCGGTATCCCGACTTGGAAATAAATCACCGTTCTCCCTTTATCACCGGGTCCAAATCCCGGAGCTGCCGTCCGGACGGGAATTGAGGAAGACAGCCCTCTCAAGGTAACAAATTGTCTCAAAGCTTGTCTAAAACAAAGCAAATCAAAGCTTAAGTAGGACATGTTGCGGATGGATGAGAATACTGTAATGGACTAAACGATCGATATGGATGCGGCGAGCCGAACGGCTTGTTTCTGCCCTGTCCGCCTTTATGGTTTGGATGGTGCTCATGCTGCTAACCGTTGGAGGGCCTTTATGTGATAAGGTGGGCTTTGATGGTGGACCCAAATGCAAGACACAGGCACTGAAGTACTAGGAACAGGGCAGGACTAGCGTTAGGGACGTGACTGGATGCAGACTAGGAGCTGGGACAAGAACACAGACTTGTGCTAGGACATGGGCTAGGCAAGCAGGACCAGGACAAGGAACTGGGAACTAGGAGCCTTGGCTTGGACTCCGAGCCAGAGACGGGACAAAGACCCCCAAACCTGGGACTTGACTCGGGCTCGGACCCCGGAACTAGGCAAGGACATGACATGGCTACAGGACTGGACATGGCTTGGGTTCCTCGAGGCGAGGACATGATGAGGCTTGGGTTCGGACTCCGATCCAGAGACTGGACAGGGACCCAGAACCTGGGTCTTGACTCGGGCTCGGACTCCGGAACTAGGCTAAGACATGACGTGGTCTTGGTAGACAGGACTAGGCGAGGCTACCGGACAGGACAAGGGGCACATGGACAGGACGAGAACACGAAGCCTCGACTTGGTACTTAGGAACAGCCGAGCCTTGGATTTGGGACGACAGGAACCGCGGAACTTTGGACTTGGGATGACAGGAACGCAGAACACAGAGCATTGGTCTTAAGGAGGACAGGAACACAAAGCCTTGGTCTGGAGCACGGAGCCTTGGACTTGAGAGATGGGAACATGGAACACAGAGCCGGGACCCCTCCTTGGGAACAGGACGTAGGGCCGGGACTCATACACAGAATGCTGAACACGACAAGACGGTGCCCAACACTAGGTAGCAGCAAACGGCCGGACCTACCTAGCGAAGGTGTGGACACAGACAGTTCCAACTCAACGATAGACAGTTCCTTATCTTGACACGGCAAGGCTCCAGTCCCGCTCTGGTGGTTGACAAAGTTGCAGGCAAGGCTCCAGAAGGAAGGGAAAGGGAAGGGAACAATCCAGCCTCAGAGTAACAGCAAAGACAGCCTGGCTTACCCAATGGAGGCAAGGACAGGAAGGGACAGATCCAACCGCAGGGTAACGGCAAAGAGACGTCCCGTCCACAGAGGCGAGGACGGGATACGGCCAAGACGAACCAGCACCCACACTCAAACCCAGGGCCACTTATCTTCGCAGCCCCAAGATGAGCATCAGGTGCCTATGATTAAGCCCAGTTGAAACAAGGGACAGCCGGAAGACCCGGAGTCCGGAGTCCACGAATCGGACCGTGAACTGGAATGCCGATTTCACGGACTGGACCATAACATTTTATTTCAAAAATAAACATTATTCATAATAAAATGAACAATTACACGGTGCAAAAACTTTACATTCTTAGTGTTATTTGATCAATGTGTTCTGTGGTGTTAACAATAGTGTTTTTCTAATCTTCACCACGTTTCCTAGTAACCAGCTACACCTCAAACAAATTTAATGAAACGTCACTCCACTGGATTTTAATTGTCATCTACGCAAGAAATTTTGCAGATGCTGTGAATCCAAAGCAACAGACAGACACACAGACACTCACACTCGCACACACACAGACACACACACACTCACTCACTCACACACACACTCACAGTCACACACACACACATTCACAGTCACACAGACACTCACACTCGCACACAGACACACACACACACACAGTCACACACACACAGACACACACTCACAGTCACACACACACACACACTCACAGTCACACAGACACTCACACTCGCACACAGACACACACACACACTCACTCACTCACTCACACACAGACACTCACAGTCACACACACTCTCACTCATACACACTCACAGTCACACACACAGACACACTCACAGTCACACAGACACACTCACTCGCTCACACACAGACATACACACACTCTCACTCACTCACTCTCACACACACACTCATACACACACAGTCACACTCACAGTCACACAGACACTCACACACAGTCACACACACACTCTCACTCACTCACACACACACTCATACACACAGCGCTGGAGGAACTCGGCACGTCAGGCAGCATCAATGGAAATGAATAATTAGCCGACGTTTCAGGCTGAGACTCTTCTGTATGGCGATTGGCTAGAACCGCGGGAAACCGCCCCCTGCGGAAAAGGCTGGTTGGTAGAGAACGCTGATTGGCCAGAAACGCTGTCAATCAGAGGTCGCGCCGGGCGAGTGAACATCAACATCCGTTCTCGGGTGTCAGATTGGTGCCGCAGTCAGTATGGCCGCTTGGAGCTTCGCAAGTTAGTCTCATTTACCGTCGGGAGACAATGGGCGCCGGTGAGCAGGGCGTGGGTGTATTGACGTTGATGCTGATTCTCGCAGAAGTGACCGCACAAGGTGAGTGTACGGCGGGCTGTCGAGGGAGGGAGGCGAGTAGCACACCGCAGAGGAGTTCTGTCGGTGGATCGTGCCCTGGGCATCGTATTGCGGAAGTTTTCTTCCTTTCTGTGGTGGTTCACACACAATACAGGTTCATCTGAAACGCAATTGTTCTGCAGGTATGACTCAGGAGGTCAGGTACCAACAATGCTTCTGGTGAGTTCTGATGAGGTGTTTCAACACCGTAAGATATGGGAGCAGAATTAGGCCATTCGATTATAGCTGATTTACTGTTCTCTGTTCCACTCTCCCGCCTTCTTCCCGTGACTGCTGACACCCTTAGTAATCAAGAACCTATCAACCTCTGCTTTCAATATACCCAACAACCTCCATAGCCATCTGTGGGAGTAAATGCCACAGACTCGCCACCCTTGACTAAAAAAATTCCTCGTCTTCTGCTGCTTGACCAATTGAGTGTTTCTAACTGTTTCTGATTTGGTTTCAGGTTTCCAAAAGCAACACTTTAGATTATTTTTTAAATTTTGTGTGTTGGAGATGCCTTCTTTTGCATCAAACATTGCAGTAAGTCCACATCTACATGAAACAAAAACAGAGCAGCGCAGTACCCCCTGATTTCCCAGCTAGTATCATTCCTGTTAATCTGATTATCATCTCTTTGTTTTGTGTGCAATCTTAACTGGCAGATTTTACAACTCAGCAGGCTCTAAAACTACTTCCATAGCTGTAAATACTCGGGGACATAAAAGTGTGTCCATTTTTTATCTGTGTTTTAATGGGTCCATGCTTGCTTCAAATTTTCAATAATTATTGAGTTCCCAGTTCAGATTTGGCATTTGGATATCCTTTCCATTCCAATGACCAGGTTTTGAATCGTTGAGAGAAATACATAGCAATTTAAGGAACCTTTCATAACAGGAAAAAGATCTTTTTAACTAATTAAATATTTTGAAGCTTAAATAATTATGTATTCAGACTGCTCAATTCTCAACTTTGATCTGAAGGACAAAGCTAAATCAAGAATATCTATAGAATATTCTATAAAAACTGGTATTGAGAATTTAAAAGGCAGTGTCACTTAAAGGCAGAGGTGATGAGATCATGCAAATAGGCTTTCACAGGAAGTAGTAATCAACAATCCAGCTATGAGCTGAAAAAAAAAACAGAAATAAGCAGAATATGTGGATTGAGGCTTTGTTCAATTGTAGCATTTGTTTCTCAGTTTATTTTGAATTCAGCTGTTAATTTTTCTTTGCTAATTGTGATCCTTAAACAGGGAGCTGATAGACTCATAACATACTGTATGTATCACTACCTTCACCCCATACTCATCAAAAAAATATTTTTAACTGGCCTAGTGGCATCATTTTGTGCTCTTAACAGTGGTGTAGTAGCAAAACTAATCCAAAATCAAAACAAAACAATTGCCATTTGCCTGCGACCGTACAGACTGTTAGACTTGAGTGACGCGCCCACAGCACCAATGATTGCTTCAAAAGTTGAACCCTTTATTTGGTCTTTTATTAGCAATTAGCAAACACTGAGCATTATCTCAGTCGTCTGCAAAAGATATGACCTCCGTCAGCCCCAAGCTACAAACTGCAACGAAATAAAGCAAGAATATGTAACTTATTCCTTTTGCTTTTGCAGCGCTCTCCACTTACGTGACTGGTTATCATAATAATCATGGTAAATATGCAGCACAGAATACAAAACAGATAGAGAATGGATACATGGTTCCTACATTCTTTCCCCCTAATTATTATGCTATAATAATTACTACTACATTGTACCAAGACATAGGAGACATGAAATCTCAACATTGTCCTCTTTTGGTAAGCATTCTGAACGGGACTGTGATCTTCTCCTGACAAACCCAGGTCTTGACTGCATTCAGGAAAATCTGTCTTGAATCGCTGCTGCCAAAACTCACTCAACCGCAAAACTGAAGCCCCGTTAGCTTGTCAGCTCTGGCCGAGCGTAGTCTCTTCCGTCACCGTGGTCTCCTTTCAACGGTTTTAGGTTTGATTGCACAGGGTTCATCATTAAAACTGCTTCAGTGCCTTAGGCACATTCACCCCCATCATCAGCTCAATTTCCGGTAAATAACCATGCTTCAGGTGAGATCATTCCTGAAGATCTCTGATGAGCAATATTCCCTTTGTAGACAGGCATACGTTCATGTGTATAGATATCAGGCAGTTCACAATAGTTTAAGCCAGCCACCTCCAACCCTGAAAAGACGGAGCTACTCACAATCTTCTCTTCATCTATAATACGTAAGACAATACTTGTTCCTCTTCCTGTCAGGTTGAGCTTGTTCATGAGCCTCACTGTGCAGAACACTGCCGTACGTCTTTGATCTTGGAATGCATAAGTAATCACTGTCTTGTTACCCTTCTTAGACTTCACCTGAACTGGAAGTCACCAACCCCAGTAAGACCATTAGGCACCAGAGCAGTACTCACCGCTGTGTTCGATTCATTCATAGCTTGTTCTGCATCTTCACCCTTTTCATCAGCTCCAGGCTGAGTTTCACTTTCCACAGTAGCCACAGTAGTGGCAAAGCTGCTTCCTTTAGTTTGAGAATGAATTTGTGACCCAGTTTTGTTCTCACCTTTGCTTACTGCCGACGATGCAGCATTGTATGGCTTTCCAAACACTGGGTGTGTAGCAATCTTTATTTGCCTTTCAATAAAATCAACAATGTCTAGTGAGAGTGACCTTATGGTCGTGCCTCTCTTGCAGTTTATATACCATCAATTTCCATTCTTTCCAAAATTTATCAGGCAAATTATGTGCAATAATCTTCATATTAGCAGGCATGTTCAACTCGTGCATGGTCTGCATGCCTTCCATGGCATTGCAACAACTTCTTAAAAATAAAGAGTGTACTCCTGGAGTTTTCACGTCTTCTGGTTTGATATGTGGCTGAGAAAGAGCCTTATACATGTAAGCCGTAGCAGTTCTGTGCTCATCACCAAAATGTTCCTGTAGTAAAGCTTGGGCCTTTAGATATGCTTGCTCCAGGCCGGTCAGCTGACAACTTTTGGCAAGCTCTCTAGGGTAACCTCCAGTGAACTGTTCGGGAAAATAGAAACGGTCACTATAATTATTGATCACACCCTGTTCTACCCTTTGGGGTTCAAAACCGTGTCTCAGAGACATTTGCTCCACAGATGTATCCATATTGACATTAAGTATGCTGGATTTTCTCTGTTCTATATCAACATTGGAACTCTCACCATAGAACTGCTCTGCTCCAGCATGTTTAGCACTCACAGCACTTGGCATTTTAACTCTGGACATCTTGGCTGCAATTCCTCCCGTAACTTAAGTGCTCCATTTTTCTTTAAAGTTGATCTGCCTTTTCCTCCAAGACATGTTTGTCTCTCAGTATTTGTCATCTTGCATGTAACTATGTAACTCCTTTAAATCCCATTCTAATACATCCCATAAGCTCACAACAATGCAGTATGTATCACTACATTCACCCCACACATTTTTAGTGTTTTTCACTGGCCGAGTGGTCTAACACTTCCTGTGCTGTAACAGAGGTGTAATCCAAAATCAAAACAAAACAATTGCTGCTTGCCTGCGACCATACGGACTGTTATACCTGCATGACGCACCCACTGCTCCAATGATTACCCCAAAAGTTGAATCCTTTATTCGATCCTTTATTAGCAATGAGCAAACATAACAATTAAGCATTATTGAGCATTATCTCAGTGTTCAGCAAGAGATATGACCTCTGCCGGTCCCAAGCTACAAACTGCAACAAAATAAGCAAGAATCAGTGCCTCCGCTTTTACCACAGCCCCACTCGTGACTAGTTACCATAACAATCATAGTAACTGCACAACACAGAATACAAAGCAGATGGAGAAACGGATACGTGGCTCCTACAAGTGACATGATCTAAAGGTTGAATATAGTGACCCATACATTGTTTTATCTTCTGGAATGAAGTTTTGAATTAGCACAGATGTAGGTAGGAAGCTTTGCAGTGGATTTTGATTATCGATATTGCATTAATAAAAATTTATATGATGTTGGATGCCATTGTGTACGAGATAGTTTGTTACCTTTCACCCCAAACATGATCCAAAGTCAAATTTTTCAAAACATTATTATTTCTCAGGAGGTGGATGTCTTTGGCAATGGTGGCATTCATTGTTAATTCCTGAATTGGGAAGACTGTTAAAAGTCCACCAGATAAATGGGCGTTGAATCACAGAGTGGTAGTTTAGGAATGGTGTATTTTCTTCCCTGAGGATATAAGCAGACCATATATTCTTTAGTTTAATGGCTATCTTTACTGAGATCATGTTTATTTCATTCCAAAACTTATTAAATTACTTGAACTAAAAGTTCTCAGCTGTTTTCAGCAGCATTAAACACATTTCTACATCATTGATGTAGAGTTTTGGCTGCTGTTCTAAAAACCTAACTACATTTCCCACAGATTGAATATTAACTACATAAAAATATTGATGATGTATTGTTTATCTTTGAGCCCAGTTTCTAATCAAAAGCATTTTTATATTTATAGCTGCAGTCCAAAGAGATGCTGATGCTTCAAAAGTTTTGACTACTGAGAGGAATGAAGTAATTTCTAATTCAGTCAGTGATGCTCAACTTGAAGAAACAGATGGACAGACTAAAGGGAAAGCCCACTTTCCAACAGCAGAAATGGCTGATGCAGTCCTGGGAAGTGGAATTACCTCAAATGAAAAGGCTTTACTGTCTCTAATGCAGAATATTAGAAGTGAACACTCTTCATTTGAAGGCAGAGATGCTCTCTGTACTGGTCCAAGTGGAGAAAAGGGAGAATGTAGTGTTTTGAAGGAAATGTTTCCTTCCTTTTCATATATCTCGTCCAGTAGTCAGGAGGGAGAGCTACTTGAAAAGAAAGCCACAAATGTCATGGAACCAGCAAGGACTGAAAGCACAGCAGTGGAAGAGTCAAATGTCACTGGAATAGCCAAAGCACCAAAAGTAAACTGTGAAGAAAGAAATATCACTGGATTAGATGGCTTTATCGTACAAATCCTTAATGGCTCACAAGTAAGGCGGATTGTCACTTAATTATATTTGATGTATTTGCTGTTAGATAAATTCAGCACAGGCAGCTGGATAACACCCACAGGGGTGTGTGATTTCATGTATGTAATAGCTTTCAGCCTATAAATTGTCTTTGTAAATAAGTTATTTTAACCTTTACAGTTTAAAATCTAGAAATGTGCCTCTGCTAGTTTCTCTTTTCTGCACATATTCTCTGCCAAACAAAAGAATGGGGTGGAAATTTGGATTTTTAACTGTTTTTATTTTGCCCTTTCCTGTTTGCAAGCATTTGGTCCCAGCTTAGCTATGCTGTAAGACTGGAAATTACAGACACTTGTACTACTTTGGTGTAGTTTGTTGAAGCTTGACTATTTTTAATTTGTGATTTATTTGCATGGCTTTTGCCCATATGCACATGTATTTGATACCATTACACAGTAGTTTACTGTAGGGTTATACTTGTTTTCCCCAGTGAATCTGTGTCATTGGTAGTGTCACTGAAGACATCAAAGTAAAGTGCAGCAGTTTTTCAGTAGCTGGGGACTTTTTAGATGAAGTTATCTGGTGTGTTTTGAAACTAGAAGGAAAGGAAGGAAATTCCTTACTAAGCTACTTGACTAAGGAAACTGTGCTACAGTGCTGCTTGGATCAGCGAATGAGGGCGCAACATCGCTGGGGTTAGCAGTAAACTAGACTTGGATTTTATGCAAAACTATCCAAATTTCAAGAACTGAACACTTTCTTTCTTGAGAAATTGTGCTCCAAAATGCTCTTGTGGGGAATTTAGAATAGTAATTAGTTGGTTACCTGATTTGTAGTAAATTAGACTTTTAAAGATGCCTGGTTTATTGGTCCATTGACTTTGACTTTGAAGTTTTACTGCTGACAGAAATAAAAGAGCAGAGTTTGTGCTTCAGATTTTGACATCCCCTCCAGCTTTTCAATTGCCCCAGATTCACTGCTTTTATGCAAGTTGTTGCTTGAATATTTGAACTACTCCCTACTGTTTAATTAGTGGAAACTGGAGCTGTCGTATTAAGCAACAAAAAAAAACTTCTTATTCCTCATTGATCTTGAGGAATTAATCTGCATTATGTTTCTATTAATCTCTGTACCTTCTTGTGGAATTACTTCCTAAATTAATTGGGAAAGTTTATAAACAGAGGAAAATTATTGGTGAAGAATTGTGTATTGCTGAGGGAGGGTATGTTCGTATCCTTTGATATTCAAGGTCCCCATTGAAGTCTGATCTTACCTGTGTGGCCAAGGACTGGTTGGCAAGTGTTTTCTCTCAGAGGGCTAAAAAGCAAATCATCCAGTGTTCATGATTTCTGAATTCTTTTTCTTTAGGAGTTTTATATTGTACAGATGGATCCTAAAATGATTTGTTTTTAAATTGTAAACAAATCTTATGATTCATCTTGATAAATTTTCATGATGTTTCCTTCTTAATAAAAGTAATTAAAATATGTTGTTGAAGCACAAATACGTAAAGCTTGAGGATCTTGTATTTTCTTTATCAGGATTGTGCTATACTGATATGTTGAAATTTATGGACTGTATCAATTTTCTCAGATTATTTGAAGTTTACTGCCGCATCAGAATCTTACAATCAGCTTTTATGAGCTTGTGTTTCAAGAGCTCATCGGTGAATTAATAAACACTACCTTCTTAACATAGTGAATACAGGCATCAAAGTGCTGTAGTATTGAGTAATGTAGAATTTTTAAAAAGTACTTTTCAATTAGTTTCTGTTTGTACTGATAGCTGATTATCACAAGTGCAAGTCATTCAGAATGCTAAGTATGATGTATGTGTATGAGTGCTTGCAAAGTCAGAATTTGAGCAGCTGTGATATCCTCTTACTCAGCGTCCTTCACTTGCTCACTGGGCTCAAATTAAGAAGGGCCATTTTCCTACGATAGGGATACTAGGTTAGAACAGATTGAAAAGTCTCAGATAGGAGAAGGGATCATGATTCATCAATGCTGTTGCTTCTGATATATTAACTTGCCAACTCGTACCTGCTAATTTATGTGACTGGTTTAATTAACTTGCAGCAGAAGTGTTGTAGAGTGAAATCAAAACAGAAAATGCTGGAGAAACTCAGCACGTCTGGCAGCATCTGTGGAAAGAGTCCTGGCAGGAAGCAACTCTTTCTACAGAAGCTGCTTGACATTCTGAGGTTTTCCAGCATATTCTGCTTCAATCTCTGATTTCCAGCAGTTGCAGTACTGTGGAGTAGCTGGTGTAACTTAGTGAGAGATCAACATTGTATGATGCTAAGACCACGTAATGCATCTGTAAAACCAGCCTATATTTCTTAAAAGGAAAGGTTAAATTAATCTATGCTGTACATAAGAATTACGATTATCATAAACTTCTACAGCATCCATTCTTTGTGTCACTTGCAAATTTACTAACCATTCTTTGTACATTTATATTCAAATTGTTTATTTACAGTGCCTATAAAAAGTATTCACTCCCCATAGAAATGTTCTTTTTTTATTGTTTTACAGCATTGAATCACAGTGGATTTAATTTGGCTTTTTTGACATTGATCAGCAGATAGAAGACTCTTCTGTGTCAAAGTGAAAACAGAACTCTACAAAGTGATCTAAAATAATTACAAATATAAAACACAAAATATTTGATTGTTTAAGTGTTCCCGCCCCTTTAATATGACACACCAAATCATCACTGCTGCAGCCAATTCGTTTTAGAAGGCACATAATTAGTTCAATGGAGATCTGTTTTTTTGGAGACCTGTGTGCAGTCATGGTGTGTCAATTGCTTGTAGTAAAAATACACCTGTATCTGGAAGATGCGACTGCTGATGAGTCAGTATCCTGGTAAAAAACTACACCATGAAAACAAAAGAACACTCCTAGCGATTCCATGAAAAGCACAAGTCAGGAGATAAATACAAGAAAATTTCCAAGTTACAGAATATCCTATGGAGTACCGTTAAGTTAATCATCAGGAAATGGAAAGAATACAGCACAACCGTAAATCTGCCTGGAGCAGGCCATCCTCAGAAACTGAGTGACTGTGCAAGAAGGGGACTAGTGAGCGAGGTCACCAAGAGAACTATGACAGCTCTGGAAGACTGTTGCCCAGATGCTTCACCAGTCACATCTCTATGGGAGAGTGGTGAAGAGAAAGCCTCTGTTGAAAACAAAAGCTCACATGAAATCTCAACTAGAGTTTGCCAGAAGGCATGTGGTAGACTCTGGAGTCAGCTGGTAGATGGGGCTATGGTCTGATGAAACCAAACTTGAGTTTTCTGGCCATCAAATCAAATGCTGTGTTTGGCATAAGCCAAACACCACACATCATCAAAACCACACCATCCCTACTGTGAAGCACGGTGGTGGCTGAATTGTTCTGTGGGGATGCTTTACTGCAGCAGGCCCTGGAAGGCTTGGAAAGATAGAGGGTAAAATGTCTGTAGCACAGCACAGGGAAATCCTGGAGGAAAACCTGATGCGGTCTGCAAGAGATCTGCGACTTAGAAGATTTGTTTTCCGCAAGATATTAACCCCAAGCATAAAGCCTAAAGCTGCACAAGAATGGTTTAAAAACAACAAAGTTACTAACCTGGAGTGGCCAATTCAGAGTCCAGACCTCAATCTAATTGAAAATTTGTGGCTGGACTTGAAAAGAGCTGTTCACTCATGATCCCCATGCTATCTGACAGAGCTTAAGGAGTTTTGTAAAGAAGAATGGGGAAAAATTGCTGTGTCCAGATGTGCAAAGATGATAGAGACTCAAGGCTGTAATTCCTACCAAGGGTGCATCTACTAAATACCGAGGGGGTAAATATTTATGCAATCAATTATTTTGTGTTTTATATTTGTAATTAATTTAGATCACTTTGTAGAGATCTGTTTTCACTTTGACGCGAAAGAGTCTTTTTCTCTTGATCAGTGTCAAAGAAGCCAAATTAAATCCACGGGTTTAATGTTGTAAAGCAATAAAACATGAAAACTTCCAAGGGCAATGAATACTTTCTATAGGCACTGTAAATTGCAAACTACAAAGGTCCTAGTGCTGACCGCTGTCCACACCTCTACAGTAAGGCCTCCAGTCTGAGAAACAATGCTTGAACATCATCCTCTGCTTCCCAGTACTAAACCAATTTGAATCCAATCCACTACCTTCCCCTGGATCCCATGCAATCAATGATCCTGCCATGAGGGATCTTGTCAAATGTCTTGTGAAAGTCCATATGCACTGCCACTCTGGCTGAAAGACCTCCGACATCATTACCATTATCCTGAGGAGATCTGGTCCGTGTCTCCTACCTGGATGAAGGGCACTCCAGCCCAATTTCACACCACCTGGGAAGCTGACATTTCTTGGGTATCTGATGATAGAGTGAAAGAAGAATAGTGGTTGTGGGAAGCAGTGCAATTCAGAGAAATAACATGGTCATGAGAGAACACCAACATCCTGAAGTCCATTCATGGCTGTGTCCTTGGCAACAGGCACACTGAGTGCTGTTTCCAAGGGTAGCATGATAAGCCAGTTATACCTATCACTCACCATTTAACAGCTCCATGCCTATTTTATTTACACTGAGGGACGTGTGTCAAGGTGTGCCACAGTGTGCTTGGATTACATAGAAACATAGAAACATAGAAAATAGGTGCAGGAGTAGGCCATTCGGCCCTTCGAGCCTGCACCGCCATTTATTATGATCATGGCTGATCATCCAACTCAGAACCCCGCCCCAGCCTTCCCTCCATACCCCCAACCCCTGTAGCCACGAGGGCCATATCTAACTCCCTCTTAAACATAGCCAATGAACTGGCCTCAACAGTTTGCTGTGGCAGAGAATTCCACAGATTCACCACTCTCTGTGTGAAGAAGTTTTTCCTAATCTCGGTCCTAAAAGGCTTCCCCTCTATCCTCAAACTGTGACCCCTTGTTCTGGACTTCCCCAACATCGGGAGCAATCTTCCTGCATCTAGCCTGTCCAATCCCTTTAGGATCTTATAGGTTTCAATCAGATCCCCCCTCAATCTTCTAAATTCCAACGAGTACAAGCCCAGTTCATCCAGTCTTTCTTCATATGAAAGTCCTGCCATCCCAGGAATCAATCTGGTGAACCTTCTTTGTACTCCCTCTATGGCAAAGATGTCTTTCCTCAGATTAGGGGACCAAAACTGCACACAATACTCCAGGTGTGGTCTCACCAAGGCCTTGTACAACTGCAGTAGTACCTCCCTGCTCCTGTACTCGAATCCTCTCGCTATAAATGCCAGCATACCATTCGCCTTTTTCACCGCCTGCTGTACCTGCATGCCCACTTTCAATGACTGGTGTATAATGACACCCAGGTCTTGTTGCACCTCCCCTTTTCCTAATCGGCCACCATTCAGATAATAATCTGTTTTCCTATTTTTGCCACCAAGGTGGATAACTTCACATTTATCCACATTAAATTGCATCTGCCATGAGTTTGCCCACTCACCCAACCTATCCAAGTCACCCTGCATCCTCTTAGCATCCTCCTCACTGCTAACACTGCCGCCCAGCTTCGTGTCATCCGCAAACTTGGAGATGCTGCATTTAATTCCCTCATCCAAGTCATTAATATATATTGTAAACAACTGGGGTCCCAGCACTGAGCCTTGTGGTACCCCACTAGTCACCGCCTGCCATTCTGAAAAGGTCCCGTTTATTCCCACTCTTTGCTTCCTGTCTGCTAACCAATTCTCCACCCACACCAATACCTTACCCCCAATACCGTGTGCTTTAAGTTTGCACACTAATCTCCTGTGTGGGACCTTGTCAAAAGCCTTTTGAAAATCCAAATATACCACATCCACTGGTTCTCCCCTATCCACTCTACTAGTTACATCCTCAAAAAATTCTATGAGATTCGTCAGACATGATTTTCCTTTCACAAATCCATGCTGACTTTGTCCGATCATTTCTCTGCTTTCCAAATGTGCTGTTATCACATCCTTGATAACTGACTCCAGCAGTTTCCCCACCACCGACGTTAGGCTAACCGGTCTATAATTCCCCGGTTTCTCTCTTCCCTCCTTTTTTAAAAATTGGGGTTACATTAGCCACCCTCCAAACCTCAGGAACTAGTCCAGAATCTAACGAGTTTTGAAAAATTATCACTAATGCATCCACTATTTCTTGGGCTACTTCCTTAAGCACTCTAGGATGCAGACCATCTGGCCCTGGGGATTTATCTGCCTTCAATCCCTTCAATTTACCTAACACCACTTCCCTACTAACATGTATTTCACTCAGTTCCTCCATCTCACTGGACCCTCTGTCCCGTACTATTTCTGGAAGATTATTTATGTCCTCCTTAGTGAAGACAGAACCAAAGTAATTATTCAATTGGTCTGCCATGTCCTTGCTCCCCATAATCAATTCACCTGTTTCTGTCTGCAGGGGACCTACATTTGTCTTTACCAGTCTTTTCCTTTTTACATATCTATAAAAGCTTTTACAGTCCGTTTTTATGTTCTCTGCCAGTTTTCTCTCATAATCTTTTTTCCCCTTCCTAATTAAGCCCTTTGTCCTCCTCTGCTGAACTCTGAATTTCTCCCAGTCCTCAGGTGAGCCACTTTCTCTGGCTAATTTGTATGCTACTTCTTTGGAATTGATACTATCCCTAATTTCTCTTGTCAGCCACGGGTGCACTACCTTCCTTGATTTATTCTTTTGCCAAACTGGGATGAACAATTGTTGTAGTTCATCCATGCAACCTATAAATGCTTGCTATTACACACTGGATAGTGCGAGCTGTAAAGTGCAAATGTGAGAACTGTAATGGCATTAGAGGCACAAAGGAGATGATGACCTACAAATATTGGTTCCTTACCTTGATTAACAGTAATTGGTGATAGCCTGGAGATCAAGGGGTTGTGGATGGCATGGGTGGCCTCGAGCATTTTACAGATTGCACTCACTGAATTTAACCACACTGAAATTATTGATCTTCTTGGTGCATTGCTTTCAGCTCAGACTTGACCCCAGGCACTGTCTATTATGGCTATCCAAACTCATTGGATTCTAAAAGGTAGTGCGAGGATCCCTGGTCCCTTGTTAATAAAACACAACTCTCCTCCTCATCACCAATACCTTCAATGTCTTGCTTGAAAATCTCATGGCCAGCTGTCCCCAACATTTTGTCATGCATCAAAATGTCCCAGTTAATGGAGAGTTAGATCTGATTAATGTCATTCTACATGGCATGAGAAGTCACGTCTGACAAATTTCAGAAATCTTTGAAGAAGTAACCAAAAGGGTAAATGATGTTAAGTAGTGGATTTTGCCCGTATGGACTTTAACAAGACATTTGACGAGGTCCCTCATGGCAGGATCATTGATTACATGGGATCTAGGGGAAGATAGCAGATTGGATTCGTAATTGGCTCTGTACTGGGAAGTAGAGGATGAATTTTGAGGGTTGTTTTTCAGACTGGAGAGACCTTATTCTAGTGGTGTGGATAGGGTTCAGCACTGGGACCTTTGTAGTTTGCAATTTATATAAATAATTTGGATGTAAATATGTTGGCACGTGGCTAAGTGGTTAAGGCCTTCGTCTAGTGATCTGAGGATCGCTAGTTCGAGCCTTGGCTGAGGCAGTGTGTTGTATCCTTGAGCAAGGCACTTAACCATACATTGCTCTGCGACGACACTGGTGCCAAGCTGTATGGGTCCTAATGACCTTCCCTTGGACAACATCGGTGGCGTGGAGAGGGGAGACTTGCAGCATGGGCAACTGCCGGTCTTCCATACAACCTTGCCCAGGCCTGCGCCCTGGAAACCTTCCAAGGCGCAAATCCATGGTCTCAGGAGATAACGGATAACTATTTTCAGATGACACAAAGAACAGACGCTGTAGAAGTTTATGATAATTGTAATTCTTATGTACAATATAGATTCAACAAACCTTTCCTTTTTTTGCAAATAGTTTCTGTTTGAAATGAGTTTCATGGCTATAGTTTTCTTTCTAGACACTTATAATTTACACTTGTTTCAGACAGAGGGTGACTTTAGGGCCAGATTCCAGTGATGAGTCCTTTCTGAAGTGTAGAATTATATTGAAGTTTAGAATTTCACTGAGCCTTCAGAAAATCCAGTAACACTTAGTGAATATGACGACACTTTTCTTCTCTTTCTCTCTTGTGCCAGTCTGGAGAGATGATTTGGAGAATGAGAAAAACTCCCAGTCATGCTGGATTATTGGCGGATTGCCTCTTGATGTTTCTGTGTCTGTGGTTAGCCATTTTGGAGATGAGACTTGATGTCAAGGCAGAGTCCTTCAGTTGTCACACCACTTCCCGTGGACTTTGGCAATTTTAAAGGACTTCAGGAATCAATTCAGTAATTGCCGATTTTATTTCCATCAGCTATGGATTGATCCCTTAAGTAGATATAACAGATTTCAGTTTCCTTGTGCTTGGGTATGCACTTCAAATGATAGTTAACTAGAGCACGAATTAGTTTGTAAATGAAGTACTATATTTTCCTGACAAAGGGTCTCGACCCGAAACGTCGACTGTACTTCTTCCGATAAATGCTGCCTGGCCTGCTGTGTTCCACCAGCATTTTGTGTGTGTTACTATACTTTTCTTACTCATTGAGTATGTTTCTTTTTCAAAAAGCCCCTGAAGGTATACAAATATTAATGTTGAATGTAATCTTTTCAAACAGAATGTTCTACTTTTTCTGATTAGTCTGATATTGCATTACGTCCAATAAAATATATATATGTAATTACAGGACCTCATGGAATTTCTGAATGCCAACGGCAGTGACTGTTCTGTAGTCCTGTTCTACACACCATGGTGTCGATTCTCTGCAGACCTTGGTCCACATTTCAACGCATTACCACGTGCTTTTCCTTCCCTACAATTTCTGGCACTGGATGCATCTCAGCACAGCAGGTATATACAGCAACATGTATTGTTGGAGATGGACAGAATTTTATAAAACTGATTAAGATAATCTTAATTCTCATGTACAACATTGCATTGCATACAATTTAAGTCAGTAATTGCTTATAATATGCAGATTCTGATTGTTCATGCTTCTAAATACTCTTTCAATATAAAATATGTAAAACACAGAATTCTTTGTTATTTGGCCATTTATGTTTAGCCTGATTTTTTTTGAACACCAGAAAAATCATGTTTATTTTTTCATTTTAGTGTGTCCTGGAATGAGGCCAGTTTTTTTCTGTCCAGTGTAGCATATAGTTGGGAATGTGTTTCAAGGCCATAACTGTGCTTCAAAATGTGACAAAGTAGGTTAAGTTAGATTTGCCGTGTAACTGTCTAATTTTAGTGAGGCATAACCTGAAGGAAAGATACAAATTTAAAGGTCTGATGTGCTCTCGGTCCACTCTTTTCCATTTCCTCATGGTATTATATACACTATAAATAAAAGCCTATGGAATAGGTTGGTTAATTCCTGAGCCCATCTGACATATGACACAAAAAGAAATACAGAAATAATTTGTTATATTTTCAGAGAAGTATAAGAAATCTAAGGAGTTTAAATCATAAGAGTAAAATTATCAGTTTTGTTTCTCAATTTTGCTCAGGGCTTTGAATTTGATTTCCAGCCTTGTCTTCATATTATTCATTCTGACTTTTTCCTTACCTTTTTAACTTCTGTTCTGGGATCGTAGATAAATATCCACCACAAGCCCTCAGCTACCTTGACCACACAAATATTGCCTCCCCACTAATTGTTTCCAGATTTCCCATGTCTGCAATATTTTGACCACATGTCACCCATCTCTCTTCTGACAAGGACTGTATTCAATTTGCTCAGTTCTTTTATCTCTATCGTCTGTTCTGATGCTCACATAATCTTTTCCCATGCTTGCTATGTGTTCTCGTTTTTCCTCAGCCTGGAATTTCCCTTCAGTGTCTTGCCAGCGTCACATTTAGTGGACCATCTTTTGTCAGAAGCAAGCACAATAATTCCTCCCTTTTCGTGTTTTGCAAGGATCATTCCATCCTCACAATGTGCTCTGTCCATCAGTCTATTCCTTCCTTCTTATGGGATAGCAAACAAAATATAATTAATTTTATCTCCTTTCTCATTAACCAAGGCTTCAGGCAAAGTGTTTTACTTGTACTACTTTCCAATTAGGATACTTTTTATTTTCAATTTCTCCTGTATTTTGTAGAAATTAAATGCAGATGGATAACTGTTTTTTGCTCTAGGTATACACTATATGAATATAACACATACACTTTGATGCTCAAAAACGGATCTACATCTTTGGATTAATTATTGCATTTGTTGCTTTTAAGTCTCTCTACCAGGTTTGGTACAGTTGCAGTTCCTAACATCCTGCTGTTTCAGGGTGTCAAGCCAATGGCAAGGTTTAACCATACAGACAGAACACTTTCAACCCTGAGGGCATTCATCTTTAATCAAACGGGTTAGTATAATTATGACTGTTATAAATCATGCATGAGTATTTACAGGTTATAATTTCAATGTAAATTTTGTATAAGAGCATAGTTTAAAATATGGATGTGGTTATGTCAAATAGTTTAAAGTATTATTGTAACTTCTAGGTTCAGAAGTGTCTTTGTTAATGAGCTGATGCATTGTATAAATCTTCTGCCCCAAGACCTTTTCTGGCACTAGCCTCGCCTAAGTTTGTTACAAAGTACAGCAAATAGGAGATCCTTTATGAACAATTAAAGGATCCTTTAAGAACAAATAAATTTTTCCCTCATCCCACATAATACCTTTCCTGTTACAAAGCAACTAAACTGATGGTCGGTAAACCGCTCCTTAGTGGCAAGGGAGGAAAGCTATCAGAGCTCGCAGTGGGATCTGGACCAGCTGGAATAATGGGCTACAAAGTGGCAGATGGAATTTAATGCAGACAAGTGCGAGGTATTGCACTTTGGTAAGACCAACTAGGGTAGGTCTTACACAGTGAATGGTAGGGCACTGGGTAGAAAAAAGGGATCAGAGAATGTTATTATTGTTCAGTCGTTAAGCCGAATCCGACTCTTCGTGACCTCACGGATTCCTGTACACCAAGCCCTCTTGTTAGAAGCTGCCTCTCTGGGATCCCCCAAGGTCAGGTACATTGAGTGATATTATCTATCCATCGTAGCCCCTGTCATCCTCTCCTTCTTTTACTTTCTGTTCTACCTATCATGAGAGTCTTCTCTAAGGAATCCTGTCTTCTCATGATGTGGCCAAAATATTTCAGCTTTTGTCTCATAACCAAGCCTCCTAGTGAGCAGTCTGGCTGTGTTTCTTCAAGTATTGACTTGTTGGAACTTCTTGCTATCCAACAAACTTTTAACACTTCCCTCCAGCATCCACGTTCAAAGGCGTCGATTCTTTTGTATTCTGCCTTACTAATAGTCCAGCTCTCACAGCCCTACCTCACAACTGGAAATACCATAGACCTGACTATACAGATCTTCGTAGACAATGTTATGTCTCTGGCCTTCAGTATTTTATCTAAATTTGCCATCGCTGCCCTCCTCAGAAGTAAGCGTTCATAATTCATTGAAAGTGGTGTCACAGGTTGATAGGGTCATAAAGAAAGCTTTTGGCATATTGCCGTCATAAATCAATGTACTGAGTACAGGAAACACACATCAAAGTTGCTGGTGAACGCAGCAGGCCAGGCAGGATCTGTAGGAAGAGGTGCAGTCGACGTTTCAGGCCGAGACCCTTCGTCAGGACAGGACTGAGTACAGGAGATGGGATGTTATGCTGAAGTTGCGTAAGATGTTGGTGAGGCCAAATTTGGAGTATTGTGTGCAGTCTCCTACAGGAAAGATATAAATAAGGTTGAAAGAGTACAGAAAAAAATTACGAGGATGTTGCTTGAACTGGAGGACCTGAGTTGTAAGAAAAGATTATAAGGTTAGAACTTTATTCCTTGGACCATAGAAGATTGAGAGAAGATTTGATAGAGGTTTACAAAATTATGAAGGGTATTGATAGGGTAAATGCAAGGAGACTTTTGCCACTAACGTTGGGTAGGACTACAACTGGAGGTCATGAGTTAAGGTTAAAAGGTGAAAAGTGTAAGAGGATCACAAGGGGAAACTTCTTCACTCGAAGAGGGCTGTGAGAGTGTGGAATGAGTTGCCAGCGCAAGTGGTGCATACAAGCCTAATTTCAACGTTTAAGAGAAGTTTGGTTAGGTACATGGATGGGAGAGGTATGGAGGGCTCTGGTCCCAGTGCAGGTCGATAGGACTAGGCAGTTTAAATGGTTCGCCAAGCACTAGACTAGCCAAAGGGCCTATTTCTGTGCTGTACTTTTCTATGACTATGACTTGCTTTGTACTGCCTGTTCATACAATAACTTCTTCCTTAAACCAGCTAACGTGTTAATGTTTAATTCCATTTACTGGTCTCTATAGTAAATTGGTATCAGAAAATAGCTTTGTACTCCTGAGAAGTAAAAAAGAACATTTGGTACAGTTTACAGATTCTCAGTTAAGATCTGTCTGTTATGCAAATATGCCGTAGAAATGTACTTTACAACAAATATGATCGCCTTTTCAGGTATTGAAGCAAATGGCACAGTTGAAGTAACAGAAGAAGATCTAATTGGTCCACTTCCCAGTGTTGCAGTGAGAGGCATTGACTGGCTGCTCGTCTTCTCTATAATGTTTGTCTGTAGTTTTCTAATTTATGGTACAGTTCAGTCAGATAGTATCAAATGGTTAATCCCAGGACAAGAGCATGAACACCAGGAATGAACTCTTACAACGAGCTAGTTACAACCTAGAGCAAAGAGCAGCTACACTGGTACTCCACACTATTTATGAATAAATGAGTTAGCTTTTTATCACGTTTCTGTTTTGTGTGGGAATTTATGTAAATATTTGTCACTGTGAATAAACTTAGTGTTTACCAAATGACTAATAGTTTGGTGAGTCGTACATTCATATGATTAATTTTTGTATGACAAATTTATTTGTGCAATATATAGAATGAATACCTAATGCCAGTTTTAACATGAAGTGTTTCAGATGGGATGCAAATTAGTAATAAGTATTGAAATTAATTATATTGAGGATGGAAAATTGAATCCTATTTAAAGCTGTACAATGGGCACTAACACATTTAATCTTGCGGTTAAGAATAAAACTAAATCCACTGGATTCTCAAAATCAAGATCAGCTGAGTTCCTCACACTTCAGAATTAGAATCAGTTTTAATATTACTGGCATATGTTGTGAAATATGGTGTTTTTGGCAGCAGTACATTGCAATACTTAATAAAAAACCTATACAATAAGAATTATATATACTGTATATATGTATATGTATATATATATATATATAAAGAACAATATATTTTACTGTCACTTATAGTTTTTTAAAATATATATATGAATAAGTACTGCAAAAAGAAAAAAATAGTGAGTGTACATGGTTTCATTGTCCATTCAGAACTCTGAAGGCAGTGGAGAAGAAGCTGTTCCTAAAACATTGAGGATGTGTCCTTAGACTCTTATACCTCCTCCGTGATGGTAGCAATGAGTAAAGGGCACATCCTGGGTGATAGGGGTCCTTAATGATGGATGCCACCTTTTTAAAGGCATCACCTTTCGAAGATGTCCTCAATGCTGGGGAAGCCAGTGTCCATGACAGGGCTGAGTTTACAATTTTCTGCAGCTTTTTCCGATCTTGTGCAGTGGCGACCAGATAGAATGCTCTCCATTGTACTTCTATAGAAATTTGTGAGAGTCTTTCATGACAAACCAGGTCTCCTCAGACTCCTGATGAAATGCAGCCGCTGCCATGCCTTCTTTGTAATTGCATCAATATGCTGGACCCAGAGAGATTGACACCCAGGAGCTCGAAGCTGCTTACCCTTTCCACAGCTGATCCCTCGATGAGGACTGGTGTGTGTTCCCTCGATTTTTCCTTCCTGAAATCCTCAATCAATCCCTCGGTCTTACTGAGATTGAGTGCAAGGTTGTTGTTGTGACACCACTCAACTAGCTGATCTATCTCACTCCTGTACTCCTCGTCACCACCTCGCCAACAATAATTGTGTCATCGGCAAATTTATAGAGCCATTTGAGCTTACCTAGCCATACAATCATGGGTGTAGGGCGGTGGGCTAAGCACACATCCCTAAGGTGCACCAGTGTTGGTAGTCAATGAGGAGGAGGTGTTATTTCTGATCTGCACTGACTGTGGTCTGCCAGTGAGGAAGTCAAAGATCCAGTTGCAGAGGAACATACAGAGACCAGGTTTGGGAGATTATTACTGAGAGTATGATAGTGTTGAATGCTGAGCTGTAATCAACAAGCAGCAGCGTGACGTGGGTATTGCTCTTGTGTGGAGAGCCAGTGAGATTGCATCCACTGTAGATCTGTAGATAGGCA
The DNA here is from genome assembly GCF_963921235.1 of Mobula hypostoma. Taxonomy (NCBI): domain Eukaryota; kingdom Metazoa; phylum Chordata; class Chondrichthyes; order Myliobatiformes; family Myliobatidae; genus Mobula; species Mobula hypostoma. The sequence continues at coordinate 39,937,211 of NC_086103.1, forward strand.
AATTGGAATGGGTTGAGGTCCTTGCTTGGGCAGGAATTGATTCTAGCTATGATCATACTCTCAAAACACTTCATCACAGTAGGTGTGAGTGCAAGTGGGCGATAGTCATTGATGCAGCTCACCCTGCTCTTCCTGGGCCCTTTTGAACCAGGTGGGAATGCATTGGTTGTGTTTGTTCCCTGCTGAAGAGAGAGAGAGAGAGAGAGAGAGAGAGAGGGAGTAAAAGATAAATAATTCTAGAATTGTTTGAAGAATGCCATGCACAGATCAGAACATTGATAAGAATGCAAAATGTCAGAGTAATCTAGTGAAAAATATAAAAGCAGTTTGTGAAAAGGAAAAAAAAATTGGCAAAGTTAGAGTCCTTTAAAGATTGAGAACGGGGAAATTGTATTGGTGAATAAAAATATTGAAAAGAAACAAGTATTTTGTGCTATCTTCATAGAAGAAAGTGCAGAGCAAATGAGCATTGTAACATATTAGTATTAGAGAAATTAATTGGACTGGAAAACGATATACACTCAAAACCTGAAGAACTGCCTTTAAGGTAAAATGCTGTAAGATGGTGCCAAGCTGCGCTCTCTGTCGAGACTTTGGCTCAGACTTGCTTGTATTTTAAGTTTGTAGAGATGGTTTTGGGGACAGAGATGGGAGTTGGGATCAGATTTGGGTTTAGAGACAAGAATATGGAAGAGTCGGAAACCGGGCCTCTGATCCACGCTCTGCATTCTGAGTTCTGCAATGTGGACACGGTGAAGGAAGATGTCAGAGTCCAGGCCTCCACACTGCACTTGAAAGCAAGTGACATGGATGGGTGATGATGGACATCAGAGTCCAGCCCTCCACAACGTGTTCAATGGCAAGCAATGTGGATGGTTGATGAGGGACATCCCTCCACAGTGCGCCTAAAGGCAAGCAACTAGGACGGGTGATATAGGCTGTTGGGCTGTCCCAGGTTGGTGGGTCCTTGGAGCAGATAGCCATGCAAGCAGGAGGTACTAGGTGCAACCAGAGTTTGAGCCTGGAGTTTAGGGCCCTGTTTTCCCTCTATACTTCCCTCCAATCAGCTTAAAATTATGACCCCTCGTAATACTTTGGTGATCGTGGAGACGGTCACTGAATATCATCAAGAAAGGAAAAGAGTGCAGGTAATTATTGCTGAAATAAAATATCAGCCATGATTTTATTGAATGGTAGAACATACATGCCTACTGCTATATTTTTTGGTTCCTTGGGCTTGTATGTTTTTTTTTAATATAAGTAAAACTATTTTTCCAGAATCTTAAATTTTGTTGAAGACATAAAATGAGAAAATTTAGTAAGTAGTAATGTGGGAAGGTGTGCAAAGATGACATGGGTGAAATAGGCAGACATGTGACACATTGAATTTAATACGTAAAAAGGTGAGGTGGCAGAATGAGCAGAGGCATAATTTTTGAGCCCAAAGAATCTCAAATTATGCCCCAGAGGAGGCATAACTGCAGATGCAGGGAAGGGTGGCATTACCACTGTGGGGTACTGGTAGGGTCAGGGACACATGAGACATTGGTGAGCCTACAGGCACCGCAAACTGTGGATGAAGTACATAAGAAACAGGATGAGGAGTAGGCCAGCTGGCCTGTCAAGCCTGCTCTGCCATTCAATAAACCATGGCTGATCTGGCCACCGACTCATCCCCACTTACCTGCCTTTCCCCCAAAACCCTTAATTCCCCTACTAGGCAAAATTTATGAGGACAAAGTGAAAAACTTGAAGGGATGTTTGAATCCAACACATCAATGACTACAAGTTCCGCACATCCAATCAAAAACTAGGGGGAGTAATTGCCGTCCTGCTAAAAACTGGCAAGGGGGTGCAATTTCTAGGCTTCTCAGGATGTTGTGGCATTTCCAAGTGTGAGAATGGCTGATGAGAGAGTTCAGGTGACATTCAAGCAATTGAGCTATGACTGTTTGGGGTAGAATTGCTGAGTTCAGGCATTGGGCTGACACAAGAGGTTTTTCATGGTGGCATCCTTCTCTATCTCCACAATATTTGTCATCTGATCACTGAAGTGTAGATTCCTGGGTTTCAAGACCAGAATTATGAGAATAACTGAAAGAACTGTGGGGTACTCCGGAGGATGGGATTATGCAAGAAGATAGAATTAACAGTATTTACTGCATTTTGGTGTTTACAATAAATGGTTTTCCAATAAAAATTATAATTGCTACAATTAAAGGGGCAACTGGTATGAGCATTTGTGCAGTGCAGCCCCTTTTGACGGTCGCAATACCATTCTGAAAGTATGTTCAGGAGAGGAGTTTCAGATTCTCAGTGAAATGTTATATGTAGTCCAGTATAAGGAAGTAGAATCACAGGTACCACTGATCAAAATTCGAAGTAGATTTATTATCAAAGTACATACATGTCACCATATACAACCGTGAGACTCATTTTCTTTCAGGTATACTCAATAAATCCGTAAAAGAATAATAACCATAATAGAATCAATAAAAGACCACACCAACTAAGCATTCAACTCATGTGCAAAAGACAACAAACTGCAAATACAAAAAGAAATAATAATAATAAACAAACAAGCAATAAATATTGAGAACATGAGATGAAGAGTCCTTGAAAGTGAGCCCATACGTTATAGGAACATTTCAGTGATGGGACATCTGAAGTTGAGTGAAGTTGTCCCCTTTGGTTCGAGAGCCTAATGGTTGAGGGGTAATAACTGTTCCTGAACCTGAACCACATCTAATTACACGGAATCTATTTTGTTTTGTTTATTTAATGAGATACAGCACAGAATAGGCCCTTCTGGCCCTTCGAACTATGCCACTCAGCAACCCCTGATTTAACTGTAGCCTAATCATGGGACAATTTACAATGAGTTGGTGCGCCTTCGGAATATGGGAGAAAACCTGAGGAAACCCATGTATTTCATGGGGAAGGCATACAGACTCCTCACAGATGACGCCAGAATTGAACTCTGAACTCTGACACCCCAGCCTGTAATAGTATTGCGCTAACCATTACGCTACCGTGGTGCCCTGATACTGATGGGAAGAACAAGCTATGGGCATTCATTTGAGCAATTCATTGTTCTGATGCAGCACCTGTGGCCCCTAGAGGAGTTTTTAGGTCAGTGCAAACACCTTTTCTCTGACTTGCCCAGCAGCACGATTGGGTGCAAGGTTCATCCTTGCATATGTTTGGGAGCCAAATGCATCTGTCGTTGTTTGAAAAAATGTTCCCAATTCCTGTAAAGCACAGATGGAGGAACAGCATTGTCTGTTAGAAGATAATAGGGTGTTGTTGAAGATCCAACATAACTACTGGGCAATCCCCTCGTTAATGATCCCAAAGGGAGATATGATGTTATGTCGATGTGACCATCAACATGCTTTACTGCCCACCATACAATATTGTACTTTGTCTTGAAAGTCCCCTGATAGATGGTGATGACAGAGTGAGCCAGGTTCTGTGCCATGTGATTGTTGTGGAATACAATTCCACAGCTGCTAATGATCACAATTGTATCATGGATGTACAATGTACTAGATAGATAGATATACTTTATTGATCCCAAGGGAAATTTGGTTTCGTTACAGCGGCACCAACCAAGAATAGAGCGTAAATATAGCAATACAAAAACCACAAACAATCAAACAACAAAATGCAAACTATGCCAGATGGAAAATAAGTCCAGGACCAGTCTATTGGCTCAGGGTGTCTGACCCTCCATGGGAGGAGCTGCACGTTCGATGGCCACAGGCAGGAACGACCTCCCGCGCCGCCAACAGAATTATTCTGGATCAATGTTAATTAGCATGGCTGAGGTGCAACAAAGGAAATGAAATAGTGAAGTATGACCATCATCATAAAGACTTTATAAGACCATAAGATATAGGAGCAGGAGTAGACTATTCAGCCCATCGAGTCTGCTCTGCAATTCAATCATGGGCTGAATCCAATTCTTCCAGTCATCCCCACTCCCCTGCCTTTTCCCCATACATAGTGGACAATAGATCTATGATGCAGCATTGGTTGGATAGGACAAGGGTCAGAAGGGGACGAGAGACCTGGAACCAAGTGGATGACGCACAGTCTTTAGAGGTGAGGCAAATGAATCCAGGGCACTTGGAATGGACACCAGGGATGACTGACAGTTGATGTCAGAGATCAAGAAAACCAATCTGATTGAGTGAATTTGGGATTGGTTAAATTTTTAACTACATACTTTAATGAATAATTTCATGTTTCCTTTTAAAGGGAAAAGGGAGAGCAAGTATATATTGTATATCTGTAAGAAATAATTGTAGATATTGTTTATAGTGAACTTGATGACATTAAAATATCCACTCTTCATAGCTCCATTTCCAATAGCCACATTTGCAGCAATGAGGACTATTATACTACTGCCAGATTGTTGTCACGGTAGGTGATCTTAACCAGGGAAAGGTCATAACGCTAACAACAGGAATTCTGCAGATGCTGGCAAACAAAACGCTAAACGCTGTTTTGGCAAGTTGAAATAAGAACATGGAAAATTACGTGAATTGCCCTGTTTTGCACACTCTACAAAGATACATATTGGGAGATTAGTAAGCAAGTATTGAAACCATGCACCTGCCTTTTTACATCCCTGTGAAAGTTTAATATGCAGTTTCAGTGCCAAATCAGAATTTGTTACATTCCCACATTAGGACTAAGTTTTTGAAAGTAGTTTTCAATTCTTGCTAAGTCTAATTATATCCCTTTCGGTTACTGAGAATGGTGCAATTATATACGCCTACTTGCTGCTTATTAATAACCCGACCCGATTACCCAGTTTACTTTTGGACTGCTGATGTACGCTGGAGTTTCTCGGTTCGTTAAAGGTGGAATTTAAAGTGCAATTTAAGCGTTCCACGCTTGGCTAAGGAACGGACTGTATGTTCCAATTATTCCTTGCACAGGGACGAAAATATGGCACGTCGCACTTATAAAATTAGATTGGTTTTCAACTGAACACACGCTTACGCGCTTTGGTAAATACAGGCTGGTTTTGTGCTCAGAATTGAGCGTTCCGCCCGTGACGGGACTTTGTTCGGTACAGGCGGTAAACGGAAGAAGTAACTCAGAGGCCGTAGGTTATTTCGAGAGCAATGAGTTGGTTAATGTTCAGTCGCACGGCGGGGCCCAAGGTGTTTCCTGGTCTCTTCTCCGTGCACCCTTATATCGTCGTCCTTACGCCGTCTTCAAATATGGTACGTACCATAATAAACCGAAGTGCACGCACGTTGAAAGCGGGGAGTGGAGCCCGGCACTGGCAAAGCTAGTAAGGGCCTCAGATATACAGACTGTTGCAGATGAACTTTGGAAGGAAATGCCCGTGCAGATCGGTGAAAATGTCACAATAGCGTCCTCTCTGTTTTTCCTCTGTAGCCTCGATTTTACTCGTAATTCGGACTGCAGGGCCACATTGCATTCAGCTGCCGGGTGAACGGAACGGGCGTTAGAGGGTCGCTGTTAACTCCCTTTTTGGCTAGAGTCCTTAAAACATTGAGCGAGAGAGGTCAGGGAAAGTGCCGGGTTTGATTCCTGTCCCAGTCAGCTGATCGAATCAGAGTAGGGCTGGGAATAGGGCAATTACAAGTCCTGGTTATGCGACCACTGATGCCAGGCAGACAACTTCTGAGGAGTATTGAGAATGGCTGTGGTCACTCGTCTTGCAAAGCCACTGCCCAGATTAAGGCAGTGACAAACCACCTCTGTAGAAAAATTTGCCAAGAACAATAATGGTCATGGAAAGACCACGATCGCCCACACCACATGACACGACACATAACCAACGAATGAATTTCACCTGACTGTTTTGTGCTTCCAAGACTGTTTATAGCTTTTGCGATCTTTTTAACTAGAGCTGAGTTTAATTTCTGTCTTCTCATTGCGATAATGTGGGCTGCAGAGCTGATTCAATATCCTGCTTTTGCCCCTATCAGACTAATTCAAAACAACACTGCTATACACTTCCATTGTAGCCTCATATTTAAAACTAAGTTCTGTATCTCTCTGCTTATTGATTGACTGCTCTTCCCAAACTAGTTTCTGATCCTCTAAGGCAGGAGTTCTCAACTTGGGGCCTACAGACCCTTGGTTAGTGGTAAGGGTCCGTGCCAGGTTGGGCATCCCTGCTCTAAGGTCATGCGTTTAGAATTTTCATCTAATCTTCACCTTGCCAACTATTTTTGCACTCCGATAGCTTGTACATCACCTGTTGCTCCTTTTGCTCTAGATTATTGTGGTTATGGATCCCTGAAACCCTTGCTCTGGAATTACCACAACAATCCTTTTTATAGTATCTTTGCCATCTGAATCTTCAACCTAATCTTAAATCTGACAGCTTTCAGTATTTTCTTTTGATGATGCCTTTGAAGGTGGGTTCCAATAATTACTGTAGTGGAGGATTAGCTGCTATTAGTATCTTCCCTCCAGCAGCAGTTTGCTTATTTGAAATCTGAGGTCATAGGGCGAGGGCAGGGAAGTTGGAAGCGGATCATTCACTTCGCAGTGAGACCCAGAAGTATTTCTGAAGCTTGCTTTTACAGTGTATCAACACACATCAAAGTTGCTGGTGAACGCAGCAGGCCAGGCAGCATCTCTAACACACTACCTGGCCTGCTGCGTTCACCAGCAACTTTGGTGTGTGTTGCTTGAATTTCCAGCATCTGCAGAATTCCTCGTGTTTGCGTTTTTCAGTGTATACTGCTTTTGATACTGGATTTGTGGATCTAAAGGCTTGCCAAATAACTCAGATTGTAGAATTCAGTTTTAAAGATTTTGTTGGAAATGATTTACACAATAATCAGATTTTAACAATGTACCTTTGTAGTAGCATTGCAGCCATTTATATTTATGAAATATTTGATTAATTTAAAAGTTTTTAATTTTACATTGAATTAATTGTTATAAATATGTAAACATTACATTTTGTAATCAGTTCCTTTGTTTTGCTTTGCACATCTTTTGCTCGATTAGCAGTGCAACGACAATTGGAGTCCAAGTGTATAGTTTTAGATGGCATGAGTGTTGTTTACTGTGCTTGAAGATGAAACTGGAGAAGCAGAAAGAGTGTTGAGTTCCCTGTCTTCCTTTCAATTATGCCCCACAAATTAAAAAAATGATCCAAAATGCTTTAATTATCCGCTGGAGCAAATTTAATATGGAAGTCTGCAGTTGCTAGTGGCATACTGGGTGCACCTGATTGGTTTAATAAAGAAATTAAAGATTATGGTAAGCATAATCTTTAACTGGAATCATCTTTTATTTGGAATTGATTTTAGATATTTTCCAATTAATAATGCAGACTGTATTCTTCTGTAAATGTCCTGTGTAATATTTGGTATTGATATGGCTTAACGCCAGAAATTTCCTGAAGTTGAGTAAAATTAGCCATTCCAGCACATAGAGTTTGCTCACCACCTACCTTCATTTCCGTCATATCTTGCTAAATGGACAGAGCAGAATATGCTATTCTTGTATATAAATATTTATCAAAACAAAGACTAGTTTGAAACAGTGGTTTTCTTCTTAAATGCAATATACATTATGGACAATAAAGCACATCCTCCCCGTGACCTACTGAATAAGCAGCAGAGCCCCTTTTCAGACAAACTCATTCAGCTCCACTGTCACAAGGATCATTACAGAAAACCTTTCCTACCAAATGCAATAAGCATATACTACAGTTCATCTCTGTGCGAGAGAAGAACACAGCATAGCACAATAGTCTCTGTTTTAATATTTTGTACATTATTATTGCACATCAATGCACATTGGTAAATTATTATTTTGTATATTATTCTGTACTTCAGTTAATATTGTTATTATATTTACTATTGCTAAGTCTGTTTTTAACTGTTGCTGCTGTAATGAAATAATTTCCCGGTCAGGATCAATAAAGTACTTATTATTACACACTGTGAAGTCTCTGTAGGTTTATGCGGTGGCTAACAACAACATTTCCCTGCACCCCCTAACTTAAAACTTCTTTGAGGATATCTCATATCAAGAAATATTAAAATATGTTGTTAGATGTAAATGTCAAAGTAGTATTTGCATATACTTGGTAAATAAAACAGTGAAGTTTGTGGTGTAAGGTAATGTAATTGGCGAAGACCTACATAATTCACAAACACTGACATTGAGTTGGGGTTCACTTTATGAGTCTGGTCTGACGTGATGATGTAATTACGTAAAGTTTGGTTACCACGCTTTGTGCTCAGGTTTTGGAGTACAATAAATGAGTTGTTAGGGTTTTTCTTACAGATAAGATGCCTCCTATCTTTTTATTTGCGAAAGCCTGCAGTGGAGTCAGAGTTGGTTCTGCTGCTGCACTGCTCTTAGGATTTGATCCTAAAGTCGGTTGAGTCTGCGCTCAGTTGCTCAAGGACAGTTTCCACTCCTCTGTTATAAGACTTTTGACTGGTTCTCTAGTATAATAAGCTGTACTCTTGACCTCACAATCTTATCTTATGATCTTGCGCCTCTTTGTTTATCTGCACTGTACTTTCTCTGTAGCATTGCCCTTTATTCTGCATTCTGATTGCTTTACCTAGTTCTACCTCAATGCACTGTGTAAGGATTTGATTTGTATGGACAGTTTGTAAGATGGGCTTTTCACTGTTACCTCATCAGATGTGACAATAATATTCCAATTGCAATTCCAAATTCTACCATACTGCAGGCATGTTGGGTGGGAGTTAATAGGTGGGTGGCAGGAGCATTTGAAAGGGGTGGGAGGTGGATAAAAGTGGGAAATTAGCTCTTGAGCGATTTAAAAAAAAAGGTTGTAGGGAAATAAACATAGGCGTGTTTGGGGAGGTTTGTTGGGAATGCTCTGACAGCTGATACATTGTCACTGGACTGAATGGGCTCATTCTGTTGTAAGAGGGCCACAGCATGCTTATGGCTGATGGAGTTGCTAGATACTGTATAGCAATCTGTTTAACTTCTTTGAAATATAAAACCAATCTCTGCCTAGAGACAAAAATAGCAAAACAATCATTCACTATTATCCACGGCCTCCTCTACTGTAAAGATGAAGCCACACTCAGGTTGGAGGAACAACACCTTATGTTCCGTCTGGGTAGCCTCCAACCTGATGGCATGAACATCGACTTCTCTAACTTCCGCTAAGGCCCCACCTCCCCCTCGTACCCCATCTGTTACTCATTTTTATGCACACATTCTTTCTCTCACTTTCCTTTTTCTCCCTCTGTACCTCTGAATATACCTCTTGCCCATCCTCTGGGTCCCCCCTCCCTTGTCTTTCTTCCCGGACCTCCTGTCCCATGATCCTCTCGTATCCCCTTCTGCCTATCACCTGTCCAGCTCTTGGCTCCATCCCTCCCCCTCCTGTCTTCTCCTATCATTTTGCATCTCCCCCTCCCCCTCCAGCTTTCAAATCCCTTACTCACTCTTCCTTCAGTTAGTCCTGACGAAGGGTCTCGGCCTGAAACGTTGACTGCACCTCTTCCTACAGATGCTGCTTGGCCTGCTGCGTTCACCAGCAACTTTGATGTGTGTTGATTCACTATTAAAGGTATTTTTTAGAGCAATCACAGAAATAGCTGCAACGAACCATAATTTTGTAAGACCAGGACCAATAACTGAAAAATAATTTTTGTTCCCTGTAGTTTCAAGAAGATAATAACAAACCATTTGAGCTGTTGTTTTAAGGTGATGAAGAAGGAAGCCTCTTTCAGTGGCTCTTGTGGTTAAGATGATGAACTTGCTTATACCAAAATAAAATAACTTATTGCATGTGCTAGTTTCATCCACATTGGAGAAATTATATCCAGATTGGGTGACTGCTGAGTGGCACACCAGTGTTCAATCCATGGGGTAGACCTGATCTCCTGTTGTCTTGAGTTTTCAATTCCTGCCTGTCAGGCAACTTGGATCCGCTCCAATTTGTGTACCAGAGTAACAGGCCGACAGCAGATGCCATTTCATTGGCTCTTCACTCAACAGTGGAGCAACTGGACAACCAGGATGCACTTCGTCGATTACAGCTCAGCATTCAATACCATCATCCCCTCAAAACTAATCAATATGTTTCACAGCCTTGGCCTCAATACCTCCTTGTGCAAATAGATCCTTGATTTCCTCACTTGCAGACCCCAGTCAGTTCAGATTGGCGACAACATCTCCTCCACAATCTCTGTCAGCACAGGCGCACCACAAGGCTGTGTGTTTACCCACCACTCGTCCCACCCCCCTCCCCGCTCACCATTCTGTTCGCTTTACACATACAACTGTATGGCTAAGCACATCCCCAAAACCATATTCAAGTTTGCTGATGACATCAAAGGTGGTGATGAATCAGCATATAGGAGGGAGATTGAAAATCTGGCTGAGGGGTACCACAACAACAAATGTCAGCAAGACCAAGGACCTGATTATTGACTTCAGGAGGAGGAAACCAGAGGTCCATGAGCTGGTCCTGATGGAGGGTCAGAAACTTCAAATTCCTCGGTGCTGTCATTTCAGAGGACCTGTTCTGGGCCTAGCACGTAAGTGCAATTACAGAGAAGGCATAGCAGTGCCTCTGCTTCCTTGGGAGTTTGTGAAAGTTCGGCATGACATCTTGAACTTTGACTAATTGCTATGGATGTGTAGTGGAGAGTTTATTGACGGGCTGTATCACAGCCTAGTATGGAAACACCAATGCCCTTGAACAGAAGGTCTGACAAAAAGTGGTGGACATGGCCCAGTCCATCACGGGTGAGGCCCTCCCCACCACAGAGCACATCTACATGGAGCGTTGTAGCAGAAAAGCAGCATCCATCATCAGGGCCGGCCACTACCCAGGTCATGCCTTCTCACTGCTGCCATTAGAAAGAAGGTACAGGAGTCTCAGGACTCACTCCAGGTTCAGGACGGTTATTACCCCTCAACCATCAGGTTCTTGAACCAGAGTGGATAACTTCCCTTGTCTATTCCCTGAAATGTTCCCACAGCCTATGGACTCCCTTTCAAGGACACTTCACCTCATGTTCTTGATCTCTACTGCCTGTTACGCCGCTGGTGTTTAGAGCAGCAATGAAGGTCCTTCATCTCTGGTGGTGCTCATCGTGTCAGCAGCTCGTTTTTCCACTGTTGTTCAGTCATGTAAGGTCTGGGCAGAGACTCAGAAATGCCATCACACTCAGATGTAGAAGGAGTCTTCATTGCTGTTTCGTAGCAGTTTTGTTTTACCAGTCAGGGTCGTTAGCCCTGAGCTGAACCCCCCTGAATCTGGAGGATTGGTGGACCACTCTTAGTCTAGCCTCTACCATTTGAACTGTTTGGTATGGGTGACCTTACCAAAAAGCCCTGGCTTCAGCCAACATAGCACTCTGGGTTATTGAAGCATGCAGGCTTGGTCCTCTTGGAGGCCATGTTCTTGATATTTATTGTTTGTTTGTTTATTTATTATTTCTTTCTTGTATTTGCACAGTTTGTTGTCTTTTGCACACAGGTTGAATGCCCAAGTTGGTGCGGTCTCTTATTGATTCTGTTATGCTTATTATTACATAGTGGGTTTATTGAGTATGTCTGCAAGAAAATGAAAATGTTTATGGTGATGTATGTGTACTTTGATAATAAATTTACTTTGAACTTTGAACTGCCCACTCTGACCTTTATTGTCCTCCCCTGTACTGTTCCAACAAGGCCCCTCATAAGCCTAAGGTACAGCGCCATGTCTCTGATCTGGGCTTATTGCAGCCACTGAGCTTCAGTGCAGGACCTCTCCAGGTTACAGCAGGACTCGTTCCTGTGAACTGTCTGTAATCTGAATAGTTCCCCTTGGAAGTGGAGCAGCAGATCTCCCACATGGCAGAGGATGCAATCCCATCCCACCAGTCTCCCAAATATCCATTTGTACGTATAAGCTCTATTTATGTCCAGCTGTGGGGAGGTCCTGTATTGGATCGATTACCTTAAGGACTTCACTTCTATATCAGAGCACACCAGTTCTGCTGTAAGGTCATTCATCTCCTTAACTCAATTTTTCTTGCTGTACAGACACTAACTAATATTTTGGGCACCTCCCACGTTCTCCTGCTGTGGAACAGGTGGCAGAGGAGGAGGGGTGGGGGCGGGGGTGGGGGGTGGGGGGAGGTTGGTGTCGCAGGTGCAGACACACACAGCCCTGAGACACCAGGCAGGATCATTTGATTCCTAACTATTGGCTTATTGATCATTACAGAATGTTTCTCTGGTGCTTCCCACTGTCTCCCCTCTCCCTTCCTGTTTTCCCAAACATGATTCCCCTCTTCTTGCCCCCTTCCCACTCTCAGTCCACAATAGAGACCCATATCAGAATCAGGTTATATCTAAGACTTTTCACAGTACTGTACTTGGAAGATAGTTCATACCATTAAGAATGGAGTGAAAATTGGCAGAAAAAGCAAATGATTGACATTAAACAAGGATGAATATTTATTGCCTCCAGGGACTCACGTTTGTCTAAAACTTCGAAGTTAGGTATATATTTCCTAAAATAATCTCAAATTTGTAAATATCTAAAAAAAACTAGATGCAGGGATATTGTAAACTGCTTGTAACTGCGCAAATGAGGCAAAGTTTCCATTGATATATAGGTCACCTACACTACAGATGCCTCTCTGTTTCCAGGTAGAAAAAACAGTATCATTCAGGCCAGGCAAAAAGGAATGATTGTCACAAATCGGAGTGTCAGTATAAGTTTTTGGGGCTTTAATGTGTAGTTGAATCTGCTTCCAAATTCTTATAGTGCTGCCAACCACGAAGCTGTTACTAAAATGTGACTTATTAACTGCACTGGGGCTATTAAGGAGAGCTGGTAAGCGAGTCTTCTTACAGCATTCGCTCTATGAGTAACCATGCTGGGCACGAGTCTGAGGGAGAGGGTGGGCCTTTTTTCCACCATGCAAGAATGGATAGGTGGGCAGCCCAATAATACATTTTAACGTTCGGTAGGGCAAAACCACCTGCTTCCTTGGGCTTTGACAAGTGTTTTTTTTAGTGATTCTAATGGCTTTATAATTCCAAATAAATTTGATCGTGTTACTCGTAGTGTGGTATCCTATTTTTATTAGATCCTACGTAGTAAAAAGTAAATCAGGATACTTGGTAGTGTGGAGGAGCAGAGGGATCTCGGGGTACATGTCCACACATCCCTGAAAGTTGCCTCACAGGTGGATAGGGTAGTTAAGAAAGCTTATGGGGTGTTAGCTTTCATAAGTCGAGGGATAGAGTTTAAGAGTCGTGATGTAATGATGCAGCTCTATAAAACTCTGGTTAGGCCACACTTGGAGTACTGTGTCCAGTTCTGGTCACCTCACTATAGGAAGGATGTGGAAGCATTGGAAAGGGTACAGAGGAGATTTACCAGGATGCTGCCTGGTTTAGAAAGTATGCATTATGATCAGAGATTAAGGGAGCTAGGGCTTTACTCTTTGGAGAGAAGGAGGATGAGAGGAGATATGATAGAGGTGTACAAGATACTAAGAGCAATAGATAGAGTGGATAGCCAGCGCCTCTTCCCCAGGGCACCACTGCTCAATACAAGAGGACATGGCATTAAGGTAAGGGGTGGGAAGTTCAAGGGGAATATTAGAGGAAGGTTTTTTACTCAGAGAGTGGTTGGTGCGTGGAATGCACTGCCTGAGTCAGTGGTGGAGGCAGATACACTAGTGAAGTTTAAGAGACTACTAGACAGGTATATGGAGGAATTTAAGGTGGGTTCTTATATGGGAGGCAGGGTTTGAGGGTCGGCACAACATTGTGAGCCGAAGGGCCTGTACTGTGCTGTACTATTCTATGTTCTATGTTCTGTAATGGAGCTCGGGTGAATACCGCAGGTTTTAAACAAGCATGGGTGGATTAATTGGGCATAGAACTGACAGAGGAGGTCTGGGATGAGTGTTTAAAGAGTATACGTGATTGTTTGGTCAACGTCAGACACAGACTTATACAGTTTAAAACAATACGTAGACTCTATTATTCCAAAGAAAAGTTGCACAGTTTCTATCCTGATTTTTCACCGGTTTGAAATAGATGTAAATCTGTGAACAGTAACTTGTCACATTTATTCTGTTCATGTTATAAGCTTTATGCATACTGGAAAAGTATTTTTCACTGTTTCTCTGAGGCTTTTGGGAAGCAGTGGGAACCAGACCTGCTCATAGCCATCCTTGGAGTAGCAAGCTCCCTATCTTCAGCCAATATGTATGAAAAAATGGCTGCATTATTTGGAATGGTGATTGCTAAGAAGTTAACCCTGATAATGTGGAAAATGGACTCTGTGCCTACGTATGAACTGTGGCTGAGAGAACTGGCAAATACTTTACATTTGGAGAAACTGAGACTATATAATAAGGACAGAGGGGATATCTTTGAAAGGATATGGGCCCCTATATTGGACTTTCTCGTGGGGTGAAGACTGAGGTTTTTTGGTGCAGTGCACCTCTGCTGTGTATGTTTACTTTTGTCATAGTCATAGTCATACTTTATTGATCCCGGAGGAAATTGGTTTTCATTACAGTTGCTCCATAAATAATAAATAGTAATAGAACCATGAATAGTTAAATAGTAATATGTAAATTATGCCAGTAAATTATGAAATAAGTCCAGGACCAGCCTATCGGCTCAGGGTGTCTGACCCTCCAAGGGAGGAGTTGTAAAGTTTGATGGCCACAGGCAGGAATGACTTCCTATGGCGCTCTGTGCTGCATCTCAGTGGAATGAGTCTCTGGCTGAATGTACTCCTGTGCCCACCCAGTACATTATGTAGTGGATGGGAGACATTGACCAAGATGGCATGCAACTTGGACAGCATCCTCTTTTCAGACACCACCGTCAGAGAGTCCAGTTCCATCCCCACAACATCACTGGCTTACGAATCAGTTTGTTGATTCTGTTGGTGCCTGCTACCTTCAGCCTGCTGCCCCAGCACACAACAGCAACCATGATCGCACTGGTCACCACAGACTCGTAGAACATCCTCAGCATCGTCCGGCAGATGTTAAAGGACCTCAGTCTCCTCAGGAAATAGAGACGGCTCTGACCCTTCTTGTAGACAACCTCAGTGTTCTTTGACCAGTCCAGTTTATTGTCAATTCGTATCCCAAGTATTTGTAATCCTCCACCATGTCCACACTGACCCCCTGGATGGAAACAGAGCTCACCAGTACCTTAGCTCTCCTCAGGTCTACCACCAGCTCCTTAGTCTTTTTCACATTAAGCTGCAGATAATTCTGCTCACACCATGTGACAAAGGTAATCAAGAATCCATGATACCAGAGAAGCATCCACCTGCATCGCTGTCAGCTTCTCCCCCAGCAGAGCAGGGCGGATGGTGTTGAACGCGCTGGAGAAGTCAAAAAACATGACTCTCACAGTGCTCGCTGGCTTGTCCAGGTGGGCATAGACGATGGCATCCTCAACTCCTAGTCGGGGCTGGTAGGCGAACTGGAGGGGATCTAAGTGTGGCCCGACCATAGGCCGGAGCAGCTCCAGAACAAGTCTCTCCAGGGTCTTCATGGTGTGGGAGGTCAGTGCCACCGGTCTGTAGTCATTGAGGCCGCTGGGGCGCGGCGTCTTCGGCACAGGAACAAGGCAGGACATCTTCCACAGTATAGGAATCCTCCGGAGCCTCAGGCTCATGTTGAATACATGGCAAAGTACTTCACATAGCTGAGGGGCACAGGCTTTGAGCACCCTGGTACTGACACCATCCGGTCCCGCAGCCTTGCTTGGGTTGAGACATTTCAGCTGTCTTCTCACCTGTTCAGCTGTGAAGCCCACCGTAGTATAGTCATGAGAGCAGGGTGGGGGACTGTGACGAGGGGAGAGTGGAATATGTGTTGTTTGGGGGCCTTTATATTTTTCTCCCTTTTGCTGCTCAATATTTAATTTGATTTTGTTATGGTTGTGGTTTTTGTGGATGTGCCGTATTTTTTTTGTTTTTTTGTTTGTTTGAAATAAATAATAAAAATAAATAATAAAAAAAACAAGGATGAATATAGCTTAACCTTATTTATATTTGCCATGCTTTGCATCTTGTTAGCTGTCTAATTTTTAGTACTTGAGAAATTTGGCTGAATACTAAATAATTTTCGGAGAGACTTTTTGTTTCCTTCTAACTAGCAGGGTGTATTTTGTGCTTTGCCTATTAGACTGAAAAGCACACATCTTTTAGTAAGCATTTTTGTGTTATTTGGCAATTGCATTTTGAAGTTACTTGCATCAGATTACATATGTTTGCACATTTAAAATGAAATGACAAGGCCAGTGTTTAAGGAGTTTCAGAATAAACTAAGTCAGGACTGAATTTGTACCCTTTGCAGACATCCCACCCTGCAAAAACTCATTTCAGGGAGGTAGCACCATCAATTTGCGGGAGACTCCTGGAATTTCTGGGAGAGGTGGGATGTCTGCAATACAGTAGCTCCTTCGCAGCTAGCCAGCTAGTTTAAATAACATTAGCTATGCTAATGAACGAATGACACCTGTTAACTCACCTCAACATGTCTTTTACAGTCCTAACCCACCATGGGCAATAGAAAAGTCATTGTTGAAAACGGTACAGCGAACAACACTCATTATTTTTGACCCCTATTAGGCAGGGGTACACTTTAGTGTCGTCTGGGGTGACATACATTTTATATTTTCTTTTTTTGGAACACTCTGCCTTGGCGCGCGTGCTCGCTCTCTCGTCGCTCTCGCGTGCGCTCTCTCGCTCTTGTGGTCTCTCTCGCACTCGCTCTCTCAAAAAAATTGATTTCCGGGACATTGTATATAATTTCCGGGCATCAGGGAGCCACTATTAGTATGCAGGAGACTCCTGGAACTTCCGGGAGAGGTGGGATGTCTGCCTTTGATGTTTATTAAGTGCAACTAAAATGTACAAAATAAATAAAATTAGGAAGTGTTGGAAATACCCAACAGCATCAGTGGAGAGAGAAATAGAGTTAGTTAATTAATATTTAAGGTCAGTAATCTGTTTTCAACATTTCAATATTGGATAAAATAGTTGTTGTTCTATGATTAGTTAATCCACCTAATATAATTCTTACAAAAAATATGATTGTGCTGGTCTGTCAGTGTGTTAGAAAAATATTTTCCTGAGGCCAATGTGAATGCTGACTGTCTTATTCAATATGGTGTAAAGAACGATCTGCTTGTGGAGCTTTGAACCGGGCAGTATCTGTGGGAGAAAATGGGTAGTCATCATTTCAGATTGAGACCAATCATATGGACTGAATATAGTACTATGACCACTTTCTTTGGAAGCTTGCAGCTCTAGAGTTTTCTCTTCCCTTTCCCGTTGATCCAAAGTAGACATTACATTCAGCTATTCTTTGAAATAGTTAGGATTATTTGGAATTGGCAACTAATTTTTATTTTTGTAAATTGGTTTGGTTTGATATTACATTGTGAAATGGTTGGCCACTGTTGTGTTTTTTTTTATATATCTTGTGTGTTCCCTGAAGGAAGCATACCCTTGCTGATTCAGTGCTTGTGGGATTTAGTCTGATAATTATTCATGTCTGACTAGTGAACATCGCCATATATATCACGTATATAAATGAGAGAAGTTCATCATGAGAAACATGATAATCAAAGTATCTAAGGCTAATAATTATTGTTTAGGGCCAAACCACCTCTGGGCTTTATTGTGACACAAGGTGAATCTTTCAGAGAGGGGTAGCACAGGAATAAAATATAGGACATTTTAGAAAAACGTTAGAAGATTAGCAGAGTCTGTAGAGAGAGAGAGTAAAAGATTTCAAAGAAGCCAGTATTGTATTAAGATGCAGAAAAGGGGGAGGAGAGAAGGTAAGTTTGTGAAATATCGCTGAATCTTTTGGTGGGCCGAAGGAGTGCTGATGGACACTGTCTCTCTGGCACATATCAGTTCTTAAATCTCTGCTCACTAATCTGTAAAGCATTCACTTAGAGTGGAAATCATTGTAGACCACTTTGGAAAGGTACATTTTGTACGTAATAAATGTCTGGGAAACCTGATTCATTTCCGTTCCTTTTTTATTGTATTTGCCTAAAGCAAGATTATTATTTATATAAGACCATAAGATATAGGAGCAGAATTAGGCCATTTAGCCCATCGAATCTGTGCCGCCATTTCATCTTGGCTGATCCATTTTACTCTCAGCCTCAAGCTCCTGCCTTCTCCCCATATCCCTTTATGCCCTGACTAATCAAGAATCGACCAACTTCTGCCTTAAGTATACTCAATGACTTGGCCTCAACATTGAATGTGGACGTTTGTTGTTGAAGTATGTGCTCCTTTCATGGAGACCATTTATCAGTGATACTGGACTGCTCGAATGTCTGTGATATGAAAGTCATTTGACCTCTTCTGTTGGCCATCCCTTTATAATTGCTGAGAAAGCAGAGGGAAATGCTTAAGCTGGTAAATTCAGCCAGTTTGTCATTTTTTTCAGTAACTCATTCCTTACAACACATTGCAAACTTGTATGTCATCTACTGTTGTAGTAGTGCTGCCCATATTAATTTGAAGTATGCGCTTGGATCATTTGACACTTCCTAATAGAGCTATATGCAGCTTAATGCCCTCAAGGTCTTGTCAGTTTACAAAGGGGCTGATCTGGGATTAGAAAGGATTAATTTAATGCTTTACATGAGCATAAAATAATCGAAAGGAAATATGTGCTTTTAATTTACAAAGGCAAAGGTGCAATAAAAATCAATATTTTCATTTGTTTTCACTTGAGAATCAGTATTGTACAGCACAGGATTTGGTCTTTCAATCCGTCTCGTCCATAACTATCAAGGTACTTAAGCTAGTTGTATTTGCCTGCATTTGATCCCTTTTACTCAAAACCTTTCTGATTAATAATCTGTCCAATTTTCTTTTAAATGTTGTAATTGGACCCACTTCTATTACTTTTTTTGGTAGTTTGTTATCCATACCTGCCGCTCTCTGGGTGAGAACTTGCCCCTCAAATCCCCTTCAGATGTTCCCTCTCTCACCTTAAACTCTACGGAAAAACTCTCACCTCTAGTTTTAGACTCACCACTGTGATTATCTGTGCTATCCTATTTATCTGACCTATTCCCCTCATGATTTTATAAACCTCTATTTCATCCCTCATCTCCCTTTGTTCTAGGGAAAAACAGTCCCAGTCTCTCCTTACAAATTGGCCCAACAGTCCTGGCAAAATACTTTGCTGCGCTCTCTGTAGCTCAGTCACATCCTTCATGTAGCCCAATGACCAGAGCTTCACACAGTACTCTTAAGTGTGATCTCACCAATGCCTTTACAGCTGCACCCAAATCATGTATTCAGTACCCCAACTGATGCCCGCAAGCTTGCCATAGGCTTTCTTCTCTACTTTTAGGAAACGTTGTACTTGTACCCAGGGTCTTGCTATTCAACAGTATTCTCCAGGCCCCTGTCATCCTCTGTGCATGTCCTGGCCTGTTTTAACTTTCCAAAATACATCACTTCACACTTGCCTGAGTTAAAGTCCATTTGCTGTTCCTTTGCTCACTTCCTCAATTGATCTAGATAACCCTAGTCATCCTCTTTTACAACACAGTAGACTAGTAATTTTAGTGATCTGCGTTCTTATCCAAATCATTAATATAATCATTAGTTCAGCAGAAAGTAACATAATGATGACTAGGGTTATTCTAAACAGTGAAAGTTTAATTGAAGAAAGTGTTTTAAGAAGATTGTTAAAAGGTGGAACAGATTGGAGGAAGTGTTTTATCATTGAATATAATCTATCCCCAGTGTAGAGTCTTCAATGTTCGTACTTAGGGTGAAGCTATCCCCTTTGGTTCAAGAGTCTGATGGTTGAGGGGTAATAACTGTTCCTGAACCTGGTGGTATAAGTCCTGAGGCTCCTGTACCACCTTCCTGAGGGCAGCATGACCTGGGTGGTGTGGGGGTGGGTGGGAGATTGGTAGGCCCCGATGGCGGATGCTGCTTTCCAGCAACAATGCTACGTGTAGGTATGCTCAGTGGTGGAGATGGACTGGGCTACATCCACTACTTTTTGTAGGATTTTCCGTCCAAAGACATTGGTGTTTCCAAACCAGGCTGTGATGCAGCCAATCAATATACTCCACCACACACCTATCGAAGCTTATGCCAAACCTTCACAAACTCCTAAGGAAGTAGAGGCACTGCTGTACTTTTCTCATAATTACACTTACGTTCTGCGCCCAGGACAGGGCCTTCGAAATGATAGCACCGAGGCATTTCAACTACACACGTGTATACAGCTAAATGAAATGCCGCTCCTCTGGGAGCAAGGTGCAAATCACAATGCATATATCACATACAGAACATAATTAAAAAATATTCTGTACATATACAAGGTGACATAAGTTGCATAACAACATATAGTTACATAAACAACTGTATACTGCTACCGGCACTGTCATAAATACTGTGTACTGTGTGGTAGCAGGGTGTTCAGAGCTCTCACAGCCTGGGGGAAGAAACTTTATCCAGCCTAACACTCCTTGTTCTTATTCTGCAATACCTTCTGCCTGACGGTAGGAGATCAAAGACATTTTGGGATGGCTGGGAGGGGTCCTTGAAATGTGGTGGGCTCTGTGAATGCAATGCCTCTGGTTTATGTCATGGATGGGAGTTTAAGAGAGACTCTGATGATTCCCTCAGCAGTCCTCACGATCTGTTGCAGGGTCTTGTGGTCAGTTGCCTTGCAATTTGCACACCAGACAGTGATGTAGCTTGTCAGGGTACTTTTGATGGTGCTCTGGCTTAGAGATGCTGAGGTATTAAAATAGGTCTGTCAAGTCCTTTATGCTTGTCTGCATTAAATTCTGTTTTTGAGCTCAATGTTTTTTCCAACTTACTTTTATGGAGGTCACCATATCCTTTGTTATTACAGAATTCATTGCCCTGGCATAGTACCACGATGATATATCATGAGTATAATCTAGTTCTCTACATTGACTCTATTATCTACTTAACACACTCACCAAATTCCCTTCCAGATGATGTGATTGTCTATCACTGTAGGCTTTGCAAAATATGCTTGTAATAAACTTTATTTCCAAAGCTGGGCGATTATAGAAAAAAAATAATAGTAGTAGGCAATCATAAAGGAATTAATATTTTGAGCCTTCTTGATATTTTCAAATATACAAAGGTGCTATCCAAAGTTAAAGCAATAGATTATGGAGATGTTTTTTCCAAAACTGAATTTAAATGTGGTTGAATTCTGATTTGAAATGATTTGCCATCTTGTGGTGAAGTAAAGAAATTGTAAGAAGCAAGACTTGCTGCTGGAGCAGTTTAAAATTGATCAAGCCTTCAATGACAAAGTGCAAATAAATTTATAACTTTAACTGTTCAATTACAAGCATATTTGTATGTTTTCCTGATAGAATGTGGGTAACCTGAAACACTTTATTGTAAGTAGTTCTTTTCACAGTTTTCCTACTAAAGGTTGTTTAAGTATCTCTAACAGGATTCTGAATCCTGTCTTCGCACAGAAATTACCCAAATTATTTGATGTTCTCGGTAATCGTGTGATTGTGGTGCATTAATATCTTCTCGGGCTGTATAATAGTGGTATGGTATCATACCCATCTCTAATGTCTACGTGTGGTTCCGTTCTTGCCTACCCAGTGATAGGCCGAGCCTCTCTAACAAAGGCTTTTCTGCAGCATTCTAATAATCTTCCCCAACCCCCAAGACATATAAACTGTACCATTGTCAACATGAGAGGGGCCAGACTTCACAAACACAGCTGGACTTCCAATTTTTCAGTTGTCTCGGTGCTGTTCGATTACTTGTCCCTGCTTTACACACAATTTTTTTTCAGTTAAACATGGGGAGAATCAAGCTATTAATCCTCAGCTTCCATTAGCAACTCCACAAGGCACACGTGTTTGATGGTGACGGTTAGGCCAGTTTGTAATGAGGGTGTGTGATTTGACATGAGTTTAAATCCCTATGATTTATCACAAAGGTTTTCTTCTTCATGGGTGATGCCGTGGGGTTGAAGCTGGCCACTGTGTTATGAGGGGGTTGATGAGGCCAAGATGGGGCTGGTATACTCTGCATGGGTGCAACAGGAGGTGCTTGACTGGGCAGGCTTGTGAGTGGTTTGGGAGGTGGCATGCTCGTCCCGCCACTTATGCTGGGCCTCTCTATGCACCTTCCGAAGGGACTCGGGATTTTCTGTGATTCTGCTGAGTTGGTAGAAATGTTATACGTTTCACAGTTCTGGTCTGCACACAATGGAAAGGTTGTGGAGGCTTTGGAGAGAGTGCAGAAGAGGTTCACCAGGATGTTGCTTGGACTGGCTGGCTATAAACTATCAGGAGATGTTGAACAAACTTGAATTGTTTTCTCTTGCATGTTGGGCACTGAGAGGGCAACCGAATATAAAATATGAAGGATTAATTATGTGGGAAAATTATTATCAGGGTCTTTTTCCATGGTGGAAAATATTTTTGAACTTGTCAATGAATCGTTCCTAACTTCATGATAGTCTTGTACCTCGTCTTGTTCTAGGCTTCACAGAGCCATTGGTTAACTCCAGAAGAAAGGGAACAACTTCTACCTGAATTAAAAGCAGCAGGTTGGGAAGATGTTGAAGACAGAGACGCACTTTTTAAAGAATTTTCATTCAAGAATTTTAACCAGGTACATTATTTAGTATCACATAATAGTTACATGGTTTGGCAGTCATCATTCCAACAGACATTTTGTTTTTTTTCCCAAAGTTGCAAAGCTCATATAAACAGGGCTTTTAAAGATGCTTTCTTTAAAAAGTAAGTCATATCCACAACTTGGCTAGTGGGCTGTGAAATAATAATTGGTTAAAAACAAATAAAGCCTTATGTCTGAAAATGCTCCAGATAACTTTATGGAATGAAAGCTAATTGAAAGTGCCTCATTTTCTACTGAAGAGGGACAGAGTGTCAGAGTTGGATGGATGCATGTTCATTTCTCATTTAATTAGACCATAAGACATAGGAGTAGAAATAGGCTATTCGGCCCATTGAGTCCACTCTGCCATTTGATCATGGCTGATCCATTTCCCTCTCAACCCTATCCTCCTGCCTTCACACCTTGGCTTATCAAGAATCTAGCAACCTCTGCCTGAAATACATTCAATGACCTGGCCTCCACAGCCAACTGTGGCAGCGAATTCCACAAATTCACCATCCTCTGCTGAAGAAAATTCTTCTTTAGCTGCGTTCTAAATGGATTTCCAATTACAGGTGTCCCCTGCTTTTCAAATGTTCGCTTTATGAAACTTCACTGTTATGAAAGACCTATATTAGTACCCTGTTTTCGCTTTCAGAAGGTGTTTTCACTGTTATGAAAAGAAATTCAGCGCGCGATAAAAGGCAGCGAGCGCCGAGCAGCCGTTCTCCCCCGGATTCTCGCCGGCATTGCTTAAACACAAGCCTGTGAGCAGCCGTTTGCAAGATGAGTTCTAAGGTATTGGAAAAGCCTGAAAGAGTTTGTAAGAGTGTTACACTTAGCGTAAAACTAGACATAATTAAGCATTTTGATCATGGTGAACGAAGTAAGGACAACGTGAGTTTGGCTTGTGGAAGCTGACGAACATGATGTTGAAGAGGTTTTGGCATCCCATCACCAAGAACTGACAGATGAAGAGCTGATGCAATTGGAAGAAAAAAGGATAACAATCAAAACCGAATGAGTAATGATAAAGTACGACTTTAATTTTGAAAAGGTACATCGGTTTAGGAGATATTTGCAAGATGGTTTGAGTCCTTACAAAGAACTGTGTGATTGAAAAATGCGCGAGGCTCAGCAGTCAAACAAGCCTTCCACATCAGCCACAGCAGACGCTGAACCTCGACCTTCGACATCGAGGCAGGCAGAGATAGAAGAAGATGAGCTGCCTACTCTAATGGAAACAGACGATAACGAAATGACACCCCAGTGTCCCACCACCCCAGCCCCCAGGCCGCAGAGAGATACTGTACTGATTCATGGAGAATGCAACCAATTTCCCCCAGGATCAATAAAGTATGACTATGACTATGACTATGAGTATGGTAGCCGGGAGGCACACAGCACATCTTTAAGAAAAAATCTGAAATAAACATGCTAATTAATTACGTGTCGGGCGGCACCTAATTAATTAGCTTGTTCATTTCGGCTTTTTTCTTAAAGATGTGCTGTGTGCCTCCCGGCTACCGCTGGATCCCTGCATGCTTCACGGCAATGTATCTGTCGGTGGCCTGGAGGGTGGGGGCCACTGCACCACCCAACCTGCGACGACTCAATCTAACGCACCATCATCAGTGTGCCTGGCAAGCTATCTTCCCGATTCCCGTAAGTGATACTACACTGTACGTACATTATTTCTACTTTATATTGGCTGTGTATTTTTAGATGTTATTTGTTATGATTTGGCAGCTTCATAGCTTAAAGGTTACTGGAGAGAGTGTTCTTGCCAACAGCGCTCGCGTGAGATTTTCTGCCGACGGCGCTTGCGTGAGATTTTCGCTGCAGAGAACAGTTCAGTAATGATTGTGGAAAAGTATTTCTACTTTGTATAGGCTGTGTATTTATTATATCATTCCTGCTTTTACTATATGTTACTGTTATTTTAGGTTTTATGTGTTATTTGTCATGATTTGGTAGGTTATTTTTGGGTCTGCGAACGCTCACAAAATTTTCCCATATAAATAAATGGTAATTGCTTCTTCACTTTACGACATTTCGGCTTACGAACCGTTTCATGGGAACGCTGTACCTTCGGATAGTGGGGGAAACCTGTAGTGCGTTCTGCTAGAATCTGATTTGTTGTGTTTCCTATTGATTCTTTGGATCTGAGACGTAGGAACTAATACTTGGGGGTATTTTTATGTTAGTTGATCTCACTAGTGGCTTTATTTTCCTCAGTGTTTGTTATGCTGGAGATGAATAGCGACAGAGTCCTGCACCTGATTTATGCTTCATAATGTAAAGAGGAACATTTGCTGAGGATGAACTTTTATATAATAATTCTATGGCACAGGGAAAATTACTTGATTCCACAGGAAAACTGGGCAAAGTATTTGAGGGTTGTTACTGTCCTTGGGACTGTAACCTTTCAGATGAAATCGGAAGCCTCGTTTTAAAATTTTGGAATTAATTTAAGTAAGTCTTAGCTAGCAATTATGTGGCACGGGACATAAAATCTTGTCTTATCAATCACTTAAAGAATTACATAGATTTCAAAGGTACATTTAATATTAGAGAAATGTATACAATATACATCCTGAATTGCTTTTTCTTCACAACCATCCACAAAAACAGAGGAGTGCCCCCAAAGAATGAATGACAGTTAAATGTTAGAACCCCAAAGTCCCCCCCCCCAGCTCCCATCCCTCCTGCGCGCAAGTGGCAGCGAGCAACAATCCCCCCTCCCCCCACTGGCAAAAAAAAAAGCATCAGCACCCACCACCAAGCACTCAAGCCTGAGCAAAGCAACAGCAAAGACACAGACTTGCAGTACTCCAAAGACTACTCGTTCACCCAGTATTCGACATACCACAGGCTCTCTCTCTCCCTAATAAGGGAGAAAGAGGTGTCTCTATTTCACAGCAGGAGGGGAGACATAACAAACAACTCGCTGGTTTACGATGCTAAAAGTCCGTTGTGTTGCTTTTTCCGAGCTCTTTGCCCAAAGATCTTGGGTCTCCGGGCACATAACCAGAGATCTTCCGACTGCCACGACACACCGATTCCTGCCGGGACCCCGACCTTCCATCTGCCCGTCTCCAGAGCCACAAGACTCTGGACCTCCGAAGGCGAGCTAAGCTCTTTGGCTGCATCATTGGCATGTCGAATAACGGCCAGTCGTGAAACCCCAAGAGCGGGTCCCATTCCCACAAAGAACCGTAGGTCAGTGTGTAACTCCAGGTCAGGGCCTTCAAAAGAACCCTGAAAAGGAAAAATAGAGATATTAAAGATGGAAATAGAGCTGTTTCCGAAGATGAAGGCAATGGAGTCACCGTTTAGCACCATCGTAACATAAGCTCCACCCTCTTCTTCTATACCTTATGAGACCATAAAACCTAGGAGCAGAATTAGACCATTTTTCCCATCGCACCTGCTCTGCCATTTCATCGTGGCTGGTCCATTTTTCCTCTCAGCCCCAATCTCCTGCCTTTCCCCACATCCCTTCATGCCCTGACTGATCAAGGATCTATCAACCTCTGCCTGAAGTGTATATAAAGGCTTGGCTTCCACAGCTGCCTTTGGCAGTGAATTCCACAAATTCACTGCTCTCTGGCGAAAGAAATTCCTCCTCATCTCCGTTCCACGAGGACACCCCTCTATTCTGAGGCTGCACCCTCTGGTCTTAGACTCTCCACATCCACTCTAGCAAGGCCTTTCACCATTCAATTAGGTCACCTCTCATTCTTCTGAATTCCAGTGAATACAGGCACAGAGCCATTAAACACTCTTCATATGACAATCTGTTTAATCCTGA
Source organism: Mobula hypostoma (assembly GCF_963921235.1). NCBI lineage: Eukaryota > Metazoa > Chordata > Chondrichthyes > Myliobatiformes > Myliobatidae > Mobula > Mobula hypostoma. The sequence goes on from NC_086103.1 coordinate 39,963,712, forward strand.
AATCATTTTAATGAACCTCCTTTGAACCCTCTCCAGTTTCAGCACATCCTTTCTAAGATAAGGGGCCCAAAACTGCTCACAGTTCTCCAAGTGAGGCCTCACCAGTGCTTTATAAAGCCTCAATATTACATCCTTCCTTATATATTCTAGTCCTCTTTAAATGAATGCTAACATTGCATTTGCCTTCCTCACCTCAGACTCAACCTGCAGATTACAATTCAGGGAATCCTGCACAAGGACTCCCAAGTCCCTTTGCACCTCAGTTTTTTTGCATTTTCTCTCCATTTAGAAAATAGTCAATCCTTTCATTTCTTCAGCCAAATTGCATGACCATACACTTCCTGACACTGTATTCCATCTGCCACTTCAATGCCCATTCTCCTAATCTGTCAAAGTCCTTCTGTAGCCTCTCTATTTCCTTAATACTACTTGCCCCCCACCTATCTTCATATCATCTGCAAACTTTCCAACAAAGCCATCAATTTCATCATCCAAATCATTGACATATAACATTGAAAAAAATTGGTCCCAAGACAGTCCGCTGTGGAACACCACTAGTCTCTGGCAGCCAACCAGAAAAGGCTCCCTTTATTCCCACTCTTTGCTTCCTGCCAATCAGCCTTTGGTTTATCCATGCTAGAATCTTTCCGGTAATACCATAGGCTTGTAAGTTGTTAAGCCACCTCACGTGTGGCATCTTGTCAAAGACCTTCTGAAAATTCAAGTACGCAACATCCACTGATTCCCTTTTGTTTTTCCTGCTTGTTATTTCCTCAAAGAATTCCAACAGATTTGTCAGGCAAGATTTTCCCTTGAGGAAACCATGCTGATTACGGCCTATTTTATCAGGTGCCGTTAAGTACCCTGAAACCCACATCCTTAACAATTGACTCCAACATCTTTCCAACCACTGAGGTCAGACTAACTGGTCTATAGTTTCCTTTCTTTTGCCTCTCTCCCTTCTTGGAGAATGGAGTGACATTTGCAATTTTCTGGTTTTCCAGAACCATTCCAGAACCTAGTGATTCTTGAAAGAACATTACTAATGTTACCACGGTCTCTTCATCCACCTCTTTCAGAACCCTGGGGTGTACGCCATCTGATCCAGGTGACATATCTACCTTCAGACCTTTCAGTTTCCTAAGAACCTTCTCCCTAGTAATAGTAACTTTACATACTTCATGACCCCAGACGCCTGGAGTTTCACCATACTACTCGTGCCTTCCACAGTGAAGACTGATGCAAAACACTTAATCAGTTCATCCACCATTTCCTTGTCCCCTACTACTACCTCTCTAGCATCATTTTTCAGTGATCCCTCATCAACTCTTGCCTCTCTTTTGCACTCTATGTATCTGAAGAATTGCAAAGGAGCTCTGGCCCTTTGTACTTGTGACATCCTTCATCAAGTTCATGGTTGATCTTCCATCTCGACACCATTTTCCTACAACTTCCCCACGCATCTGATTCTATTCATGTCTCAAAGGCTACTGATTTCTATTTTGGATTAATTTGGTGCTTTGAGCCCTCGTATCTCTCCATTTCAGAAAATACCAAAGATTAGCCCAAAGGTTTTGGTCTTAAATAGCAACACTTTATTCTGAGACCATGAGCCCTGTTCTTGACTCAGCTAAGCATTCTCCTAGCTCCCACCCATTCAAGCCCTCTTTTTTTTGAAAAAAGAAAGGAAAAATTAAGTTTCAGTGAGGCAACTTCTCATTTTTTCTTGATGCTGGAGAGTACTTGCTTTATCTACTCAATTCAGTTTAACACAGCAGCCCTCCCATCCTCGGAACCAATCTGGTAAATCTTTTAGATTAGGAGACTGAAACTGTACACAGTACTTTAAGGGTGGTCCTATTATTAGTGGACTAAATCATTTTTACTCCGGTGATCAAATTCTCTTACAGTCAAAACTAACATTGGATTTGTTTATATGAGTGATTGCTGCAGCCACGTGTATACAGAGGTATGTTAAAGCATCATTGTTTTTCAGCCTTTCACTACTTAAGATGTAATCTGCTTTTCTGCTTAGTGTATATTGTTGCCCACTGATTCAGCTGGTCCATATTCCTTTCTGTCCTCTCTTATATCCTCCTCTCCACTCATAGTGCCCAAGCACTGATCCCTGTAATACCCCATTAGTGGCAATTTGCCAACCTGTGAAATAACTGCTTATGCCCACACTTGCTTTTAAATTTGCAATCAATATCATTTGTACATTACTTCCAATTCCACGTACTCTGAGCTTAGTGACCATTTTCCCGCATGGAACCTTCAGTAGGAACTGTCTTGTCTACTCTATTAATCACACCCTTGAAGAACTGCAGTACATTAGTAAACGTGTTTTCTCTTTCATTCATCCATGTTGATTCTGCTCAAACCCATTATTCTTTGTGAGGTAATCCTTCGTTACAACTTTCCTCATAAATTCCAGCATCTTCTTTACCACTGATACTATTTTTACAGGACAATAATTACTCTCTCTGTCTCTCTTTGTCTCTATATCCCTGTGTGTGTCTCTCTCCCATCTTCTTAAATGAAGGTGCCATCAGCCATTCTGCAGAAACCTGCTTTTTAATTGTCAGCTCATGTGAGTGTAAAGTAGCATAAATCAGTTGATTTAAGATAAGTAACTCCATTGCAAGGTATGCCCTTTATAATATAACAGAAAGACATAACATAACCAGTGATTCTGTACTTCTGGAGCTACACTACTTACGTTCTTTCAAGCTCTGGAAAGAAATACTCATTGTAATATTACCCCAACAATTGATATCTCTTGCGTCTGAGGGGAAAAGCATAACAAGAGGGACCGTGGAGGGAGGTGAAGAATTAGAACATTGGCAGTTCCATGGCACAGCTATTTTTCACATTACTTGCTAATATGAAATTATTATTTTGCCACGGTACTGTAGCAGTTAGCGCAACACTATTACAGCTCGGGGTGTTGGAGTTCCAAGCTTAATTCCAACGCTGCCTGCGAGGAATTTGTAAGTTCTCCCCGTGACCGCGTGGGTTTCCTCACGGTGCTCGGTTTCCTCCCACAGTTCAAAGGTGTACCGGTTAGTGGGTTAATTGGTCATTGTAAAAATTGTCCTGTGATTAGGCTCGGGTTACTCGGTGGGCTTGTTGGACCAGAAGGGCCTGTTCCGTGTTATCTCTTAAAAAAAAACAAAGAAATATTTCATGACAATCACAAAAGAAGTGTAATGGTTGGCTGTCAAACAAGAGAAAATCTACCGATGCTAGAAATCCTGCCAAAGGGTTTTGGCCCAAAACATCAACTGTTCTTTTTGCTTTTTCTTCTAAATTTCTTCTTGTAATTACATTGCAATGATGTGATGCACCAGCTAGTGCATTGTCCAGGTAAATGTGATATTGTTTTCTTGTAAGTGTCTGTGATTATTTAATTTGGCAGCTTTATAAAATTAAATGAAGATGGTAAACTATACTTACTCGAAGATTAATAGTAATGCAGTATGTAAATACAGGACCTTGGGCCTGACCCAGCACCAAACAAAAGGTAGCCAATGCACAAAAATTAGGCAAGACTCTATAGTTGTGAATGATCCATGAAAATATGTTGGAATTTGCTGGATCAGGTTAATCGGATTGCACAGATGTAAGTTACATTCCTGTAAGTTAATTCTATCAACTTTTCACTCCCTTCTGCCTTCTTGCCCTGCACATAAGTTTTCATTTTGGTTTGGGTTTGTACATTTGCCACCCCTCAGTTCATTGGAACGTGTGAGATTTTTACAGCCACCTGGGACTCCCAATTTTCTTAACATGGTTCTTGTCTTATGGAGTACAATGTGGTACACATTCATGCATATACCACTTCTTCGATCAATGTATCATAAGCAAATGCTTTTTGCAAGCAAGTACTATACAAACCATAAAGTTGCTGTGATGGTCTGCTGTTCCATCAACACAGTTTTCTATGAAATAGTATGGCTGATTATAATTGCACTCTACCACTGAATCTTAGCTAAAATCTATTATAATTCTTTGAGAAAAGGTGGATTATTAGTGAAGAGAGTGAAGGTACACTGACTTAAAAAAAAACTAAAAGTCTACTCTGGCAATTTCTAATGGTTGCAAGATTCCAAAATATCAATTATCATTTAAAGGCTTCCCTTAAGCTGTTTATTTCTCACCTTTAAAACATGAAACAATCAGTCATGGAATATAAAAGCCCAAGAACCTTCAACCCTGTGAAAGTTCATGCTTGCAAAATAGCTACTCTGTCTTCTTTGTGAGGTTCCAGAAAGGGGAACAATAGACATAACTTTATCATACCTATGTTGTAATGATTATTGTACACCAGCAGAAGGGAAGGTCTAACCTTTTGCTCGCTGTACTAGAACCATTGTCAAAGGAGAGAGAGTCAGGTATTTTGCAAGTATGGGCGTTGAAAAGGATTAATGTCCTGGAGTTTTATCCCCCATGGCAAATTGTTTCAGGTTTTAGTGATGGGAAATTATGCCTGCAGGATATCATAAATACACTTTCAGCCACCATAGTAGAAAGCTTGCAATAGTTTGATGGTGTCAGTGAATAAAAGACAAAGTTGCACATCTGTGAAACTCATTGGTTTCCAGAGATGTGAAAATTAGAGTTTGTTTTGTTTTTTTGAACTCCAGCTGGACATGTGGCAGGAAAAAAAAATTTCTACGCTGCCTTCTTATAAAAATGTAACAAGTAGGCGTCCTTCTTAGTGCCTGGTTCAGTGTTCAGTAAGATGACGACTAATCCTACCCCAGTCCCAGAGTCTCAAAACTCTAAATGTACTTGATGACGAACTGTACACAGCCCTCAGGCAGAGAACCAATAATGTTTCACCCACTAATTGTTCTTAAACTGTGGCTTTAGCTGTTGGTGCTGAAGATATAAAATTTACAAGGACCCTAGCACAGTTTTAGTTCTAGAATGGAACTCCCTTCATGCTGTTTAACCATACTTGCTGATAAGGGATGTTGAGGCAAAAGAAGTCTAGAGTTCCTCTCCTCCCAAAAAAGGAATAACATCTGTGCTGGTGATGAGGGAATTGTACAGCGTATAACTTTTCAAAGCTAACAACTCTTGATTGTTTAGTGAGGCCAAGCACTACACACAGGAAAACGTGTATGGATTTGGATAACGTTTGCCTCTTGCTACCTTGACCTGTATATCAAGTGGTGATCATTAATTTTAACCCAGCAAAGCCATCCATAGGTTGGCTTCATCCAGCGGACAACAGCTGATGTTTATTTGGTTCTAAACTACACAAATTTGGATGTGCTAAGTTGGGTCCTTGGCTTGTGTTGAATTACCTGGAAGAAGGTTGCTGCGTTATTGCCTCTAGCAATACTAATGAGCTTTCCTGTAATTGCTAGCTAGTAATTTGCGCTTAAAATTAATCTACACATTTTTAAAAATTTCAAAATATACTTTATTCAAAAATAAATATATACAATAAACCATTGAATAACTTTTCATCCTTTACATACGTTTCCATTATACTCAGTACGTAGTGACTTGTCTGCTGTCCATCATACAGCTGAACAGCTGCCTGTGTGGAATATCAGAGTCTATTTATGAATGTTGTAAGACTAACTATAGAGTAGTAAGGACGAAAGAGAAACATCATTACCAAGGAATTTTTATTGAAAAATTTTCATTTTGTATCTCTTTCATAGCTCAAAAGGATTGGCATGACTACAATAGGAAGCCAGGGCATGCGGCTCTCATTTTACACAAATTTGGTCATGGCAAGTGAATCTTTTGCTAATTATCAAAGGCTGGGTGCTGATTGGTTGCAGGTGTAACCTGAGCAAATGGTATTTGACCTCTCGTGGTAAACTAAATAAATTCAGAAATTTTAATTAGGTTTGGTTAAATTATATAGACTAACAGAAGTCTGATAAACTATATGTGAAAGTCTTTTATCTGTACTCAGCTCTACTCGCAAAGAATTGTTCCTTTTAATAAAATGAAACCTTGAAGTTGTTTGCAAATGTACTTGCTGATAGAGTATTGCAAGATGTGTTCTGAGATTTAGCATATGCTTGTTTACAGTTAACCTTTTTGAAGTTGTAATCCTTTTTTAACCTTATCACGTTGTCATTATTCCTGCATACTGCAGATACTTTCAGTGCATTGTGTAAACAAAAGTGATTATTTCTTGGCTGATTACTTGATGGGCCAAGTAAAAGTGAAGAACTTTTATGCTTTTTTGTTTATGTTAATTAAGGAAAGCATCATCACATGGTCAAAGTTTATGTTTGAACCTAGCTGTCATGTCTATAGATAGTTTCATCTGTGAGTTGAGCCATTCGCAGTATTAAGAAAAATACTCAGAAAACCTGTAATCTGCTTATCTAAAATTTGTATTGACTATTTGCATGCTCTTCTAGCACAATGATGCTTAAAGCCCTTTTTTATGTGGTTCATAATTACATTATTATTTCTATGGTTGGCATATGAAGAAAATAGCCCTGGTCTCCCTTAGTGCCAAGATGAGGCCATCCTCAGGGTGGAGGAGCAACATCTTATATTCCATCTGGGTAGCCTCCAACCTGATGGCATGAAGATCAATTTCTTCTTCCGGTAAATAAACTGTTTCCCTCCCCCTTCTCTCTTCTTCTATTTCCCACTCTGGCCTCTTACCTCTTCTCAACTGCCCATCACCTCCTCCCCCTCCCCCATGCCCTCCTCCTTCCCTTTCTCCTGTGCTCCACTCTCCTCACCTACCAGATTCCTCCTCCTCTAGCCTTCTACCTTTCTCACCCACCAGGCTTTGCCTATCACCTTGAGGCTATCCTTCTTCCCCTCCTCCCACCTTTTTATTCTGGCATCTTCCCCCTTCCTTACCAGCCCTGGAGGTGGGTCTTAGCCCAAAATGTCAACTGTTTATTCATTTCCATAGATGCAGGCTGACCTGTTGAATTCCTCCAGGATTTTACGTGTGTTGCTTTGGATTTATAGCGTTCTTTTTATGAATATCTGTAAATGTTGATATATGGGAAATAATTGCCTTGAGCTTGCACACAGAGAATCTGTGAACAATTCGGTGTCCTATTGTTCCATGCCTTCAAATTGTACACAGCAAAGAGGATATGTTGACAATTAGAATCTTGTATTGATAAAGGATTTATAAAGCTAAAGGAGATCTGTTTTTCAAGTGTCCAATGATCCATGGTGAATCATGGGGTTTTCTCATTTAGTTTCATATTTGTGGCATTTACTGCTTCTATCCTTGGGCTTTATTTCCTTTTCTCTCTAATTGGTGTGAATCTGTTGATCAGGGATGGCCAACCTATGGCACATGCCCCAAAAGTGGCGCATTGGATGATTAGAAGTAGCGCATTGCACCCCAGTGATAATAATAAAAAAGTAAGCCTACTCATGCAAAAAGTATTAACCAAAAACCGATTTATAGATAAAAAATCTATAACAGGAATTCCAAGTAGCTTAGAGCTAGAAATGGGTTTTACTGAGTGTAAATCTAAAACTTAGCAATTATTTTTAGCGATTTTATTATTTTGTGCACATCTTTTGGAGAAAGATGAAGCCACACTCAGGTTGGAGGAACAACACCTTATATTCCGTATGGGTAGCCTCCAACCTGATGTCATGAACATTGACTTCTCTACCTTCCGCTAGGCCCCACCTCCCCCTCGTACCCCATCTGTTACTCTTTTTTATGCACACATTCTTTCTCTCACTCTCCTTTTTCTCCCTCTGTCCCTCTGAATATACCTCTTGCCCATCCTCTGGGTCACCACCCCCCCCGTCTTTCTTCCCGGACCTCCTGTCCCATGATCCTCTCGTATCCCCTTCTGCCTATCACCTGTCCAGCTCTCGGCTCCATCCCTCCCCCTCCTGTCTTCTCCTATCATTTTGCATCTCCCCCTCCCCCTCCAGCTTTCAAATCCCTTACTCACTCTTCCTTCAGTTAGTCCTGACGAAGGGTCTCGGCCTGAAACGTCGACTGCGCCTCTTCCTATAGATGCTGCCTGGGCTGCTGCGTTCACCAGCAACTTTGATGTGTGTTGCTTGAATTTCCAGCATCTGCAGAATTCCTGTTCTTTTGGAGAATGTTATCTTCTTTCACATTAATCTGTTTTCAATTTAAAAAAAAAGTTCAATGAGCCAAACTAGAAAAGAAGGACTTTTGTTCTGTAGTCGTTCCATAAACTGTTCAATACATGTTTGATACTTGTTTGAACCTGAGGCGCCAGGCGTCTGCACCAGCGGTGCGTCGCAGGTTTTTGCCAGTCAGTTTACAATTGACACTCGTGTGCTGCGGAGTTATGCTTTGTTCGTCCTTTGTGAACAGTTGCAGTTTTGTACTTCTTTGAAAATTAAGCCTTGTTTTTACATTCATTACCCATCACAGTGCAAAGGAAAATGAGCAAAAGAAAAGCAGAAAGTGATAGTAAGTGTGAATTCAATGAACAGTGGGAAAGTGAGTTTATAGGGGGTCCGTCAGGAAAATCGTTGTGCATCGTTTGTGAAAACACTTTCTCACATAGTAGAAGACCTGACCTTTATAGACACTATAAAACACAACATCAGACTGAAATAGAAGGAAAACTAAAGCTAGTGCTTGGGTCTGAGTTATGGAATGAATATGTGATTAAGAAAAAGGAAGAAATCAAAAGAAGACAAAATATATTTGTTAAAAGTCTCATTAAGGTAAATAATGTTTATCTTGCTTTTATATTGTCAATATATCATGTAAAATGCTAAATATGTCTATATTAACATATTTTTACAAGAATTGAATGGGGGTATAAGAGTTGTATGGTGCATCTGAACTCGTGCGTGAAGAAGTTGACGCATGGAATGTGAAAGGATGGCCACCCCTGCTCTAGACATTACTTCACTATTTGTGTATATTTGTTCAAACTTACTAGAATGTCACTTCTGTGTTTTTATTACAACAACTGTTTTCTGATGAGAACTTTATATGGCCACCCCCTCAAAGACCCACACAGACCACAGATTGCCGTGGAGGCTTTCCTCTGCCAGCACTGCCACTTCCATTTCAATTGACTTCAGGTTGATGGTACTCAGGAAAGTGCTTCCCTATCTTTTGACTTTGGCTCTGATGAAGACTGCATTAGTCTTAACTAGTCCCATTTGTACATCTTGACTTCCGGTAAGATGGCGGTGTGCTCAGATGCAGCGTCCTCTCTGGGGCCAACCAAAATTTTTAATGTCTACTTTATGATTGCGAGGCAGTGCTGATCGTTAAGAACTTCAAGTACTGGAAGTCTACTCCATCAGCGAGTTGCTCATTGGCAAAGTAGCGGGCCTTCGTGCGGACCTTGTTGCTGCCTGCTGCAAAAATGCGGCTGAGCTGACACGCGCTGGTGGCTTTCAGTCTAATGGCGAGTGGTTGTCTTGTGATCACAAGACTCAGTTGGACGCTGGGTAATGTAAAATACTGCAAGTAAAGTTCACTAGTGTATGGGCGGGGGGAGTTGCGTGGCCTTGGTTGTAGTGAGGTCTAGGCCTCGTGCTGTGGGCTTGCCTGTTGCAGCCGTTGAACAGAGAGGATGCTAGATCAGGGACTGGCGCCTACTGTCAGTGCTGCCCTCTAGTGTTCACCTGGTGAAGAACATGCCGGATTGCTTACATGCGTACGCTTGTGTGCGGACTGCTGAGAACTGATTGCTCTTGCTGAACATGCCACCAATATACAGGACAGGTTACTTAAGAACTTGGGTTATATATATATTTTTTTGTTTGGTGGTGTTCAGGTAAGGTTGAATGATAATTAAACTTGAACTTGAACTCATCTATAAGCTAATGTTCATACAGAGATTTTTAATGTGCAATAGTTTTATATTGCAAAATTCATTTTGGGGTTAGTGAGCAATTCGGCAGGAATCAGAACTGTTTTGCCTTTGCTTAGCTTTTAGTTTCTCTAGTTGTCGAGTCTCCACTGTTTTTGCAGCTGAAATGTCTTTTCTGAAATTTGTGTCAACTGTATTGGCAAAACTTGTTTGCACCGTGAGAGTTAAATGGGGCTGAGGACAAGAGATGCCAAAGAACACAGAAACATTGAAATCCAGCCAGTGTAGTATCCTGTGATTAAAAGAGGGCCTTGCTCAGAAGATGTAATCTTTATTGTAGAACAACGGAACAACATTTGTTAATAAAGCAGAGAGTGGATCCAACCTGAGTGGAGACCAGCTAGCATTCATGGTGGATTTGGTCTAGTTGCGTTTGATCAAATCTAATTTTTTTTTAAAGAAACAAATTGGGGTACAAAGATGTCCTTCATCTAAAAAAAAGTCTAAGCATTGTCTCTGAAATTGATGTCTGTGGCTGGTGCTCTTGGTTAGATATGGTTTGATGGGCCACTTAGTCTAAGACGGAGGACTGGCATCAAGATGCTACCTGTCGGTTTGCTGCAGGCACTTTGGAAGTTGGATGTAGCTCATGGTACAAACATGTCATTAGACAAATGCTTGGTCACACTAAACCTTACAGAACTCAAATGTATTCTCCTCACCATTATGAAAGAGTGAGCCAGGTAGCTTTGCAATCTCCTTTAACTTATAAAGCAGCGTTGGATACGATTATTCCAGTTTAAGGCCAGCTCAGGCTTTGAAGTTGTTTTTTTCACAAGAATAAAATGAGATTAAGTTGTATTTTATTTGTGTTTCTTTTATATCAGCTATATAGGTTATTTGATAAATTTGAAGATCATATTCAAGCTAGAGAATAAAGTCTGTTGCTTTACCAATACATTGTTTTACTGGAGCCCCATGTTTTAAACCTCAATCTCCAGCTACAGTATTAAGTTATTAAATGCATTCCAGGGGTAACCTGAGATGTTCCTTGTCCCTATGTGCCATATGCACATTCTAATGCATTTTCCATATGGAATGCTGTATTAAATTAAGTTACAGCTGGTCTTAAAGTGGAATCTTATCCTATGTTGTTTTATCTGTTTAAACAATTTGGAAACCCCCTATCTCACTCTACCACCAGTGAATTGTTTCACAAGGGGCAAGAGTAATATTTTATTTTCCAATCTATATAATAATGATGTTTTTCTTTTAAAAAAAAAAAAATTTCCAAAGTTGTTGTAATTCCTCTGAGAAGGAAATTCGTAATCAAGTTTGAGCATACTTTGCTTTGGTAATTTCAGTATGCAAAATTATTGCAGATTATATTTTTCTGTATGTAATGGGAATGGCTGCGAGTTTGATTGTCGACGACTTCCTTGTAATGCCTACCAGAACGTTCTTTAGTAGGACCAATGGACCAGCCTCTAGACTTGTAGATCAGCATTGGAGTTAACAATAGACCACTCTTTAGCACCTGTAGATCAACAGAGGTCACATAGAGCTGATCTCTTTTGTCAACGCACACCTTCAAGTAAAGATGTAAAAAGTGAAGGGGTATTACCTTTCCCAGCAAGTCTTTCATTTTTACAGAGTAGTCAATCTAGGGTTGGAGTTTCGGAGACTCCTCAATTTTACCCTTAGCTAATATTCCTGCATTAACTTGGCACAGTATTACTTGTGAATTATTTATAATGTGTTTTAACTTGTGCTCTCCTCACCACTTAAAACTACAACTCAAGCCATTGGATTCAGAGAGAGTGAGCAATGTAACAGTATGATCATTTTATAGAAATAACCCTGAACTGGGCCGACATCGTGGTTGCAGCCCACATCCATTTACTGTATAGCAGCAGAGTGGTTTAAGTTCAGCCATTACGGTTAGTGGAGTCACTTAATGTCATGAGCCTAGGCATCACAACTGTGTGGAGGTATGTACATTAATGAAGGAAATTTCCTTTTCAGGATACTTCCTGAGGGATCAGAATCTGAATCAGGTTTAACATCAGCATATGTGATGAAATTTGTTAACTGGTAGTGTCCTTTTAGGGATCAGATGGCAGAGGGGAAGAAGCTGTTCTTGAATCGCTGAGTGTGTGCCTTCAGGCTTCTGTACCTCCTTCCCAATGGTAACAGTGTGAAGAGAGCATGCACTGGTGGTGGGGATCCTTAACGAAGGACGCCACCTTCCTAAGGCACCATTCTTTGAAGATGTCTCAGATACTACAGAGGTTGGCACCCATGATGGAGCTCACTCAGTTAACAAGTTTCTGCAATTTACTTTGATCTTGTGCAGTAGTCCCTCCCCCTTCCATACCAGACGGTGATGCAGCCTGTCAGAATGCTCTCCACGGTACACTTGTAGAAGTTTTTGATTGTTTTAGTTGACAAACAAAATCTCCTCAGACTCCTAATGAAATATAGCTGCTGTCTTGCCTTCTTTATAGCTGTATCGATATATTGCAGCCTGTTTAGGTCCTCAGAGGTACTGACCCCCCGGGAACTCGTAATTGCTCACTCTCTCCACTTCTGATCCCCCTATGTGGATTGCTTTGTGTTCCCTCACCTTACACTTCCTGAAGTCCACAATCAGCTCTTTGGTCTTGCTGACGTTGAGTGCCAGGTTGTTGCTGCAGCAGCACTTAATTAACTGGTATATCTCACTCCTGTACACCCTTTCATCACCATCTGAAGTTTTGCCAACAATGGTTGTATCATCAGCAAATTTATAGATGGCATTTGAAGGAAAGGAAATTGCCTTTTAAACTCAGAGCATAGGCCATCAACTTTTTGCTGTTATGTTTCTGTAGCAGGCAATTTCTTTTTTAAAAGGTCGATTTGCTAGCTTGACGCTCAACCCAGTGAGGATGGAAAGCGTGCCTGGGGAGCCGGCTGGGTTCGAACTCACTCGGGAGCCATTGCTCCGAAGTCCGGCGCTGATGCCACTACGCCACCAGCCGGCCAAGGTTGTCAAGCCGAGGAGTGGTAGTGGGGACAAGCTCCCACTACCTAAAAGTACTCCTCACGGCATGCGCCTCAGATAGCCTCTGACAACCAAGTCCAACTTCTGGCCTTCTCGTGTGGCGGAACTGTTTCTACTGACAGGAGAAGGGGTGAAGGTGGGTCCTGGCGCCTTAAAACCAGTGCTTCGGGTAGATGGAGCCCGTCAGCCTGGGAAGGCAGTCCATCTAAGAGAGGGAAAACTCTGATTTCAAACCTCCGCTGCCTTGCGACCATACCCACTCATAGGAAAGGCTTCGGGAGTAAACCCTGAGGACGAATCCACAGCTGGAGTCCCTAAGGCAGTCCGACATTGCCTTCAACCTCATTCTGGCAACTCCTGCGATGACACTGGTGCCAAGCTGCATCGGCCCTTGCCCTTCCCTTGGACAACATCGGTGTCGTGGAGAGGGGAGGCTTGCTACATGGGTAACTGCCGGTCTTCCATACAAACTTGCCCAGTCCTGTGCCCTGGAAACTTCCAGGCACAGATCCACGGTCTCGCGAGACTAACGGATGCCACCATTTGAGCTGTGCCTAACCACACAGTCATGGGTGTAAAAAGGAGAACAGTGGGCTAAGTGTGCACCCCTGTGGTGCATCAATGTTGACTGTCAGCAAGGATCTTTGATAAAAATCTTTGCACATTTGTTTTCAACAGAGTGGATGCCTGGTCTTTCCTGAGCTGTTCAGTGGAGTGAGCTCAAACTGTGACAATCAACCTCACCTGCATCATTTTCCTCACACTAGTCCAAAAGGCGCCAGCTAAACCTGATGTAGTACTGAGCTATAAGAATCCTAGGTTCCCGAGTTCAATCACCAGTTGATCCTGAGGTAGCCAGTAATCATCTATCGGATGGGTACAACAGTACAACTAGCATTAATGGCACTGCGTCTGGTGCTGATTGTTTCCCTGAAATATCTACTAAAATATATATCCAACAATTTAGGCACAGCTGCCTGATGTGGTCAGTAAGCCGGCTGGTACATAGAAACATAGAAAACCTACAGCACAATACAGGCCCTTTGGCCCACAAAGCTGTGCCAAACATGTCCTTACCTTAGAAATTACCTAGGGTTACCAATAGCCCTCTATTCTTCTGAGCTCCATGTACCTGTCCAGGAGTCTCTTAAAAGACCCGATTGTATTCGCCTCCACACTGTCTGCATAAAAAAAAACTTACCCCTGACATCTCCTCTATACCTACTTCCAAGCACCTTAAAACTGTGCCCTCTCGTGCTAGCCATTTCAGCCCTGGGAAAAAAGCCTCTTACTATCCACACGATCAATGCCTCAAATCATCTTCTACACCTCTATTAGGTCACCTCTCATCCTCCATCACTCCAAGGAAAAAAGGCTGAGCTCAGTCAACCTATTCTCATAATGCATGCTTCTCAATCTAGGCAACATCCTTGTAAATCTCCTCTACACCCTCTCTATGGTTTCCACATCCTTCCTATAGTGAGGCGACCAGAACTGAGCACAGTACTCCAAGTGGGGTCTGACCAGGGTCTTATATAGCTGCAACATTACCTCTCGGCTCCTAAACTCAATACCATGATTGATGAAGGCCAATGCACTGTGTGCTTTCTTAACCACAGAGTCAACCTGCGCAGCAGCTTTGAGTGTCCTATGGACTCGGACCCCAAGATCCCTCTGAACATCCACACTGCCAAGAGTCATTCCATTAATACTACAAATGTTTGTATATTCTGCCATCATATTTGACCTACCAAAATGAACCACCTCACAGTTATCTGGGTTGAACTCCATCTGCCACTTCTCAGCCCAGTTTTGCATCCTATCAATGACACGCTGTAACCTCTGACAGCCCTCCACACTATCCACAACACTTCCAACCTTTCTGTCATCAGCAAATTTACTAACCCATCCCTCCACTTCCTCATCCAGGTCATTTATAAAAATCACGAAGAGTAGGGGTCCCAGAACAGATCTCTGAGGCACACCACTGGTGACCGACCTCCATGCAGAATGTGACCTGTCTACAACCACTCTTTGCCTTCTGTGGGCAAGTCAGTTCTGAATCCACAAAGCAATGTCCCCTTGGATCCCATGCCTCCTTACTTTCTCAATTAGCTTTGCATGGGGTACCTTATCAAATGCCTTGCTAAACTCCATATACACTACATCTACTGCTCTACCTTCACCTATGTGATTAGTCACATCCTCAAAAAATTCAGTCAGACTCGTAAGGTACGACTTGCCTTTGACAAAGCCGTGCTGACTATTCCTAATCGTATTATGCCTCTGGAAATGTTCATAAATCCTGCCTCTCAGGATCTTCTCCATCAACTTACCAACCACTGGTCTATAAATTTCTTGGGCTATCTCTACTCCCTTTCTTGAATAATGGAACAACATCCTCAACCCTCTAATCCTCTGGAACCTCTCCCATCCTCATTGATGATGCAAAGATCTTATTTCCTAGATGCACATTAGCCACTTAAGTTAAATACAGGAAGATTTATTTCTAGTTTTTGAAGAAATAAGTAATAAAAGTATTTCTATCTTTATTGCAATCTTGTAGTATTTAAACCTACCTAATAAGATAGAATAGAGATAAATTTGGGATCAAATTGGGATTCAATACTTAGCATTAGGGTAGAATGGAGATTAATGTATATTCATAGACATCAACAGGTTTTTCATTCTATCTTTGCTGTCATACCACAGTTGGGAAATGCTGGTGAAATACTTGTTTTTGAAGATTATCATGATCTGGATAGCAGCTGGCAGTCCCTGTAAACTATCCCATCCTTACCATTGGTATGTCAGGTGTAATATAGAAAAAATAATAAGTCAGTTACAGTAAGTGTATCTATGTATATTAAATAATTAAATTAAAAATAGTGCAATAATAAATAATATTTGTTGTAAAGTTGTAGAATTAGTCAGATCCATCACAGGTTCATTGACCGTTTAGGAATCGGATGGCAGAGGGGAAGAAGCTGTTCCTGAATCACTGAGTGTGTGCCTCAGGCTTCTGTTCCTCCTTCATGATGGTAACAGTGAGAACAGGGCAGGTCCTGGGTGATGGGGATCCTTAACAATGGACACTGCCTTTCTGAGACACAGCTCCCTGCAAATGTCTTGGATACTGTGGAGGCTAGTACCCATGATGGAGCTGACTAACTTTACAACTTTATGTAGCTTCTTTCGGTCCTGTGTAGTAGCCCCCACTCCATACCAGATGGTGATATAGCCTGTCAGAATGCTCTCCACAGTACATTTGTAGAAGTTTTTGAGTGTTTTAAGTGACAAACCAAATTTCCTCAACTCCAATGAAATATAGCCACTGTCTTGCCTTTGATATGTTGGGACCAGGTTGGATCGTCAGAGATCTTGATACCAGGAACTTGAAATTGCTCATTCTCTCCACTTCTGATCCCTCTATGAGGACTGGTTCATGTTCCCTCGTCTTATCTTTCCTGAAGTCCACAATCAGCTCTTTGGTCTTACTGACGCCGAGTGAAAGATTATTGTTGTTATTGACACCACTCAACTAGCTGGTATATCTCGCTCCTGTACACCTTCTTGTCTCCATTTGAGATTCTGCCAACAATGGCTGTATCATCAGCAAATTTATAGATGGCATTTGAGGTATGCCTAGCCATACAGTCATTGGAATAGTGGGCTAAGCACACATCCCTGAGGTGAGCCAGCGTTGATCGTCAGGGAGAATTAATACCAATCTGTACAGATTGTGGTATTCTGGTTAGGGAGTTGTGGATAGGAATTGCAGAGGCCCAGGTTCCATTAGCTTATTGATCAGGACTGTAGGAATGATGGTTTTAAACGCTGAACTGTAGTCAACGAACAACATCCTAACATAGTTGTTTGTGTTGTCTAGGTGATCTTTAGGCTGCGTGAACAGCCATTGAGATTGAGTTTGCCATAGACCTATTGTGCAAAAGGCAAATTGTAGTGGGTCCAGGTCCTTGCTGAGGCAGGAGTTGATTCTGGCCATGACCAACCTCTCAAAACATTTCATCACTGTAGATGTGTGTGCTACTGGGCGATAGCCATTAAGGCAGCTCACACTACTCTTCTTAGGCACTGGTATAATTGTTGCCCCTTTGAAGCAGGTGGGATCTTCTGACTGTAGCAGGGAGAGGTTGAAAATGTCCATGAATACACCAGCCAGTTGGTTGTCAAAGATTAGTTACACCTTGTCAAACTTACAGTACACTCAAAGCAATATTTCTGTACCGCATCATTTACTTTATTTTTCCATCTCTTGGGGCCTTCCATTCCATTTCATTTTGCCAAAGAGAACTGTGCTTCTGAAATGAAACCAAAGAAAGGGAAACACTTATTAGGTCAGCAGCATTTGTGGAGAATGAACTAACAGTTAATGTTTCAGGCCTCTGACCTTCTGGTGAAAGGTTATTAACACAAAACATTAACCCTGCTCTTGACCCACAGATGCTGCCTGACTTTCTGAGTTATTCCAGCATTCTCTAATGCCCCCCCACCTACACACAGATAGATCTCCCACACTCACAATTTGCATCTTTTTGTTTTGATTACTCTCTTGGTGCTGTTGTGCATGGTACTTTGGGAGACATTTGCAAAAAAAAATTATTAGATTCTACGCACTTTCATTATTTCTTTCCACCTTTCTGTTTTTCTTTCTCTGCCCACTACTCCCACTCCTGCTGTGTCGTGTCTGTCGTAAATCAGACAGCACAGCCTCTTTTCCACTGGCAATCATAGACTTGAAATCAATATCGCAACACTTCAGGATGGCCAATGTTAGAATTTCACTGTGGGATATTTGACTATTATTAAAAAGACCCGCAGTGTCATAGCAAAGCTAAACTAAAATACATCTGCTTGGACTAATTTCCCCCTTGCAATTTTTTGATTATGGTTCTGTTTCTGTAACATTGGATTATTGTGTCTGATTAAAACACCCAAATTGCTTCAATTATATCCAGAAGATTCAATTATATGTGAAAGACTGCATCAGCATTTTTCCTGCTTGGTTGGTGTTTTGATCACAGATCCTTAAGCAACCAGTAGCCAAATTTTGACTCTTCGTGACTTGAAATATAGAACTTTAGACAAAGTTCAGATGAATAATGATGCATCATGATGGAGCATGTAATAAAACTTTTTGCAGCTTCTTAAATTTTCATTTAATCAACGTTGAAGAAGTACAGATTCAGGCCAAATTAAGGACAGTTTGGTTGCCGGAATCCTACAATTACTTTAATTGGGTCTCAAGACAGATACCATGCAAAGTAATTATACTTAATGATAGATCACCTGACGAGATGTGAAAAATGTCAAACATCATTAAGTATGAAACTCAAATTTAGGACTGTATCCGAACTTTCCTTTTTATAGGCATCTAAGCTCAATGAAGTTGGTTATGTTTGTACACTGCAAATATTTAAAGGATAATAAGACCCACTTAAATAATAGAGTACTAATTTACCTGATTAGTGTTGGATTTTGTCTAGAGCTCATTGGTTGGAAAAAGACCCTTCTTGAGGCATATTAGACCTGAATTAATGAAGATTGCTGCAAGAATTGATTTGGAAAATTAGTCCTTAAATTGCCAGTGCTTATTTTCTTGGTGGGAGATTTTTTTTTTGGGAGACTTTTTCCAATGAAATCAAATATAAACAAAAATAAAGTAAATCTAATTTTAAGGAGCCTGGAAGGTGCATAGCACAATTTCTCACTTCCTGATGTTGAAGTAAATTCAGTTCAGACTTCCCTAGACAGCAGGTTCTCATGTATGAAGAGATCAGGGAACGTCTTACTTAAATTCACACTTCATTGAAAGGTTTGATGTTTAGAGAACTTGCCATAAAGGACAACTAATGGTTTTGTAATTTGGGTTATGTTATTCATGTTTACAAAGATTCATGCTTTTTAGATTTTTCAAAGCCAGTAAGATCCAGGCAGCTCAACGTTCCTGGGTTTCATTGTTTTGGACATAATAGAGAAGTGTTGGGGGGGGGGGGGTAAAAGAGGTGGAGGTGTTGCATTACCGATAAGCAAGGATGTCATAGCTATATTCATAGGGGACTTACCGGAGGGCTCAACCTCAGAGGCAATTTAGAAGAAGCTCTAAAATAAGAAAGGTGCCGTTACACTGATAGGATTATACTGTAAACCCCCGGAAGGCTAAGAGGTGAAGATACGGAGGTGTATGTATTATGGAAAGGTTGTCAGAGTGGAATATTTTACATAAGAACATAAGAAATAGGAGCAGGAGTAGGCCATCTGGCCCGTCAAGCCTGCCCTGCCATTCAATAAGATCATGGCTGATCTGTCCGTAAACTCAGCTCCATCTACCTGTCTTTTCCCCATGTCCCTTAATTCCCTTACTATGTAAGCACCTAACTGTTTCTTAAATATATTTAGTGAAGAAGCCTCCATGCTTCCCTGGGCAGAGAATTCCACAGATTCACCACTCTCTGGGAAAAACAGTTTCTCCTCATCTCCGTCCTCAATCTTCTCCCCTGAATCTTGAGGCAATGTCTCCTAGTTCTAGTCTCACCTACCAATGGAAACAACTTTCCTACTTCTATCTTATCTATCCCTTTCAAAATTTTAATTTCCACCAGAATTGATTGGAACCTCCTTAATACAAGAAGCTTAAATGGGGCAAGATGTCTTCAGTACATCCTCGAGGGGTTCTTGAAACAGTCCAACTAGAGGAGAAAAAGGAGAAAACATATTGGTCCTGGTTTTGGAAAATAAGCCAGCCCGGTGACATACAAGTTAGTGGGAATAGTGACCACAACTCATTAGGTCAAAAGAAATTTATTATCAGAGTACACGTATGTCACCATATACACCCTGCGATCCATTTTCTTATGGGCATTCATCACAGTAGATACAAAGAAACACAATAGAGTCGATTGAAAAGCTTCACACATACAAAGACAGGATAGCAACCAATATGCAAAAGACAACAAATTGTGCAATTAGAAAAAGAAAAAAACTGAATAATAATAACTAATTAATAAATATTGAGAATGTGAGTTGTAGAGTCCTTGAAAGTGAGTCTATAGGTTGTGGAATTAGAAGTGTTGGATGAGTGAAGTTTTATGTTTTAAGATGAACAGTCTTAATACAATTTGATCTTGTGGGAAGCTACTAATTTGGGGGAAGGGCAATTTGCACAGAATAAGACCGAAGGTAAGGAGTATTAGACCATTGGACAAGTCCATGTTTGACATTTGGAAGTTGTTTGAAGACCAGTTGATCAGAGTTCAGGATTGGTTTTACTGGAGTAAGGATAAGGATAGTAAGGGGACCCCTGTATAAATTTAACTTTAGTCAGAAAGAAAAAAAGTAACTAAAATCAGACTGGGCCCTTGCAGAAGATAAAGATTACAAGAAAATGTTCAAGCTGGTGAATCCCAAGGCATTTTACACTTGTATTAAGGAAAAGAAGCTAACTAAGGAGAGGGTAGGTTCACTCAAGAATAAATATTTGTGCATGAAGTTGGAGCAAGTCACCGAAGTATTACACGAGTACTTTGTTTTGATATTTACTGAGGATTGTAAATGCAGAGTGGGGCATGCTGATGTGCTGCAACACTTTGAGACTAAAGAGGAGGTTTCTGAAAAGCATTAAGGTGAATTAGTCCTCAGTGGCATAATGTCATATACACTATCCCAGAATACTAAAAGAAGCAAGTGAGGAGATTGCCGGGTCTTTGACAAAGGTGTGTGTATCCTTACCAGCAATGAGTGAGGTCCCAGAGGACAGGAGAGTAGCAAATGCTGTGCCTTTGTTCAGCAAGTGCTAATCCTTTGAAAGACAATGGGCGTAATCTACGTTGGATTTAGTAAAGCATTTGATAAAATCCATCGTGGTAGTTTGATTCAGAAGATAAAGATGCATGGGAGCCAGGGTGGATTGCAATTTTGGATTCAGAACTGGCTTGCCCATAGAACACAGAGAGCAGGATTGAAAGATTATTACTCTGTCTGGAGACTGGAGGTCCATAACCAGCGGTGTTCCACAAGGTTCAATGTTATGCTAGGGCCTCTGCAATTTGAGATATATAGTGGTATGCAAAAGTTTGGGCACCCCTGGTCAAAATTTCTGTTATTGTGAATAGCTAAGTGAGTAAAAGATGACCTGATTTCCAAAAGGCGTAAGGTTAAAGATGACATATTTCTTAAATATTTTAAGCAAGATTAATTTTTTATTTCCATCTTTTACAGTTTCAAAATAACAAAAAAGTAAAAGGGCCCGAAGCAAAAGTTTGGGCACCCTTCATGGTCGGTACTTAGTAACACCCCCTTTGGCAAGTATCACAGCTTGTAAACGCTTTCTGTAGCCAGCTAAGAGTCTTTCAATTCTTGTTTGGGGGATTTTCGCCCATTCTTCCTTGCAAAAGGCTTCTAGTTTTGTGAGATTCTTGGGCCATCTTGCATGCACTGCTCTTTTGAGGTCTATCCACAGATTTTCAAAGATGTTTAGGTCGGGGGACTGTGAAGGCCATGGCAAAACCTTCAGCTTGCACCTTTGAGGTTGTCCATTGTGGATTTTGAGGTGTGTCTAGGATCATTACGTGTTGTAGAAACCATCCCCTTTTCATCTTCAGCTTTTTTACAGACGGTGTGATGTTTGCTTCCAGAATTTGCTGATATTTAATTGAATTCATTCTTCCTTCTACCAGTGAAATGCTCCCCGTGCCACTGGCTGCAACACAACCCCAAAGCATGATCGATCCACCCCCATGCTTAACAGTTGGAGAGGTGTTCTTTTCATGAAATTCTGCACCCTTTTTTCTCCAGACATACCTTTGCTCATTGCGGTCAAAAGGTTCAATTTTTACTTCATCAGTCCACAGGACTTGTTTCCAAAATGCATCAGACTTGTTTAGATGTTCCTTTGCAAACTTCTGACGCTGAATTTTGTGGTGAGGACGTAGGAAAGGTTTTCTTCTGATGACTCTTCCATGAAGGTCATATTTGTGCAGGTGTAGCTACATAGTAGAACAATGCACGACCACTCCAGAGTCTGCTAAATCTTCCTGAAGGTATTTAGCAGTCAAACAGGGGTTTTGATTTGCCTTTCTAGCAATCCTACGAGCAGTTCTCTTGGAAAGTTTTCTTGGTCTTCCAGATCTCAACTTGACCTCCACCATTCCTGTTAACTGCCATTTCTTAATTACATTACGAACTGAGGAAATGGCTACCTGAAAATGCTTTGCTATCTTCTTATAGCCTTCTCCTGCTTTGTGGGCCTCATTTATTTTAATTTTCAGAGTGCCTGGCAGCTGCTTAGAGGAGCCCATGGCTGCTGATTGTTGGGACAAGGTTTGAGGAGTCAGGGTATTTATAAAGCTTTGAAATTTGCATCACCTGGCCTTTCCTAATGATGTGAACAAGCTATCGCCCTAACAAGCTATTTAAGGTCTGAGACCTTGGTAAAAGTTATCTGAGAGCTCAAACCTCTTGGTGTGCCCAAATGTTTGCATGGTGCTCTTTTCCTTTTTTTTTCACTCTAAAATTGTACAAAACAAAAATAATACATGAGTTTTGCTTAAAATGTTGAAAAGAATGTTTCATCTTTAACTTTATGAGTTTTGGAGATCAGTTCTTCTACTCACTTAACTATTCACAGTAACAGAAATTTTGACAGGGGTGCGCAAACTTTTGCATGCCATTGTGTGTATGTGTATATATATATAATATATTTTATCTATTATATTTTAGATATATATCATATCTACTTTATATAGCCTTGAGGTACAAAGAGATTTTGGGGGCCATAGTTCACTGAAAGTGTCAATGCAGGTAGATAAGGTGGTAAAGGAAGGCATGTGGAATGCTGCAGCTATATAAAACTTGGAGTATTGTGCACA
This sequence comes from Mobula hypostoma, assembly GCF_963921235.1. NCBI lineage: Eukaryota > Metazoa > Chordata > Chondrichthyes > Myliobatiformes > Myliobatidae > Mobula > Mobula hypostoma. The sequence goes on from NC_086103.1 coordinate 39,986,433, forward strand.
TTTCTGGTCACCCCCATTATAGGAATGATGTGGAGACTGCGGAGAGGATGCAAGAAAAGGTTCACCAGGATGCTTGCTAGATCAGATTCTATGAACTATCAGCGAAGGTTGGTCAAACTTGGATTGTTCCTTAGAGTGAAGCTCAAACAAGAAAAAAAAATTATAGATGCTGGAAATCAATGTAATGCACACAAAATGTTGGAGGAACTCAGCTGACCAGGCAGCATCTGTGGAGGAGAGGAAACAGTCGCCGTTTTGGGCCAAGACCTTTCATCAGGAGCTTATAGAATTGGAGGCTGGGGGGAGATCTGATAGAAGTTTTTTTTAAAAATTAAGAGATGTAGATACAGTCATCAGTCAGAATCTTTTCCCAAGGGTAGAAACGTCACACACCGGGGAACATCCTTCGAAGGTTAGGTGGTTGTGGTGGTGGAGGGGGGTGGAGTTTAAAAAGCAATTTGAGAGGCAAGGTTTCCTTTACAGAGAGGGTGGTAAGTTCCTGGAATATGTCATTGGGTAGTAGTAGAATCAGGTATTTTGGTAGAGGCTTTAAGATGGGCCCCTGTATATGATGGGAAAAGAGGGACAGGGATAACCCACACGAGGAGGATATTTAGTATAAATTGGCATCAAGATAGGCAGAATATCATGGGCTTGACTGGTCTGTCGAGTGCTGCACTCTTCTATGTTTATTATTGAATTGTGAAAATGAAGCTAATTTTCTTTTGCGCAGATGTTTAGGATATGAGCAAGAGGTGAAGGATTAGAATTTGTGGTACCCTTGAGCTTTCTCAGCCATTTTAATAAGATCTGATCTGATCTGATCTGATTTTGGCTTGGCTCCACTTTTCCGCCTAATTACTTGTAGCCCTTGAGTCTCCAATAATCCAAACACTCCTCCAGTTTTCCATTCAGTGACTTGATCTCCATAGCTCTCTAGGATAGCTAATTTTAAAGAGCTGCACCCCTGTGGGAGAGGAAATTCCTTCCATCCATTGCCTAAAATAAGCAACTTATTTTTTTTTCGAGTCTCTGATCCCTGGTTCTCGATTTCCACATGAGGTGAAACATGCTATCAACTTCCACCTTGTAAAGCCACCACAGTATCTTTTCATTTTCAATAAGATCATCCTGATATACTTCTACAGTGTAACATGGACTAACCAAACTTTTCCTCCAATACAACCTACTTGTCTCAGGAATCAGTGTAATGAACATCTTGAGCAGGTAAATCCCTCTGGATAACGAGCACTCTAGGTATGGTCCCACCCACTCGTGGAGCTTCCCAACTTTTATATTCTGTTCTCGTTGCAATATGTTCCAAGTTTCCATTTGCTGCATAAAGTACTTGCTGTAACTGCATGTCAGCTTCCTGTTTTATGTATATAGGTGTCTAGATTCTCCGTACAGCAGAATCCTATAGACTTCTTCCATTTAAACTCCTTGTTTTTCCATTGTTCCTACCAAAATATAACAGTACATTTCCTAGTATGATATTCCATCTACCAAGTTGTGGCCCACTCACTTAACCTATCCATATGTCTTTGCAGACTCTTTGTTCCTCCCAACTGTTTTTTTTACTGTCAGTCGATTTGGTTATAATACTTGCAATAATCTTCATTTTATTTATTAGTGTTCATTGCATATAGCTGAGCCCCACCAATAAAAAATTATTAATTTACCCTGATTTTATTCTCTATCAATTAGTCTATCTTAATCCATGTTAATGTGCTCCATGGTGCCACAAGTTTTTGGGTCATGTATCACCTTACTGACTGTCTTCTGGATTTCTAAATATACCATCTCTTCTAGCACCCCTTTGTTGGCCCTGCTGTTTGCATCCACAAAAACTCAAAGTATTTCCTTTTCATAAACCAAGCTTATTCTGAAAAATTGTATTATGAATTTTCTTAACATCTTTTAGTTGCTTACCTTTCCTGTTCTATTTTCTAATGATTTTAGCTTTTCTCAAAGAGAAATGTTAAGGTATTAGTCTTTAATTGTCAGCTTTCGGTTTCTACCCTTCTTTTGAATATTGAAACATAGAAACACAGAAACATAGAAAATAGGCGCTGGAGTAGGCCATTCGGCCCTTCGAGCCTGCACCGCCATTCAGTATGATCATGGCTGATCATCCAACTCAGAACCCTGTACCTGCCTTCTCTCCATACCCCCTGATCCCTTTAGCCACAAGGGCCATATCTAACTTCCTCTTAGCAAGTTGGATTTGCTAAATACAACTACTGTTGTAATCAAGATGAAATGTTATATTTATGTTTAAAATTAGTTTAAAAAGAGAGACTGCCAGGAGGCATTGAAAAATGTGATCTGTCAGTTGTGCCAGTTTGGGGTTAGCACATTCTGGCTGATTCAGACCTGAGGCAAGGTGATAGAAATTTTTGAAACCAATTTTTGATTTTGTTGCAGGAAGAAGCATGTTTTCAGTGATTGTGAGGATGTTTCTATTATGAGTATAAAGAACAGACTATGCTGTATTCTGTGAGAGTGGATTACTGGTCTTATGGATGGGGTCTTGAAATATCACTGTCTTTTAAACAACGGAGGTGCTTGTTCCAGTATTAATAGAGTAGAAAATACTCATGATTAAATATTGTATGCGGGTGGAGAGTGGAGATGGATGGGGGTTTATCTAACGAATTTTAAATGGAGGTCTGTGCAATATTTTTGGTCAAGAATCAGACACTTCAAAAAAAATCAGCTCTGAAGTCTTACAGTTAGAAATTATTTAGGGCAAAATGATACATTAGAAATCATTGAAACATTTTTATTGTGAATCAATTTTGATAGAAAACCCCTTGTGCACCACATGGGGTGGGTGTATATTTAGTTAACCAGTATAAATCATCTGAGATTGAATGAGGTGAGGGATATGTTTGATTCTGACCTCCAGAATTCTGATAGCTAGGCTTTGAGTTGTGCTGTACTGGAAGTTAAATGCTGTATTCTTCTTGGAAGTGACCACAAGAGATATCTGAGGAAGAGCTTGAAATTGTACATATGGAGTGAAGTTTTAAAAGGGAACTATGCGAAAGTAAATTCTTACTAAATTAGATTGTTATAAAAAGAGCTTGTGAATTAACTGTTATCATCTCACAGAGTTGTTTAGGACAAATAGAGACAATAAGTTGGATTTCTTTTGTCCAATAGCTACCAATGCATTTTTGTTACTTTGGGCAGAAACCTTGATGTTTCTTCAGTACTTTTGTCTGTTTTTTCACAAGACTCGGTTACTAGCTCGGCACTTAACCCAGTACACATGGAAAGCAGCAAGGAGCTGGCAGGATTCGAACCTGGGACCCCTCTCCTTGAAGTCTGGCGCAGATGCTACCGTACCACCAGCTGGCTTACCAACGCATTGAAATTTGATCTAAATCTTATAAAGGGAAACTCTTTTAGGAATAGAGAATAGTTTGTGCTGTAAAATGGAAATTGATTCCATGAAACATTTGAAGGCTTCCTGAAGTATGCCTGCATATCAGTGTGTAATTGCTAGAAGCTTCCTTGCTCAGTAATTGCACAGCAATCACCGCAGAGCTTGTCAGCTAGATTGAGGGGTTGCAATAAAGACAGAAAAACATCTATTAATATGTAATCATTTTGTAATTGAAAGAACTCTTTTGAAGACATTTTTATTTTTGTTTGTGATCATTTCATTTCAATGATTATTAGAGTCACATAGGTGGTTGATCAGACCTTACTTAATAGCAGTATATTACTAACCATTTGTATCATGTGGTTTTATTAAAATATAACATTAAATATTATTTTAAATAGTAAAACCTAACAGAATTGGCTTAAGCTTTAGTAACAGAAGGGTTAGGTTAAGTAACTTAAACTAGTTCAATGAAATTCTAAATTGAAACTAGTATCTCTCACGTGAAGTTGGTTGTTGACTGGAGGGTGGAATTGTGCGGAGTTTGACCTGCTGCCCGTGCTCGCTGAATGCATAAACTTACCCGGGCTGAAATCAGGTGACTATACTGACCTGCTATATGTGGGATTATCTAGTGAGGCCTCAGCAGGATACCAGTAGCTGGCACATTTGCGAACGAAGCTGTTCTGACATTGAGATGCTTTTGAACCCACTTTTTAAAAACTTATAACACATTCAATCTAAAAAATAATTGAAATATTAAAAGGAGTAAAACTAAATGCTTCTCCTAACCCACTGAGTGGGCATCTTGTTCCAAGTGAAACACAGATGTACAGAACAGTAAATCACAGGAACAGGCCCTTCAGCCCATCATTTCTAGGCTGACTTTGATGCCAAACTAAGCTAAATTCCCCTATTCCCTGTCTGTTGTAAGGCCTAGATAGAGTAAACGTGGAGAGGACATTTCCAATATTTGGAGAATCTAGTACTAGAGTGCATAACCTCAGAGTACGAGGATGACCCTTTAGAACAGAAACAAGAAAGGATTTCTTTAGCTAGAAAGTGGTGATTCTGTGGAATTCATTGCTGCAGATGGCTGTAGAGGCTAAGTCATTGGGTATGTTTAAAGTGGTGTTGATAGGTTCTTGAATAGTAAGGATGTCAAAGGTTATGGGGAGAAAGCAGGAAAATAGGGTTGAGGGGTAAAAGAAATAAGTCATGGTCGAATGGTGGAGCGGATTCAATGGGCAAAATGGCCTAATTCTGTTCCTGTGTCTTATGGAAACTGAATCACTCAGGAAACTGATACAGTCACAGTCTGGTTAGGGCATTGAACATCTTGTTAATTGGAGATGTTTAACAATAAGCTGGGACAAAATAGTCTTGTTTTTCTTATCTGTCTAAAATGTGCTCAGACCCTGATTACTGATGAAATGACTGATTTCTGCAACAGCTAAAAGTATTCTTGTATCACATTGGTTTGATCAGAATCAGGTTTGACATGAAATTTGTTGTTTTGTGGCAGCAAGTACAATACCTAAAAAAAACAACTAATGTTACTATAAGAATTTATTAGGAAGGATGCTTCCTATGGTGGGAAAGTCTAGGACCAGAGGACACAACCTCAGAATAGAGGGGCGTCCTTTAAGAATGGAGATGAGGAAGAATTTCTTTAGCCAGAGATTGGTGAATCTGTGGAATTTTTTGCTCAAGTCTTTACGTATATTTAATGCAGAGGTTGATAAATTCTTGATTGATCAGTGCATGAAGGGATACGGGAAGAAAGCTTGAGATTGGGGCTGAGAGGAACATTGGAAAGCATTCATTTTAAATAAGATAAATTTGGGCCCTTTTTTCATTTAGAATGGTAAAAGTCAGGCCCAGTTATCTTTACTGGTACCTATTATGGGTGATTAAAACTTGCTTTATATTTAACTTTTGATAGTTTATAGAACTGGGAGTTTGTTTGAAGTTGTTAACTTTGTTTAAACTGAATCTCATTCCAGGCCTTTGGGTTTATGACGCGGGTGGCGTTACAAGCAGAGAAAATGAATCATCACCCTGAGTGGTTCAATGTGTATCATAAGGTAATGTGAGTTCTCCCTCTGCAGCAATGTATAACTCACTACTTTCTAAGTCTGTGATACTTGTACAGGCACACCATGTTTCCTCAGTACACAGAACTGCGATCATTATCTGTGCATTCAATTTATAAGGTACTGCAAGCCCTTACTAGTGTATTCTCAGCCGTATTGCTATCTTAGTTAATGTGTTACAGCCAGTTTGGTCTGAATTCTTCCTTTGATCCTCCTGTGCAGTTCCACATAACAGACATCAGAAGCTTAACCATTAGTAGCACTGTAAGGAACAGCATTTTGTGAGTCCGGTACTGTTTTCAGCTTGACCAGACAACTGGCAAGTTGAACTGAGACCAGAGCAAATGCTGTAATTGTTACAGCATCACAAACTGGAATCCTCTCCCACCAGCACTCATCCCTCAGAAATTCCTCATTCCCTGTCTCCAGCTGCCACCACAATCATGCTTCTTCAATCCTTTACTGGCTTGCACAGTACTGTATTTGTCCATGTGGAGCGGAGAGTGAGTTTGCAAAGAATGTTGGGAATGGCGAGGCTGGAGTGAAAGGTAATGAAAGGGGAGTTCTGACACAGATTTGGCATCATTACGTTTCATCCACATCTTCTTCCTGGGTCTTTTCAGCATTCTATTTTATTTTAGATTTCCAGTATCTGATGTTTATTTTTATTTTCCTTTCCCTCGAGAGCACATCAACCAATTTATCCAGAATTACAAACAACGATGTGCATTGACACGATAGTCTGAAGGAATTGTGTTGTTGAGGGACAAACAGTATCTCAGAAGCTTCGATAATGCCCTGCTCTCGGAGATGATGGCACAGAATTTTATATATTTAGTGTTGGTTTTTGATTTGCTCAACAGAGCAATAATCCATCAAACAGATGACGATTCCTTCGCCAATCCCATGAATTGTCAACTTGGGTCTTGTGTTCAAGTCTCCTAGAATGGGTGTAAACTACTTGAACTCTGAGGACTCAGTTTTCCTGTCACTGATTCACTTTAGCGATAGGGTTTAGCTATAGGACTATCTTCAACCATGGGTGATTGTTGTGATATTATAGAACTATGTTGAATTATTCTGCTGATATCTATGTGTACACCTTCTGCAAACCTTTAGTTTCTTGTTATAATCTGGGGTGAATAGTTTTGAACTTGCAATAAGGAACATTATGGGGTGTTACCCTGTGAAATAAACTGGAAATGCCACTATCTTCAGGTGGAGCAGGACATGAGTGCAGAACTCAATATAAAATGTATACTACTGGACCTTGAAATGAATACTGAGAGATGCATTGTGGCTATCCCTTATGATATTTTGATTGTTATAGTTATTAAATGAAAATACTTTGCATTTTATTAGCAGTGAAAGCAAAGGTCAATTTGACTTGGTATTAAATGCTGTGGTAAGATGAAACGTTATACCAATTATTATGTTTCCTTATTCAGGTTTTGCACCTTAATCAGCATTTTGAAACCATGGTGGGAGAATTAATAATCATTCAGGGTCCTGAGTGGAAAATATATGGGCTTTAGAGTAATTTTCTGGAAGGCTCTATGACGTTAAGTAATCTGATGCAAAGGAAAATTTCCGAGTAAAATTGTATTGGCTAATGAAAAGAAATTGTATCTGTGCATTCACAAATATTGCTAGAAAGAGGCATCTTTCAGAACCATTTGTAACCACTTCCATGTGAGTCAGGAAATTGAGCTAGATGGAAATTGAGTATTAAGTGACCATTGGGAGATGTCGACAGAAACTAGGAAAGATCAAGTTCGGGGTTTGAACTGTCAGGAAAGGTTGGAATGAGAAAGGGTGGAATGTAGCAGTAAAAGTTGATTTGTTGTATTAATTAAAGAGCAAGTTTTTTGAGAGCACTAGTAGAAATTCCTTGCTGACTTTTTTTTACATCTGCATGAACAAGCAGCGAAGTGCTCTGCCAAAATCTGGTACCTCTGACAATATGGGAATTCATCAAATCAGCACTGAAATTAATCCAGAACATTTCTGCAAGATTTGAACTGGGATTTAATTGCACAACCTTTTGATTTGTACTGTAGATATTTATGGATGCAAATTGGAGCCAATAAGAAGCCTATAGTCACAAATTGGTATATTTAGAATAATCAACCTTTTTTTTATTAGAAATGTTGCTGAACAGTACACTTCGTTTTTTGGTGAAGAAAATTGTCACATTTTCACAGCAATTTTTTGCTTAGCTGTATATATATTCAGTAGGAAAATAATATATTATGACATTTTCTCCACTGTAGAAATTCCCCTGTCACATTGTTTTCTTTTGGAAGAGACCCTTCTAGTCTCTACTTGTAGCAGCAACCTCAATAATGTTTCACCAACCTTCTGTTTTATCTTCTGATGTAATAATTGCATATGATGTGTGAGATTATACAAAGCATCTGCTCCAGTACGGCAAACACAAGTGAGTCTGGGCCAGATTCTGAAATTGATTTGTCTGCATCTTTAATTAAAGTGGAATGGTGACTTAATCTTGCTTTTTCTCCCCCACCCTTTTCCCCTCCAGGTTCAGATTACTCTTCTAACACATGACTGCGGTGGTCTCTCCAAAAAAGATATCAAACTGGCAAAGTTCATTGAACAAGCTGCTGCTTCAGTAAATTAGCTCCTAATTTTAGGTCTTCTGTTTTTCTTTTGTTGGAGAAAATAGATTTTACCTAAGATGCGTTGCCTTTAAGCTCAAGGTGAACATATTAAACATTCCAATTGAGACCAATAACGGAATGTGTAATTCCCACTTTAAATCAATATTTCTTCAAGAATGTAAGCTCGTGACTGCTAAAATCAGAAATGCAGAGGATAGTAAGTTATTTAAGAACTCTGACCCCTCAAATCACAAACGTTACTTTTAATAAACCTGCATTTTGAATTCAGCATGCTCAAATGATGAGACTTGCACCTGGAACGCTGCAGAGGAAGTACTCAAGAGTTATAAAAATGTTAAAAGCTGGAGACTTTCAGCATGTTGGTCAGTTTCTGAGGAAAGAAGCAGAGTTAATGCTTCATGACAGGGACTCTTCTTCCAACTTTACTTCTCTTTTCACAGATGCAGTCGGACCTGCTGAATGTTGCCAACACTTTATATTCTCATTTCAGATTTCCGGTATCTATTTTTATTGTTTGTTTACTTATGTGTATGTACAGTACTGGAAATAATAAAGACTAAATAGAATATCCACTCATGTTGGGTGCATTTCTCTTGACATAAGTAAGATGGTATGAATTGCATGTCTGTACATTTCTTGTTTTTATCACGGTTTTGCCATGTTATCCTTGTATAATTAAAAACTACATCATTCAGATTTCTTGTAGCACTTTAGATAGCATCATGGAATAGGAGAAGATCATTTGGCCCCCAGGCTTTCTCCTCCATTCAGTTAAAACATGGGTAATTCTTGACCCTGGTTTTGCTTTGCTGTGTGGACATGATATTGTTGGGTTCTTAGGATTCCACCTATACAATGTTAAATATATAGGCTCAATGCTACAGAGAGGGGGGATTGCAACAGAATCCACCCGGGTGATGAACTTTCTGCTCTTCTTTGTCCTAACTAGCTGGCCCCTTGAGACTTTGTCCGAGTTCTAGATTTTCTGCTTTTGGCAAACATTCTTTCAGCATCTAACCTTCCAAGACCACTCAGCCTTATTTTTCAATAAAATTGCTTCTCATTCTTTTAAGATCAATAACTGCCGGCACAATACTCTGTGCAGAACTAAATTTTCATTGGAGTGTCTCCAATGCAAGTGTATCTGTGGATACAGAGATGAAAATTGCACTCTGTTCCCCAGCTGTGGTCTCAACAAAGCCCTCTTTAATTGCAACGAGCCTACCTTCTGTTTTACAACCATCTTGGAATAAAAGCTTAAATTCAGTTTGCTTTCCTGATTACCTAATGTACCTTTCTGTCAACTGTGTCTCGTGTACAAATCTTTTTGACCATGGTTTAATAAGCCATTCCATATTTTGCTGTATTTATTATGCATTTTCCATATCTTTAGTCTGTAACGCAGAGGAACTTTTATAGTTTAATGCTCCTATTTTCACTTCACAAATGACCACTTTTATTAATATTTACAATTTGGTCTCTGTTCTGCCTAGCTGTAAAATGGGAGTTGAATTGCAGTGTTGTGAAACACCGTCACCACCTGTTCTTGACACCTTTTGTGTAGCACTGTGACAGATGAAGCATTAAATCAATTTGCCCAGTAGATTAGGGGAGATTGGAATATACCATAAAACAGTGAACAGCAAGCTGATTTTTTCTCCATTTCAAAAAGCCTCCAATTTCCTTAGTATCAATTTATAGATGCCACAAAATATTTTAATCAAAAAAAATTGATTAATGCTTTATCTTATGATTCTAATCAGACCAGGTAAGAAAAGATACTCCTTAAACAACACTATGACTCCAGCTCTTCTTAAAATGAAAAAAGTATTGAAAATTCCGAGCATGCATCAGTTTGCTGCTGAGGTTTGTGTTTGCCCAGTGGTACTTGGAAGGTTAAACTTGCAGAATGCAAGTGAATCAAATCTGGATAATGGAAGTGCCCTTAGTGACTTGTTCTGGCAATTCGTGTTACTGGATAAAGTCCCAGAAATTAAACTACTGATCTACATAAAGATGGTCTTAGCTTTTCAGTTTGTCAAAATTGTTGCTTTTTTTTAATATGTCCCAGCCAGAAAATTGATGCTGGAACCTGGATGGCAAGTTCAACACTTCTGCTTTTATGATGAGTTCAAAACTCAATAGTATTTGTTGCAGGTAAATGGTATCCGTTTGCCACTGATTTGTCTACAGTTTCTTAGTAAAGGCTGATTTATACTTCTGCGTCAAATGGACACCGTAACCTGCACAAGTGGCCTATGCGTGTTGTGAACATTTATACTTTGCGTTGGTGTGTCTGCGTTGCTGTGCAATTCAGGTATGTCGCGCATGCGCACACATCTGCCCGTGCAAGGCTTCATGGTCATGGTAGTCTTCCCCGGGGTAAACAAGTTTAAAGCCAGCGTCTATTTTCGTAAAAGCGAAATGTGTCCTCCATAATTTCGGAGGTCTGTAAAGGTTTATGAAAAGCATTGCAGCCAGAGTTCCTTCCCTGCCCTTCAGTCGCCCAGTGGGAAGCTATTGCAGCGTAGGAGGAAATGCGATGCTACCAAGTGGACCAACCACAGTTGTTGCCGTCTGCATTGCCGCGATGCGTAGTTACATTTTGGGAGAACGTCAGGCTACGGCGTAGGGATCTGCGTAGGCTCTGCATAGGGTTCGTGGCTATGCCGTACCTACTGCGTCGATTTGACGCAGAAGTATAAATCAGCCTTAAGTTGTGAGGCAAAGCTTAAAACAAATACACACACACACGCGTGCGTAAGTTAAAATAAAAATAAGATAAAGGAAGGGGTTGGTAGGAAGGTGATAGTTGTTGCCAAAAACCAACAGTGTTCAGCTACTTGCGGGTAAGAAAGTCCCAAGAATGTAGTCATTGGCAGAAAGTCTGGGACATGCACACTGATGGACATGGCAAATGTATCGCTTGGCTCTTCCACCAGTCTTCTCATTGAAATCCAGCAGTGGGGCTCAATTATGCTGACATTCCCGAGGACTGGAATATTGGAATTCCCGTTCCATTGTCTGAGGATTATTAGCCTGGAGATCAGTAGAAAAACGGTACAGTTATACTTATTTTGATACCTTAAATTATTTAGTAAAATATTGTTCAAGGTTTTCAACTGACTTTTTAAATCATTTTAAGCAATTTTAATAATTTGTATATTTCTCTGAGTGTTACAAAGCTTGATGGCTTTAATGGGCTGAACTGCCTACCAAAAGACCATCAGATATAGGAGCAGAATTAGGCCATTTTGCCCGCCAAGTTTGCTGCACCATTTCCTCAAGGCTGATCCAATTTTCCTCTCAGTCCCAATCTCCTGCCTTCTCTCTGTATAACTTCATGCCCTGACCAATCAAAAATCTATCAACCTCGGCCTTAAATATACATAAAGTCTTGGTCTCCGAAGTTACTTGTGGCTAAGAATTCCACAGATCACCACTCTGGCTAAAGAAATTCCTCCTCCTCTCTGTTCTAAAAGGATGCCCCTCTGTTCTGAGGCTGTGTCCTCTGGTCTTAGACACCCCCTCCATAGGAAACATCCTCTCCACATCCATTCTACCAAGGCCTTTCACCATTTGATAGGATTTAATGACATCACCCTTCATCCTTCTGAATTCCAGTGAATACAGGCCCACAGCCATCAAACACTCTTCATATGACACCATTCAATCCTAGAATCATTTTCTCGAACCTCCTTTGAACCCCCTCCAGTTTTAGCACATCCTTTCTAAGATGAGGGCCCCAGAACTGCTCACAATACTCCAAATGAGGCCTCACCAGTGCTTTATAAAGTCTCAACATTACATCCTTGCTTTTATGTGCTAGTCATCTTTAAATGAATATTAACATTGCATTTGCCTTCCTCACCACAGACTCAATCTGCAAATTAACCTTTAGGGAATCCTGCACAAAGACTCCCAAGTCCCTTTGCATTTTAATTTTTTGTATATTTTCTCCGTTTACAAAATAGTCCACCTTCCACTTCCTCTACTTTCACTTCCTGACACTATTCCATTTGCCATTTCTTTGCCCATTCTCCTAATCTGTCTTAAGTCCTTCTGTAGCCTCTCTACTTTCTCAAAACTACCTGCCTCTTCACCTATCTTCATATCGTCTGCAAACTTTGCAACAAAACCATCCATTCCATCATCCAAATCATTGACATATAACGTAAAAACAATCTGTCCCAACAGAGATCCCTGTGGAACAGCATTAGTCACCAGCAGCCTGCTAGAAAAGGCTCCCTTTCTTCCCATTCTTTACCTCCTGCCAATCAGCTACTGCTTTATCCATGCTAGAATCCTGTAATACCATGGGCTCGAAGTCTGTTAAGCAGCCTCTTGTGGCACTTTGTCAAAGGCCGCCTGAAAATCCAAGTACACAATATGAACCGATTTTCCCCTTTGTCTATTATGTTTGTTATTTCTTCAAAGAATTCCAACAGATTTGTTAGGAATTTCCCTTGAGGAAACCATGCCTATTTCATCATATTGCCTCCAAGTGCCCTGAGACCTCATCCTTAATAATCAACTCCAACATCTTCCCAACCACTGAGGTCAGATTAACTGGCCTATAGTTTTCCTTTCTTCTGTCTCTATCGACGGCTGTCAGGATATTCTTGAGGTGGGTCTTGGTGTTGCATTGTGGGAAGTTATCCCACCACTGTCCTGAGGCCTCACCACGCTTTGCTGCCTGGTACCCAGGGTGCAGTGAGTTAGCTCAATCAGCCCCCTGCGTCTGATCCAGTTTCTTGTGGGCAGGCAAGGGTGAAGAGCATCAAGTACTGGCTCATTGAGTAAGCTGAAAAGATGGAATTTACTTGAGAGTTCTGTTGATTTTAAATAGAAAGTACAAAAAATACTCTGACTGGTTTGAAGGCTGCAGCTGATGTCCCGTGCCAGAGAAACAAAGCTGAGTATTTATTTATAAACCTTTTGGCATATTTGTAAAGCTGGTCTAAATCTATCTACTCCCATTATTTCTCTCTGAACAAGTAATTCATACCTTTTTGTTTCATTTAATTTTAAAATGTTTTGTTTGCTTGCTGCGTTTTTTTTCCAGTTGACATTTAATACAAAAGAAGGTATTCATCATTAGTGACATCCTTAAAAGGCGCAGTAACCATTTTACATTGGGTTATTGAATAGCAGGAGTTTCTGTCATCTTTGTGCGCTCTACTGTATTGTGATATTGACCTAATCCTGCTGAGCTGTGGGTGGCACTGGTTCATCTGAAAATTACGACGGAATTTGCTTCTGAACGTAGTAACCAAAATGAAGAAGTTATTTATGCCCGTGCTATGGATTGGACTAGACCACCTCACATACTGCCTTTTTTGTGCAGTGGTTTAAGGAAGGCACTCTGTCGGAAAAAATGCAAGTCAATGCTAATAAACTGTTATGGTAAATATCGGGGAAGTGTAGCTTAAATAAGTTGACTTCATTTGGTATACTATTTTGCAGTTCTCATTATAGTGTGTAAAATGTGTTTCTCAATTTTTAAGTTAATTTTAACTCATTTTTTAACTGACCTATTTTTTTTTGTGTTAACGTTTGCTTAAAATTCCCATAGAATTCTCTAAATAATTGATAGGTGCTGCTTTCTTGTGGCAGCGTTCCGTGTAAATGTACTGACTGGTGGGGAGGGCTTTGTCTGTGATGTCCACACTTTCTGTAGCCTTCTCTGTTTTTGGTGTTTTCACGATGCAGCCAATTTGAATCATCTGCACTGTGCATTGATGGCGGGGGAGGGGATGAAAATGTCAGGAAGGATCTATAGTTATAAATGCAGGAATTAGCTGAACCTTAATGAATTCAGTTCATTGCTGAGGGAGGAGCATAGCTTTCCCGGTGGATGTGACTTCCTGCTGAGATGCCTCCTCCTTTTGTGTCCTTTTTTCAAGTTCAAGATTTTTTTGTTATTCCCGTGTAGACATGTATATTGCTAAATGAAACAACCTTCCTCTGGGATCAAGGTGCAAATCACAGCGCGTAAAATAATATTAACACAATAAAATTAACAGATAATTAAAAAAAACTCCAAGTTACCCCAAGTGAGCTGCATTGCAAGTAAGTATCTATCCAAGCACCCAAGGCTGGGGGCAGTCTACACCTGCATGCAGCATTTGAACATAGGTTGATAAGCATCAAGTAACATTGTGCCAAAAACATCTGCCAGACCATGACCGTTTCCAACAAGAGTCTGTCCACCTATCACTGACTGCAGCAATTCAAGACGGTGGCCAAGCACCATTTTACTGAGGGCTGTCAATGTAATGGTCTTGACAGTGATACCCAGATGGATGAATTAGAAAAAAGTGGAGTCAATGAACTGCTGGAGAAAATTCCTTGATATAGGATATTTGAGCATTTGGAAGCCTGTGGCCTAATTAGGGAGAGCCAGCACGGCTTTGTGTGGGGCTGCTTGTGTCTTACCAACTTGACTGAGTTTTTTGACAAGGTGACAAGAGAGGTTGATGAGGTTAGGGCAGTGGATGTTGTCTACATGGATTTTAGTAAAGCGTTTGACTAACTTCCTCATGGGAGGCTAATCTAGAAGATCACTGTAAAATGCGTGGGGTCTGTGGCGAATTGGCTGTTTGGATTCAGAAAATGGCTTGCACGTAGAAGATACAGAGTAGAGGCTGAAGGAACTTATTTGAGTTGGAGATCTGTAATTAATGGCATTCCGCAGGAATCTGTGCTAGGACCTTTGCTGTTTGTAATGTATATAAATGACCTGGATGACAATATAGATGATTGGGTTATTAAGATTGTGCATTATAACAAGATTGTTGGAAATGTGAATAGTGTAGAAGACTGGCAAAGAATACAGTGAGATACAGATCAGTTACAGATATGGGCTGAAAAATGGCAAATGGAGTTTAATCCAGATATAAGTGAGGTGTTGCACCTTGGTAGGGCAAATGCAAGGAGACAGTACACTGTTAAGGGCAAGATCTTTAACAGTGTTGCTGAGCAGAGAGATCTTGGGGTCTAAGTTTATAGCTCCTTGAAAGTGGCTATGCAGGCCGATAAGGTGGTTAAGAAGGTAATGGAATGCTTGCTTTTATTAATTGAGGCTTTGACTCAAATGTGAGGAGGTTATACTGCAACTTTATAAAACTCTGGTTAGGCTGCATCTGGCGTATTGCATACAGTTCTGGTCGCTCCATTATAGGAATGTTGAGGCTTTGGAGAGGGTACAGAAGAGGTTTACCAGGATGTTGGCTGGGTTAGAGGGCATGTGCTATCACAAGAGGCTGAATTAACTTAAATTGTTTTCTCTGGAGCGCCAAAGGCTGAGGGGAGATCGGCTAGAGGTTTATAAGATTATGAGAGGCATAGATAGTGGACAGAGAGTCTCTGTTTCCCAGGTTGAAATGTCTAATACCAAAGGGCATACATTGAGGGTGTGAGGGGGTAGGTTCAAGAGGGATTTGAGGGTTAAGGTTTTTTTATTCAATCGTTGATGCCTAGAATGTGCTGTCTGGTGGTAGAGGCAAATACATTAGAGGCTTTTCGGGGATGTTTGAATATGCACATGGATGTAAGGAAGATGGAGGGATATGGACATGTTGTAGGTAGGAGTGATTGGTGCTGGGGTGTTTTTGATTTACTTTTTAGCTGGTTGGGGTACAACATTGTGGGCTGAATGGCCTGTTCCTGTGCTGTACTGTTCTGTGTTCTAAGCAGATCCCTGTTCAATGTTCAAAGTAAATTTATTATCAAAGGATTGCTATGTCACCATATACTACCCTGAAATACACAATCTTGCAGGCATTCACAGTAGAACAAAGAAATACAATAGAATCAATGAAAATATACACATAAGCAAGAAGCCTGACAAGGAACCAATGTGCAAATACAAAAAAACAAGTAATGTTAATTAATACTGAGAACGTAAGTTGCAGAGTCCGTGAAAGTGAGTCATAGGTCCTTGTGGTCTCGTTCGAGATATTGATTGCCACACCTATATCCCTCCTGTTTTCATAATGTGTGGCTTGACAGCCTCAGTCTAACCCTGGAAATAGCACATCTCTCCACTTTTTCAACGTCCCTGCCCTTCTCCAAGATCTCCAACGTGTCAGAAAACAACAGGCCACTCCCATGAGGGACTGTTCTGGGTCAGACTGAACTTCAGAACACATGAGATTCTACTTCCACCTGAAATGGTGCAAGTTGGATATTGGTAATGTGGGCTTGTTTTAAATGTACTAGAAACTCTCAAAATTTGGTCTCCTGCTGGGATTAATGCGCCAGTGAACTGCAATTTTGTGTTGGCTGATGATAGCAACAATCCAATTGAGCTGGCTGCCATGAAGGTAACAAACCACGTGTTAATTAAACATTGTGATCTAAGTGCCCTTTCTGGGAGCTATTCAACTTAATCCCAGGAGACTTTACCCTTTTTAAAAAGACAATTTAATATTTATTTTGGTAAATCAGATATTTCTGATGTCATTTCTTGTTGAATGCTAATGCTTTGCATTTAGTATATCTTTTTACTGTACCCCACTATGCTGCGTAACTCTGTATTAATTTATTTATTCATTTCTAATTGTCAGATAGCTTCTCAGCTATAATTAAACAGTTATCCCCTTTCCTGTGTGCCAAGTGTATTTGATAGATAGGTAAAAGTCCAAATGACTTTTAATACATGTTGGGATGAAGTATTTTAGGAATTGGTTCGAGCTGTACATCATAGTTATAATTGCTTTGCCTTTTCCTTTGCATTGTTTTTTTACCATTTTTATTCTTCCTCCAATTCTATTAAACCATCTGCCCTAACAGGTAGTCATATCCATTGGTTAATTGGATCTCATCATGACCTAGCAGAACGTATTCATTACCACCTTTGGTTGGCAGTATGACTCAGTGAAACAGAGCTCCTCAATCTTGATGGTATTTGTGAATTACTTTCTCCAATCCAGTTTGAAAATGGATGAATACAACTTGATATCAAGTCGTATCAACCTGAAATATTAACATTTCCTCTCTCCACTGTTAGCACTTGGCCCACTGATACTTCCAGCAGTTTCTGTTTTTATTATTGATGATGTCTAGTATTTTTATTGTAATATAACAATTGTATAAATAACAATTGTAATATAATTATAGAAATGTTTTGAATCTAAGTCTGCTGTAGATATTTAATGAAGTTTGCTTGTGGAATTTTACTGCCACTAGTGGTCTGGTTCATTTCCTGCCCTCCTCATGTTTAGATCCAGTTAGTGGCCATTCCCATTCAGTCTGCTGAAGCTTGACTGTGTGATTTCTTTTTAAGAACCTTTATTTTAGGATTTTAAAATGCTACATATTATCCTCAAAAACACCTTGTTGTGAGAGGTCAGAAGAGAATGGCCAGTCTGGTTCAAGCTGACAGGAGGGCAACAATAACTCAAATAACCGCGTGTTAAAACATTGGTGTGCAGAAGAGCATCTCTGAATGTACAACAGATCAAACATTGAAGTCGATGGGCTACAGCAGTTGAAGACCATGAACATACATTTAGTGGCCACTGATCCCAAAGGAAAAAGGTTAATCAGAAATCGGCCAATTCCACCAGATTAGTCTCCTAAATGTTGAGGGCAAAATCTTCTTTAGTGTGGTGGCTCATAGGCTGTCAAGATATCTGCAAAGAAACCATCTGATTGATACCTCAATGCAGAAAGCAGGGATCTCGGGCTTCTCTGGCTGTCTGGAACACACTTGCACCGTCTGGCATCAGATCCCAGGTCGCCAAGAAGGGGGGAACAGATCTTCACATGGTGTTCCTGGACCTCGCCAACGCTTTCGGCTCAGTCCTTCATAACTTCCTTAGGACTGCTTTCAACTTCCTCAGGGTCCCAGTGGCCCTCACAACCCTCGTTAAGGCCTACTTCCAGGACGTGCAGCTATGTTTTTGACAATAGCAGATTATACCACAGCGTGGCAACATCTGGAAGTGGGAATCATGGCCGGTTGTACCATTTCCCTGCTAGCCTTCACCATGGCCATGGAGGTGATCATTAGACCATCTTGATGGGTGGTTGGAGGATAGCGTTTAAGACCTGGCCTGAGGCTGCTGCCTATCAGAGCATACATGGACGATCTCACAGCACTCACCATGACCAAGGCTTGTACTGTACGCCTGTTGAGAAAGCTTCAAGAGAACATCGAGCAGGTTCGGCTGAAGATCAAGCTGAGCATGTCCAGAAGCATCTCTATCGTCAAGGGGAAGCTGGTAGACCAACGCTTCTACAATTCCAACAGTCTTCGAGAAGCCTGTGAAGAGCCAAGGTCAGTGATATAACGCATCCCTCAAAGACACAGAGCAGGTACAGCAGCTCAGGAAGGATGCAGTCAGTGGCCTCGAGAGCATCGACAGAACCACACTCCTTGGCAAGTTGAAGCTCTGGTGTATGCAATTTGGGCTCCTTTCACGCCTCATGTGGCCACTAACCCTGTATGTAGTTCCAGTCTCGAAGGTGGAAAAGCTGGAGGGACTGATTAGCTCATACGTAAGGAAGAGGCTTGGTCCTCCCAGGTGCCTCAGCAGCATAGGGCTCTACGGCAAGGGAGTCCTAGAGCTACCCATTTCCAGTCTTTCAGAGGAGTACAAGTGTGCCAAAGTAAGACTGGAGATGATGTTAACAGAGGCGAGTGATCCATTTGTAGCACAAGCTGCCCACATCCTGGATACTGGGAGGAAATGGACTCCATCAGAAGCAGCCGAGCAAGCGAAGGCGGCACTCAAGCACAGGGACATCGTGGGCCGAGTGCAGCAAGGGAGGAGCGGTCTTGGCCTTGGGGACAGTACACCAGCCTGGAACAAGGCTGCTCCGTCTCAAAGACGCAGGAGATACGTCGGCAGGAGGATGCGGCAAGGTGCACAAAGGCCGTCGCTCAGGCAAGGCAAGGGCAATGGATGAGATGGGAGGGAGTGGAGAAAAGAAAGATCTCCTGGAAAGAGCTGTGGGAGATGGGGACATTCAGAGCGAACCTCACCATCAGGGCCGCCGACAATGTCTTGCCTTCTCCCATAAATCTCAGCCAGTGGTATGGAGAGGACACCACGTGCTCCCTCTGCCCGACTTCAGCGACACTAAAATACATTCTGGTGGGCTGCAAGACCAGCCTTGCTAAAGGCCGGTACACCTGGCGGCACGACCAGGACCTCTCCAGAGCTGCTGTAAAGGGTAGTCAGTGGCTCTGGATGAAGGGAAAGGATTCCATCTGGGACGGCAAGTGAGTGAAAGGCATCTAGGGGGTGAGCCTGGGACGGCGGGATTCACTGCTGAACCCTCCGGAGGTGTCGTGGGCCTATCAGCGAAACACTGAGGAAAGAGGGCGCCCACTTGATAACCCAGAAGATGCCACCACTCACTTGGCCACCCCACAGAGTCTAGGCAGCAGGTCTCAGGAATGCAAACAAGGGATATTAACATCTAGTCCTACATAACACACCTGGTACAGTGTAAGTGCCATCACAAAGGAGGCATGATAGTTTCAGAAGTTTGCATAGATTGGGCATGTCATGACGATCTTTGACAAACTTCTAGTGAAGCATATCCTAGCTGGTTACATCACAGCCTGGTATGGAAACTCCAATGCCCAGCACTGGAAAAAGCTACAGAAAGTGGTGGATGCAGCCCAGTCCATCGTCGGCAATGCCCTCCTCACCATTGATTTGATTTACATGAAATGCTGCCACAAGAAAGCAGCATCCCTCACCAAAGACTCCCATCGTCTCGGCCATGCTCCCTTGTCACCACTACCATCGAGCAGTGGATACAGAAGCCACTAAGTTCAAAAACAGTTATTACCTACAACCATCAGGCTCTTGAATCATTGTGAATAACTTTACTCACCACAACTCTGAACTGATTCTGTGAACTACAGACTCACTTTCATGGACTCTTTACAATTCATGTCCTTAGAATTATTTTTACTTCCGTATTTTGACTTCTTATGCACATTAGCTGTTTGTCAGTCTTTCTCTGTTTATGTACAGTTTTTTGTAAAATTTGGTGGCATTTCTTTTGCAATTTAATTTAGTTTGCAAGGGGGATGGGACCCGGAGCGATAGAGCAGTGAAAGAAGTGCATGGAGTAAAGCCAGATCTAACATATAGAGAGGCTTTGAGGAAAGAGAAGCAGAATAAACGGTGTAAACACAGTAAGGTAGAAGGGCTGAAATGTGTGTATCTCAATGCAAGAAGCATCAGGAACAAAGGTGATGAACTGAGAGCTTGGATACATACATGGAATTATGATGTAGTGGCCATTACAGAGACTTGGTTGGCATCAGGGCAGGAATGGATTCTCAATATTCCTAGATTTCAGTGCTTTAAAAGGGATAGAGAGGGGGGAAAAGGGGAGGAGGGGTGGAATTACTGGTTAGGGATACTATTACAGCTACAGAAAGAGTGGGTAATGTAGCAGGATCCTCTTTCGAGTCAGTATGGGTGGAAGTCAGGAACAGGAAGGGAGCAGTTACTCTATTGCGGGTATTCTATAGACCCCGCTGTAGCAGCAGAGATACAGAGGAGCAGATTGGGAGGCAGATTTTGGAAAGGTGCAAAAATAACAGGGTTGTTATCATGGGTGACTTTAACTTCCCTAATATTGATTGGCACCTCATTAGTTCCAAGGGTTTAGATGGGGCAGAGTTTGTTAAGTGTGTCCAGGGCGGATTCCTGTCACAGTATGTGGACAGGCCGACTAGGGAGAATGCCATACTAGATCTAATACTAGGTAATGAACCGGGTCAGGTCACAGATCTCTCAGTGGGTGAGCATCTGGGGGACAGTGACCACTGCTCCTTGGTCCTTAGCATTATCATGGAAAAGGAGAGAATCAGAGAGGACAGGAAAATTTTTAATTGGGGAACGGCAAGTTATGAGGCTATAAGGCTAGAACTTGCGGGTGTGAATTGCGATGATGTTTTTGCAGAGAAATGTACTATGGACATGTGGCTAATATTTAGAGATCTCTTAAAGGATGTTAGGGATAAATTTGTCCCAGTGAGGACGATAAAGAATGGTAGGGTGAAGGAACTATGGGTGTCAAATGAGGTGGAAAATCTAGTCAGGTGGAAGAAGGCAGCATACATGAGGTTTAGGAAGCAAGGATCAGATGGGTCTATTGAGGAATATAGGGAAGCAAGAAAGGAGCTTAAGAAGGGGCTGGGAAGAGCAAGATGGGGGCATGAGAAGGCCTTGGCGAGAAGGGTAAAGGAAAACCCCAAGGCATTCTTCAGTTATGTGAAGAACAAAAGGATGACAGGAGTGAAGGTAGGACCAATTAGAGATGAAGGTGGGAAGATGTGCCTGGAGGCTGTGGAAGTGAGCAAGGTCCTCAATGAATACTTGTCCTCGGTATTCACCAATGAGAGGGAACTTGATGATGGTGAGGACAATATGAGTGAGGCTGATGTTCTGGAGCATGTTGATATTAAGGGAGAGGAGGTGTTGGAGTTGTTAAAATACATTAGGACGGATACGTCCCCGGGGCCTGACGGAATATTCCCCAGGCTGCTCCATGAGGCGAGGGAAGAGATCGCTGAGCCTCTGGCTAGGATCTTTATGTCCTCATTGTCCATGGGAATGGTACCAGAAGATTGGAGGGAGGCGGATGTTGTCCCCTTGTTCAAAAAAGGTAGTAAGGATAGTCCAGGTAATTATAGACCAGTGAGTCTTACGTCTGTAGTGGGAAAGCTGTTGGAAAAGATTCTTAGAGATAGGATCTATGGGCATTTAGAGAATCATGGTCTGATCAGGGACAGTCAGCATGGCTTTGTGAAGGGCAGATCGTGTCTAACAAGCCTGATAGAGTTCTTTGAGGAGGTGACCAGGCATATAGATGAGGGTAGTGCAGTGGATGTGATCTATATGGATTTTAGTAAGGCATTTGACAAAGTTCCACATGGTAGGCTTATTCAGAAAGTCAGAAGGCATGGGATCCAGGGAAGTTTGGCCAGGTGGATTCAGAATTGACTTGCCTGCAGAAGGCAGAGGGTCGTGGTGGAGGGAGTACATTCAGATTGGAGGATTGTGACTAGTGGTGTCCTACAAGGATCTGTTCTGGAATCTCTACTTTTCGTGATTTTTATTAACGACCTGGATGTGGGGGTAGAAGGGTGGGTTGACAAGTTTGCAGATGACACCAAGGTTGGTGGTGTTGTAGATAGTGTAGAGGATTGTCAAAGATTGCAGAGAGATTGATAGGATGCAGAAGTGGGCTGAGAAGTGGCAGATGGAGTTCAACCCGGAGAAGTGCGAGGTGGTACACTTTGGAAGGAAAAACTCCAAGGCAGAGTACAAAGTAAATGGCAGGACACTTGATAGTGTGGAGGAGCAGAGGGATCTGGGGGTACATGTCCACAGATCCCTGAAAGTTGCCTCACAGTTGGATAGGGTAGTTAAGAAAGCTTATGGGGTGTTAGCTTTCATAAGTCGAGGGATAGAGTTTAAGAGTCACGATGTAATGATGCAGCTCTATAAAACTCTGGTTAGGCCACACTTGGAGTACTGTGTCTAGTTCTGGTTGCCTCACTATAGGAAGGATGTGGAAGCATTGGAAAGGGTACAGAGGAGATTTACCAGGATGCTGCCTGGTTTAGAGAGTATGCATTATGATCAGAGATTAAGGGAACTAGGGCTTTACTCTTTGGAGAGAAGGAGGATGAGAGGAGACATGATAGAGGTGTACAAGATAATAAGAGGAATAGATAGAGTGGATAGCCAGCGCCTTTTCCCCAGGGCACCACTGCTCAATACAAGAGGACATGGCTTTAAGGTAAGGGGTGGGAAGTTCAAGGGGGATATTAGAGGAAGGTTTTTTTACTCAGGAGTGGTTGGTGCGTGGAACGCACTGCCTGAGTCAGTGGTGGAGGCAGATACACTCGTGAAGTTTAAGAGACTACTAGACAGGTATATGGAGGAATTTAAGGTGGGGGGTTATATGGGAGGCAGGGTTTAAGGGTCGGCACAACATTGTGGGCCGAAGGGCCTGTACTGTGCTGTACTATTCTATGTTCTATGTTCTTTTTTCCTGTAAATGCCTGCAAAAAATGAATCTCAAGGTGGTATATAGTAACATACATGTATTTTGATAATAAATTGCCTTTGAAGTTTTCTCAGCTACCAAACAATTAATTTAAAATAACATGAGGCAACACTTCACCTGTGAATCTGTCGGGGTCGTATACTGTATCCGGTGCTTCTGATGAATCCTCCTCTACATTGGTAAGACTTGACATAGATTGGGAGATCACTTTGTTGAGCAACTCTGCACTATCTGCCGAAAGCAGATTTTCCCGCTGGCCAGCCATTTTAATTCCTGTGCCCATTCCCATTCCGACATGTCCGTCCATGACCTCCTCTTCTGCCATGTTGAGGCTACTCTCAGAATGACGGAGCAACACCTCATGTTCAAAGTGGTCTCCAACTTGATGGAATGAACATCAATTTCTCCAAGTTCAGGTAATTTCCCCCCCCCCCCCACTTTCTTTTCCAATTCCCCACTGTGACCTCTTACTTCTTAACCTGCCTATCACCTTGTAGGTTGTCGCAAGAAAAACTGTGTGAGGTGTTTTATGTTTAAGAAAAACGGTAACAACTCACTTATTGTCCTTCTAACACTGAACATAGAAAGTGTGGTAATAGAACTTCACGTAATACTTCATCATGTCAGACCAGCCTCTTAAAGTGAACCCCAACTTAGTGCTGGTGGTTGTAAATTATGTACGTTTCCACCAATTACTCTGCACAAACCCCCCCCCAGAATTGTGAGCCTCTTCAGAGCTTGGACGAGCCGCCTGGTTTGCGTCCGATGCTCCAAAGGTGGAGGAACAACAGGTGCCTCTGGCTCATCCCAGAGGTGTGCTGACACAGTCATGGTCATGTTGTGATAGCAGGGACATGGTAGCGGAATCCTCTAAATCTTGGTGGGCTGGTTTAAGCTGATCTACCAAAATGCATTTGGGTTTACCCCTCTTATCAATGATAAAAGTTGTTTCTCTGCGTTCCAAGACATGGAATGGGCCATTGTAAGCGGGTCTAAGAGGACGTTGGTGTGCATCGTAGTGGACAGAAAGAAAACAAACGAGGCGGAACGTAGGTCAACAGGAACCCAAGATTGCTGCTTGCCATGATGGGAGGTAGGAATAGGTACAAAGGAATTGAATTTACTGAGGAGGGTGTAACGCTATTGAGAGGCCCACCAGGCGGCTATGGCATCAGGAATAAGATCACCTGGCACTGCCCTTATAACAACTCAGCTGCGGATGACTGCAAGTCCTCTTTGGAGCAGTTCTGAGCCCAGCAAACCCATGGGGAGATGATCATACTAACACTCATCAGGCAGGGAAGCCCTCAGAGCAGATCTTAAGGAGCTGTGAAACCACTCACATATGCCATTGAACTGTGGGTGATATGCCATGGGGTGAAGTAGCCTAACGCCGAGGTTCTGGGCCATCGCAGCCCAGACGTCTGATATGAATTGGGGACCATGGTCAGGGAATATTAGATGGGGTGACCCAGGTGCTGATGAATGTCCAAGCCAATGTCTGTGTTGGAGGGATGACCTCTGGCCACCTGGTGGTACAGTCCACCACGAAGTGAGTGAAACCGCGGGAGGATAAAATAAGGTCCACATTGACATGGTCAAACCATCACTCAGGGACCTCAAAAGGTGAACATGATGGTTAATTTTTGCCCGCTGGTACGCTACATGGGCTTCAGTCCAATCTCTAATGCTGTGCCGCACAAACTTTGGCGCAACCAGTTTGTGTGAGGCCCTTCTGGCCCGGATGCAGCAGGCCACGTGGGCAGTCAAACACAGTCCGCCTCCATGGAGTTCAGCAGCTCACGGACTGAAGTGGTGATAGAAATTAACCCCACCTAAAAACCCCTGTCATTTTTTTCAATAATGTGGGGCAGTGGGAAATCCATAACAACGACTACTTTTGATGGGAAGGGTTTTGCACCTTCTGCAGAGATGCGATGGCTGAGGAAGTCAATGGTTGACAACCCAAACTGGCATTTAGCAGGGTTAATAATCAACCCGTGTTGCTTTAAGTGCTCAAAAAGTGTGCAGAGATGAGATACGTGTTCAGATTTGGATGTACTGGCAACAAGTATGTCATCCAGGTAAACAAAAAGAAAGTGCAAGTCTTTTAATACAGAGTCTATCAGCTGCTGGACAGTCTGTGCTGCATTTTTCAGCCCAAACGGCATGTTCAGAAGCTCAGAAAGGCCAAACGGGGCTATCACAGCCGTTTCGGGAATACAGGCACCTGATAGTAGCCCCTAATTAAGTCAACTTTGAAAAAAACGAACTTTCGGGCTAAACCTACCAAAAAGTCTTGGATGTGTGGGACTGGGTAATGATCAGGGGTGGTGACCTCATTAGTGATCCCATGATTAATGATCATGATCCCTGAGGGTTTCATCTCCTAAGTTACAGAGAAAGGTTGAACAAGTTGGGTCTTTATTCTTTGGAGCGTAGAAGGTTGAAGGGGGACTTGACAGAGGTATTTAAAATTATGAGGGGGATAGATAGAGTTGACGTGGATAGGCTTTTTCCATTGAGAGTGGGGGAGATTCAAACAAGAGGACATGAGTTGAGAGTTAAAGGGCAAAAGTTTAGGGGTAACATGAGGGGGAACTTCTTTACTCAGAGAGTGGTAGCTGTGTGGAATGAGCTTCCAGCAGAAGCAGTTGAGGCAGGTTCGATGTTGTCATTTAAAGTTAAATTGGATAGCTATATGGACAGGAAAGGAATGGAGGGTTATGGGCTGAGTGCAGGTCGGTGGGACTAGGTGAGAGTAAGAGTTCAGCACAGACTAGAAGGGCCGAGATGGCCTGTTTCCGTGCTGTAATTGTTATATGGTTATTAAGGCGTCAGTAATCGCCACATGGGCAGTGACCATATGGAAGGGGAAGCCCAGGGGCTATTGGACTGGCATACAATGCCTAGTCTTCCTCCATTGGCAAGTTCAGCCTTCACGGTTACCAGCTTTCTGGATCCAGTCTGGGCATAGGCATGGACTGGCGGGCCAGTTGTGGGAATGTGGTGCTCGACCCCATGTTTTGTGACCGCAGTGGAGAACGTGGGCTTGGTGAGGTTTGGAAATTCGCCCAGCAGTCGAGTAGACTCACATGCGCTGGTACATGCACTTGACAAAAGTCATTGCGAAGAGCTTACTGGGGGAGCAGGTCCTGACATCCACAAGCCAGCAGTTCTTAAGATCGACTAACAGTCCGTGAGCACAGGAGATCTGCACCGAGTAGAGGTCTAGACTCTTAAGCCAGGACGAAGTCCCACGTGTAACATCGCCCACTGAAGCAAGGCGTCACCCGTGTGTCCCATATGTCTGGATCCTGCTGCCATTGGCGGCCTCCAGCGAGGTTTTGTCATTCTTTGCCTTCTCATCAATAGGTGATTCCGGCAACAGACTCACTTGAGCATCCGTGTCACACGAGAAGCCTCGCCCTGAAAGGGTGTCCATAATGAACAGTAGACGACCCTGGCAACTGGAACCCGCAGTATTCACAGACTTCTGATGTCCTGGTACGCTGGCACTGTCGAAACTGCAAGGCACTTCCTAGCATTTGTACCAAAGAGAACGTGGTTAAAAACACAGGCTCGGCATTGTCTGCTTTGCAGCCGCGGGCGTCCTTGTGCTGAAGTTTTCAGTGATCGGTATTTATCGTGTTCAGGTGTGTGTTCTAGTAGGCTCAACACTCTCACTGCTGCGGAGCTGCTGAGTAAGTTACCACATAGAAGTACTTGCTGTTGTCAGCGGTGATACAAGCCAAGCAACAGCATTTTACTCCCAAAACTCTGGCAGTTTCAAAGCATCTGCATCGGCTGACATATTCAATAACTCCGGATTCATCCGAGAGCATCTGGGTTACCAATGTAGGTTTTTGCAAATAAAACTGTGTGAAGCATTTTATGTTTAAGAAAAACCACAACAACTCATTTATTGTACTCCAAACACGGAACACAAAAAGCACTGTAACAGAATTTCACATAATACATCATCACATCAGACCATCCTCTTAAAGTGAACCCCAACTCAATGTTGGTGGTTGTGAATTATGTATTTGGAAGGACAAACTCCAAGGCAGAGTACAAAGTAAATGGCAGGATACTTGGTAGTGTGGAGGAGCAGAGGGATCTGGGGGTACATGTCCACAGATCCCTGAAAGTTGCCTCACAGGTGGATAGGGTAGTTAAGAAAGCTTATGGGGTGTTAGCTTTCATAAGTCGAGGGATAGAGTTTAAGAGTCGCGATGTAATGATGCAGCTCTATAAAACTCTGGTTAGGCCACACTTGGAGTACTGTGTCCAGTTCTGGTCACCTCACTATAGGAAGGATGTGGAAGCATTGGAAAGGGTGCAGAGGAGATTTACTAGGATGCTGCCTGGTTTAGAGAGTATGCATTATGATTACAGATTAAGGGAGCTAGGGCTTTACTCTTTGGAGAGAAGGAGGATGAGAGGAGACATGATAGAGGTGTACAAGATAATAAGAGGAATAGACAGAGTGGATAGCTAGTGCCTCTTCCTCAGGGCACCACTGCTCAATACAAGAGGATATGGCTTTAAGGTAAGGGGTGGGAAGTTCAAGGGGGATATTAGAGGGAGATTTTTTACTGAGAGAGTGGTTGGTGCGTGGAATGCACTGCCTGAGTCAGTGGTGGAGGGAGATACACTAATGAAGTTTAAGAGACTACTAGACAGATGGAGGAATTTAAGATTTGAGCCTGGGAGGTATGGGAGGCAGGGTTTGAGGGTCGGCACAACATTGTGGGCCAAAGGGCCTGTACTGTGCTGTACTATTCTATGTTCTATGTTCAACTGTCAACGCCCAATTGTCCTGGAGGTAGCAATGACAAGTTGCTGACTTAACCTGCTCTAGTCCCATGGGTGATGCTTGATAACGAACTTCAAAGTTTTTATCCAGGAATAATGAATTTCCGTATCGAGTTGCCACATGAGTTAGAGCAGGAATTATGGCAATTTTACACTTGCTGCACTTATTGTAGTCAAGAACTTGCTGTCAAAGAAGCCTTGGTAAATCTTTGAAATGTTTCTTGAGGACCACACAAACTGGAAGTACAGTACTGTCTCCAGGGTTAAATCTTCAAAGTGGTTGATTGCAGGTCATTCAGTTGGGTTGCTTTGTCCTGGATATTGTTAAGCTTTTTGGTCCTTACAGTCAGTAGGAGGTTTTCTTCCTTTGACTGAGGCCCACTTTATGAGGAGTAGTGCTGATCTGGATACTCCCAGCGTCCCAGCATCACTCTTTCCCAAGTGTATACCATTGGGTTGCGATGCATTGAGAGTCTCTCTGCCAGTATAAAATCATAGAAATGTTCAGCACAGAAGCCATTCCCCATTACCTACATGGTATTTAGTTTACTTCCATTTGCTAGACTTGGTTTGTATGTTGAGGCTCTTTAAGTACTCAGCCAGATAAATATATTGAGGGTTTCTCACTTCACCCTTTTAAGATGAGAGTTCTAGGCCCACACAAAACCTAATTAAATTTCTGCACTGTCTCCTTTCTTCTAAAGGAAGACACTGGACAGTTTCTACTCTTAATTATAATTCCCAACTCTGATAACATCTAGTAATTCTTCCCTGCAGCTTCTGTAATGCTGGCACATCATTCTGAAGGAACGGTGACCTGAACTGTATACTGTAATCTCCCACTGATTGGAAGCAACATTCAAGGAACTAATCAGAAGAAATGTTAGATGACCTTGTGTCATCTCATCCAAGAGGACCACAGCCTTGTTGGGTTTGGAGGCTTGTGCGCCTCAATGACCCAGAGAGCTAAGTTGGCTGAAGTCATCGTTTATACTTTTGCTCTTGGTAGGGTGACCCATGGCAAACAGATCAAAGGGTAGAGGCCAGACTAGGAGTGGTCCACCGGCCCTCCAGGTTTGGGGATTCAGCTCAGGGTGAACAACCCTGACTAGTAAAACAAAATTAGGCAGTAACAGCAATGAAGAGTCCTTCTACATCTGATTGTGATAGTATTCCTGAGTCTCCACCCGTGACATGCATGGCTCATTGTATTGAAAACGGAGAGGAAGCTACTGACGCAATGAAGGAAGCCCTGTGCACCACCAGAGATGGAAGACCTTCACTGTTGCCTTAAATGCCAGTGGTGTAACAGGCAGAAAGTCTGTAAGTAAGTTTCTGACATCTAACCAGTATTGTAGACTTGCGGATTTACTTGATTTTACTGTATACTATGTGCCTTATCCACCAAAAAGTGGAATTTTCTGGTGGTCAAACATTTAAATTCCTATCCCCATTCCCATCCAACATGTTGGTCCATGGCCTCCTCTTTTGCCAGAATGAGGCCTCTTTCAGGGTGAAAGTGCAACAGCTCATATTCCATCTAGGTACCCTCCAACATGATGGCGTAAACATCGATTTCTCCTCCCGGTAATTTTTTCCCTTCCCCCTTCTCTTTTCTTCAGTTCCCCACTCTGAGCTCTTATCTCTTCTCCTCAGCTGCCTATCACCTCCTCCTGGGTGACCCTCCTTCTTACCTTTCTCCCATGGTCCACCCTCCTCTCCAGCCCTTAGCCTGGCTTTCCCACCTACCTGGCTTCACCTATCACCTTCTGGCTAATCCTCCTTCCCCTGTCCCCACCTTTTTATTCTGGCATCTTTCCCCTTCATTTCCATTCCTGAAGAAGAATCTTGGTCTGAAGCTTCAACTGTTTTTTCATTTCCATGCATGCTGGCTGACCTGCTGGGTTCCTTCAGCATTTTTTGTGTGTGTTACTTAATATTGCTAACTCATTTATTGATATGTATTCAAAGATCACTCTTCTTCTTCACTTAGAATATTTTAATTTATCATATTTTCTCTTGATATATTATCCTTCATTATGTGCATTATTTACTGGATGCTTATTCTTCTGAGCTTAGAAGCATGTAAGAGAGGTGATCTCATTGAAATGTATTAATTTGTATATGTGGGAGAAATGGGTGTGAAGTTTTTCCTTGTTCTGATGTCTGCACCTGGGGACACCATCTCAAGTTATGAAGTTGTCCATTGAGGATGGAGAAGAGAAGAAATGCCATCTTTAAACTGAAGTTTTAAAAAATTCTCTGACATCAGTTGCTGAGGGTATTCGAGACAAAATCAACAGATTTTTAGATCACAAAAGAGTCACGGAATTTATGATATTGCAGAGCTTAAAGAGTAAGCTTAATCTTATTGAATGGCAGAGGAAATCTGAAGGGTCAATGGAGTCCTCTTTCTGTTTCTTATGTTCTTTACAATTTGCCCAGGTTCTAGCTCTACAACACAGTCCTGTACCATGCCCTCATTTTTTGAACTTGCTGATTACAAAGATCTATTCAATCCATTTTTTCAAGAATCTAGATATCTGCACTATTTGCCCTACTTCTGTCACTGTTAAGGTGACGATAGTCAAAACTTCCTACTATTGTTGCCTTGTTATTTTTGTACTACTTAGAAACTTGTCTGGTCATTGTCTTTATCTCAATTCAGACAGCTTGGGCAATAGTACCTTCTCAGCAATGTGATTGCTTCTTCCTTGTTCCTCACTTCGGCCCCACGTTGCTGATGCTTTTATCTTATTGACCCTTCTCAGCACTGTAATTGTTTCCTTGTAGTTATATACCTCTATATTTTAACCCACCCAAATCCTGAACTAGGAACAACAAGGTGCTGTTTCTGCCTATCTTTAAGATATATTTCATTCATGATTGTGATATAAAATTTCTCTACTCTCAGTTCATTGCCTTTCTTTCCTCACCCCTTTGCACTAAAGTATGAACATTACACAACCCTATCACCTCACAGCTTCTGACATTCTTTCCATTCTCTTCTCTGCCTATCAACCTTGATGCACCTATCATCTGCCATCTCTATTCCTCCCCCCCCTTTCTTTCCCTTCCAGATGAAGGATCTTGATCTGAAATGCTGACTGTCCATTTCCCTCCATTAATGTTGCCTGGCCTACTGAGTTCCTCCTGTGCCTTTGTGTATTAACATTTTTTTTCTTCATTTTCTTACCTTTGTTTCCCAGTCCTTTTAAAATTCTTTCCTTCGCTCCCTTTCTTCTGGGAGTAATTATATCTTTCTTCCTTATGAAATAGCCAGACTTGTTTTCACCCTCCTCAACAGTTGCTGCAAGCCTCTTCACAGGACACAGCTCACATACCAATCCTCATAGAGGGATCAGAAGTGGAGAGAATGAGCAGTTTCACGTTCCTGGGTGTCAAGATCTCTGATGACCTAACCTGGTCCCAACATATCGATGCAGTTATAAAGAAGGTAAGACAGCAGCTATACTTCATGAGGAGTTTGAAGAGATTTGGTATGTCAAAAACTTCTATAGATGTTCTGTGGAGAGCATTCTGACAGGCTGCATCACTGTCTGGTATAGGGAGAGAGGCTGCTGCACAGGACCAAAAGAAGCTGCAGCAGGTTGTAAATCTAGTCAGCTCCATCTTGGGTACTAGCCTACAAAGTACCCAGGACATCTTCAGGGAGCAGTGTCTCAGAAAGGCAGTGTCCATTATTAAGGACCTCCAGCACCCAGGGCATGCTCTTTTCTCACTGTTACCATCAGGTAGGAGGTACAGATGCCTGAAGACACACACTCAGCGATTCAGGAACAGCTTCTTCCCCTCTGCCATCCAATTCCTGAATGGACATTGAATCCTTGAACACTACCTCACTTTTTAAAAATATACAGTATTTCTGTTTTTTTTCACGATTTTTAATCTATTCAACATGTGTATACTGTATAAAGTATACTGAATAAGATTTACTTATTTATCATTATTATTTTTTTTCCTTCTAGATTAAGTATTGCATTGAACTGCTGCTGCCAAGTTAGCAAATTTCACGTCACATGCTGGTGACAATAAACCTGATTCTGGTCCTGGTAAGCTCTCACCTCTCCTAGACCAATCTCAAAGTCTTCCAGCCTGCAACAGCTCTTCAGACATGTATTCATGTTCACGTTCTTCTTATGTCCAATGTCAAAATACAACTCTTACCCCCCCTCCCACCCCAATTTCCCTGTAGACTACCTGCATATCGTCTCTTTCTTAATACTGATTTGGACCACAGCCAAAGGCTGTTCACCCTACCTCTTCAGGTATCCTTTGATTTGTGACCTCATTTACCCTGGCATCAGTTAGGTAATGTGCCACCACCCACAGCTCACTTACCTGGGCTGAGAAATGATAGAATGAGGAGCTTTCCCCCAAAGCATCTTTGGTAACCTTTGACAACAAATGGCCCTTTGGCAGCTTGGATTGTCAGCTTTGAATGGCCCTTTGTCTATCTTTGATTACAGTGCACAGAGATATTTAACAATATTAAAATTTAAAGAAGCAATTAAACATTAAAATGATACTTCTTTCAAAAGTAAAAGTTAACTAAAATATATTCATCTGTTAAAATTAAAAACAATAAACATAAACAACCGGTTTTAAAAGTTCATCTCCTGTTAGCCTTCTTACCCATGGACTTCGAATCCCTATGAAAATCATTGCATTCAGTCTGTCAGGATACAATCGAGTGATAAATTCACCAGAGTGATGCTGCAAAAATCCCAGTAAGACTGGACTTGGCAGCTAAAATCCCCACGGAACAAACTGACAGATTCATAGTGGAAGGCAAGTGTTAACACCCAGAATAATCTAGTCCTTAGCAAATTTGGTGGAACTTCAGTACGACTGAATAGCGTTCTGGGTTATTTTGAAGAACAGTTAACAGATTTACCATATAATTTGTGGTAGAATAAGACCCTATGGGTTTTCTTCCCTGAGGGACATAAGTTAACCAGATAGATTTTCATGACAATCCGGTATTTTCATGGTGAACTTTACTGACACTAGCTTTCTTAAAATTCCAAAATATGTAACTAACTTCATATTTTTATCCAGTGAGTGAACCAATATGCGATGTCTCAGAAATTCATATTTTCTGGATAATACTGTTCTCATCTGCTCTGTGAAAACAACATTGAGAGTATTAT
Organism: Mobula hypostoma; assembly: GCF_963921235.1. Lineage (NCBI taxonomy): Eukaryota > Metazoa > Chordata > Chondrichthyes > Myliobatiformes > Myliobatidae > Mobula > Mobula hypostoma. The sequence continues at coordinate 40,019,611 of NC_086103.1, forward strand.
TATTTCTTGAGGATATTTGATATGCACTACATTGTTACAAGATGTTCTCTTTTCCTTTTGTCTGTCTATTCTGGAATGCCTGTACATCATAATTGATTTCACAGTTTCTCATTGTAATGTTCTGTGACATATGCTATATTCGAAAAACTGCCTTAAACATAATTGCACGTTATTCATCTTTTGTAATGACGAGTGATCATTTTGCTGCAAAGGAAATATAAATTTACATAAAGTTTAAGAAAACATTTAATTTTTGGAGTGAACTAGATCAACAAATTAAAGTAAGAACTAGTTCAGCATAATTATCAGTTTCTGAGCAAGAAAACACACTGTTATCTGAGCAATGGCTTTAGGCACCCGAATACATACCTCAGCGGGGAACATCCCTGTTAATAAACCATTCAACTATGGATATTCCAAAAAAAGGAGGTAAGTAAATGCAAGGTTCAGAGCTTTACATACTCCGTGCAAATAGACTATTCTTACATTTTGTCTGATTTTCTTTTGCTAGGAGAGACTTTGTGTTTCATAATTATGTTAAAAAATTTTTGAAGACTTGGATTTTCAAATGGTGCATCTTCACAGCAATCGTAGCAAATTCCCTTTTCATGGCATTAGAGACTGACTACAAAGTGGATTACGAATTTTTTGCTTTCTTTGATGTAAGAAAAACAGTATTTTAAAAGCATCTTTAAACATTTGAATATGCTATTGTTTTAATAGTTTGGGTCCATGGGTTACCATAGGTTATGATCAGTTGATGAAAGCCTTAGCCCATCCTGCTGAAGAGTTTCGGCCCGAAACATCAACTGTACTCTTTTTCCAAAGATGCTGCCTGGCTTCTGTGTTCCTCCAGCATTTTGTGTGTGTTGCTCAGATTTCCAGCATCTGCAGATTTTCTCTTGCCTTAGTTAGCTAAGTGGTGGGCATGTGGACAAGTGGTTAAGGCATTCGACTAGCGACCTGAAGGTCGTGAGTTCGAGCCCCAGCCGAGGCAGTGAGTTGTGTCCTTGAGCAAGGCACTTAACCACACATTGCTCTGCTGTATCGGCCCTAGTGCCCTTCCCTTGGATAACATCGGTGTCGTGGAGAGGGGAGACTTGCAGCATGGGCAACTGCTGGTCTCCCATACAATCTTGCCCAGGCCTGTGCCCTGGAGAGTGAAGACTTTCCAGGCGCAGATCCATGGTCTCGCAAGACTAACGGATGCCTTAAGTTAGCTATTGAGTTAGGTTGCTAATATCACCCTGAACCAGTCAAAAATGTTTGAATACAGATAATTACAATCTTTAGTTGATTAGCATATTTAATACCATCTAATACTAAATTCCCATTAATGCTGGGACCACATAGGTGAAGCCCGACAACACTCACTTCTTTTGAAACACTACGCATGTACAGTCCCCGTTCAGCTCCTAAAAATCCAGGTTGAGGTAAGAATGAGGGTGTTTCATGAATTTCCTGAATAACTATATTTAGTTTTCACATTGTACATAAGTAGCAAAAGGCAGACTTATCAAAATGGTGAGAGATTGAAAATGAGTGGAGTAAAGTGAGATTAAGCTGTCCCTAGTGCATTAAACACAAAGTCAGCATGGAGCTGCAACAAGTATTTAGGACTGCAAATGCCATATTGGCCTTTATTGCAGGGGTGATTGGGGTTTTTGAAGTTTAGAAATAGAGAACTATTGTGACAATATATAGAATATTGGCAAGGCCTTGTCTGCAGCACAGTGTAGATTCTCACACGAAACTGACTTGACTGTTCGGTCTAAGTACAGTGTAGTGTCGAACGGCCACACGATTGCACGTGACTGATCATCTCTTTCCAGCAGAGTGTCCCAAACAAACAAAGAGAATCCTGGCTATTTTCTCGATTTGTTCTTGCTCTGTAAGAGTTGTCCCAAATAAATGGCTGTCTCGATTAACTAATGACCCAATTAACCAGAATCCACTGTACCAGAACCGGAGGCAGCACAGAAGAAATTGATTAGGCTGTATCCTGGGATGAATGTCTGACAAAAAAAAATCCAACATCTTTGAAGTTTGGAAGAATGGAGGGTGATCGATTAAAACATATCAGATCCTAAGGGGATAGAACGATTATGAGAAATTGCCACCAGGGAGTAGGGCTTAAACAAGGGATATTGCTACATGAACAGGGGAGAGTACGGTCATTCAAAACTGATATCCATTGGAGTTTCTCCTCACAGAGAAGGAGTGTACTTGTGTTATGTGGAGGTAGATGACTGGAGTTGTTCAAAAATGAGGTAGATAAGTTAATGAAAAACTGAGGAACGGAGGGCTATGTGGAACTAGCACAGATTAGGAACTGTAATCTGGGCATATTAATGGGGAACATATGGAATTGTAGGGTAGTTTGAAGGGCCAGAAGATTTCATCCCACTCTTATATTCTAGTGCATTCTTATATAGAGGGAGTGAAATGCAAGTGACATTTCAATTAGCATTAAATAAACTAAGCCATTACTTCCCCAAAATGGATTGTAACAACCTTAAATATAGAGGCACTGTGATTTTCAAATTCTTATTCTCATGTTCAAATGCTTCATCCCTCCCCAGCATAGTTCATCTCTAAAACATTCTCCTGCAATTCTTTACTTCCAACGCTCTGTGCATTCCTCACACCCGTCACTCTACCAATGATATCTGAATCCACACCCATCCGGAATTCACAACCTGAACATCTCCACTTTTAACACTGCCAGTTTCTTGGCTGATTAATTTATTATTCTAACTTGCTTTTGAGTGTCTTATTCATTTAAATGTAACTTGAACTTGGTGATGATTGACTGAATTTTAAATGTCATCAGGGCAGCAGTGTTGACTGTAATTGGGTTTGACTAGAAATCAGCTTATGTCAAAAGTTACATTAACTACTATAATGTTGAAAAGTTATCATGTCGTACTGGGATTAGTGCAACTGAATCCATGATAAATGAAGAAAGAAAAATACACACTAATTTATGAAAGAGTATAGGATACTCCCATAATTGAAAATATTTGTCTTTGGTGCTCAAATACTAGATGGATAGTGCAAGTCTTTTTTTCTAGTTATTTTTCAATCTAATTTAATTTATTTTCTCTTGGTTAGGTGGCTGAGCAGCTGTTCTTAGCAATTTACACTGTGGAGTTCATAGCAAAGATTTATGTTGATCCAATCAGCTACTGGAAGACGGGTTTCAATGTATTTGACTTCATCGTACTGATGTTATCTTATATTCAGCGCATTTGCATGCTTAGAAATTCACGCATTATGTCCTGGTTTCATGTAGTGCGGCCCCTTAGAATACTCAGGGCGATCTCACTTATTCGTGGCTTGCAGGTAACTTATATTAGATGCATTATGCAGAATAATGCTATAGTTTGAGCAAATCTATAAGTGGAAATCAATCCTAATAATGTAGTTCAAATGATGTTCAGAATGTAAATTTCTCAACCGCTCATTTTTTTTTACTGCGTTGACTTATCGGCTTTTATCTTCCTGTTCTTGTAGGTTCTGGTTGGTGCCTTGGTGAGGACGATCAAAAGTGCTATTTTTGTCCTGTTTCTCCTTTTCCTGCTGATGACCGTGTTTGCACTGATTGCCTATCATTTCTATGGAGATTCAAAAACTGGTGACTTTAAAAACTGGGGTAGCCTTAAATCTGCGTACTTCACACTCTTCAGTTTGGTGACGGTACTAGAATATTTCAGCTTTATTTAGTTCAAAGAGAACAGTCAAATTAACAATTAGTTCTCTCAATGTTCATAAAACTAAATAATTGATATTTTAAAAAAGACTGATATATTGTCTTGGATTAAGATATTGTCCATTTTCCATATAAGTTGCAAAGATGGCTTAGTTGGTTACAGAGTTTGTTTCTGCCTCCAACAATATTGGGTTCTGGGTCTTCTCCAGAGATGATTGCAATCTCCTGAGGCTGACACTGCCCTACTGCATTAATGGAGAGTTGCATTTCCTAATGTACAGTTGTCTGAGAAATCATCAAAAGTTGCAACCCCTTCTAGATAGATGTAAAAGATTCCATTGAAGAGACATTAAAGATGAGCAGAGAGGTTCTCACAGTTGGAGATTGGATTGGCAAAAACATCTCCTTCACAAATTCCATCAGCGCAGGTGCACCACAAGGTTGTGTGCTTAGTCCCCTGCCTACTTGCTTTACACCTACTGTGTGGCTAAGTACAGCTCCAATGCCATATTTAAGTATGCTGATGACGCCACTGTGGTTGGCTGAATTAAAGGTGGTGATGTATCAGCATATAGGAAGGAGATTAAAAATTTGGCTGACTGGGACCTCAATAACAATCTCTCACTCAATGTCAGCAAGACCAGGGAGCTGATTATTGATTGCAAGAGGAGGAAACTGGAGGCCCATGAGCCAGTCAGGGGAGCAGAGGTGGAGAATGTCAGCAACTTTAAATTCCTCATTGTTTTCATTTCAGAGGACCTGTTGTGGACCCAGCGCACAAGTGCAATTATGAAGAAAGCATGGTAGCGCCTTTACTTCCTTAAAAGTTTGCGAAGATTTGGCATGACATCTAAAACTTTGATAGATTTCTATAGATGTAAGGTGGAGAGTATAGTGATGGGTTGCATCACAGCCCTTGAACGGAGAATCCTACCAAAGTAGTGGATACGGCCCAATCCATCATGGGTAAAGCCCTCCCCACCATTGAGCACATCTACACGGAACTCTGTCACAGGAAAGCAGCATCCATCATCAGGGACCTCCACTACCCAAACTATACTCACTCTTGCAAAGAGGAGGAAGGTACAGGACCCTCAGGACTCACACTGCCAGGTTATTACCTCTGAACCAATATGCTCTTGAACCAGTTGGGACAACTTCACTTGCCTCATCACTGAATTGTTCCCACAACCTTTCAAGGGCCCTTCATCTCATATTCTCAATATTTATTGCTTGTTTATTTATTATTATTATTATTATTTATTTTTTCTTTTCTATTTGCACAGTTTGTTGTCTTTTGCACATTGGTTGTTTGTCCGCCCTACTGGACGCAGTCTTCCATTGATTCTACTTTGGTTTTTGGATTTACTGACAATACCTGCAAGAAAATGAATCTCTGGATTGTATATGGTGACATATATATATACTTTGACAATAAATTTACCTTAAACTTTTGAACTTTGAAGAGACTGCAGACCCTGGACGAGCAATAGACCTGATGAAATTTGCATCTATATGATGTTCTCAAGCTGAAACATCAACTGTCCATTTCCTCCATAGACACTGGCTGAACTGTTGAGTTCCGGCAGGTTCTTCCAGTTTTCTGGATTCTTTGTACCTATCCCTTTAGTATAACAGATAACCTGTTTATAGTACATAATTGCTTCTCATGAGTCTTGCTGGGTGTGAATTAGGGGTTACTTTACAATGTGTTCTAACCCTGATCATACAGTACTTTACACTACCTTAAAGGGACTAAGGTTATTAAAAGAGTTATGTGAAGGTTATTTTTTTTCTTCCCATGACGTGACACTTAGGCCTTTGTATTTGAACATAAATATGGAATTCTAGCTGCTGATGGCTCTGATAGATACCAAATTTGAAGCTTTCTTGTCTGCAAACCAAATATCACAACCAGAAGCCCTCTTGCTATCGTAAGAAAGGTCCTTATTTTTCAGATTCTACATTGCACTTTAGAAGTCTCTCACTTTGTACACATGGAATTACTTTGCTCAACCTGATTTTGGTATAATTATTCATTTCCCTGGCTCTAAAGGGGACCACTGGGAAATCTTTGGAGATTAAGAAAGGGGACAGAAACCACTTAATGGGCTTCAGACTCTTATTGGTGTGCTTTGCAACATGAAATATATGTACGTAGCTGGGGAAACTGGCCTTCTCAGTTTCAAGATGTAACAGAGATCAAAGCAGAAATTATTAGTTCACAGGAAATCTGATTGTAACACCAATAACTGAGCACAGACCGACAACTGAACTTGTAATTTTCCTGGACTTTTTGGCTCTGATTCAACCACTCACAAGGCTACAATGAAAGCTGAAGGATTTTGTTTGAAGATCGTGAGCTGACTTACTAATTAAACAACATGAATGAAGGCTTGTTTTTATACAGCTGTCCACAAAATCCTGCCCAAAATTTGAATTAACGATATTCTTAGCAGATATTCCTCGTTAATAAGCACTAAAGGAAATAATTACCTTAACCTGTAGGCTTTATGTGACAAATTCTTAGGAGATTTGTTTTGTTGTTGAAAGATAATCCATTTAAATATTTTAACTGTGCTTAGGTAATTGGGGAACTTCAGTCAGCTTCCAAGTCTGAGAAATGTTATTGATAATTTAGATGTAGAAAGACTAGGGTGTATATTTTCACCCACTAAGATAAAAATGCTTCATTATTAGATATAAGAATATAGAATTTAGATTGTACTGTGCCTGTTTTAATGATGTAATTATGGTGTGATATATTATGGTGTGTATGAGCTTCTCCTGCTTTGGAAATACAAGCAGGCCATATCGGATCTGTTATCCTGCAGCAACCTGGAGCATGTTGCAGTAATGATAAATCTCCCATTAGAGACTCTAAATAAAAGCCCAGTACTCACTACAACACCCTCTTGTGTAATTGTTCTGCCCCATCATCTGACTGGAATCCCAAATCAGATCACTGTCAGAGCTTGTCTGTAATATCTGTGGCTAAGTACATCATTATGTGTGAAGTAACTTCAATGATCTTTAGAACATCTAACCTGTGTAATGAGGAACACTTGCATCTCCTTCCTAAAGAAAAAAACATTATAGATTATGTAGAGTGGACAGTGTGATGCAGTAATATTAGAAAACTGAAGGAGAAAAGGGTAAAGACTTCATAAATAATGGGCTGCTGGTGAGAGGACGGAATGTGTGAGCCAAGAAGTAAGATTCTTATCTGTATCATTCTTTTAAGATCACTGAACTTTTTTTTGGATTGCCCTGGGTGTAAGTTTTCTGGTTTAACCTCCTTCATACTGGAATGAAAGTGTCTATTGCAGAAATATATGCCAAATAAAAAAAACACCTTTCTCTGACTTGAATACCCAGAAACAGCTTTGCAAAAGGTGATTGTGTAGGATTTTGTGAATGAAACATGTGAGAGTCATTTTGAACCGCAAACAACAAGAATTCTGCAGATGCTGGAAATTCAAGCAACACACATCAAAGTTGCTGGTGAACGCAGCAGGCCAGGCAGCATCTCTAGGAAGAGGTACAGTCGACGTTTCAGGCCGAGACCCTCCGTCAGGACTAACTGAAGGAAGAGTTAGTAAGAGATTTGAAAGTTGGAGGGGGAGGGGGAGATCCAAAATGATAGGAGAAGGCAGGAGGGGGAGGGATGGAGCCAAGAGCTGGACAGGTGATTGGCAAACGGGATACGAGAGGATCATGGGACAGGAGATCCAGGAAGAAAGACAAAGGTGGGGGGGGGACCCAGAGGATGGGCAAGGAGTATATTCAGAGGGACAGAGGGAGAAAAAGGAGACTGAGAGAAAGAATGTGTGTATAAAAATAAATAACAGATGGGGTACAAGGGGGAGGTGGGGCATTAGCGGAAGTTAGAGAAGTCGATGTTCATGCCATCAGGTTAGAGGCGACCCAGACGGAATATAAGGTGCTGTTCCTCCAACCTGAGTATGGCTTCATCTTTACAGTAGAGGAGGCCATGGATAGACTTGTCAGAATGGGAATGGGAGGTGGAATTAAAATGTGTGGCCACTGGGAGATCCTGCTTTCTCTGGCGGACAGAGCGTAGATGTTCAGCAAAGCGGTCTCCCAGCCTGCGTTGGGTCTCGCCAATATATAAAAGGCCACATCGGGAGCACCGGACGCAGTATATCACCCCAGCCGACTCACAGGAAGGACTGTTTGGGGCCCTGAATGGTGGTAAGGGAGGAAGTGTAAGGGCACATGTAGCACGTGTATAAGCCTACTGACTCTGCTCCGTCTAGCGGAATTAGTCCTCACTCTTAATAATTTCTCCTTTGGCTCCTCCCACTTCCTCCAAACTAAAGGTGTAGCTATGGGCACCCATATGGGTCCTAGCTATGCCTGCCTTTTTGTTGGCTTTGTGGAACAATCTATGTTCTGTGCCTATTCTGGTATCTGTCCCCCACTTTTCCTTCGCTACATCGATGACTGCATTGGTGCTGCTTCCTGCACGCATGCAGAACTCGTTGACTTTATTAACTTTGCCTCCAACTTTCACCCTGCCCTCAAGTTTACCTGGTCCATTTCCGACACCTCCCACCCCTTTCTAGATCTTTCTGTCTCTGTCTCTGGAGACAGCTTATCCACTGATGTCTACTATGAGCCTACTGACTCTCACAGCTATCTGGACTATTCCTCTTCTCACCCTGTCTCTTGCAAAAATGCCATCCCCTTCTTGCAATTCCTCCGTCTCCGCCACATCTGCTCTCAGGATGAGGCTTTTCATTCTAGGATGAGGGAGATGTCCTCCATTTTTAAAGAAAGGGGCTTCCCTTCCTCCACTATCAACTCTGCTCTTAAACGCATCTCCCCCATTTCACGTACATCTGCTCTCACTCCATCCTCCTGCCACCCCACTAGGAATAGGGTTCCCCTGGTCCTCACCTACCACCCCACTAGCCTCCAGGTCCAACATATTATTCTCCGTAACTTCTGCCACCTCCAACGGGATCCCACCACTAAGCACATCTTTCCCTCCCCCCCTCTCTGCTTTCCGCAGGGATCGCTCCCTATGCGACTCCCTTATCCATTCGTCCCCCCCATCCTTCCCCACTGATCTCCCTCCTGGCACTTATCCTTGTAAGCGGAACAAGTGCTACACATGCCCTTACACTTCCTCCCTTACCACCATTCAGGGCCCCAAACAGTCCTTCCAGGTGAGGCGACACTTCACCTGTGAGTCGACTGGGGTGATATACTGCGTCCGGTGCTCCCGATGTGGCCTTCTATATATTGGCGAGACCCGACGCAGACTGGGAGACCGCTTTGCTGAACATCTACGCTCTGTCCGCCAGAGAAAGCGGGATCTCCCAGTGGCCACACATTTTAATTCCACATCCCATTCCCATTCTGACGAGTCTATCCACGGCCTCCTCTACTGTAAAGATGAAGCCACACTCAGGTTGGAGGAACAACACCTTATATTCCATCTGGGTAGCCTCCAACTTGATGGCATGAACATCGACTTCTCTAACTTCCGCTAATGCCCCACCTCCCCCTTGTACCCCATCTGTTACTTATTTTTATACACACATTCTTTCTCTCTCTCTCCTTTTTCTCCCTCCGTCCCTCTGAATATACCCCTTGCCAATCCTCTGGGTTCCCCCCCCTTGTCTTTCTCCCTGGGCCTCCTGTCCCATGATCCTCTCATATCCCTTTTGCCAATCACCTGTCCAGCTCTTGGCTCTATCCCTTCCCCTCCTGTCTTCTCCTATCATTTTGGATCTCCCCCTCCCCCTCCCACTTTCAGATCTCTTACTCACTCTTCCTTCAGTTAGTCCTGACGAAGGGTCTCGGCCTGAAACGTCGACTGTACCTCTTCCTAGAGATGCTGCCTTGCCTGCGGCGTTCACCAGCAACTTTGATGTGTGTTGCTTGAGAGTCATTTTATGTGCCTAACAAAAGCTGCAGCCCTTTACTTCCGTTATGACCAAACCAAATCCTGTTGTTTTACCCTGATGTCATTATGTCAGACACCGTCTCTTAAAGTGAACACAACAACTCAATAACGGTGTTTGTGAATTATGTAGAACAGTTTCTATAATGAACAACATGTGTCATCTGTCGCTCATTGCATTACCCTACAATTGTACTTCCTGATCCTTTTAAAGACACTTCTTTATTAATGAAGCTTTCCTACCTTTCTTGGTCAATGATAAATGCTATCTTTCTTTAAATGATGTAAGTTTGTTCCAGCAACACACATCAAAGTTGCTGGTGAACGCAGCAGGTCAGGCAGCATCTCTAGAAAGAGGTACAGTCGACGTTTCGGGCCAAGACCCTTCGTCAGGACTAACTGAAGGAAGCGTTAGTAAGAGATTTGAAAGTGGGAGGGGGAGGGGGAGATCCGAAATCATAGGAGAAGACAGGAAGGAGAGGGATGGAGCCAAGAGCTGGACAGGTGATTGGCAAAGGGGATATGAGAGGATCATGGGACAGGAGGCCCGGGGAGAAAGACGGCAGGGGGGAACCCAGAGGATGGGCAAGGGGTATAGTCAGAAGGACAGAGGGAGAAAAAGGAGAGAGGGAGAAAGAATGTGTGTATAGAAATAAATAACGGATGGGGTACAGGGGGGAGGTGGGGCATTAGCGAAAGTTAGAGAAGTCAATGTTCATGCCATCAGGTTGGAGGCTACCCAGACGGAATATAAGGTGTTGTTCCTCTAACCTGAGTGTGGCTTCATCTTTACAGTAGAGGAAGCCAACGTTCACCAGCAACTTTGATGTGTGTTGCTTGAATTTCCAGCATCTGCAGAATTCCTGTTGTTTAAGTTTGTTCCACTTTTTTTATCCTGCACCCATTCGTCAAACAGAAGATAGGTCTGGGAGCACAATAGCTTACAAAATGGACCTTCTAACTTCAACCTAATGAAGTGAACAGATAAGTCACAGGTACTAAGGCCTGTGAGATTATTTTGGATTTGATTGCCCTTCTAGGTCCATAGGTCACTGGCTCCTCCTACATTGTACTGATAGGAACATTCAAAATGTCTGGTGACAAGATTGGAAAAGCAATAATATCAGATGCCAGCTGTCTAACAAGTGTTGAGTCTGCTTGTTGGGGAGCAGGTATTCTGTCATCAGTGTAAGATGGCTGACATTGGGCTTCCATTCTACCCTAATGACTGAGTGGCTCTTGTCAGGTGTGGCATGCTTCCCCAGTAACTGGCTCCTGTGGGACAATTTCAGAGGTTCTAATTTACTTTGAGTTGTGTATCCATGAGGGAAACAAAGCATCTATTTGGCCAAGGCAGAAAGATTTCTGAAGTTCTCACAGCAACTCTCCTAATAATCTCATTTGGAATTTTCAGCTTTGTATGACTGGCACTCCTGATATGCTCCTATTGACTTGCCAATGCCATTCATTAGCCTGGAGGTTTCAGAAGGCTAGCCTTTGACCTTCCCCAGTATTTATGTAAATCTGCATGTGCAGTGTATTCTAGGGGTCCATGGATGTATCTTCACTTATGAGTAAAAGATTCTCTCTGTACAGAGAAGATAAAAGATTCAATGTTGCTTGGAAAATGATACAAATAATTTTGGTTGTGAAATGTAATGAACTTCTATGTGGAAAACTGAGCAACTTTTGAAAAGTTTTTGTGTAAAGATCTGTCTAATAGTCTCCTGTTTCCTTGCAGCTGGATAGCTGGAGCGACCTTGAGGAAGAAACAGATCAATTTGGTTTCAAATCAAGTCGACTTTTCATCATGTGTTTCATTTTGCTGGGTGTCTTTCTCTTTGTCAACCTCTTCATTGGAGTTATCATTATAAATATAAGGGTATGTCTGCACCTGGTTACACCACTGCACATCACAGCCTGCTTGATAAGACTGTTAAAATAAATGATGTGTTTATTCCTAGGAAACATCTAGAGAGTTTAATAAAGGGATCCAAGCTGAAAGAGAATCAACGCTGATGGGAAAGAAGCAAGCTATATTACAAAGGCAAAGAAATCATATCACGGAGATAATGGAAAAGCAGGTACAGAGTTCCTCAGATTCAGATTTAAGTTGTAATGGAAGGAGGTTTAATGCCTTGAAAACTCTTAAAATTAAAGCCAGACCTTTCAGTGTGAAGTTTAAAAAATCATGTAAAGGATAAAAAATTGGATATCTTTGTTAATGGCAGTTGCTGCTTACTGTTAATGTTATACAGATTAATAATTTCTCGAAGAAAGGTGTTAAAATAAGCAATGACGGTTGTGCAATTATGAGACATAGTTCAGACACGATCCCAATGAACGATGGAATAGGCTCATAGGTCTACTGCTGTTGCTGCGGTCCTGATTTGTACTCACACTGAAAAGATTTAAACTCGTGTTGAAAGTTTCTTCATTCTCCTGATAGCTATTAACCCTGTTTTCTCCCGGTGCCTTTCTCATTGAGAACAAAGTTGTAGTAATTAGGTTTATCAATGTAAGAAAATGAAGAGTGTGGCTGCAGAACCACCTACCAGATACCTGCCTCATTGCATAGACTACAGAGCTGACCACAGGAGGACAGAACACTCACTGAACCAGCAAAAGCTCATTTTAGGCTTCCATAAGGAACTTCTCTCAAACTCCAAACTACATAATACATCAGTAGAGTACAGCCTTTTAGCTCATGATATCTGTGCTGAACATGACGCTAAATTAATCTAAATCTCTTCTGCCAGCACAAATTCCTCACTCTCCATTCCCTGCATACTCAAGTCTAAAAGTCTCTGAAATGCCACTATTATATCTGTTCTCATCACTACCCCGGTAGATTATTTTGGGTATCCATTACTCAATATGTACAAATAAAACTTTCCCTTCACATCTCCTTTAAACTTTCTCCCTCTCACCATAGTTGCAGGTTCTTGAGCATTTACTCTCCTCCCATCCGGTAGGTGCTACAGGAGCCTCCGCTCCCGCACCAGCAGGCACAGGAAGAGCTTCTTCCCCGAGGCTGTGACCCTGCTGAACCTCACATCACAGCGCTAAGCAGTATTGCACTCATATTGTACTGTCTCAGTACTTTTATATTTGTGTGCTGTAGCACTTTTTATTCGCAGTTGTTTTGTAAATAACACTATTCTTTGCATTTCTGATCAGATGCTAACTGCATTTCATTGGCTTTGTATCTGTACTCAGCACAATGACAATAAAGTTGAATCTTATTTGACATTTTGTTCCCCCTGACATTCTGACTCTCTACCTTATCTATGCCTCTTATAATTTTATAGAACATAGAACATAGAATAGTACAGCACAGCACAGCACATTACAGCCCTTTGGCCCACATTGTTGTGCCGACCCTCAAACCCTGCCTCCCATATAACCCCCCACCTTAAATTCCTCCATATACCTGTCTAGTAGCTCTTAAGTTTCACCAGTGTTTCTGCCTCCACCACTGACTCAGGCAGTGCATTCCATGCACCAACCACTCTCTGAGTAAAAAACCTTCCTCTAATATCCCCCTTGAACTTCCCACCCCTTACCTTAAAGCCATTTCCCCTTGTATTGAGCAGTGGTGCCCTGGGGAAGAGGCACTGGCTATCCACTCTATCTATTCCTCTTAATATCTTGTATACCCCTATCATGTCTCCTCTTATCCTCCTTCTCTTCAAACAGTAAAGCCCTAGCTCCCTTAATCTCTGATCATAATGCATACTTTCTAAACCAGGCAGCATCCTGGTAAATCTCCTCTGTACCCTTTCCAATGCTTCTACATCCTTCCTATAGTGAGGCGACCAGAAGTGAACACAGTCCTCCACGTGTGACCTAACCAGAGTTTTATAGAGCTGCATCATTACCTCGCGACTCTTAAGCTGTATCCCTTGACTTATGAAAGCTAATACCCCATAAGCTTTCTTAACTACCCTATCCACCTGTGAGGCAACTTTCAGGGATCTGTGGACATGTACCCCCAGATCCCTCTGCTCCTCCACACTATCAAGTATTCTGCCATTTACTTTGTACTCTGCCTTGGAGTTTGTCCTTCCAAAGTGTACCACCTCGCACTTCTCCGGGTTGAACTCCATCTGCCACTTCTCAGCCCACATCTGCAACCTATCAATTTCTCTCTGCAATCTTTGACAATCCTCTACACTATCTACAACACCACCAATCTTTGTGTCATCTGCAAACTTGCCAACCCACCCTTCTACCTCCACATCCAGGTCGTTAATAAAAATCACGAAAAATAGAGATCCCAGAACCGATCCTTGTGGGACACCACTAGTCACAACCCTCCAATCCGAATGTACTCCCTCCATTACGACCCTCTGCCTTCTGCAGGCAAGCCAATTCTGAATCCACCTGGCCTAACTTCCCTGGATCCCATGCCTTCTGACTTTCTGAATAAGCCGACCATGTGGAACCTTGTCAAATGCCTTACTAAAATCCATATAGATCACATCCACTGCACTACCCTCATCTATATGCCTGGTCACCTCCTCAAAGAACTCTATCAGGCTTGTTAGACACGATCTGCCCTTCACAAAGCCATGCTGACTGTCCCTGATCAGACCATGATTCTCTAAATGCCCATAGATCCTATCTTTAAGAATCTTTTCCAACAGCTGTCCCACCACAGATGTAAGGCTCACTGGTCTATAATTACCTGGACTATCCCTACTACCTTTTTTGAACAAGAGAACAACATTCTCCTCCCTTCAATCCTCCGGTACCATTCCCGTGGACAACAAGGACATAAAGATCCTAGCCAGAGGCTCAGCAGTCTCTTCCCTCACCTCATGGAGCAGCCTGGGGAATATTCTGTCAGGTCCCTGGGACTTATCTGTCCTAATGTATTTTAACAACTCCAACACCTCCTCTCCCTTAATCTCAACATGCTCCAGAACATCAACCTCACTCATATTGTCCTCACCATCATCAAGTTCCCTCTCATTGGTGAATACCGAAGAGAAGTATTCATTGAGGACCTCGCTCACTTCCACAGCCTCCAGGCACATCTTCCCACCTTTATCTCTAATCGGTCCTACCTTCACTCCTGTCATCCTTTCTTTCTTCACATAATTGAAGAATGCCTTGGGGTTTTCCTTTACCCTACTTGCCAAGGCCTTCTCATGCCCCCTTCTTGCTCTTCTCAGCCCCTTCTTAAGCTCCTTTCTTGCTTCCCTATATTCCTCAATAGACCCAGCTGATCCTTGCTTCCTAAACCTCATGTATGCTGCCTTCTTTCTCCTGACTAGATTTTCCACCTCACTTGTCACCCATGGTTCCTTCACCCTACCATTCTTTATCTTCTTCACCGGGACAAATTTATCCTTAATGTCCTGCAAGAGATCTCGGAACATCAACCGCATGTCCATAGTACATTTCCCTGCAAAAACATCACCCCAATTCACACCCGCAAGTTCTAACCTTATAGCCTCATAATTTGCTGTTCCCCAATTAAAATTTTTCCTGTCCTCTCTGATTCTATCCTTTTCCATGATAATGCTAATGGCCAGGGAGTAGTGGTCACTGACCCCAGATGCTCACCCACCGAGAGATCTGTGACCTGACCTGGTTCGTTACCTAATACTAGATCTAGTATGGAATTCCCCTGAGTCGGCCTGTCAATATACTGTGACAGGAATCCGTCCTGGACACACTTAACAAACTCTGCCCCATCCAAACCCTTGGAACTAATCAGGTACCAATCAATATTAGGGAAGTTAAAGTCACCCATGATAACAACCCTGTTATTTTTGCACCTTTCCAAAATCTGCCTCCCAATCTGCTCCTCTGTATCTCTGCTGCTACAGGGGGGCCTATAGAATACTCCCTATAGAGTAACTGCTCCCTTCCTGTTTCTGACTTCCACCCATACTGACTCAAAAGAGGATCCTGCTACCTTACCCATCCTTTCTGTAGCTGTAATAGTATCCCTGACCAGTAATGCCACCCCTCCTCCCCTTTTCCCCCCTCTCTATCCCTTTTAAAGCACTGAAATCCAGGAATACTGGGAATCCATTCCTGCCCTGGTGCCAGCCAAGTCTCTGTAATGGCCACTACATCATAATTCCATGTATGTATCCAAGCTCTCAGTTCATCACCTTTGTTCCTGATGCTTCTTGCATTGAAGTACACGCACTTTAGTCCTTCTACCTTACTACCTTTACACCATTTATTCTGCTTCTCTTTCCCCAAAGCCTCTCTATATGTTAGATCTGGCTTTACTCCATGCACTTCTTTCACTGCTCTATCGCTCCGGATCACATCCCCCTTGCAAATTAGTTTAAACCCTCCCGAACCATGCTAGCAAACCTACCTGCAAGGATATTGCTCCCCCTCGAGTTCAGGTGCAACCCATCCAATCTATTCAGGTCCCACCTTCCCCAGAAGAGATCCCAATGATCCAAAAATCTAAAACCCTGCCCCCTGCACCAACTCCTCAGCCACGCATTCAACTGCCAACTCCTCCAATTCTTACCATCACTATCACGTAGCACTGGCAGCAATCCTGAGAACACCACCCTTGAGGTCCTGTTCTTCAGCCTTCTGCCTAGTTCCTGAAACTCACACTTCAGGACCTCATCCCTCTTCCTGCCTGTGTCGTTGGTGCCAACATGTATCACGACTTCCGGTTGCTTTCCCCCTCGTACCAGGATGTCGTGCACCCGGTCAGAGACTTCCTGGATCTTAGCACCAGGGAGGCAACAAACCATGCGGGTGTCCTTCTCATGTCCACAAAATCTCCTGTCTGCTCCCCTGACTATAGAGTCTCCAATGATGACAGCTCTCCTGTTCTCCGTCCCACCCTTCTTCACCACAGGGTCAGACTCAGTGCCAGAGGCCCTGCCACCGTGGCTCACTTGTAAACTTCTATCATGTCTCTCCTCAGTCTCTGACGGTCCAGAAAAAAACTACCCAAGTTTGTCCTTATAGCTCATGCACTCTAATCCAGGGAACATTCTGATAAACCTGTTCTGTAACCTTTCCACTATTTCCACATCCATCCTGTGTTGGATGACCAGAATACTCCCAAGTGAGTACTAACCAAAGTTTTACATAGCTGCTGTATTTTCAACTTGACTAGTTATTAATTATTGAAAGCTGTGACAAATTATGGATACTGGACATTGGAACTTTTGTGAATGAGATATTGAATTAGTCTGCTCAGTCAGGGGAAACACACTCCCTATTTAAGGACTGATGGGAATATCTTTAGTCAAGTTACTGGATGTATCCTTGGATCAAATTAAGAACAGCAATGACCCTTTCATTTAATATTATTATAACCCAGAAGAAAAAGAGTAAATATATTAAAATTATACAGCAGTGGGATTGAATGAAACGGTGCCTGTTTTCTACATTCCAGAAAACCAGTCAATTTGAAAGCTTCAGTGAAATGATTGCGAAGTTCAAACAGACCCTTCGTCATGATGATTTTATTATGTTGGATGATATATGTTCAAGTCTGACGTTCATAGATATTTACCTATCGAGCCTGGATGAACAGGACAATACATTGTACAAGTGAGTAAGAAGTGACCTTGCAATTCTAAGGTTGGGGCTCAGCCTACATGCATAAAACTGCATTTTCACGGTTCGGGCTGAGACCCCTCACCAGGACCTGATTAGTTCTGATTAGCTCTGATGAACCTCCAAGAGGACCACAACCTTGTTGTGGTTTGGAGGCTTGTGTGCCTCAGTGACCCGGAGAGCTATGCTGGCTGGAGCCAGGACTTTATGCTTTGGCTCTCGGTAGGGTCACCCATGCCAAAGAGGTCAAAGGGTAGAGGCCAGACTAAGAGTGCTCTGCAAATATTAAATCCAGTGATGATGAATAAAGACACTATAGATTATTCCTGTTATATACTGGTTATTCCTCTCCATAGATGCTGCCTGTCCTATTCAGTTCTTCTAGTATTTTGTGTGTGCGCTGGATTTCCAGCATCTGCAAACTCGTGTGCCTATAAAGGTACTTCATTTTCATTGGAGAGGAAGTTTGTATACAAAGATTGGATCAGACTGATGACCTCCTGCTGTTCACTTTCTCAGGTCAAGCCACTTAGTGACTTGGTCTTTGGATTTTGTTTATACCACACAGATATGGAAAGCCCCAGTTTTCCTCTCCATTTGTGCAAATGCCTGGGACTTTGCTCACAGCCTCCCCAAGTCTGCCTCTGACTCTGTAGGGAAAGGCATTCTTACTTTCTTGAAACAATATACAGAAATTAATTTGGAGAAAGAAGGAATAATGGGAGAAATCTGATATAAAACAAAGTAGAAACAAATGAACAAAATGATATTGACTGAGTGTGGAGGCACCATACCTGTTGTTTCTTTCCCATAAAAAGAGATAGAACTGAGAAGTGTTATCAGTGATAATTATTACGTGGGCTGAAATACAGGTTGATTCAATATTTATGTATTTAATGGAACTGACAGAATAGAACTGGGGTTGATCCTTCACCCACAGGGAAAATTATCTATCACTTTTGATATTGAACTTCAAGTTCAGCTCCCTTTGAGCGATCTCCCTTGTAAGCTGTAGGTGTCTTATGTGAAATGAATTTGGAGAGTCTCAATTCAGTTCCATAAACTATAACACCAATCTCATCAGCATTCAAGGGAGGAAAGGAATTATTCAATGTTTTGTTTCAAAAACCCTGCATCAGCACTGAGAGAGGAGAGGCAAGATGGCAAGTTTAAGGGAGAGAAGGAGAAAGTGAGATAGAATTCCAAGGTTATTAGTGGACAGAGGGGTATAAGATGAAAAACAGGTTGCCCAAGTAGGGGAGGGAAGTGTGGGTGGAGTTGGAAGATGGTGGGTGGAGCTGGGAGCACCTTCAGCCAATCACTTCAATCAAGAGACAAAAGGGGTCTGCCGATGCTGGAATTCTACAGACAAAAATTGCTGGAGGAATTCAGCAGGCCAGGCCACATCTTTAGAGGGAAATGAACAGACAACATTTCAGGCCGAGACCCTTCATCAGAACTTCAAACTGGCCAGTCAATGGTAGAAGAATTGGGAGAGATGGAGAGTGAAGGCACGTTGTCAATTAAAAACAGGATGCTGAAATAACTCAGACACGAGGAATTCTGCAGATGCTGGAAATTCAAGCAACACACATCAAAATTGCTGGTGAACGCAGCAGGCTGGGCAGCATCTCTAGGAAGAGGTACAGTCGACGTTTCAGGCCGAGACCCTTCGTCAGGACTAACTGAAAGAAGAGCTAGTAAGAGAATTGAAAGTGGGAGGGGGAGGGGGAGATCCAAAATGATAGGAGAAGACAGGAGGGGGAGGGATGGAGCCAAGAGCTGGACAGTTGATTGGCCAGGAGGCCGGAGGCCGAGGGAGAAAGAAAAGGGGGAGGGGGGAAACCCAGAGGATAGGCAAGGGGTATAGTGAGAGGGACAGAGGGAGAAAAAGGAGAGAGAGAGAGAGAGAGAGAGAGAGAGAGAGAGAAAGAATGTGTGTATATAAATAAATAATGGATGGGGTACAAGGGGGAGGTGGGGCATTAGCAGAAGTTTGAGAAGTCAATGTTCACTGATGGATTTGTACATGGAAGGTCATGTTTGACAAATCTTATTGAATTTTTTGAATTTCTTACTAGGGAAGTTAACGAGGGTAAAGCGGTGGATGTTGTCTATATGGACTTCAGTAAGGCCTTTGACAAGGTTCCACACGGAAGGTTGGTTAGGAAGGTTCAATCGTTAGGTATTAATATTGAAGTAGTAAAATGGATTCAGCAGTGGCTGGATGGGAGACGCCAGAGAGGGGTGGTGGATAACTGCTTGTCAGATTGGAGGCCAGTGTCTAGCGGTGTGCCTCAGGGATCTGTACTGGGTCCAATGTTGTTTGTCATATATATTAATGATCTGGATGATGGGGCGGTAAATTGGATTAGAAAGTATGCAGATGATACTAAGATAGGTGGAGTTGTGGATAATGAAGTAGGTTTTCAAAGCTTGCAGAGAGATTTAGGCCAGTTAGAAGAGTGGGCTGAAAGATAGCAGATGGAGTTTAAATGTGAGGTGCTACATTTTGGTAGAACTAATCAAAATAGGACATACATGGTAAAAGGTAGGGCATTGAAGAATGCAGTAGAACAGAGGGATCTAGGAATAATGGTGCATAGTTCCCTGAAGGTGGAACCTCATGTGGATAGAATGGTGAAGAAGGCTTTTGCTATGCTGGCCTTTATAAAACAGAGCATTGAGTATAGGAGTTGGGATGTAATGTTGAAATTGTACAAGGCATTGGTGAGGCCAAATTTGGAGTATTGTGTACAATTTTGGTCACCGAATTATAGGAAAGATGTCAACAAATTAGAGAGAGTACAGAGAAGATTTACTAGAATGTTACCTGGGTTTTATCACCTAAGTTACAGGGAAAGGTTGAACAAGTTGGGTCTTTATTCTTTGGAATGTAGAAGGTTGAGGGGGGACTTGATAGAGGTGTTTAAAATTATGAGGGGGATAGATAGAGTTTACGTGGGTGGACTTTTTCCATTGGGGGGGGAGATTCAAACAAGAGGACATAAGTTGAGAGTTAAAGGGCAAAAGTTTAGGGGTAACATGAGGGGGAACTTCTTTACTCAGAGAGTGGTAGCTGTGTGGAACGAGCTTCCAGCAGAAGTGGTTGAGACGGGTTCGATGTTGTTGTTTAAAGTTAAATTGGATAGATATATGGACAGGAAAGGAACGGAGGGTTATGGACTGAGTGCAGGTTTGTGGGACTAGGTGAGAGTAAGAGTTCGGCATGGACTAGAAGGGCCAAGATGGCCTGTTTCCATGCCGTAATTGTTATATGGTTATATGAGGACTCTCAGATGCTACTTGACCCATCGAGTTCTTCCAGTGTTCTGTTCATGTTCTAAATTCCAGCATCTGTAGTGTCTT
This sequence comes from Mobula hypostoma, assembly GCF_963921235.1. NCBI lineage: Eukaryota > Metazoa > Chordata > Chondrichthyes > Myliobatiformes > Myliobatidae > Mobula > Mobula hypostoma. The sequence goes on from NC_086103.1 coordinate 40,040,187, forward strand.
TATTCAACATTACTGGATTTTATATTTGCAGTTACTGCATTGCATTCTTCAATTCACACAGGATAACACTGAGAACTTTGATGCCATGCATCAGAATCCCAGTGTACATGACAGAAGGAGCACATTACCTCACAATCTCCCTATCTGTGGAAGAGAGGAATAACAAGGTAGAGTTCATGGGTTCATAGATCATTCAAAAATCTAATGGCGGAGGGGAGAAGCTCTTCCTAAAACACTGAGTGTGTTTCTTCAGGCCCATGACTCCACAAGACAAACAGCAGGCCACCATCTCTCACATCATCACACAGTTAATCACATCAGATGATCTCCTCTCAACAACCTCCAAAACAGTAGTGCACCAACCCCATATTTCTCACTTCTATCTGTTACCCATGGTCCAAAAACAAAGTTGCCCAGGTAGGCCCATTAGTCTTGCCTGCTCTTGCCCTATCTCCTCACACATTACTTTATCCTGTCTCCCTTTGTCTAGTCTCTTCCTACCTACTACATCCCCAACACCTCACATGTCTTCCACCAATCTGACAACTTCCAATACTCCAGTTACCACAGCCTTCATTATGGAGATCCTGTCTTTATAGCTCACCATCCCCATCCTAAAGCCATTTGTGGATTTCAGGAAGGGGATGTTGGGAAAACATTCACCAGTCCTCATGGAAGGGTTAGCAGTAGAAAGTGTGAGCAGCTTTAAGATCCTGGGTGTCGAAATCTTGGAGGATCTGTCCAGGCCCAAACACATTGATGTAATCATGAAGGAGGCATGCTAGCAGCTCTATTTGGTTAGGAGTTTGAGGAGTTTTGGTATGTTACCAAAGCCTCTTGCTAATTTCTGTCGATGTAGATTGGAGTGCATTCTGACTGGTTGCTTCACAGCCTGACATGGAGCCTCCAAAGCACAGGGTGACGAGAGGCTGCAGAGGGTTGTAGAATCAGTCAGCCCTGTCACAGGCACAATCCTCCACACCACTGAACGCATTACCTCAGAAAGGCGACATCTATCATCGAGGAGCCTCACCATCCGAGACACGACATCATTTTGGTTCTTCCCTCAGGGAGGAGGTACTGGAACCTGAAGACACAGACTCAATGTTTCAGGAACAGGTTTCCCCTCCACCATCAGATTTATGAATGGTCCATGACCCCATGAACTTTATCTTGTTATTCCATCTTTATTTATTTTGTAATTTAATAGTAATGTCTTTGCATTGTACTGCTGCTACAAAACAACAAATTTCACATCATCCAGGACAGTGATGCTAAACCAGATGCTGATTCTTTTTTCTGCAAGGTCTCCCAGTCCCTCTCTGAGAAAGAGTGAAACAAGTTAGTATGGGTATTAGCATTGGTTTATTATTGTCACAATAAGACCTTAAGATATAGGAGCAGAATTAGGCCATTCCATTCCATCATGGCTGATCCCAGATCCCACTCAAACCACACACCTGCCTTTTCACCATATCCTTTGATGCCCTGACCAATCAGGAAACTATCAACTTCCAGCTTAAATATACCCATGGACTCGGCCTCCACCACAGTCTGTGGCAGAGCATTCCACAAATTCACAGCTCTCTGGCCAAAAAATTCCTCCTTACCTCCGTTCTAAGAGGTTGCTCTTCAATTTTGAGGCCGTGCCCTGTGGTTCTGGAAACATCCTCTCCATATCCACACTATCTAATCCTTTCAACATTAGGTAGGTTTCAATGAGATCCCCCTGCATTCTTCTAAATTCCAGAGAGTACAGGCCCAAAGCTGCCAAACACTCCTCATATGTTAACCCTTTCATTCCCAGAATCATCCTTGTGAACCTCCTCTGGACTCTGTCCAATGACAGCACATCCTTTCTGATACAGTGAAAAGCTTGTTCTGCATACTATTTACACAGATGAAATTATTACACAATGCATTGAGGTAGAACAAGGTAAAACAATAACAATACAGAATAAAGTATAAAACCACCATAAAGTGCAGCGCAGGAAAACGATAAAGTGCAAGATCACTATGCGTTAGATTGTGAGGCCAAGAGTCCATCTTATCGTACAAGTGATCCAATCAAACATGTGATAACAGTGTGATAGAAGTTGTCGTTGGGCTTGGTGTTACGTGCTTTCATAGCTTCTGCCCAATGCAAGAAGGGAGAAGTGAGTATGTCTGGGGTGGGCAGGGTCTCTGATTCTGCTTGCTGCTTTTCTGAAGCAGTGAGATGTATCAGGAGAATGTGGGTGAAACGAAGGGAATTTCTCTGATGGAATGAAGGCATGCGACAGATGGGATGAGGTTGTGTAATTTGTGATTGATGTGGTTCTGGCGTACTGAGACATGTTCAGAAGGCCCCACTATACAAAGAGAAGAAAGAAAAACAAGAAAGGCATGTGGAAATGATTCTTGCAGAACAGGAAGAAAGAGCATGTTATCCATAATTAGAGAATCTGAGGTTTGGACTAGATGGCAATGTGCCCAGATAGAAGATGAGTTATTCCTCAAGTTTGGGTTGGGTCTTGTTGTAACAGTGAAGCAGGCCATAGACAGAGAGGTTAGAGTTGCACATAGCTTTAGTTGCAGTGAATTCACATCAGAGCTTTGACAGATCAAGCTGGAGGAGAAGGATGAACTGTATGCAAAAATAAAATGCTAGCTCCATTAGCAAGCCTGCTGTAAGGTGTATGATGTAAAGGAGCATGGAGGAGTTCAACACCAATCTTGCATAGGATTATAGAGAGCTTGGACATATCCTTCCCACCTCAGGTTTGAAATTTCAAAAGCACACCCAAGGACACAATCGACAAAAGGCATTTGAGGATTCTTTGGAACACATCCTGAAGCACTCAATCACAGGATGTTGTAAAAATTTAAACAGCTGCAGTCTTAGGCTACTGTCATCATGATTGCAATTACCAGTACCCAGTAGTGCCCAAGGCTGACCCAAATGGTCCAACAATCTATTGAATGACAGATGACAAAGATTCCACTCTGGGTAAATGACATGAGAAGGAAGGTTCTGCCACTCAGCTGGAAAAGGACCAATGTTGTACACTTGATTATGGTGTTGGAGTGCAGTGCAAGGTTATGTTCTTGGGAGTGTCCTGCAGCAGGCTGCTTTTGGTGAATGAGGTAGAGTATTCATTCTTCAGTACCTTAGGAGCTGCAGTTCTAGAGAAAAGTGCAAGTGAAAGTGAAGCAATTCCATGAGAGAAAGATAAACAGATGATGGCTACTTATACTTAAGAAGAAGGTAGATTGAGGAAGAAAAAGAATTATGGCACTGAGATAAAGGATCAGTCATGATTGTGTTGGATGGTGGAGCGAGCTCAAAGTACTGAGGTCCAGATCACTCAACTGCAAATTAATGATCTACTTAAGTAAAGTGTTTGCAGAACTTACCCCTATGATTCCAGTGTCTGCGGCAGGTTTCAATGAGTGTTAGTTGCAAATACTTGAATCAGTTACCTAGGGGAGAACGTGAGAGGCAAGTGAGCATTGCAGAAAGAGTAATGTCAATTTGGGCACAGAAGTATAATGCAATGGAATTGTGCAAAAAAGAGTTTCATTACACTCTACCTCTGCTGTTATGCAACCAAGTTCTGGCATCTGTTCAATGATATGCTAGGCAACTGAATTTTTGAGCCATTATGTTTTTTTAAAAGATCTACAGTATTTTCTTTATGCTCTCCACCCTCTAGATTACAACAGCTTTACTTTGAAATTTCTTACGTTCTGGGCAATTTGTTGAGAACTGCTCAGCACCAAAATGAAAGGGACACAGAAGTAAACCCCTCTCCAATGGAAATGCAGTGAAAAAATAATTTATTGTTACAGCATTTAATATGCAATTAAAAAAAGATTGATAAAAGCACAATATCAAGTTTTTGCGATTTTTCAGTAACTGTCTCCAATGGATATTTGTTCACTTTATCTGAGGGTAACATTCCAGCCTCCTAATTTACTCCCTTTCTAAACTTGACAAAGTGAAGTTCTTTCACGTTGGTTCTCCTACCAATAAAAAAATGCCCGGTATGTTTCGCTGAGTATATATATCATACATGGAAACCTGTGATGTAGAAGTATGAAGATACCCAGCACATGGGAGTGCCACATATTCAAGTTCCCTAAAAGACACCAGCTATCCTAATTCTGACAAAAACTACTCTTCCTCTGTCACTGCTGGGACTCTCAAGGACGTGGAATAATTAATCCCAAATAGTTTAGATATATTGAAGAGTCATAGAGCACTACAGCAGAGAAACCGGCCCTTTGGCCCATCTAGTGCACTGCAAACTGTTATTCTGCCAAGTCCCTTTGACCTCCACCTGGACCATAACCCTCCGTACCCCTCCCATTCACGTACTTATCTGAGCCATCTTAAATGCCACAATTAAACTCGCATTCACCATTTCCTCTGGAAGCTTGTTCCACACTCGCACCACCGCCTGAAGAAGTTCCTCTTAAATATTTCACCTTTTACCCTAGCTCTCGACTCACCAACTCAGTGAAAAAAAGCCTGCTTGCCTATACCCTCTCTATATCCCTAATAATTTTATTTCCCCTCATTCTTCTGCCTATACCCTATACCATATACCCTCTTTATATCCCTCACAATTTTATCTCCCCTCATTCTTCTGCCTATACCCTATACCCTATACCCTCTTTATATCCCTCACAATTTTATCTCCCCTCATTCTTCTGCCTATACCCTATACCCTATACCCTCTCTATATCCCTCATAATTTTATTTCCCCTCATTCTTCTGCGCTCCAGGAAGAACTCCTAACCTATTTAACCTTTCCCTGTAACTCAGGTCAAGTCCTAGTAACATTCTTGTAAATTTTCTCTGTACTCCTTCAATTTTATTGATATATTTCCAATAGCTAGGTTGACAGGAGTTCAGTGATGGCCTGGGTGCACAGAGAGAGATGGAGACTTGGAATGAACAGTTCGCTCAGTTTTAATAAGAACTGTACAGAACAGAGGAAAATAATAAATGCTAGGCCTACAAGGCGATTAACTAAATACTCTCAAATTAACTGAAATCTAACACCATCACCGTGATTCAAAAAGCATTAAACTAGAACTAAGTTAATACTGCTCCTTCAACAGTGTCTATCCAAATTACAAATCTTCTTGGGCTAAGGTAAGCTGGGAGCATTGTCGTTGCTGTACTTCATTAAAGACTAGATAAGACCGACACTGACAGAGAGTTAAATACAATTGTCAGAAATCCTAATTGGCTCGAATGGGTGCTTTATCACGTGCATAATTGTCGTCCTCTTTCAATTGAGTGTCCAGACTCTGTGGCAATGCCTGTAGCTGTGACAGCATTCCCTCCCTAGCCGCAGCTCCCAGGGGGCCATGCCCACTGGAAGTCCCAGATGGAAGACTTGTCCAGGATGCATTGAGCCAGAACCCAAGAATGTTCTTCAGGACCATACCCCTCCCAATCAGTGAGGTACTGGACCCTGCACTGCACCCACATTGCACAGAATAGACCAGGGATCCATCCGCCAAATGTGGGGGGGGGGGGGTGGTGACTAGAGCAATTGGGAAGGATGTCACTGGTTTGAGCTGGAAAACATGGAATTCTGGGTGAATCTTAATGGATGGTGTCAGGTGCAGCCTATAGGAGGGTTGTAAAGCTTCTCCGCAACAAATGGTCCGAAGTAGCAAAGGTTAAAAGGCTCATTTTATTATTAAAGTATGTATGTAAAATACAACTCTGAGATTTACTTCTCCAGATAGCCATAAAATACAGAAGACTATAGCAGTTGAAAGATAGACTTCATTCGCCCCCCCCACACACACACACAAAGGGAAAGAAACAAAAATTCGCAAACCCCAAACCCCCAACCCCTCTGTTGCACAAAAACTAAGTGATCACCTGAGCCCCCAGCTTGCCAATTGGCAACAAGAAAGAATGGGCGAGAACACAAAAAAAAACATAGAACTGAAAGAGGCCAATAGGAACTACAGTGCAATCCATAAATCTCAGAATTTTGATAACATCTCCATTAGCATCGGGACCCAGCGGCCGCTCCGAGGGCATGGGGATCCAACGACTTCTCCAAAGGAAGCAACTCAAACCGGTGTCCTTTTCAGGGGCAGTGACATGAACCAGCGGCCCCTTCGAGGGTAGTGACATGAACCAGCGGCCCCTCCGAGGGCATGGGGATCCAACGACTTCTCCAAAGGAAGCAACTCAAACCGGTGTCCTTTTCAGGGGCAGTGACATGAACCAGCGGCCCCTTCGAGGGTAGCAACATGAACCAGCGGCCCCTCTGAGGGTAGCAACATGAACCAGCGGCCCCTCCAAGGGTAGCAACGCTAATGAGCGTGGGGCCAACTTGTGGCTCTCTGCTCTCAATGGAAGATCTCTAGATGTCAGCCAGACTCTTTCTTCTGGTTTGAGAGGCCTCACTTGTCGGCGGAGCCAGTCAGCCTGCTGGGCATATCGTTTCTAGGTGTGCGGTAGAGAAACCCTGGCCCGTCTCTATTTGTGCTTGTAGCGTTGGACCAATTGTCCAGTAGGTGGAACTCCCACGTCAATCTCTTGGTCAGAAAGAGCGGTGGCTGGAATCCATTTTGACATTCAAGGGGGTCATGCCAGTAGAATTTATTCTGGGCAATCTCTGTCCAAACCATTTGGGAGCTCCAGGTTGGTAGAGGCAAGGAAGAGCAGGGTTGTCTCCAGTTCTTCCCTCACTCTCTCAAATTGTGGGTGGACACCTGATGAGAGGCTGGTTTTGGCTTCTAAAGGAGAACAGAAAGCCTTCCAAAAATGAGATGTGAACTGCGGCCCTCAATCAGTTATTATGTCCTGAGGGAAGCCATGAAGCCTGAACATGCGCTGAACCATAAAGGTGGCAGTCTGATGAGCTGATAGGAGCTTGGGGAGAGCAATAAAGTGGGCTGCTTTAGAGAACTGCTCCACAACTACCAGAATGGTGGTGTTCCCATCTGATGGAGGCAGACCAGTGATGAAAACAACTGAGAAATGGGACCAAGAGCATTGAGAGACAGGCAACAGTTAGAGCAGACCGGCAGGGTGCTGCCATGATAACTTGTTCTTGGGCACAAGTGAGACAGGGAGAGATGAAGGTGTGGACATCCTGAGACACAGACGGCCACCAAATTCATCTCCTTATAAATTTGAGGGTCCATTGAATCCCTGGATGGCCAACCAGACAGGAAAAGTGACCCTTTAGGGTAACATAATTGGGAGAAATGTACATAATTCACAACCACCGACAATGAGTTGGGGTTTCACTTGATGTCTGACTTGATGACATTATTACATAAAGATTTTATAGTGTGCTCTGGTGTTTAGGTTTTGGAGTTCAATAAAATGTGTTCAGGTTTCATTAAACATAAAATGCCTCACTTCATTTTAACCTCACTCTAACACTCTCGGATGCATGGTGGCAAGGACAAACAGCTGGTTGGGGAGGTCTCCCCAACTGGGCCAGGATCTGCCCGTTGGGCAGCCTTCAACTCTGTTTCTATTCCCCAAAACACTGGGCAGCTGTGCACGTGCGGGGAAGAGTGTGATCTGGATTGCCATTGTCCTCAGTGATGTCACACTGGTGGAAGAGAGCATTGTACTTGGTACTCTTGCTGCCAGAAAGGTAGGTGAAGGTGAATTAGAGTGATGAAGATGGAAGCCCAATGGGCTTTACGGGAGTTGAGTCTCTTTGCCTCACAAAAGTAGGAAAGGTTTTGTGATTGGTCCATCAGCTTTGCTCCCTCCAGCCCATGTCACCATGACTCTAGGCCCCATTGACAGCCAGCAGTTCTTGGTTCCCAGATGTCATAGTTACACTCTGCCGGAGTCAAGTGACAGGAAAGAAAAGTACAGGGGTGCAACCAAGTGTCTGTTGAAGAGCACTGGGAGAGGGCAGCTCCTATGCTGATATCAGCTGCATCAACCTTAATGATGAATGATTGAGATGAGGCTGGATGTTGCAGCACTGGGGCAGTGGTGAAGCATAGCTTTAGTTCTGAGAAAGCCTGGTCTGCTTTGGAATCTGCAGAGGGCTTCTTGCTGAGAGCATTTATGGGAGCCACAATGGAACTGAAGTTTCTGATGAAGCTGCTTTAGAAGTTTGCAAACCCCATGAAGCTCCTCACCTGTTTGACTGTAAGTGGCTTGGGCCACTCTGTGACTGCCTAAACTTTAAACGGGTCCATTTGAACACTGGAAGGAGTGAGGACATAGCCCAAGACAGGGTGAGGACTGGGCCTGAAACCCGCCGTGTCGCTTAGTGGGTGTCGAGGCTGGTCAACAGATGATATCGGTGGGCTGGGGGGAGAGTTTGGACTCTATCGATATCTATATATATTGTGATCTTGTGTGTGCCTACTGTGTACAACTGTGGGTAATGTGTCTTTGCACCTTGATCCTGTAGTAACGCTGACTCGCTTGGCTGTATTCATGAGTATTCATGTATGGTTAAATGACAATTAAACTTGAATTGAATAGAATTGAAAAACGACACCTGCTCTTTGTGGAACTCACACTTCTCTGGTTTGGCATAAATGCTGATCACAAAAAAGCTAACTGAGAACTTTGAGAACATGTTCCTGGTGAGAGTGGGAATAGATAAAATACACAAAAACAAACTGATTCAACATGTCCCTGAGCACACCATTGACTAGGGCGTGGAAAACAGCAGGGTTGTTGGGCAGACCAAAAGGCATCAAGAAGTACTCATAGTGGCCAGTGAGGGTATTAAATACTGTCTTCTATTCGTCCCCTTCTCAGATGTGAACCAGGTTGGAAGTATTGTGTGGACCTACCTTAGGGGATATAGTTGCTCCCTGGAGGTATTCAGATGAAGAGGCAAGCAGGGGAAGAGGGTGACGGTTCTTCACCGTGATAATCAATGCAGAGACACAGCTTGCCTTCTGTCTTGCTCACAAGAAGCCCCTGCTGTCGAGGTAGATTGACAGACAAACCCTGGCAATGACACCCTGATAAAGTCACCATGCTGAAAGATGGAAAAGGAGCCAGCTCAAAGGAGGATTAGAACCAGTTAAGTGGCCAATGGCTCAGTTGTATGGCCAGTGAGGAGGTAGGGAGGTTGCCTCCTCCTTATTAAAAACTGCAAGAAAATCAACACTTTCGGCAGGAACACCAGACAAGTCCACGCTAGCAGTTGGCACAGAAGGGGGATACACTGAGATTGAGCTGGACCCAGACAGGCACGCCGGTTCCCACTCTTGCAGTGCACTTAGGGACCAATCGATCTGTCGGTTGTGTCGAGAAAGCCAAGGAAGGCCAAGCACCATCAGCAGTTCAGGTGAATCAACAAGATAGATGGAGAGCTGTTCTCTATGGGTGCCTTCTAGCACAAGTTGGAGGGGTACTGTGGAAAGGTGGATCTTGCTGTGCCCAGAGATTGGACATCCAGAATATTGATATCAATATTCTCTCTCAATTGTTGAGTGGGTACTCCCCATCTTTGAGCCAGAGAGATACCCATGGGGTTCTCAGTTGCACCATAGTCAATAAATGCCAGAAGCTCATGCATCTAGAACCCCCAAGATAGGGAAGCTGGGAGCATTACTCAATTAAGGAAGATGCTTGCGGGGAGAATTGACCCACCAGAATTCCCTTTCTTATTGCCAGGGATCCTCTTTTACTGGGTGCTTGGGACATGCTGCCCAAAAATACCCTGGGGAGCCACAGTAGAGGCAGCAATCTGTTCTTCTGCACCAATCTCATTCCTCCTGAGATAGGTGCAGGGCCTCAAATTGAAGGGCTCCTCTGTGGACTGTGTACCGTGTACTGGGTGAAGATGGGCGATGATCTAATGAGCAGGATGCTCTGGGCATTCTCTCTCTGTGCCACTCTGCTGCCTGGTTGTCGATTTGAACAGGCTGATTTATCAGGCCACACAGGCTGTTCTATTCAGCATGCACCACAGTCTCATGCAGGACATCCGTGCTCAGCCCACGCTGGACAGTAGTGATGAGAGATCTCTTGTCCCACCTCACCTTGACTGCAAGAGTGCGGAACTTTGATGTGTAGTCTCTCAGTGATCTTCTCTTCTGTTAAAGGTCAGGGGTTGGTGGGCAGCTTCCTAACCCCCTACTGAAAGGTCAAATACACTTTTGAACTCAATTATAAATTGATGGAAAGATGGGGCTGTAGGGCAACCTTGTCCTCAAAGGGTGTTGAACAGGCTGAGTAGGGGTCCATCTAAGAGATTCACCATGTAAGCCATTTTACATGTGACATCACTGAACCGACCTGGCTGAGCTTGGAAGGTCAGCTCACACTGGATAATAAGGTTCCTGCAGCCTTTGGAGTCACTGGAGCATTCACCTGGTGGAGGAGGGCTTGGTTCAGGTCCAGAAGCAGCCAAGGGAATCGAGGCTTTAGAGGCTGAGGCTGATGAGAGTGCAATTGAGAAGGTTGAGGTTGATGCCGGTGCTGGAAGACGGGCTGTCCTGGCAGAGAGCTGCTAAATAGTGCCAGTGAGAGGTGTAATGGCCACCACCTGATTCTGGCTGGCTGTAGTGAGTTGCTGAACAGTTGTTGTGAGGTCTGACACCCGTTCTTCCAGCTTGGACTGGGCTTGCTGCTCTGAGAGTGTTGTGTATTCCAGTAATATTTGAGTAATATTGTAAATATACTGTTTGATTAAACATTCTTTGTTGTTTACATAATTCATTATGGGTTATATGTAAAAGTACGTGAATGGCAGACGTCATTATGCCACCACAACATAAGTGTGCATCTCACTAAAGTAAAAAAAAACAAAGCAAAAATATTCTTCTGACCTCCTGTGTTTTTCTTTTGATTAGTTTCTGGAGTTACAAATCATAACAGTGGTAACGAGTAAGTTTTAAATGAACCATGATGACTACTACCTGTGGAAGCACAGCAGGTTCCTTTTTTTTTAGCAAGGGGGAGAGAGAAATGTTCGAGTTAAAAAAAAAGGACATTTTTTTCTTCAGTAGTGCAATGAGACGTTCGAGTTAAAAATAAGGAAGAAAATGGACAAAATTCATGGGTACATAAGCAGTGAGTACTGGGTGATCATAATAAATTTTAAAAAAGAAGAAAAGTCTGGTTACATCTGAAAAGTAGCCACATTTGATTGCATAAGAGATAACTGATTGGTCTAAACTAAATGAATTGAGCAGTATTTAGAAGCAAGTAAAATATCCAAGGAAAAGCAAATGCTCAAAAGGAACGGGAGTCCATTACAGCTTATGCAGTTGAATTGAAGAAATTGTCTGAGCATTGGCAATTCAGTGATGGGCTTATTGATCCTCTGAGAGATTGTTTAGTTTGTGGAATCATAAAAGAAAACATTCAAAAATGGCTCCTAACTGAAGCAGAATTCACATTTAAAAGAGCAGTTGAAATCACTATATCAATGGAAACTGCAGCCAGACACACGATTGAGTTGCAGTCAGGAATGAAAGTGAGTATGAATGTATCATCTAATTGGAAACCTGCTTGGCCAAACATATTGTATTACCATTGCGGCAGGTGCTCACCCACACCAGACCAATGCAGGTTGAAAGGTGAAATTTGCAGAAAATGCAACAAAGTAGGACAGATACAAAGAACATATTGGACAGATAAAATAAATGGACTGCAGAGGGAAGAGAAAAAGATAAAAAATCAAGTTGCAGTTTCAAAAAGAGCACTTATCTGCATACTGTTGATGAAAAATCTGATAATGATGGGACTGACACAAAACTGAGTAGCTTTGAGATTTACAGCATGAACACTAACAATAGACAAGCAATGTGGCTTACATCAGAAGTGAATGGCAAATTAATTAAAATGGAATTGGACACTGGTTCAGCTGTTTCAGTTATTCCACAAAATGAGTTTGAAAGGCATTTCAAAGATACTGCAGATATCCAACTAAGAACTTATACTGGAGAAAAGATAACTCCTGTGGGAATGACATTTGTTACAGTGAAGTACAACAACCAACAAGCCATAGAAACATAGAAAACATACAGCACAATGCAGGCCCTATGGCCCACAAAGCTGTGCCGAACATGTCCCTACCTTAGAACTACCTAGGCTTTACCCATAGCTCTCTATTTTTCTAAGCTCCACGTACCCATCCAGGAGCCTCTTAAAAAACCCTGTCATTTCCGCCTTCACCACCGCCACCGGCAGCCCATTCCATGCACTCACCACTCTCTGCGTAAAAAATCTTACCTGACATCTCCTGTGTACCTACTTCCAAGCACCTTAAAACTATGCCCTCCAGTGCTAGCCATTTTAGCCCTGGGGAAAAGCCTCTGACTATCCATGCGATCAATGCCTCTCATTATTTTGTACACCTCTGTCAGGTCACCTCTCATCCTCTTGTCACTCCAAGGAGAAAAGGCCGAGTTCACTCAACTTATTCCCATAAAGCATGCTCCCCAATCCAGGCTACATCCTTGTAAATCTCCTCTGCACTCTTTCTATGGTTTCCATGTCCTTCCTATAGTGATGCGACCAGAACTGAGCACAGTACTCCAAGTGGGGTCTGACCAGGGTCCTATATAGCTGCAACATTACCTCTCGCCTCCTAAACACAATCCCATGATTGATGAAGGCTAATGCACCGTATGCCTTCTTAACCACAGAGTCAACCTGCGTAGCAGCTTTGAGTGTCCTATGGACTCGGACCCCAAGATCCCTCTGATCCTCCACACTGCCAAGAGTCTTACCATTAATACTATATTCTGCCATCATATTTGACCTACCAAAATCAACCACCTCACACTTATCTGGGTTGAACTCCATCTGTCACTTCTCAGTCCAGTTTTGCATCCTATCAATGTCCTGTTGTAACCTCTGACAGCCCTCCACACTATCCACAACACTCCCAACCTTTGTGTCATCAGCAAATTTACTAACCCATCCCTCCACTTCCTCATCCACGACCAATTGAATAATTACTTTGGTTCTGTCTTCACTAAGGAGGACATAAATAATCTTGCAGAAATAGTAAGGGACAGAGGGTCCAGTGAGATGGAGGAACTGAGTGAAATACATGTTAGTAGGGAAGTGGTGTTAGGTAAATTGAAGGGATTGAAGGCAGATAAATCCCCAGGGCCAGATGGTCTGCATCCTAGAGTGCTTAAGGAAGTAGCCCAAGAAATAGTGGATGCATTAGTGATAATTTTTCAAAACTCGTTAGATTCTGGACTAGTTCCTGAGGATTGGAGGGTGGCTAATGTAACCCCAATTTTTAAAAAAGGAGGGAGAGAGAAACCGGGGAATTATAGACCGGTTAGCCTAACGTCAGTGGCGGGGAAACTGCTGGAGTCAGTTATCAAGGATGTGATAACAGCACATTTGGAAAGCGGAGAAATGATCGGACAAAGTCAGCATGGATTTGTGAAAGGAAAATCATGTCTGACGAATCTCATAGAATTTTTTGAGGATGTAACTAGTAGAGTGGATAGGGGAGAACCAGTGGATGTGGTATATTTGGATTTTCAAAAGGCTTTTGACAAGGTCCCACACAGGAGATTAGTGTGCAAACTTAAAGCACACGGTATTGGGGGTAAGGTATTGGTGTGGGTGGAGAATTGGTTAGCAGACAGGAAGCAAAGAGTGGGAATAAACGGGACCTTTTCAGAATGGCAGGCGGTGACTAGTGGGGTACCGCAAGGCTCAGTGCTGGGACCCCAGTTGTTTACAATATATATTAATGACTTGGATGAGGGAATTAAATGCAGCATCTCCAAGTTTGCGGATGACATGAAGCTGGGTGGCAGTGTTAGCAGTGAGGAGGATGCTAAGAGGATGCAGGGTGACTTGGATAGGTTGGGTGAGTGGGCAAACTCATGGCAGATGCAATTTAATGTGGATAAATGTGAAGTTATCCACTTTGGTGGCAAAAATAGGAAAACAGATTATTATCTGAATGGTGGCCGATTAGGAAAAGGGGAGGTGCAACGAGACCTGGGTGTCATTATACACCAGTCATTGAAAGTGGGCATGCAAGTACAGCAGGCGGTGAAAAAGGCGAATGGTATGCTGGCATTTATAGCGAGAGGATTCGAGTACAGGAGCAGGGAGGTACTACTGCAGTTGTACAAGGCCTTGGTGAGACCACACCTGGAGTATTGTGTGCAGTTTTGGTCCCCTAATCTGAGGAAAGACATCTTTGCCATAGAGGGAGTACAAAGAAGGTTCACCAGATTGATTCCTGGGATGGCAGGACTTTCATATGAAGAAAGACTGGATGCACTGGGCTTGTACTCGTTGGAATTTAGAAGATTGAGGGGGGATCTGATTGAAACGTATAAGATCCTAAAGGGATTGGAGAGGCTAGATGCAGGAAGATTGTTCCCGATGTTGGGGAAGTCCAGAACGAGGGGTCACAGTTTGAGGATAGAGGGGAAGCCTTTTAGGACCGAGATTAGGAAAAACTTCTTCACACAGAGAGTGGTGAATCTGTGGAATTCTCTGCCACAGCAAACTGTTGAGGCCAGTTCATTGGCTATGTTTAAGAGGGAGTTAGATATGGCCCTTGTGGCTACAGGGGTCAGGGGGTATGGAGGGAAGGCTGGGGCAGGGTTCTGAGTTGGATGATCAGCCATGATCATAATAAATGGCGGTGCAGGCTCGAAGGGCCGAATGGCCTACTCCTGCACCTATTTTCTATGTTTCTATGTTTCTATATTTATAAAAATCACGAAGAGTAAGGGTCCCAGAACAGATCCCTGAGGCACAACACTGGTGACTGACCTCCATGCAGAATATGACCCGTCTACAACTATTGTTTGCCTTCTGTGGGCAAGCCAGTTCTGGATCCACAAAGCAATGTCCCCTTGGATCCCATGCCTCCTTACTTTCTCAATAAGCCTTGCTGCAATCCATATACACTACATCCACTGCTCTTCCTTCATCAATGTGTTTAGTCACATCCTCAAGAAATTTAATCAGGCTCATAAGGCACGACCTGCCCTTGACAAAGCTATGCTGACTATTCCTAATCATATTATACCTCTCCAAATGTTCATAAATCATGCCTCTCAGGATCTTCTCCGTCAACTTACCAACCACTGAAGTAAGACTTGCTGGTCTATAATTTCCTGGGCTCTCCCTGCTCTACAGGAAAGCAGCATCCATCATCTGGGATTCCCACCACCCAGACCATGCTCTTTTCTCGCTGCTGCCATCACTTAGAAGTTCCAAGAGCCTCAGGACTCACACCACCAGGTTCAAGAACAGCTTCTATCCCTCAACCATCAGGCTCGTGAACAAAAGGAGAGATCTATACTCAATTCCACTTGTACCATCATTGAAATTTTCCCACAACAAATGAACTTACTTTCAGGGATTCTTCATCTCATGTTCTCATTATTTATTGCTACTTATTTATATTTGCATTTGCACAGTTGTCTTCTGCTCTCTGATCCTGTTATAGTTACTATCATAGATTCGTTGAGTATGCCCACAAGAAAATGAATTTCCTGGTTGAAGATGGTGACATATATGTACAAATGTACTTTGAGAATAAAATTTACTTTAAACTTTGACTCACAAGGATTACACAAGCATGCTGAGAAAATTCAAGCAGCGGTGGATACCCCAAGGCCAAGGGGTGTGTCACAGTTGTGGTCTTTTTTAGGATTTGTCAATTACTGCAACAGGTTCCTGTCAAACCTGGCTACTGTGCTCCACCCATTGAAATCATTACTACAGATCGGAAAGCAATCGCGATAGACTTAGCAGTGTGAGGTTGCTTTTCAAAGGACAAAGGAAATGGTGACATCAGACAGTGCACTCACACACTACAAAAAGTGTAGCTTGCCTGTGACGCCTTGCCTTATGTTTTAGTTGCAGTCATGTCACATGTCACTGACGGAAGTGAATGACCCGTGGCCTTTGTATCACGCTCCCTAACTGCTGCAGAGAAGAAAATATGCACAGATTCAGAGAGGCCTTGAGTCTGGTTTGTGGTGTAAAACATTTCAATCATCACTTGCATTGAGAGAGTTTACCCTCGTCACCGATAATCAACCACTAGCATCCATTTTCTATCCACAGAAAGGTGTTCCTAACAGAGGCAGCGTGAATGCAGAGAAGGGCTCTTGTTCTTGGAAGACAGAATTATAAGATTGAATTCAGGAGGATAACAAATCAAGGAAATGCAATGGATTGTCCCACTTACCCTTGGAAAAGGAAATATCTGAAAAATTTACAAAAGAAGATGCTCCTCTTGATATATTCACTAAAAATTAAAAACCAAAATTGTGAGGCTGAAGAAGTATTCATCCCCTTAGTAATTATTATGCTGACTTTCTCAGATGCAATACTGTACCAACTCAACCAATTTGCTGATGTAGAAAATTGGAGTAAAAACAGAAATAAATACCCTCTCTCCGTAAGGTAGATTTTCAGCAGACCAAACCAAAATTAAGACAAAAGAGCATTCAAGGCAAGTCAGGAAAATTTTACTGGAGAAGCACAAATCTGGGGAAGGGTACAAGATCATCTCAAAGGCACTGAACGTACCTCAGAGCTCAATCATGAAAAAGTGGAAAAGATATGAAACCACAGCAATACTGCCTAGGTCAAGCTGCCCCTCTAAACTTAGTCACTGGGGAAGAATGAGACTTGTAGGAGAGGCTACTGTGATGCCTAATGAGCTGCAGAAGTCAGTGGCTGCAACTGGAGATGAAGTTCATGGCTCCACAATCTCTAATGCCTTGCCCAAAAAGGTATTATGGGAAGAGTGGCAAGGAATAAGCCCTGGGTAAAGAAAAAAAGCATAAGCATATCCTTGCCTATAAAGACTTTGCAAAGCATCACTTAGAAAATACTGTAAAGATGTGGAAGAAGGTCCTGTGGTCAGATGAGACTAAAGAAAAACTTCTCGGTCTCAATTCTAAGTAGTACGTGTGGTGTAAGCCTAATACTGTGCACTAGCCAGGTAACACAATCCCTACATGCTATGGGGATTTTTAAAAAATATTTTCTTAATTTTCCATGTTTTTTTGGGCTCTATTGTGACAATAGAGGATGTGATCCACAAATAAAAATTCTCAGTTAAATTGATCAAAATCCCTGGTAATACTGATTTATGTGAACAAGGGGTTGGGGGCTGAAAACCCTTATAAGGCACTGTATATGTGACAATAATAAACCAATTTACCAATCTTGGTTTTACATCTGTTAATACCCTGTAGGGGTGTATGGGGTGTCGAGGGAGGGGTAGCACCTCTGGTGGGGGGGCCTGTCGTGCCCTTTTCAGAACAGCTCGCCCACCTTTGGTCCCCACCTGGCACTCAGCTCTCACCTGTGGCTCCAAGTAACTGTAGCATGCGCAGCAGCCACACCCTGTTTAACCATATCAGCAGACGGGCCAAACCAGGTGAGGGTAGCTGATGGGTCTTCGACCCTCGGTGAGGTAGGGGATCTGCCTATCCCAGCGTGTGAAGTCTGGCCCTGGCAGATGGAGTGGAGGAGACCAATTAATGGTCCAACGGTCAAGAAGGCAGGCCAGCAGGTGTTAGTGGAGTGCTAAGAGCACGACAAGGCACTTAGACGTCCTGGTCATCCACTGCAAGAGGTGGTGATCTCTTTAAACTCACCCAGCAGTAGGCAAAGGCAAACCACTGCTGTAACCTGCCAAGTACACGATTTCCCAATATGTCAGAGTGGCGTGAGGGGAAATTGTCCGCCACCTGGAATTTCCAGGTGCAACCTAAAGCGAGCGAATACCCTATAAGTTTTGGGGCTTTTCTTTTGCACATTATTTTGTAGAGTAGCTCAAAAAAAATCCTAATTCAATATATTTAAAATTTAGAAAATAAGACAGTAATATGTGAAAATAGATGTGGGGGCTAAATCCTTTTTCAAGGCACAGTACCAAAGTACAGTGCAAAAACTTGTCTGGATACTGTTCATACAGATCAATTCATTACATCAGTGCACTGTGGTATGTACAAGGTTAAACGGTCACAGAATGCAGACTAAATCGTTACAAAGGAAGTAACATGACATAGATGTAAATTCCCAGTTATCATGTAAACGGAGGATAGAAGTTGTCCGTGAGCCTTGTAGCTTTCCAACTTTTGTATCTTCTGCCCCATGGGAGGGCGAGAAGAGAGGGTGAGGACTTTGAATCTGCTGACTTCTTTACTGCAGCAAGGAAAGCTGGTTTCTCTGATGTGCTGAGCTGTGTCCTCAATATTCTGCAGTTTCTTGAAGTCACAAACAGAGCAGTTCCATACAAATTTGTGATGCTTTGCCTAGGATGCCTTCTATGGTGCTTCAATAAAAATTCCTCTAGCACCCTGATGAAGTAGAGGCACTGGAGAGCTTTCCTGGCTGTGGTATCAACATGATTAAAGAACAAAGAACACTGAGGCTGTCTACAAGAAGGGTCAGAGCCATCTCTATTTCCTGAGGAGACCGAGGTCCTTTAACATCTGCCGGACGATGCTGAGGATGTTCTACGAGTCTGTGGTGGCCAGTGCTATCATGTTTGCTGTTGTGTGCTGGGGCAGCAGGCTGAGGGTAGCAGACACCAACAGAATTAACAAACTCATTCGTAAGGCCAGTGATGTTTTGGGGGTGGAACTGGACTCTCTGACGGTGGTGTCCGAAAAGAGGATGCTGTCTAAGTTGCATGCCATCTTGGGCAATGTCTCCCATCCACTACATAATGTACTGGGTGGGCACAGGAGTACATTCAGCCAGAGACTCATTCCTCCAAGATGCAACACAGAGCATCATAGGAAGTCATTCCTGCCTGTGGCCATCAAACTTTACAACTCCTCCCTTGGAGGGTCAGACACCCTGAGCCAATAGGCTGGTCCTGGACTTATTTCCTGGCATAATTTACATATTACTATTTAACTATTTATGGTTTTATTACTATTTAATTATTTATGGTGCAACTGTAACGAAAACCAATTTCCCCCAGGATCTATAAAGTATGACTCCGACTATGATTGGACCAGGACAGGCTTTCGGTGATGTTGGAACTTGTAATATGTAACCCTCTTGGCTTCAGCACCGTTAATGTAAACAGGAGCTTGTGTACTGCCCTTTCCTACCTGAAGTCAACAACCAGCTCTTTTGTTTTGCTGACATGGGGGGAAGGTTATTGTCGTGGCACCATGTCACGGTATCTCCTTTCTGTCTCCAACTCATCGTTATTTGAGATATAGCCCACTATGGTTGTAGTTAGAGCAGAATCGAGCAGCAAAGTCGTGAGTGTGCATGAAGTAGAGTCAGGGCTAAGGTGGCAGTATTGTTGAGGATAATTGTGGTGGAGGTGTTTCTACCTATCCTCACTGATTGATACCAGCTGATAGTGGTCTTCTTAAAGCAGGTGGGAACAGGGAGGGGTAAAAATGCCTGCAAATACCCTCACCAGCGATTTGGAAAAGGATTTAGGGTCACAGCCAGAGATACCATGCAGACCAAATGCTTTCCGTGAGTTCACTTTCTGGGGAAGACTGCCCGCAACAATGATTAGGGGTTCAGGTGTATTGGAAGTTGTCAGGGTGGGAGGTGATATTCAATCCCCTTCTGTTCAAAACATGCCTATAATGCATTAAGCTCATTTGGGAATGGAAGTGCTGTTGCTGCGGATGCGGTCTGACTTGGTTTTGTAGCCTGTTAGAGCACGTGAGTCCTGCCACAGCTGACGGCTGGTCTGGGACTTGGATTTTGAACTGGTATTGTCTCTTGGCATCTCTGACAGCTTTAGCGAAGTTATATCTCAATTATTTTGTAAAGTTAAGCATCATCTGATTTGAAGGCTGCCATCATAGACTTCAGCAGGGAGTGGATCTTCAGGCTCTTTCATGAATTACAACTTGGGAGCACCTAAACCAGAAATTATGTTAATTGATGCTAAGGTTGTCTTCAGCCAGGATTTAATTCAATGTTAGGCTCCAGTGGGCTGTATAGCCCACTTCTATTTCTAAACTCAATAAATATTGATCTAAGATGCCAATTCAGTAAAGCACCTCCCTTGTTCTTTGAAGATTTCAGAATGGCTTTTTGAAATTTAGTACTGAATTTCTTTTCTCACATATACTGATATGAGTAGTGAAACTTCCTATCCTATATGGTAAATTCATTTCAGATGCTATAACTACACAACATTTTTATCTACCACAGTGAATTTTACCTTTTACTGATAATTTTACATGTTATTTTGAATTTGGGTCTAATCTATTAACTGCATTAAGATCAAACCCTCTGGCCAATGAGGTAGAAAATCTTTCCTTTGTTGCAATTAATACAAAAAGTGAATTTTGCCAAGAAACCAGCAGGGATTGAACTCAACATGATTCTGATTCAAGAACAATCTATTTGAATGCTTAACATTTGTCTCCAGGGTGGTACATCAATGGCTGGAACATAAAGGGAGCTCTTGGGACATAATTCAACAATAAAATGATACAGTAAAGCTTTAGGCACGTTTTCTGAAGAGTCTATTACAGTCACAGGCATTTCTCTAATTCACAAAGACTGCACCTTTTTGGAAGAACCTGTTCATCTGGTCCATCGTGCTAGCTTAACTAAAGAATATAGCTTTAAGGACTGCAAATAAACACTGGGCGTTAACAACAAAATCAAATTATGATGGAGTTTAGGCAAGGAGTCATGGATAATGGGCACGAGGTAGAGCACAAATGCCAGCAGGTTACAAACCTTACTGCAAGCTCTCCAAACTGACAACCTAACTGCTGGCTCCACACCTATCTGTAGTCTGCACATTAAAATCAGTCTCGAGTCATACCTACAAAATAACTAGCAGCAAAACCCTTCCAACTACAAAACATTTTCCAAAAGATAATATTAATGGGCACCTTGATAATGAAGTTCTTTTTCTGGTCACTAGCTCACTGCATCAGAAGTGGTGGTAATGAAAGGGTGGTGGTATTAAATGTGTATTCATAACTTGGTGAAAGCCAGTTGGCAAGCTCTCAAACCTGATGAGTTCAATAGATAGTAAGTGATTTAAACTAGTGAAAGTACAATTCTTTATGTCTCAGGCACTCCCTAGGATCAGTTCTGAGGAATGGAGGATGCCTGTGCAAATGTCCTTTTAGATGGCTAGTTAGCTTGCTCTCTATCTCACACACATGCAGTCTCTGTCACTCTAGCTCACACCTCTCTCTCTCTCTCAATCTCTCTCACATCCTTCTCCCTCTCCCTCACATACATACACACACTCTAATATGCATATCTTCTTTGACCCCCTTTGCAACTCTCACTTGAATTTCTTCCCTCCTTCTGCTTTCACTCTCGACCCCCTCCCTTCACTCACCACTCCCCCTTCAGCTTCAGGCACGGGATTTCTACCACTGCCTGCAGGGTTCCCCAAAGCCTGGGCATGGTCTTCACACAATGTCACCAATTCAGTTCGAAAGTACACAAAATCATGGTCTCCATATCTTCACTCTTCTGTGATGTGAAAGGCATCAAACGCACAGATAAGAAACAATAATTACTAAAAGTGGAGGGAGAGGGGAGGCTAGTTTTGCCATTTATAGGTACAAACATACCTACACAGTCAAACTTTTGAATTTAATAATATTTAAGAAGCTCATTCATATGTGGGGGTGTCTGCAAATTGGGTGTTCATAAACCAGGGATGGCCTGTAGTTGCAAACTGTATCCTTCTGTAAGGATCACATCTAGTAATAAAGCCACTATAACTTTCAATACTTTAACCCAGGGTTACTTTAATACTTTAATTCTGGTCAATCGATTACAGGAACGATGTTGAGGCTTTGGGAAAGGTACAAAGGAGGTTTACCAACATGCTGCCTGGATTAGAGAGTATCAGATATGAGAATCTGTGAGACAAACTTTAGTTGTTTTCTCTGGAGTGTCAGAGGCTGAGGAGAGACCTATTAGAAATGTCTATAATTATGAGAGGCATAGACAGCATGTGCAGTCACAGTATTTTCCCCAGGCAGAATTGTCAAATGCATTCAAGAAGGGAAAAGTTTAAAGAGGATGCAGAGGGCAAGCCTTTTACACCGTGAATGGTAGATGAATGGAACGTGCTGCCAGGGTTAGTTGTGGAAGCAGATATGTTACTGATGTTTTTAGGTAACACATCAATATGCAGGGAATGGAGCAATATGGATTGAGTGCAGGTAGAAGATATAGAAGCAGAAGTAGGCCATTCAGCCCATCGAGTCTGCTCCACCATTCCATCTATCTATCTCTGCCTTAAATACACCCAATGACTTGGCCTCCACAGCTGCTCATGGCAACAAATTCCACAGATTTACTACCCTGTGACTAAAATAATTTCTCCGCATCTCAGTTCTAAAAGGACATCCTTTAATCCTGAAGTCGTGCTCTCTTGTCCTGGGATCCCCTACCATGGGAAATAACTTTGCCATATCTAATCTGTTCAGGACTTTTAACATTCAAAATGTTTCGATGAGATCCCCCCTCATTCTCCTGAACTCCAGGGAATACAGCCCAAGAGCTGCCATATGTTAGAGGGATTGGTTTAAATTGGCATCATACTTGGCACAGGTACCATGGGCCCAAATGCCTGTTCTTGTGCTGTGAGCTTCTATGTTTTGTATTCTTTTACAGGGCATCATTGATACAATGCAGGAGGCTACTGACAGAGACGTCAGAGTTGCAGTGTCTGGGGGAGCTGATGTTTCCCATGTCTCTAGAACTGATGTCTCTAGAACTACTTGCAGTCTCAGAATGTGGGGTCAGCCACTGAGGACAGAGATGAGGAGAAAATGCTCTACCCAAGAGAGTCAGTTGCCAAGATAGAGACTGATAGATTTTTGGATATAAAGGGATATGAGGTTAGAGCAGGACGATGCTGCTCAAATAAATGATCTTTTGAGTGGTGGAGCTTACACAGGGGCTGAGTAGCCTTCTCCTTCCCCTGGTTCTTATGTTCCTGTGCTCTCCCTTTTCTGCTGCCTTCTAGCCTTCGTTTCTTTTCAAGACTCTTTGTGGTTAATCTGTGGAATTCTTCACCACGGGCAGCTGCAGAGGCCAAGCCTTTATGTATATGTAAGGCAGAGGTTGATAGATTCTTGATTGGTCAGGGCATGAAGGGATGTGAGGAGAAGCCAGGAGATTGGGGCGGAGAGGAAAACTGATGAAATGGCGGAGCAGATTCGATGGGCCGAATAGCCTAATTCCGCTCCTATATCTCATGGTTTTACAGTCTAGTTTTCTGTCCCTATTGCACCTAGCCCTCTTCACTCAATACCTGAGACTTCAGCTGCCAATTACTTGCTTCTCTCACAAAGTGAGTTTCCACCACATTGCCCAGTCCAGTGCTACCCTTCCAAGCTGCAGAACACTCGTCATCCTTCCTCGGCCCCAGCATCCATGCCACCCGATGCCTGGAGCCAAGCAGTGGCAAACCCCACGTCCCCTGCCCCCCCACACCCCGTGTTGTGTGAAGTCAGCAGCTTGCACATCATAATAGTGGGCACAGCAAACAAAACTTTATTGATAATAACACATTTTAAATTATGGTGTGTTTGTGAGAAATACTAAATAAATACGGCTTTTGACTTATTAAAATTTAAAATTAAAATTAGTTAATAATTTACATAAATGTTTTATATTTTGGCTGCGTTAGAGTTTAATGTTGTCACACCTGAATAACGCTATAAACAGTCTTATAGTAATACATGGCAGGCTAGGAATTTACTTCTGTGATGTGAGAAAGTCTTTATGTGCATTTGATATGTATGCAAAGTAACTGTTGATTATTCTTTTACCTATGTTTTTCAAAAACGGAGAATTGTGGGAACAAGATTGTTACCTTCTTCAAACTTCTAAATTATCTCTTCTAAAATATTAATCAATTAGTCAGACACATTCTTGCCTCAATTGCATTCAGATTACTCTGTGTCTTTCTGAATTATGGTTTAAGCTTTTCTCATAATTATTTCTAGTAATTTGCTTCTTGTGATGTTGGATTTATTACAATAATTACCGAGTCTCTCTTTCTTGAAATAAATAGGATTACATTTGCGAAGTTTCAATCTTTCAGCATCATGCCTGTGGCAGAGATCAAGGCCACATACATTCAAGGGATAGGGGACATGGTGGTGAGGTGAGCTGCAGGGTTGCAGGCCCCTGTGATTATCGCTAAGCCCATTGTGGCATGCGTGCGTGCATGTTTATGTATAAAATGCATCTGTTTAAAGTAACTCTCCAAAATCTCACCCTCCATTCACCCTCCTGAAAAATGAAGGCCAGAATATCTGTTATTTCCTCCACCGTTTCAGCCGTCTGAACACATTTTATTTCAGCCTATCAACTTTCAAAGATCATTACTATTTCCCATTCTTCCCCCGAGTCTATTATGCCCTATCGCTACATCATCTGTTAATAAAAGCCCCATTCATTCAGAGCTTTAGTGTTCGAATATTCTTCTAATTTCATGACCTCTTTTCTATATTCAGGTTCATATCTTTGTTTCTAATTGGTCTTACGCTTTCCTTTTGTCCTCATCCATTTTTCTAGAATTTACTTGCCACTTGTTCACTTGCATTCTCTTTACCTTCCTGCTATCTTTTTTGATTTCACTAATGTGTTTTCTGCAATCCTGTAGGTTTTCTGCAGAATTGAGTTTTTGTTGTCTGCAATATATAAGGCATCCCTTAGTCTTGCGAGACCATGGATCTGCACCTAGAAAGTCTTCACTCACCAGGGCGCAGGCTTGGGCAAGGTTGTATGGAAGACCAGCAGTTGCCCACGCTGCAAGTCTCCCCTCTCCACAACACCGATATTGTCCAAGGGAAGGGCAAGGGCCGATACAGCTTGGCACCGGTGTCGTCGCAGAGCACTCTGTGGTTAAGTGCCTTGCTCAAGGACACAACACGCTGCCTCGGCTGGGGCTCGAACTCACGACCTTCAGGTCACTAGTCGAATGCCTTAACCACTTGGCCACATGCCCACTGCAATGGGAGAACAGATTTAGAAGTCCCACCTTTTACCCTCAATGGGACTTACCTGACTGTAGTCTCATCCTTGGATAATCCCTTTCCTCAAACATTGTTTACCTTAGAGCTTTTGGTCCACCTGTGCTAAATTTTCTTGCAACCTAGGAATGTCAATCTTATTCTCGTTGTGAAGTTGTACTCTTGGTTTAGTTGTGACTGCTTCCCTAGCTTTGCAGGATGCTAGTGAATTCTGGTAATTGTTACTACAATACTCTCCCATTGATTGGCATCCTGGGGTGAGGTCCGAAGTTGGAGGCCCGATGTCTGAAGTCTGTGAATCCGACATAATTCATATTCTTGGAATTACCCCACTGTGTAAATCATTTCTTCAGCTGGCCGACACTTCTGGTTCATCAACTGCTCTATCAGCGGAACACCTCCATCAAAACTCCTCCAGCTCTCTATTCTGTGAAATACCAGAGCCCCTCAGCTTATACACATCATGGCAATGCCTCATTGCTGCCTCAAAAAGCTTATTCTTCTCCCCAAGATGTGCCACCCAAATTTAAACACTTTATCTTATGCCATTAGCAGGTTTGGCATTGCTTTCTGGCCTTTACTCAATGTCTCAGATTTGATAGTTGATGACCCCATTTGCCATACTAACTTCTGATGAAGGGTCACAGCTCAATACGTTGACTGTTTATTCCTCTCCTTAGAGACGGCCTGCTGAGTCCCTCCAGCATTTCGTATGTGTTGCTCTGGATTTCCAGCATCTGCTGTGTCTCCTGTGCTTATAACTGCTTTATTAACCTGTTCTACCATCTTCAAAGGTTCGTGCCTCAGCATCTCCCGGTTCTTGCAAGCCTCTTTGCAATTAAAAAAAAATAGAATTTGATGAAGATTCAAATGCAAACATGCAACCTGCCTATGCACTTTTCAAACTGAAATGCTTTGTCTTGTTTTCATTTAAAGCAATCTTCTTTATTATTCAATTGATCAACCTGGTGAAGAACAGAGTTATGGGCATTAGGAAGGTGAATTGACAGTCTGTGCTGAGTTGGTTGATCATGGCCGGGGAGGTTTCTGAAGTACAATTTTCTGTAGCACCCTTGGGTTAGGGAGGAGAGAGTTGGCAGCATTTCCACTTCTGATTATTTTCCAATTCCATACACTGAGTGTGGATGTGTCTGATTTTTAAACAAGAACAAGCTTGAGCTGAGCATTGAAACTTCATTGATGAAATGGCCTGCCAGCAATTGATGTCAAGACTTGCATTTGAATCCAGGTAATAGCCTTCAGGAAGGGAGAGGAGACAACTGGCAAAAAAACAAATACGCATGTATAGAATTTCTGCCAAATAAGGAGCAAGCATGTCACCTCAGTATTTACAGTGCAATGCATACATTGTGTCAAAGGTCTCATTGCTACTCAATCACTTTAGAATCACAGAACACACTGAAACACCTGTTTAAGGAGTTTGCCAGACATGAAAGTGCAGCTGATTCAGTCATTCAACATTTTCCTTCAGCATCTGCTGTTGGGTGGTTTCTAAGCTGCTGAATGTCTTATGGAAACAAAACCATTTGAAAAGCAAATCATATCAGGTTATCAGGTCCTGTGGATCTCCTGTAATTCAATGTACTAAATGTGTAAAAAGGCCAATGATGGAAAGGAGGAGTAAATAAAGCAGTAAGATAGATAAAAGGATAGAATGCAAAATTCGGGTAGATATCAGCAACCTAGTTCTCCCTGAGTTCTGATGAAGGATCTCAGCCTGAAATGTCAACTCTACTGTATTCCCCTCCATGGATGCTGTCTGAGCTGCTGAGCTCCTCCAGTATTTTGTGTTACTCCGGATTTCCAGCACCTGCAGAATCTGTTTATGTCCCATTCTTGGCTTTTTAAGCACTTTCAAATAATGGCACCAGGTTCCAGTTCAGTAATGATTCAGGAGTGAGTGAAGTCACAAAGTAAAAGGGGACCTCAGATCTTGCACTTTATCTGCCTCGTCCCGGATCTGCCTACAACTCCCTCACATTAAGCCAGGGAATCCAAAACAGAATTAGCTTTGTGCATGGCCTTGAGGGAAAGTAAACTGAAAAGTGTGTCAGTAAGTCACAGACTCCTACACTTCACAGCATCTGCACTAAAACTTGTTATTTAACATTAGTCGCAGCGTATTACACAAAAGTTATCAGGATCTCCCTCAATTACTCAAATAAATCTAAATTAATGAATTGGGTCTTATATGTAAAATTCTACACAATATAAATTTAATCTGGATGATATTAGGAAAAACAAAAACAAAACTTCATTGAGCACAAACTATGTATAATATAAAGCAGGATACTAAAAGATTTTTCAGTTATATAAAGAATAAAAGGGAGGTACGAGTTGGCACTGGAAGGTGATAATGGTCAGGTAGTAATGGGGAAAAGTTTGTGTAAATATCAAGACTGTAAAACACATGTTGAGGATTTCATGATGAATTTTAAGTTTAACATTTAGTCTTGTACTTGCTGTGTTAAAAAGAACGCAGAACACAGAAGAGTGCAACACCGGAATAGGACGGGATGCCTATTTAAATTAACCCTACTTGCCCACATGTGGCCCATATTGATCCATTCCCTGCCTGTTCACATGCCTGTATAAATGCCTCTTAAATATTTCTATCGTATCTGCTTTCATAGCAGCCTTTTCAGGGCAACTACCACGCTCTGTGGAAAGAGAACTTCCCACACATCCTCTTCAAGCTCCCCCGCTCTCAACTTAAAGAAGTTCCCTCCACTATTTGACATTTCTACAGTGGGAATATTGTGAATAATCTTGCTGATAACAATTTGGGGCAATGAAATGCTGGGCAAGTTTGGCAAAGCAAAACTGGCACAAGCAAATATTAAATCCTTATTAAAGAAGTGAATATGTAATGATAATAAAATTCCTGTTTAAGTACTGTTCGGGGGGGGGACCTACCTAGGGGAAGTAACAGTGGCCGCGCCTCTGGCACAGAGTCTGGCCCTGTGGCTCAGAAGGGTAGGGAAAGGAAGAGGATGGCAGCAGTGATAGGGGACTCTATAGTTAGGAGGTCAGACAGGTGATTCTGTGGACACAGGAAAGAAACTCAGATGGTAATTTGCCTCCCAGGTGCCAGGATCTGGGATGTTCCTGATCGCGTCCACAATATCTTGAAGTGGAAAGAAAAACAGACAGAGGTCATGGTAGGTATTGGTATCAATGACATAGTTAGGAAAAGGGAAGAGGTCCTGAAAGCATACTACAGGGAGTTAGGAAAGCAATTGAGAAGAGGACCACAAGGGTAGTAATCTCGGGATTACTGCCTGTGCCACATGACATTGAGTATAGGAATAGAGTGAGGTGGAGAATAAATGCGTGGCTGAGGGATTGGAGCAGGGGGCAGGGATTCAAATTTCTGGATCATTGGAACCACTTTTGGGGCAGGAGTGACCTGTACAAAAAGGATGGGTTACTCTTGAATCCAAGGGGGACAAATATCCTGGCAGGGAGGTTTGCTAAGGCTATTGGGGAAAGTTTAAACTAGAATTGCTGGGCGGAGGGAACCGAACTGAAGAGGTGGAGGAACGGGCAGTTAGCTCACAAATAGAGAAAGCTTGTAGGCAGTGTGAGAGGGAGAATAGGCAGCTGATAGAGAAGGGAAGAGCTCAGACCGATGGTTTGAGATGTGTCTATTTTAATGGAAGAAGCATCATGAACAAAGTGGATGAGCTTAGATCGTGGATCAGTACTTGGAGCTATGATGTTGTGGCCATTACAGAGACTTGGATAGCTTAGGGGCAGGAATGGCTACTTAGAGTGCCAGGCTTTAGATATTTCAGAAAGAACGGGGGGGGCACAAAAGAGGTGGGGGCATGGACAGGGAGGGGGGCAAAAGAGGTGGGGGTGTGGCACTATTGATCAGAGATATTGTCATGGCTGCAGAAAAGGAGGAAGTCATGGAATGATTGTCTACTGAGTCTCTGTGGGTGGAAGTTGGAAACAGGAAGGGGTCAATAACTCTACGGGGTGTTTTTTCTAGACCACCCAATAGTAATAGGGATATCGAGGAGCAGAAAGGGAGACAGATTCTGGAGCGGTGCAGTAATAACAGGGTTGTCGTGATGGGAAATTTTTATTTTCCCAATGTTGATTGGCAGCTCCCTAGAGTGAGGCATTTAGATGGGGTGGAGTTTGTTAGGTGTGTTCAGGAAGGTTTCCTGACACAGTATGTAGATAAGCCTACAAGAGGAGAGGCTTGTACTTGATCTGGTACTGGGAAATGAACCTGGTCAGGTTTCAGGTCTCTAAGCGGGAGAACATTTTTGAGATAGTGACCATAATTCTATCTCCTTTACCAGAGCATTGGAGAGGGATAAGAACAAACAAGCTAGGAAAGCATTTAATTGGAGTAAGGGTAAATATGAAGCTATTAGGCAGGAACTTGGAAGCATAAATTGGGAACAGATGTTCTCAGGGAAATGTATGGCAGAAATGTGGCAAATGTTCAGGAGATATCGGCGTGGTGTTCTGCACAGATACATTCCAATGAGACAGGGAAAGGATGGTAGGGTACAGGAACCGTGGTGCACAAAGTCTGTTGAAAATCTAGTCAAGAAGGAAAGAAAAGATTATGAAGGTTCAAAAAACTAGGTAATGACAGAGATCTAGAAGATTATAAGGCTAGCAGAAAGGAGTTCAAGAATGAAATTAGGGGAGCCAGAAGGGGCCATGAGAAGGCCTTGGTGGACAGCATTAAGGAAAACCCCAAGGCATTCTACAAGTATGTGAAGAGCAAGAGGATAAGATATGAGAGAATAGGACCAATCAAATGTGACAGTGGAAAAGTCTGTATGGAACCGGAGGAGATAGCAGAGGTACTTAATGAATACTTTGCTTCAGTATTCACTGTGGAAAAGGATCTTGGCGATTGTCGGGATGACTTAAAGTGGACGAAAAAGCTTGAGCATATAGACGTTAAGAAAGAGGATGTGCTGGAGCTTTTGGAAAGCATCAAGTTGGATAAGTCACTGGGACGGATGAGATATATCCCAGGCTACTGTGGGAGGAGATTGCTGAGCCTCTGGCAATGATCTTTGCATCATCAATGGGGACAGGAGAGGTTCCAGAGGATTGGAGGGTTGCGGATGTTGTTCCCTTGTTCAAGAAAGGGGGTAGAGATAGCCCTTGAAATTATAGACTATTGAGTCTTACTCAGTGGTTGGTAAGTTGATGGAAGAGATCCTGAGAGGCAGGATTTATGAACATTTGGAGAGGCATAATATGATTAGGAATAGTCAGCTTGGCTTTGTCAAAGGCAGGTCATGCCTTACGAGCTGATTGAATTTTTTGAGGATGTGATGAAACACATTGATGAAAGTAGTGCAGTGGATATAGTGTGTATGGATTTCAGCAAGGCATTTGATAAGGTACCCCATGTAAGACTTACTAAGAAAGTAAGGAGGCATGGGATCCAAGGGGACATTGCTTTGTGGATCCAGAATTGGCTTGCCCACAGAAGGCAAAGAGTGGTTACAGATGGGTCACATTCTGCATGGAGGTCGGTCACCAGTGGTGTGCCTCAGGGATCTGTTCTGGGACCCCTTCTCTTTGTGATTTTTATAAATGACCTGGATGAGGAAGTGGAGGGATGGGTTAGTCAATTTGCTGATGACACAAAGGTTGGCGGTGTTGTGGATAGTGTAGAGGGCTGCCAGAGGTTACGGTGGGACATTGATAGGATGCAAAACTGGGCTGAGAAGTGGCGGATGGAGTTCAACCCAGATAAGTGTGAGGTGATTCATTTTGGTAGGTCAAATATGATGGCAGAATATAGCATTAATGGTAAGACTCTTGGCAGTGTGGAGGATCAGAGGGATCTTGGGGTCCGAGTCCATAGGACACTCAAAGCTGCTGCACAGGTTGACTACGTGGTTAAGAAGGGATACGGCGCATTGGCCTTCATCAACAGTGGGATTGAGTTTAAGAGCAGAGAGGTAATGTTGCAGCTATATAGGACCCTGGTCCGACCCCACCTGGAGTACTGTGCTCAGTTCTGGTCACCTCACTACAGGAAGGATGTGGAAAATATAGAAGGGGTGCAGAGGAGATTTACAAGGATGTTGCCTGGGTTGGGGAGCATGCCCTATGAGAATAGGTTGAGGAAACTTGGCCTTTTCTCCTTAGAGTGACGGAGGATGAGAGGTGATCTGATAGAGGTGTATAAGATGATGAGAGGCGTTGATCGTGTGGATAGTCAGAGGCTTTTTCCCAGGGCTGAAATGGCTAACATGGAAGACACAGTTTTAAGGTGCTTGGAAGTAGGTACAGAGGAGTTGTCAGGGGTAAGTTTTTTATGCAGAGAAAGATGAGTATGTGGAATGGGCTGCTGGCGACAGTGGTGGAGACGGATATAATAGGGTCTTTTAAGAGGCTTCTGGATAGGTACATGGAGCTTAGAAAAATAGAGGGCTATGGGTAGCCCGAGGTAATTGCTAAAGTAAGTTCATGTTCAGCACAGCACTGCGGGCCAAAGGGCTTGTATTGTGCTGTAGGTTTTCTATATTTCTATGATATACTGTATACTCCACTAAAGTACACAACGTGTGACCAAAATTCCTTTCCTACACACTAACAAGATTTTTATTTTCATAATTCAAATTGAAGGAGAGGGAATTTGTTGAATGTGTATGAAATGGCTTTTTTGAACAGCTTGTGCTCAAGCCTACTAGGGGAAAGTCAATCTTAAATTGGGTGTTGTGTAATAACCTAGGTTTTATTAGTCAACTTAATATAAAGGAACCCTTAGGGGTCTGTGATCATAATATAATCGAATTCATACTGCAATCTGAGAGGATGAAGCATAAATCACATGTATCAGTATCACAGTGAAATAAAGGGAGTTACAGAGGCATGAGAGACGAGTTTGCCCGGGTGAATTGGAGGGGGATACTGATACAGAGGTGGCTGAAGTTTCTGGGAATAGATTACAAGGTATACGATAGATATGCCTCACAGAAAAAGAAGTTCTCAAATGGCAGGGCTAGGAAATTATAGCTGACAAGGGAAGTTAAGGACTGCATTACGCCAAAGAAAGGGCATACAAGGTAGCAAAAGTGAGTGGAGGTTGAATGATTAGGAAACTTTAAAAATCCATCAAAACACTACTAGAAAAGGTATAAGAAGGGAAAAGATGAAATATGAGGGCAAACTAGCCAGTAATATTATGAAGGATACTATAAGTTTTTTCAGTTATATAAAGAATAAAAATGAGATGAGAGTTGATATTGGACCACTGGAAAATGATACTGGAG
This sequence comes from Mobula hypostoma, assembly GCF_963921235.1. NCBI lineage: Eukaryota > Metazoa > Chordata > Chondrichthyes > Myliobatiformes > Myliobatidae > Mobula > Mobula hypostoma. The sequence continues at coordinate 40,072,424 of NC_086103.1, forward strand.
AGGTAGTAATGGGGGACAAAGACTGTATGGGGAGGCTGTCAAAGGTAGTTTTTTTATATATAGAGAGCAGTAATTTTATGGAATGCACTGCAAGGGGTAGTGGTCGAGTAAGATTCATTAAGGACATTTAAGGGACTTTCAGATAGGCACATGGATGAAAGAAAAATGGAGGTCTATCTGATAGATAGATAGATAGATAGATACTTTATTGATCCTTAAGGAAATTACAATGTCACAGTAGCATTACAAGTGTACAGATGTAAATATTAGAAGAGAAGTAGAAAGAATAAAAAGTAAGTTACCACAACCAGTCTAACAGGAGAGGGTCATCACTTCCTGGCTATAGGTTGACTCATTATAGAACCTAATGGCTGAGGGTAAGAATAATCTCATTTAGCGCTCTTTGGAACAGCACAGTTGTCTTAGTCTATTATTAAAATTGCTCCTCTGTTCAGCAAGGTGGCATGTAGAGGGTGGGAAACATTGTCAAGAGTTAACACAAACACGAGGAGTTCTGCAGATGCTGGAAATTCAAGCAACACACATCAAAGTTGCTGGTCTCACCATCTCCTTGGCTTACTAATGTTGAGCTGCAGATGATTCAGCTTGCACCGTTTGACAAAGTCATCCACCATAGCCCTGTATTCATTCTCCTGTCCTCCCATTATACACCCAACTATTGCTGTCATCAGAGAATGTCTGCAGATGATGACTCAGTGTGGTATATAAAGTCCGAGGTAGACAGGGTAAACAGGAAGGACCCCAATACAGACCCTATGGGGCCCAGTGCTGCCATGTCTGACACACAGCTCTGAAGCCAGTCAGATAGTCCATTATTCGGGATACAATGGAAGTGCCAATCTGCATTGAATGGAGCTTCTCCCCCAGCAATGAGGGCTGTATGGCATTGAACGCACTTAAGAAATCAGAAAACATGATCCTCACAGTGCTGCCCTCTGTTCAGCAGGTAGATGACAGCATCGTCGACTCCAGTGTGCTCCTGGTAGGCAAACTGCAGGGGATCGAGGGCTGATCTGACCAGGGGGTCAGAGGTGAGCCAGGACCAGCCTCTCTAGGGTCTTCATGATGTAAGAAGACAGGGCCACTGGACGGTAGTCATTCAAGACTTTCAGTTGGCCCTTGGGTACTGGGATGACCTGTGATGTTTTCCACACACTCAGGTTCCTTTCCAGGCTGAGACTCAGAATGAAAATGTGCTGAAGAATTCCACGCAACTGCTCAGCACACTCCTTCAGGACCTTGGCGGGGTCATCTGGTCCTAATACTTTGCCGTGTCTGTGTTTCCCCAGAGCCCTTCTCACCTGCTCAGTAGCGAAGGTGAGTCCATGATGACTGGGGAGTTGGTGGAAGGTGGGGACTGTGGGAGGTGAAGATTGGGGTGATTGCAATTGATACGTGGAGGTATGGATGGCAGGTGCAGGGCAAGGAAGGGGTGCAGACAGTGGTAGCCTGTGTTGTTCATCCACGTGTTGAATTGGAGGGAGGGAAGAGGGGAGGTACTGGTGCTAAGGAAGCATTGGGCAATTGTCAAACCTATTGAAGAATCTGGGAGGGAAGGGTTAGATTGACCTTGCAGTAGGTTAAATGGTCAGCACAACACCATGGGCCAAAGGGACTCAGCTGTGTTGTAACACACATAAAAGTTGCTGGTGAACGCAGCAGGCCAGGCAGCATCTCTAGGAAGAGGTACAGTCGACGTTTCGGGCCGAGACCCTTCGTCAGGACTAACTGAAGGAAGAGCTAGTAAGAGATTTGAAAGTGGGAGGGGGAGGGGGAGATCCAAAATGATAGGAGAAGACAGGAGGGGGAGGGATGGAGCCAAGAGCTGGACAGGTGATTGGCAAAAGGGATATGAGAGGATCATGGTACAGGAGGCCTAGGGAGAAAGAAAAGGGGGAGGGGGAAAAGCCCAGAGGATGGGCAAGGGGTATAGTGAGAGGGACAGAGGGAGAAAAAGGAGAGAGAGAAAAAGAATGTGTGTATATAAATAAATAAATAACAGATGGGGTATGAGGGGGAGGTGGGGCATTAGCGAAAGTTAGAGAAGTCAATGTTCATGCTATCAGGTTGGAGGCTACCCAGACGGAATATAAGGTGTTGTTCCTCCAACCTGAGTGTGGCTTCATCTTTACAGTAAAGGAGGCCGTGGATAGACATATCAGAATGGGAATGGGATGTGGAATTAAAATGTGTGGCCACTGGGAGATCCTGCTTTCTCTGGTGGACAGAGCATAGGTGTTCAGTGAAATGATCTCCCAGTCTGCGTCGGGACACTATACCCCTTGCCCATCCTCTGGGCTTTCCCCCCCCCTTTTCTTTCTCCCTAGGGCTCCTGTCCCATGATCCTCTCATATCCCTTTTGCCAATCACCTGTCCAGCTCTTGGCTCCATCCCTCCCCCTCCTGTCTTCTCCTATCATTTCGGATCTCCCCCTCTCCCTCCCACTTTCAAATCTCTTACTAACTCTTCCTTCAGTTAGTCCTGACGAAGGGTCTTGGCCCGAAACGTCGACTGTACCTCTTCCTAGAGATGCTGCCTGGCCTGCTGCGTTCACCAGCAACTTTCATGTGTGTTGCTTGAATTTCCAGCATTTGCAGATTTTCTCATGTCTGCTCTGTTGTACTGTTCTATGTTCTGTTGAAGAGCTAATGGCCTTGGCAATTGACTGTATAGACCCCAATGGTGGAATGGTTGAATTTGACAATGATCAAGATACCAGAGTATATCTACGTGTAAATGTGGCTACGGGGTTAAGGAAGGAAAATACCACAGCAAAAGTAAAATCAATGGTAGGTAGGGCAAAATGCTAAACAGTCGAGTTTAAAGACACAATTTCTAAGTGCATGCTGCATCGATAACAGAATGGAGGAAGTAATGCCAGAAAGCAATCAGTAGATATCCAATCGTCATTACAAAAATGTGGCAACAGGTTAAAAAGGATCTTCACTTGGTGGACTGTGATATAGACACAGAACCCCTTTGCTTGAGCTTTGAAGCAATAGGGGCAGAAAATATTAGAGGGAGTTATTTATAAGCCATCTTATTAAACAGGAAATTATGGGTCCATGTATCAGGGACAGAACAGTAATTATGGGGGACTCTGTGTACAGCCTGGATGTGTCAAGTTAATACTAATATTGGGGATGAACTGGAATATATAGGAGATGGATTTCTGGTTAAGAAACTATCTTGTGGGAAGGCTATTTTAGATTTGGTACTGCACACTGAGAAAGAGTTAATTGATGAATAACGTTGTTGTAAAGTGGCATTTAGGAAAGAGTAACCATAATGTAATGGAATTTTATGTTACATTCAAAATTTGAAGTTAATATTTTTAACCTGAACAAAGGAAATAATGAAAACATTAGGATAGTTACAGACCCAACTACACTTATTTTGGTGCACAGGCAAAGGCTAACATTTGAAGAAATATTGTAAGGTTTAAAATAACCACACAACTGTACATATTTGTTATTATTTCAGCATGGAAACTGACATTTTGCCCTTACTCATCGTTGAAGAGCAAGGGTTCTACCCGGAGAAAGACCCATTTGTTGACATTTACCCACATCCTTCTACCCTTCCCAACCCATGCATCTGTCCAATTGTCTTTTAAACGTTGTAATTGTACCCGTTTCTACCACTTCCTCTAGGAACTCATTCCATATTCCTGCTTCCCTCTGTATGAAAAAGATTCCCCTTAGGTGCTTTTTAATTTCCCTGCCCCACCATGAACCAAAAACATTTACTGTAGTTATAGACTCCTCTATCCTGGGAAAGCAGATGTGACCATCCAGTTTATGAATGCCCCCCATGGAACTTCTGTAAAGTCACCCCTTAGTGTCCTTCATCCAAGGGGAAACAGTCCCAGCCTATCTGGTCTCTCCTTATAACTCAATCTCTCCAGTCCTGGTAGCGTTTTTGAGAGTCTTTACTCCATCCTCTCTAGCTTATTCTTCTTGTAGAATGGCAATCAGAACTGGAGACAATAACCCAGGTACAATCTCACCAACAGTTGTCCAGTTGTAAGGTGATGCCCAACTCTTGTAAGCAGTGCCCTGAACGATGAAGGCCAGCATAGCATATGCCTTCTTCACAGCCCTAACTGTGTGGCCACTTTCAGGGAACTGTATACCTGTATCATACACAAAGTGCTGGAGGAACTGAGGACAGGCAGCATTTATGTAAAAGATTATAGTCAACGTTTCGGGCTGAGACCCTTCATCAGGACTGATATATACCTGTATCCCTTAGATCTCTCTGTATTACAATAACTAGTAAAGTTGAGGAGATTGGTGCATGCATCCTAAGATTTCACAATGTACATTGTCAATTGGTTTGATGGGAACAAGTATAATATTTCCAAGTCTGGAGTATTGTGTACAAATTTGGGCCCTTACCTCGAGGCAGCATGCTGATGCAGTAATTAGTGTTGCTGCCTCAAAGATTCATTGGGGTAGTTTAGGTCCCAAACTTCTTTTGCTGCCTGTGCAGAGCTTGCGTCTTCTCTCGACAATCAGGTGGGCTTTCCCAAGTTCTTTGCTTTTCTCTCGCATTCCGTGGATGTGCTGGCAGGCTAAGGTGCTTCTGGAAACTACCTCCAGCTTAGATATGTGGTATAGCAGAATAATCTTGGAATTTAGTGTTTCCGTTATGGGTGACCATGTTTTTTTGGGTTGCCAAAGCAGCAAAATCTGAAATCTTCACCTGAACCGCTCCAAATCCATACCTTTCTTTCCTTATTAAAGATGTTCTTTGAAACCTACCTCTGAGGCCAGGCTTTAGTATCTGCTCTGATATTTTCTCATGAGCATTGCTGCCAATTTTTAATAATGCTATTATGAAGCACCTTGGGCTATTTTATACATCAAAGGCATTAAATAAATGCAAGTTTGCTGTTTTATAGTTACTGTTTTTAAAATGAGGACTGTATTCTATGTGAACAAAGAGCAAATTCTGTTCAAGCAAGCTTGCTTGACTACTTTCTCAAAACATGTTTTGAAGTTGAAATTTATGGGTCTTGTTTTAGAAAATGTCTTACTTTATTTTGTGCATACTAGTATCAGAAATAGCCAGATGAGAAGCTGGGCAGATTATGTTTGTTCTGCTGGTCTCTTCATACAGGGTTGAAGGTAAGTAAATATGAAAATTACCAATCAACTTCTTAAGGCATTTAGTTCTGCATTATATACAGCAAGAGTTGCTAGAGATGAATTTATGGGTACAAGGGTGAAAATAACTTTGGAAATTGTTGTAAGTGTGTCCAAGCTAAATTGCTGGAGCCCTCTGACCTGATGTATGCTGGTTCCTTTAAAGGTTAACAACTTAGGCATTCCTGGAACTGCAGTCAAAGTAAGCTGTTAGTGAATGAAAGGAAGAGAATTAAGGTGGCAGAAAGGTAGTGAAGGAAAGGAAACTACTTGTGGAATGTTTATAATCATTTAAACAACTCATCAGTGAGAGAAAAGGGCAATAAAAGGTAACAGAAACTACCAGAGAAAATGAATCACTCCTGGAATTAATGTATTCACTCATTTGGATCTAAAAGATTGTAATTAAAAGTAGTTGAAAGATCTGACAAGTTTATACTATAACACTTATGATATGATCTATAAATTAAAGATGACTCACCTGCCTATATCAATAAGATCATAACTATTAGTTTAATTGGAGCTGTTATGTCCTCAGATCAGATTTCATATTTTCGAATGAAAATGGTTCTTTCTGAATTTCATGAAGTACTTGTTATGAGTTAGCGTCCATGATCAATACAATCTCTGGGGGCTTCAGTCAGACAAGAAATTTGCCCTCCATGTATTTTTTCATCCCCTTTCCATTTGACTTTGTTAACAGCCTTGAATAAATCGTGCTGTAAGGCATAGATTTGAGGCAGACCACACAGAACTCACAGGAAGCAACAAGAGCTGTCAGTCATTTATGGTAACCAAGCAAACTTCAATGCCTCAGCAATACTCTCTGTCTGTGTGCCTTAGTTTATGGATTCAACCACTTTTTTTTTGAGTTCGTTGATTTACAGCAAACATTTTTCTCTTGTTTGACCTTCCACTGTTTAATTAATAGAGCTGTCAGATTATTGTTATGGAATCAATATGCTGTCAGCAGACTGTTGAAAAGGAATGGAGCAGAATCATTATTGCTATTAACATAAATGTAACCATGTAACTTATGTTCATAACTCTAACTCCAAAAGACATAAAAATAAAATTAATTAATTATTATGAAAAATAAAAACCTGTAAAAAGCCACCTGTAACATGTGCTTACCATCACATTATCGCAGCAGGTCTTAATTTTAATAGATCAGAGGTAATGGCACAATTATCTTCAGCTGGGAGTGGATGCTCATGTCATTATTTGTCTAGAGACACCACAAAACTTTATGGCGCCAGATCAAACTTTTTGCTAATTATCTGTTCCCACTATCCACTTTAATCTAAAAAAATCAATTTTTGAATGCCATTCATGAAATGCTTTGAAATTAGCAAGGGCAGTGAACTTTCTCTGGGTTTGGGACAAAACTTTATCAACAAGAGTGGCTTGGCGTAGCGCTACCATTGTCTACAGATGGCTAGTTCTGAAGGAGGTGGTATCCACTAGACGGGCGAGTAGTGGCTGGTGAAGTAATCAACATGAAATAAACCTGTCCACCTAATCTGATGATCTGTGCAGACTCAGAGTTCTGAAGGATCTGCATCTGTGCTACACTGCACCTATCGAAGATTCCATGTGGGCATAATAAATCTGCACACTATGAAGACACATGGCAGAGATTCAGAATGAATACAAAAGCTGACGTTCTGTGGACTATTAGCAAAAACTGAATTGTTTTCCACCAAAAGCTATAAGTTTGTGGTTTGATGCTATAATGGCACCAGAGACTCAGGTCAATTTCCCGTCGCTGCCTGTAAGGAATTTGTATATTCTCCCTCGAACCCTGTGGGTTTCCTTCCACACTCCAAAGACGTACAGGTTAGTAGGTTAATTGATCACGTGTGTGTAATTGGCCGATGTGGGCTTGTTGAGCCACAAGGGGCTGTTACTGAGCTGTATCGCCAAATAAAATAAATAAATAAATAAATAACAGTGACCACTGCCTGACAAAATGGAAAACCACATGGATTTGCCTGACCTGTTGATGCCTTGCCTAGCATTCTACTCTTAACCATCAGCAAAAGAGTCAGATAGGAAGGTTGAATGCAATGCTATCCAGCTGAAGAATATCACCAGTGACCTACTCACAGAAATTTAGTGTGGCTTCCCCTCCGGATGTCATTGGAGCTTTTGCTCAAATGTCAACAAAGGAACTTATTTCCAGAAGTAAGTAAAAATTATTGGCTTTGACACCAAGACAGCACTTATCTGCTTGTTACGTCAAGGAGCCTGAGAGCAGCTGAACTCACAGTAACCTGCAGCAAGATGCTTCACTGTCTGGAGTGATATTCAGCCAAAGAAAGATGGTCATGGTGAGCAGCAACCATTCATCTCACTTTCAAAGCATTTTTAACAGGAGTTCCTTCGAACAGTTACTGGGTTCAATCCTACGAGGCTTCACCATAAAAGATACTCCTTTGATTTGTCTGTTTGGAGATCGCTGATCATTCCAGCGGTCTGCAGTCTCTGAGAGGATTTCAGTAGGCAGAGCCGGCATGCACGAACCTCAAGGCAAAAGGACTGTGAGCTGACGTTCAACTCCATTTCGCCAATTAGAGCTTCCATTGCCCGTCGGTTAAAGCGACGAGGGAGATTGAAATATTGAGGCGAATGCGGAAGGTGAGCGCTTGTTGCATGCCTTTCGATCATTGGTGGGAACACCCTGCTGCCGGACAGGGGAGACTGCGTTTCGATCACTGGTAAGATCGGTCTGCTGCCGGACAGGGGAGACTGCGTTTCGATCACTGGTAAGATCGGTCTGCTGCCGGACAGGGGAGACTGCGTTTCGATCACTGGTAAGATCGTTCTGTTGCCGGAGATGAAAAGGCCGACTGCTATTCCTGGAGAATGCTACCCAGGTCTTCTGCATTTAAGATATGTACTTGGACCATAGACTTTTTTTGTCAGTCTTATAGTTTTTTATATTCCGAGTTTTTCACCCGATCTTTCTCGTTTTTTTGTGTGTGCGCAGGAGGGGAATTGGAGGTCGATGTGCCTGTTCTGTTTTAGTTAATTTTTTTGTGCCGGGCGGATGGATTTGGGCGTTGATGATCAAGCTGCTGTTCGTTTCTTTCTTGGTTTCATGGCTATCTGAAGAAGAAGAATTTCAGAGTTGTATACTTTGATAATGGATTAATCTTTGAACTTCTTTTACTAGATAAGGTCTGAAGTTTCATGCACAGCTCCTCAGACCATTACAAAATCTGCACTGTAGACATGCTCGGGCTGATGAAAAACAGACAATGATCTTCTTCAGCTACCGTCTACCTACATCCACTTCCACTTGACACTTCACCAAATCTCGCACCATCACCATACTGGGAGAGATGTTATTGACCTGAAATGCAACTAAAATAACCATAAATGACTACAAGATCATGCCAGAAGCTGAGCATTCCATGGAGAGCATCTCACTTCCTCATTCTTGAAGTCTTCACATAAGACCATAAGATACAAGAGCAGAATTAGGCCATTCTGTCCATCAGGACTACACCACCATTAATCATAGATTTATTGTTCCATCTCATTCCCATTCTACTGCCTTCTCCACATAATCTTTGGCACTCTTAGTCATCAAGAACCTATCAACCTCTGCTTTAAATATACTAATGAGTTGGCCTCCACAGCTGAATATGGCAATGAACTCAGAATCAGAATCAGGTTTAATATCGCCTGCATATGTCATGAAATTTAGATTAGATTCAACTTTATTGTCATTGTGCCGAGTACAGATAAAAAGTCAATGAAATGCATTTAGCATCTGATCAGAAATGCAAAGAATAGTGTTATTTACAAAATAACTGTGAATAAAAAAGTGCTACAGCACACAAATATAGAAGTACTGAGACAGTACAATATGGGTGCAATACAGCTTAGCGCTGTGATGAGAGGTTCAGCAGTATCACAGCCTCAGGGAAGAAGCTCTTCCTGTGCCTGCTGGTGCGGGAGCGGAGGCTCCTGTGGCACCTACCGGATGGGAGGAGAGTAAAAAGTCCATGGTTAGGGTGAGATGCATCCCTGATAACGCTTTTCGCCCTGTCCAGGCAGCGTTTATGGTAGATGTTCTCAATGGTGGGCAATTGGGTTTGTTAACTTTGCGGCAGAGGTACAATGCAATACATGATAATATAGAAAGAAATCTGTGAATTACAGTAAGTATATACATGTACATACATGTATATACTTGCGAACGGTATGCTGGCATTTATAGCGAGAGGATTCGAGTACAGGAGCAGGGAGGTACTACTGCAGTTGTACAAGGCCTTGGTGAGACCACACCTGGAGTATTGTGTGCAGTTTTGGTCCCCTAATCTGAGGAAAGACATCTTTGCCATAGAGGGAGTACAAAGAAGGTTCACCAGATTGATTCCTGGGATGGCAGGTCTTTCATATGAAGAAAGACTGGATGAACTGGGCTTGTACTCGTTGGAATTTAGAAGATTGAGGGGGGATCTGATTGAAACGTATAAGATCCTAAAGGGATTGGACAGGCTAGATGCAGGAAGATTGTTCCCGATGTTGGGGAGGTCTAGAACGAGGGGTCACAGTTTGAGGATAGAGGGGAAGCCTTTTAGGACCGAGGTTAGGAAAAACTTCTTCACACAGAGAGTGGTGAATCTGTGGAATTCTCTGCCACAGCAAACTGTTGAGGCCAGTTCATTAGCTATGTTTAAAAGGAAGTTAGATATGGCCCTTGTGGCTACAGGGGTCAGGGGGTATGGAGGGAAGGCTGGGTTCTGAGTTGGATGATCAGCCATGATCATAATAAATGGCGGTGCAGGCTCGAAGGGCCGAATGGCCTACTCCTGCACCTATTTTCTATGTTTCTATGTTTCTATGTTTCTATATCCATTAGTCTCATAAGACCATGGATTGTGCTTTGGAAGGTTTCCAGGGCACAGGCCTGGGCAAGGTTGTATGGAAGACCGGCAGTTGCCCATGCTGCAAGTCTCCCCTCTCCATGCCACCGATGTTGTCCTAGGGAAGGGCATTAGGACCCATACAGCTTGGCACCAGTGTGGTCGCAGAGCAATGTGTGGTTAAGTGCCTTGCTCAAGGACACAATATGCTGCCTCAGCCAAGGCTTGAACTAGCGACCTTCAAATCACTAGACGAACGCCTTAACCACTTGGCCATGCGCTATCACTGGAGTTGATTCTAACCATGACCAATCTCTCAAAGCACTTCATCACCCTCTGGCTAAAGAAACACTCCTCGTCCCTGTTCTAAAGAGACACCCTTTTATTTTGAGCTGTGCACTCTAGTCCTATACTCTTCCACTACTAGAAACGTCCTCTCCACAATCCCTGGCATCCCACCAAAAACTGCCCCCTTTATTCCTGCTCTGCTATCTGCTAATCAACCTATCTTCTATCCATGTCAGTTCCTTGCCTTTATTACTTTAAACTCTTATCTTGTTTAGCAAACTCATGTTTGGCATCTTGTCAAAGACCATCTGAAAATCCAAGTAAATAATATCCACTGACTCTCTTTTGTCTATCCCACCTGTTACTTCCTCAAAGAATTGCAACAGATTTTTTGAGCCAAGCTCTTCCCATTAAAGCAACCGTGCTGACTTCATCCGGTTTTTTTTCCATGTGCTTCCCAGCCACATCTTTAATAATGGACTCTAAAATCTTGCTAACCACTGAAGTCGGGCTAATCAGTCTATAATTTCTTGCCATTGGCCACACTGCCCCCACCCTCTTAAAAGATGGAGTGATCTTTGCGATTTTCCGGTCCTGTGGAATTACTGATTCTTGTGATTCTTGAAATGCCTGCACAATCTCTTCAGCTACCTCTTTCAGAACCGTGGTGTGTAGTCCTCAGGTCCAGCTGACTTGTCCACCGTCAGACCTTTCAGCTTCCCAAGCATCTTCTCCTTAGTGTTGGTGACCACACTCACTTCTGCATCCCGAATCTCTTGGCAGGTGGAGAGAAGTTCATTGCACAAGCTTTTCGAGGTTGTCTGGATTAGTGCAGATCCAACAACATCGAAAAAGCTCAAACCCAAACAAAGCAATCCACTTGATCTGCACCACCTCTATCAGGCAACCAGCGGCACAAATGTGCAGTGCCGGTTGCTCATGAGATTCATTGACGCAAATCAGCGAGGGTTCTTCCATAACATTCAGTGCTACTACTAAAAAGACAAGGACTGGAGTTGCTAGAACATAATCAGCAGCCAGTTCTCCTCAACACAGATCGTGCAAATTGTCTTTCCTTCCTGCTAGCTGTGGCAAAATCCTGCAACTCACTGTTTAAGCAACACACACAAAATGCTGGTGAACGCAGCAGGCCAGGCAGCATCTATAGGAAGAGGTACAGTCGACGTTTCGGGCCGAGACCCTTCGTCAGGACTAACTGAAGGAAGAGATAGTTCTGACAAAGGGTCTCGGCCCGAAACGTCGACTGTACCTCTTCCTCTAGATGCTGCCTGGTCTGCTGCGTTCCACCAGCATTTTGAGTGTGTTGCTTGAATTTCCGGCATCTGCAGATTTCCTCGTGTTTGCGTTTTTAAACTCACTGTTTAAGGCGTGATAGAAGTGCGCTTACTACCCTGCAGTTCCTCGGCCCTTTAAAGGATAGATAGGGATGAAGCAATGCATTCACATCGCGCGCGAACGAATACAATAAAATCAATTTGTGGTACCTTGAGTATGTTCATGTGAATTAGAAGTAATCGCCAAAAACAAAATTTGTCACAACATGAATGAAAAACATTTAGAGGATGTTTATTTTGGAAACAAATGAAACAAGAAGAAAGGGCGTTCGTCGCGAATCCTAATACTGTCGACACACAAGATTGTGGCGCACACATATAATTATTTGTGACCTGCACCGCCTTAATCTTACTAAAACATATTATATTACATATCATACAGATTGAAAGGTGAATTTGTTTATCACTTGTTCACTCTTTAATATGTAGATACTCTATATTCTCACTACACAACTGAATAGCCTTTTGATCGGATCTACTTCACTACTTCCTTTCAATGTTAGCAGCTGTCGGATCACCAGAACTGAAATTTCCAGAAGACAAGAAACTAAGTTCATTCGTCGCAAAATCCGACATCGTTGCATCTTTCACCCTTAACACGCGGCATACAGTGGTCTACCTTTGCCGTGGTTGAAACGTCAAGAATGGGGGCACCTTTGGGTTCCCAAAACTATTGTTCGATATCTTCGGAACGAGTACTGTGGGGTTCCCATACTTGCTCCGACATCGTGAGATTCGGCAACCGTGGCTCTTGAGTTAACACATCCTCATGGAATCTGGTAATCGGTTACCGTCGCTGCAGCCTCGGAGTTCCTTTTCTGAGCGGCACAGAAGATGTATAGCGTTTTAAAAAGACGGTGATGAGGGTGGTGCTAGATATATAATCAAACAATAATGGCGGAGCATAAACTCTGCACTATAAGTACAGTATCCCGTTGCTAGGCACAGGCCATTAAGTGCAGTGTAGTATTGGATACGGAGATGGAATAGCATTATTAATGGAACTTTCTATATTAATATACTACAGATATTTTTGACACCAACATTTCTTAATTGGCGATTGCCAGTTATACTGCCATTGAGATCAGGACTTTCATTTTTGGATGCATACATATTTTTCCCTGTATGATTGGCTTTTAACGCCACGGGGAGACGCACACTATGTTACGTTTACATATCCAGTAACCATAGTCTCGACTCTTCCGAGCAAACTAAGCTCTCCGGGTGGAGAAATTTTCCCCAAGCATTTATTGTGACTGGGTTAGATGTTAAGATGGAGAGGTCTTGTTCTTGTTGCAGTTGTGCAAGGTGTTAATTCACACCTGAATTACTTTGCATGGTTGATTTCCTTACTAATACGGGATAAAGTAAGTTTGGAGCCAGTCCAAAGGAGATTAATCAGGCTAATTCCATGAAAGGGTATCTGATCAAGAAAGCCAAGACATTTTGATTCTACAATTCCTGGGATTTTACGAAAATGTAGGGTGACCTGATTCAAACGTAAGATGCTAAAGGAGCTCGTCAGAGTAAATGTTGAGGTGTTTCCATTTGCGGGAGATTCCCGGTCGAGGGAACAAAATTAAAAAAAGAAGGAACCCATCATTCAGCCGAGGTACGTAGGAACTTCGTTCCCCAGGGTAGTGAGTCTCTGCCCTCTGGGGCGGTGGACGCAAGATCATTAGGAATACTTCAGATGGTGATGAGTAAGTATATGAAAGGCGGAGGAATTGAGAGTCACGAAGAACTGTCGCAGAAGAGAAGTCGTAAAAGCAGTGATTGGTTCGTTAAGTATATTTTGCCACGATTATATTGAAGGGAACTGACAGCCTACCTCCGCTCATACTCCTTACGTCCATGTGCAATAAAAGTTAGTAGTAATAGTTCGTGCTATTTTTTTAAAGTTCCCAGAAGATTCAACCGACAGCAAAGAAACTGATTTAAAAGATGGCTGAAGTTGATCCATTTCTTGAACAAAGCCCAAGCGCTTTAGACTACCTACTGAACATGATCTCACGCCATCTGGCTTTACGGCACTTGAGAATCGCACTGGGCGCAGACTCCCAAGTTACACAGACGCTCGCGTGTCCTTGCATAAGACGAATTAGTTTGCATCGCAAAATTGCGAGTATAACGGGAAGCCCCGAGTAAATTTAACCAAGTTATTCGCTGGATTCCACAATCAAAGCTGCTTTACAAATCTGGAAAGGTTTTATACACGAAAACTACGCTGAAGTTCGGAAATGCATTATTTTAGACCAGAAATTAATCAGAATGTAAATGTATCATTTTGGGATGAAATGGGTGTACACAAAACACGAAATTTACTGATTATGAGGCGCATTGCTGATATTTGCATGATGCATTTTGCGCCGTGCGTGTTGGTTTTGTGTTACGTTGCATCTCTAATTATGCGTATATTTTATACATCAGTAAAAACCTATTTACCAAGCCTTCCGAGGTTCAAATGCACCTATCAAACAAGATGTGTGCGAGTATTGCAGGACTGAATAATGCAGCGCTCTGATGTCTTTACTGCTTGAGCTCCAGATACACCGGTAATTGATCTACTTCAATCAGTTGCAACATCGTACGCTTTCATCTTTATTGCTACGCCATCTTTCTTCCTGGCCTCAGTTAATTGTGCAGGTTTATCAGCCATAATTATTTCCCTTTTATGTTCCGAAGGTTATTATTCCATTCTTTTGAAAGGCAATGTCAGCCGTATTAAAACATATTAATTAATTAATTTAAAAGTTCCACAATTAAACATAATTGTATTTGAGCAGAAGTGATAGGATCTTGTTATTATGTTTCCACACAATGCTTAATTATTAGTTATTTATTTTCTTTGCAGCCACAATTAACTACTTGAAGGCTGAATATTAAGTAGAACGCAGTGATTGGTTCCTTTGGTATATTTTGGAAATGCCGTTCCATGCGTGAGGTACCAAATGATTACATCATGGATTCTTTAATAAAGATAAATATGTACACAGATTAGCTGCCATCGTCCGCGTGAAGGGAACGAAACATTAGGATTAGTTATAGTCAATTACTTCAAGAGGAGCTGCTTGGGGAAAAAGTGAAAACCCACCGGCAGTAGAAATGGACACCTGCAAACTTCAGGAATTCAAACGCGGTATTGTTTTAGAAGAGAAAATAGTTTTTAAGCAGTAATCGTGCTCGACTGGTTACTTACAGTTAATTTTGCCAGATTTCATTTCTGTGAAATGGCTTGGGGCGTTTGACTTCGTTAATAATAATAGACAAATCCAAGTTGTCGTTAATGTTCGGTTTGGAAGGAAGCAGAGTCGCTACATTATACAACAAAGGCAGGGGACAGAAAATGTTAGATTTCACCAATTCTAACTATATTACTTGGATTCGTGTATTACAATGTTGAAACTAGATAGCATCCTGTACACTTGAAATACCAAGTCATATCCTTACAATTTAGAGCTGAGGACGCAACGAACGGTGCTGCTGATAACACATCTGCTGGCGGAACTCATTGGGCCAAGGTGGAGGGCGAGAAGGGAGTTAGCGACGTTTCGTGTCGAAACCCAGCATCCGGATCGATCATAAGCGCCACCAGTTTCCACTCTGACCACGTTTCCTTATTACACGCCAATGAGAAAAGTATTAACAGCTGTATATGGCCGCGTGGCCAGTGCATTCAAGATGCTTTGTCAAAGGTAAGCAAGAAAATGTTTGTGTTTGAGAAACGACACCGCAATCTTAAAACAATTACAATAGATCCTTTAGTTCATCCCCCCCCCGCCACAGAATTTTAGGGGATTACAAGAGATATTTAATAGATCCAACTTTAATTGCACTATCAAATCGATTGTGGGTTGCTTGTTGTCGGGAATGTATTATAATTTTTGAATATCTGGTAGCGGATTTAATAAATTAAATCGCGCTAAGAAATAAAATGACAAACAAGAGAAAATCTACAGATGCTGGAAATCCAAGCAACACACACACAAATGCTGGAGGAACTCAGCAGGCCAAGTAGCATCTATGGAAAAAAGAAAATACAGTCGACGTCTCGGCCCGAAACGTCGACTGTACATTTTTTTTCTCCCATAGACGCTGCCTGGCCTGCTGGGTTCCTCCAGCATTTTGTGTGCGTTGCCAAGAAATAAAATGGTGTTGGCAGGTGCGGATGCAGCTCTTGCATTCAATGCGAAAGACGTTACGGAGTGCATACAACATATCTTGTAATTTCAACAATCGTGATTCTTTTAGACTTTTAAAATTATTGAGCCCTTAATAATATGAATGAAATTATCTCGATAAAAAGCGAGTATAATCATAGCAGTCTAATTTGTTATTGTGATTATTTCCGGCGCATTGAGGAGGAAAAGTTAAATATTTATATATTACCTACTATTTCAGTACCGGCTTCTTGAGAAATATGCGCAAACACATGACTCTGTTTTGAGTGGTAACCATATCAACGATAAATATCACGGTGGGATTGGAGTACCGCAAAGATAAATTGCTCCAAGTAAAAATTCAGAGCGTCATTTTCTAACCAATCAGCATGTTAAAGATTGAAGAGAGTCTGGAAAATGACCCATCCGCAGGATCTCGCTGGGATGCACTTTTAGTATCACGGGAAATTCTCATATTTCGACAGCAATGTGTAACTGCCGGGAAGTTCCTGGGCATTACTATTTCTCCCGCCAGCCTTTAATGCGCAAATTTTGAATAAACTAGATTAAAAATTCAAACCCAGCCGGTTGTGATTCGGTTCTTCCAATTCAAATAATTTTAAAAGTGCTGTTGCGATACAACAGATCATGAAAAAACCAGGGGGAATAAACGGTCCAGAAATATCAAGAAACATTTGTGGACTCAACTTTCACGCACCAGCTGATGAATAAGGCGATTTCAAAAATATTTCCAGTATCTGCAACATCTGGTACGTTTGGGTTCGTAACTGAATACAGCTTAAAGGATTTTAAAGCAAGCAAAATAAATAACCGTAATTTGAAAACAAGTAGATATTCCTCGGGGGAGCACTTTGATTTGGGTCGCTTTAAATTTACTTGCACCCTTTAACTTACCCACGCCGTCAATTTTGCCCGGATTTTGCTTTGTCTTTGGCACTGGCCAAATTTGGAAGCGCCTTGCAAAATATTACTAATGACTTATCGAACATGTGACGTTCATGTCCCCGGTCCACTTTAAAAACCGTGAACCCAGCGGAAGACACATCTTTGCACTACGACTTTGCAATTGTCTCTAATTATTTCCTGTAACTACCAATAGCATTTTGCTTTTACCAATACTTGATTTAATGAAGTCCTCACTTTTAACACAGTCTTAATGTACTGCGTAGATGGAACGTGGTTACGATCAACGGGTGAAAGTGAAAGATTGCCTCATATTGTCAACACTGTTTCATTTCAGATTTATTGAAGTTTACCTGTATTTATAAACAGCACCATTCGTGTTATTTTTATTTGGAACTAACACCAGCGGGCCCCAAAACGTTATGCATTGTTTGATTTTGATTGTTATGTTAGAAAATATTGCAAATATAGAAATATGGAAACAAGCAGTCATGCGCAGTGACAATACTAAACTTGAATCTTGTATTGCCAAACGTTCAATGCAATCATGATACCGTTTTCCAGAAGGAAGCATTCAGCTACAGCATGTAATCAACAGCGATTTGGTACAAAGTATTTAACAATCAGAAATAAATCAAATTACGAATTTATTTTTTAAAAATTGGCTTCCGAATCCGTTTCCTTACCAATGTCTGCATGCCAGTATCAATCAACGCTTATAAAACAAATTAAAATAGTCGTGCTGTAAACCTCTCCTTTCAAGAGCCAGTCGAAATGAGGCACAAATAATACATAAACAGCGGGTTCTGATTCGTGTTAAGGTACAGTTACATCCAGCAAATATTGCCACCAAGTTTTACAACAATAATCTCAATCGAAAGGATCAAACTATGATGCTGTTATAAATCCATAATTTATAGGGTACTTGGGAAAGCCACACGGCCTTGTCAGGCTAAAGGAAGTTTCGGCTCGTATTGGAAGCCTGGTTGTTTTGTCCTTCAGACAATCTGTCATTGTGAGCAATTCGAAGAATTTCACTAAAATGCCAGGCGTTATTTTTGAAACATTTTCCCCCTTGAAACTAAGGTAGACACCGATCTGAGCAGTTTGGTTCTGAACGATTCAGTTCCAACTTTCATTGCAGCCAGTTTAACGCTTTGAAAAATATTCTCCACCCCACCCCCCTTCGCTGTAATCAAGATTTAACACATCTCTGTGTCAATCTAACTTTATAGGGAGTCGGGATTTGAGTAAGAAGCCTGTGTTAGCGATTTGAAATTGAAAACGCGGTGGTGTTGCTGCTCGCTGAATTGAAAACGAAGCGAGGAGGAAACTCGGATAACTTTTGTAAAGCTGTACGCAAATAATTAAAATGTAAAGTAAATGGAAAAGAAAATAAAGAATTTAAAACTCAGCTTGATGCCACACTTTTTTTGGAGGAGTGGGGAGAGATAGAGTGCACGGTAAAGTTGTTCACTCACCCGGTGTGCACGTTGAGGTAACGCTCCTTCGCCCGCTTCTTCTGAAGGCCGACGCCTCTCGGACACTATTTTAACAGAAACATTTTGAACTGGCGCCGACAGCCAGTAATCCTTTACAGCTGGTTTGTAAACTCTTTCCCGACTAACCCGCTGTCCCCTACCCCACCCCCAGCCTTTCCCCACAGCCGCTACTTCACCACAACCTTAAACTTAATTTCCTAAACGTTTCCCTCTATACTGCAAACTGAAATCCAATCTCGGAAAAACAATCAGGTGTCTTTCTCTGGGGAGCTTGGGATTTATGTCACACATCTCGCCTCTCCTCTCCCCCCCATCCGAGCCCCACCCCCACACTTTTCATTTGGTTTGGCCATTTTAAAGCTTTAACCTCTTAACAATGAGCCCGATGTCCCTTCTCCTCCTAGCCATGTTAATTGTTACTGGGTTCTGTGGCAGCCTGTAACTAGTCCAAGCAACAACCTTAACAAACCTTGGGATGCTTTTCCAGACTGGTTATGAGTCAAGAACTGTGCACCTACGAACCTTTGTCCAGACCTGGATGTTAAAAAAAAACACGTCTAATATACATACGACTCCACGGCAACTTTATAAATAACGCATCACAATATATTATACTTAAAGCTCAAGGTTTTCAGCACACACTTGCTGCAAATTTCCTTTCATAAATAATTACAAATGCAATTTTGTAAATAATAATATTCAGGCCAGTTTTGTCCGTGATTAGGGAATGGAGCAGATTCGCCAGTACTTTTTTTTGTATTGAATAGTGGTAATAAGATGGATTAGAAAACAGCAAGCAACCCAACAAACCGCGTTTTAATAATAACGGCAATAAGAAGAACGTGATTATATTAGTCTGCATGGCCCCAAACTAATGAACCGAATTCAATAGGGAAAATGGTGGTAGGCGGGGGCTGGGAGGAGGATGGTGGGTACCGAGGGGTAGGGTGTAGGGAGTGGTTGGTGTGAACTGTTTAAATGTAGACTTTACACACGGTAAAATTTGACATGGATATATGAGGTGGAACATATCATTTCTCTGCACCAGCACTACTCATAAACCATATTTTCTTTTGGTCAGATATCGCCGTTAAAACTAGATTGTACACGGCCTCTCTTTATTACTTACAAGGTCAAAGCACAATCTGCGCTTTACATATTGTAGTCGGAACTTCACTTAATAATTCAGCACCATTTTCAACCATAAAACCCCAAGGAACTTGGGTACATTTCATCCAGCTCACTACAATTCTAATTTACATGCTAATAAACTAAGTTGTTGTAATTCCCATTATTTTTCTCAGGCTATTTTTTGATTTGGGCTGGGGGAGGGAGGAGTTTTGACTGTTGTTAAAGGACTAGTGGACTTTTCAAAGCATTGCATATTTTTGAGATTGGACTCGCTATTACTCAGTCACGGCTATATCTTTACACATTTGCAAATTAATATCACTTTCCAAGGCGTGAGGTGAAATAAATATTTCAAAGCTTTCTGCTGGTAAAATGCGGTAGAAAGTTACAACTGTCTGTGAAATACATAAATGGAATTTAATCATACTAGAGCAAACTGTTCACCACAGTTAGAGTAGAAACAGCGTGATACTGTGATGCCATCAAAGGCGGCCGTACTGAACCAGAGCCAAGTGGAGTGCAGCCACGATTATGATTAACTGCACCTTCAACATTGTTTCTAAGGGATGGGGGTGAAGAGAAATCAATTAATCCAGATAATTTCCTGTTGTATATTTTCAGATTTTATTATGGCAATCTACACTGTACAACCCTGCTTCCGACATGCCGGATGGAAGATAAATCGGTCGCTGTTTCTGATATTGACCAAAAGTGGAGAATTAGCAAAGATAGTTCAGTTTTAAAAACTTATGTAGATAATATTTATACTCTCCGTTTGGGTTCTGTTGTTTAAAAATCTATTCAGATGAAGCAAATCTATGCAAAGCACAGTCATTTTTATGGCATGCTTAAAATGGAGCTACTTTCTTTTGGGGTGAAATAATCCCAGACTAGAGGTAGGTGTACTTTGCTGTGGAGTTAGGAATGGACGTAATTTAAAACATTCCTTCATCTGCATTACAGCAATAAACATGCAAATTTTTGTTTAAACATTTTTAGAAATTATATTTATCAACGTATTGCAACATGTAACAATAATAGAATCAATTTCTATATATACACAAATCCACTTTCAAATGTTCAATATTAATAGTAAACTCAAGCTTAAAAAATCTTTCACGGATACCGGATTGCAGTACCCAATTGATTTAAAAACTCCTCAATATCTTGCAATTAAATATTTTTCTTTCGCTGGGAATTGAACAGAATGATGATTGAAATCCAAGAGAGCGGCAACTGGCAACCGGCGCGCGCCATCAAGAGATTGAAATAACATTTTACTGAAGCCTTTTGTTTCATCTGCCGTGAGTCTACATCAAATATCCAGTTATTTTGCGTGTTACACGGGCCTATCAACTGCATATTGGCATGCATTAAGACTTGACCCTGGATTTTGCAAGCTGCTGTATCCGAAGCCGCTGTGCTGTTTCGGTTTCAGTCTGAGACTAGCAAGGCCTGGGTTACAAGTGTCCCGGTAAACGTAAGGAGGAGTCGGTGGCGCGTAAGGGCAGGCAGCCGAGGACATGGCCGAATTGAGAGAGGAACTGTTGAGATTATTAATGTTACTAAGGCTGGAGCCGGGCATCCCTGGTACAGCCGAATGCACCATTGTAGATTGCATTGTCATGGAGGAGATCGTGCTTGGAGCAGAGAACATAGACTGAGAAGACAATGGGTTCATGGAACTGAGAAAGGGGAAGCTTTTGGAGGACAACGGGCCCGGAGCCAAGCTCTTCGCCGCCCAGTTGTTATAGCTATAACTGGTGTACATATCGTCGTAGGGCTGCATCAGGCCGTTGAACTGTGGCATAAATCCATTTTTGCACAAATCCACCTGCTGGTTCCGTTCCCTTTTTCTCCACTTTGCTCTGCGGTTCTTGAACCAAACCTGTAATGGAAGACAGTGGTAAGATTAAAAACAAATAGTACGAGTATGTTTGCATTCATACATGCTTCACGCAGACAAGAAGCGGGAAACTGCTTCTTCTATTTAAACAATCTAAATGGCAAAAACAACGAGCTGGCTCGTTAAGAAAAAAAATTGAACATCATACTGCTCCCCTTTGACGTTCAATGCTTCAGGATTCAGAACAGACCGTCACACATACTACATATGCACATAAAATAATTATCCATGAGAAATTAATCAATCTCAAAATTCAGGTGTAAGTTGGTCGAATAATTGCAGTTTAATTTTACGCAGTTCAACTGTCCATGCGACGAAAAAAATCGAAGCCATCAGCTCGTGTCACTTTTCCGTCTATCCCGAAGGCTTTCTTTTAAAAGATATTTTATTTTTATCAGTTTATAGTGAGTATTCAATGTGAGAAGATTCAAAATGATCAATTCAGAATTTCACCGAAGTGTGGGCGCGCTGGGAATGACGGGGGTGGGGAGAGTGAGGGAAAGAAGTAACGCGGCAATGAATTCGGCCGTTTCAGGAACAAACCAATGTCCTGTTCTGAAATCTGCCCGGAATATACCGCAAAAGTACCGTGATTTCTCTGAAAAAGATATTGAAAATGTTTATCATTAATAACTCCCTTCCAGCAACAATTGTTTAAATCCATCGGCAAGTTGATTGGACGCGTTTTATTTCCGGGAAGAAATGGCAAAGTTGGTCGAGAATCAATATTCTCCAAAGAAAAAATCATGAATTTTATTAATGATTGCTTGCTAGGAGGAAACGTAGTTCTTAGGATCACCCACCCGATATTCAATTATGGTCATAGTTTCTCAGTATGCATGAAAGGTGGGCAAGGCAGTCATTGTCATGAATATCTATTGATCAGTACTAGTGTTTCCCATGGTTCTTCTAATAAGTTGTATAAATAAAGAAAATGGTTCAATTGCGCAATTAGGAACGATTTTTAAAACTACGGCAATTATACTATTCTTGTAAAATTGTTTAGTACTATCGTTTCTCATCGTTCTGGAAAGTTGCTTTTATGCAAAAGAATTCAATTACTGCATAATCAGGCATGGCATTTTAAAACTACGGCAGTTATACAGTTCTTGTAAAATTAATATAATTCGACATTCAGATTCACTAGTAAATATTTGTTTTAGGGAATTCTATAAAGTTTCGTAATTGCAAGGTTGGCAAAATTTACAAAGCACTAGGGTCTAATTTCACAGTCTGTAAAATGCCAGACAATGAAGGTTATTGTCAGTCTTGCACGTGAAAACACCGTGAAATGCAAAAGGTACTCATTACTCGCTTGCAACACACGGGGTTGTTTCCCTGGCAATCGCTGTAACCGCCGTGAGCTCGGTAGGAATACACACACATTCTCTGACAGCCAGTTCTTCCATCTGTACAGCTGACATGGCAATCTTCTGCGACATATTACAACTTGTCTGGTTACCAGTCAACAGAGTTCCAGCGGCAAACACACGGGTTATTTAAAAGGCGAGGTGCAGGGTGTAATTATTCTATGTGGATTATAATGTTGGTGCTCATCGATCTTCATTCCCAAGAGGTCTGAATACTCAGTTAGTCTTCCTTATATCTTAGTGACATCAATTTCATCAAGCACGAATTTCGCCAGTTCTAAAGTTCGTAGTTTCACACATCATGACCGTTTAACTACACTATAAATGCGGGATGACAAGTAAACGTGTGAGATGTTTACAGTGAAGTATAGCATCAGTCATGGAAGTGAATCTGTAGTACATGCAGTTTATTCGGTAGTTTTAAAAATAGACATAAATAGGACTGATGAAGAAATTAAGAGTACTCACTCTGACCCTGGCCTCGGTAAGGTTCGTCCAGACGGCGATTTCCTCCCTCATTGACATGTCGGGATAGCGGTTCCGTTGGAAGGTCGCTTCCAGCTCCTGCAGTTGCTGACTGGTGAAATGCGTTCTTTGACGCCGCTGCCTTTTCTTCTTCGATGGGTCATCGGTACTACAATCTTCCGATTTGTTTTGCATCAATTTATCTTTATCTGTTAAACACGATCAGAGTATGTAACTTTTTCACAGCACACCAAACCAACCGGCAACATGTCTTTACTTATAATAAGGACAAAATCGTTCAATATTGCATTTTTAAGAACAATTTATTATGGTAAACAAATCGCACCAGGAGTAGAAGAATGACACATGCGCCAGGTGGGTAATAGCAATGAGTGAACAGTATTGTTTTTCATTGACTAAATGCCAATATTATTAATATTGATTTTAAGCTTGCGACAGGGCGTGCATTATGGTCGAGGGGAAAATATGCCACGTAAAGTTAACGCTAGTTTATAAATAGTTAACATCAATTTGTATGCTGAGTGCTTATAGCACAAAACCGTGTCAATTTGTCACAATTGCTACTGGCCAATACCTAGATCAAGAATCCATTCATAAACAGGCCGGAAAGGCAGTCTCGAGGAAATCTGCAGATGCTGGAAATTCAAGCAACACACACACACACACACACACACACACACACACACACACACACACACACACACACACACAAAATGCTGGTGGAACGCAGCAGGACAGGCAGCATCTATAGGAAGAGGTAGAGCCGACGTTTCGGGCCGAGACCCTTCGTCAGGACTAACTGCAAGAAAAGATAGTAAGAGATTTGAATCTCTTTCTATAGACGCTGCCCGGCCGGAAAGGTAGTCTGATGGGAATCACGTAAACGTTTTTTATTCCCTCAGTCTACCAACAACTTGAGTTAAATATTAACATTTAAGAGAACAATTTGGGGTTTAATAATGACAGCCTTTATCCTTCGATGATGCCCTTATCTTGCTTCATTATGCAATGAAGAATACGAGGCAGGGGAAAGCAGCGTCAGTTCAATGTGAGTTTTACTTTTACATTTACTCGTGCACTAGTTATCAACAGACATTATTCGGAAAAGTTGATACCAGAAATAGCTCATAGGTTAGTTCCTCCCTTCGGAGCACTTATTGTATCAGCAGAAGCAACTCGATTCATCCATTACCTGCAGCCTCGGTGTCAGAGGAGTCGCTCGCCGTGTTTTCCAGTCGTTCTCTGCTTTCCGCCGCCCTCAGCAACGAGAAACTGGAAGCAGCCATGTCACAATTCGCTTGTGGTCTTCCGCTTTCAGCGAGACGCTCCACATTCATCGCACCTTTAAAAATAGTTCACCGTTCTTTAAGCTTGATTCAATTCATTGATCATTTAAATCCGCCAGGATAAGGCCCGAAAGTTCAGTTCTAAGAAATATATATGGTTCCTTCACTGAAACATGATGCTCTTTCTAACAGTCAGGCTGGGTGTTCCAGCCTAACATTTCAAGCTTGCTGGATAGTTGGAGAGGCAGCAGCTGGATTTGTAAACTGCCGAGAGCAGCAATGACTCGCCTGGATAAAGTGGCGGAGCTGTTATAGAACTCCTCCCACTGCCAGAAGATTCCTCCTTGCTTTTGCCGATGAGTCACCACCCACAAAACATCAGACCAGCACTGAGCTAATCCGGGGAAACAAAATTTTAGGCTTCGCCAAAGCACAAGATTCAACTCAACAGGACCCGTTAAGTAAATCCGATTGTAAAGCAGTGATTAATAATTCGATTTTCAAACTCACTAGGACGTTGGGTTGCCATTAATTGCAACTCAATTTTAGAAACGATGTGATATATACTCAAGAGCATGACATCTTTTATCTCTGTATTTCTGCAATTATATTCTCTGCTCAAAATTATTGTACCGTGAATTATAATACAATAATCACACTAGAAATCCAATTAGGAATAATCCTGGATTTGGGCAGTCAATGATCACCTAATCTGTTTGCAAAACCAAAATCAACATAGACCTGATAGGAATTGGGTGGGGATTATTTTAAGCATTTAGTAGACTTCATCGCTCACCGTCATTATGCAGCATCTTCTATGCTGCCCTTCTGAAACAATTCATCAAGATCGCTGAAATGTAATAATTCACTCTGCTTTTCTTTCAGTAACCGATTTCTGGTTTAATATAACGAAACAACTATGTACAGTTCAATAGAATTATTCAATCTTGCAATCTTTGTATTGTTAAATTCGATTGATTTCTCCTTTATGACCGCTAATGAACTCAGACATCTAGGACAAATCTCAGTGCGCGGCCACAGAGTAAATCAAGGAGTATTTGCAGGGTGAGACTGGACAAGGACGGGACACACAGTAGCATCTGCCGCGAAAGGGAGTTGGCGGTGTGGACTAAGTTCTAGTTAGCGAGACAGAGGAATTAGCCAAAAAGTAATTGTGCTCTGCAGCTGAATATACTTATGACTTCATACGTGTGAAAATATGATTTATATTCCCACAGACTGCGGGACCTCATGTGTGATATAGGCACATTGAAAAGCCAGGCAAGACATACTGTATTTATTATCAATTCCCCCCCTGTACCTGTAAAAGAAATATATTCATAAGTACATCCATTGTAGGCTTTTATTTTACTTAGAAATAGCTAAATTATTGCCTCTTGTGTGACAAAAAGTGGTTTAGCTACAGTGCACTGTACCGGATCAACGCGATTTAAATAGGCAGCTATACGGGTACAATTTATTCCAGTGAGAAAGGATGGTTTCTCACTGCTTAAAAGTATTTTGGGTAGTTCAAGTTAATTCCTTTGCGAGAGAACCCAGTGAACAGGGATTTAGGAGAAGTCAAGCAAAGTATGGGAAACTAATTGGAATCCTGAAATTAATATCTGATATCTGAACGTATCTTATAAATGGTTCAAATGGCACTTGGAACCGCACGAACAAAGCAGGAGAACGGTCCGTCAAGTAATTTGAACTTCGTATTACATTGCAATCAAAAACATTGCGTTTTTCTATATCTATTGAGTGAGGTGAGCCATTTGTAGCCTTGGGACTATTTAAGTTTCGTGTTTTGTTTTGCAACAGCGCTGAAATCTATGTTTGTTTCCATTCCGTTCACAAATTCTATCGCTGCAGTGCTATGTAAAAGGGAACCTGTCAGAACAATTCATGGTTGCCATAAATAATATCTGACTGACCAACTAATCACTAATCCCAGTGCAAATAACTTACTGGGCATTTCCAACACAATTTTAAATTGAATATTTAATTTTCATGTGCTCAGCGTTTCTAAAGATTTTTCTGAATTGACAGTTTGATTGAGTGGGTAGACACTTTATTTCACTTAGCTACCTGGCTGTACATGATCAATATCACTGCCAATGCTTGGAATACCAATTTCTGAGTAACTCAGGAACAAACTAATGAGGATCTGTCATGGTGTTGGATTTTTGGAATCATAGTTTGGATTCAGTGAGTGTTTCTTCGAAGAGCTGGCCAATTCAAGTTTCATAAATATAACCCCATCAGAAGTACATTTAATTCTGGAGTTTTGATTATTAATACCACTGTATTAAGTTTAGTTTTGCAAGACTTTATATTACCATGGTTCTTTTCTGAATAATTACAGTTAGGATGTCATTAAGTTGAATCCAAGAGCATGAATCACTGAGCAACTTTCGTAACTGGCTTCTAAAATTACACAATATTGAGAATCAGAATCAGAATCAGGTTTAATATTACTGGCATTTGCTGTGAAATTTGATTATTTACAGCAGCAATACATAATAATAAAAAAACTATAAATTACAACTATATGTATATATGCAGAGCAAAAAGAGAGCAAAACAAAATAACAAAAACAATGATGAGGCAGGGTAGATGCCCATTCAGAACTCTGCAGCATTACTGTATTTTTAAGGATTATATTATACAAATGGAACAGATTTGTGGCAGAATTAGTAACACTAATAAGTCAGATTCAATTGCTGGACAATTGGTTCAGAGAATATTTTGTGATTTAATCTGGGTGCACACTAGACTTCCAATGCCTTTATGAAAGTTCAGTAGAAGAACGATGAAACTTCTAAAGTTGTTCATAGGCTGTGATGTACTTTCATAAGTACATCACAGTGTACATAACAATATTTCTGTCGATATATTAATGCTGAATACAAATTTAAAATTTGAACAAATATGTATTTGAGAACAAATGCTTCTCAGGTATGCTTGTATCATGTTTCAACTGTGGCATTCTCAACTCTGTGTTAAACCTCACTCTAGAATTCAAATAAGTAATTCAAAATGGGCAATGGTTTGCTAGAGATAATACCTTTGAGATGAGATGTTGAACCAAAGATTTTATGTCTTCCCATTTGAGTACAAAATGTCCCAAACTTCTTTTTAAAAATATTAGGGAATTTCTCATGATTTCTAGAGCAAATTTTATCTCTTCACAAATAACTTCTGATTAAACTTGGCCAACAATTTACTTTTTTTTGTACTCCATCATTTATAAAATAATTCGAAGAGTCTGCAGACAATGAAAGTTGATACACACAAGTTCTTTGTTTCTGAGCAGTTATATTTTAATGTAGGTTGAGTAAAGAAGGTGGCTGTCAGATAATTATAAATGTTGCTTCTTGTATCATAACATGAACCATCCTGAATATCCATCACCCAAGTATTTGCTGACTTCCAGCGACGTCTAATTAAACATGTCCTTGTTTTTATACTCCATCCTCATAGTTAAGAATCACTCCATGGGCTTGCCTCTCATTAACACCTATTCTGAACTATCTGCATTCTTCAAATTCTGCCATCTTGATTTATCTTGAATGTCGTTGCTGTAACACAAGCTGCTGTGTTTTTCCACGGTCAAATACACAAACACTGATTTTTTAAAAAAATCATCCTTTCAGCATTGCCTGATCTCTTTGAACAATTCAACTGCACTAAAACTCTCAATGTGTTTTGGTCTTAAATTCTATTTGATACCATATCTGTGAAGTACTATCACTTGAGGTTCTATTTACAGGTAAAGTGCAAGTCGATTTTTGCAGCTGGAAATAATTTTATTATTAACTACAGAAAAAATTAGCTTTGGGGAAGTTCAGAATCAAATAGAAAGTTTCATGAGGAAATGGAAATGTGCCCTGCAAAGGATGAGATCTGCATAAGAAATTGGAATTCTATCAGCCTTCTGCTGGGATCAACAATGAAAATGTTCTGTGTGCAATCCTCAAATGAATTTTTATTGGCAGTCGAAATATAACTCAAGAAGAAGGTTATACAAGAGTGCTGTAAATTGCACAAGCAAATCTAACAAATATCAAAACACATAGGGAAAATTAGTCTAGCTGGATGGATCATCTTGTACCCTTATCTGGCATGGCACAGAATGAGAATTAATTGATTGACAGTGAAGACACAAATGTAAAATGGAATCAGAATGGTCAGGGCTTTCAGATTAAATAATGATTTTCAAAAGTTAATTCTGAACAACACTTGAACCTATAGTAGTGATTGCATGACAGTCAACAAATTGTAGTCACGGCATATAGTGACTCTATTACTTCAAAACCTAAATTGGACATTGTTATTTTTAAAATCACACCAATTATAATATTAATGAGGCATTAAATTTGACGTGAAATTAATTGAGTTTATACAGAGTCCAGCATTTACTTTATGTCATGGATAAGAGTTATTGAGCTTAATAAAATACACTATAATGTAAATGATTTAGAAATTTATCACTAAATATTCAAATTGGTTTTCATTTGCATATCAGTTGGAGCTGTAATTTTTCAAGTAAATCATACCAGTTGCAAAATCTTTCACAAATCTATAACAATTCTTTCTTCAATAAATTGGCATGAAGGACATGACAAACATCAGTTAATGTATTAGTTAATGGATTTTTGCAAATGTTACAACACTTGACCCATAGGGATTACATAAATTGTACTTAAGACAAATTGATTTAAGAAAGGGCTATTAACATAACACCATGAATAACTGATAGAGTTCTTTAGAAAAGAAAATAGACAGAAGGGTAGGATTTTGATACTGTAATCAATCACTTTTAAAGTTACATTCACTAACCATGATATACATTTAACAGTCCACTTGTACAATTTAACGAAATTACTATACCATAATTTTCTCCCTTCTATAATCTTTTTTGATACAATACAAGCAGATATTCATAACCATTTTAAGTTCATTTATCCAATGTACATAAATAACAAAAAAGTTGATAGTAGAGAAAAGTGAATGTATTTTATCTTTTGCAAATTTATATTCTGTAGCATGAAATATTTAAGGGTTTGCATAGAAATATCATCACTCATAACCTCAATACTGCCAGATGATATTTTATTCTATCAGTATCCCATGGAAATCATATGAATAAAACTGATACACAGACGGTATTTAACAAAATGAAAACTATGGCAAATTAAGCAGAGACAAGATTAAAACTGTTTAGAAAGAACTTAATTCATCAATGAGAAAGATAATAAAGCACCAGAACTGACGGCTTCATGTTTACAATGGTATGAGAGTTTAAAATGATCATACTATTATGAATATGAAAGGCTCTTCATACATTTTTTGTATTTACATACAATAAGGACAATTATTTAAAACAAGTTATAGCATTAACAATGTGTAACATCTTGTTCAATCCGAATTTAATCATCACACCATCAATGGCTACACGTCCAGCTCCCAAAACTCTAAACTCAGAAGTACTTTACTTATTTTTCTTTCCTCCTTGAAGATTCCTCTTGAACCCATATTTTTGACCAAGGTTTTGTTGAACTATAGTAATTTTGCTTGATGTGGTTCCTTGTCAAATTCTATTTATAGTCTTGCAAATAACCATAATCCCTGAACCTCCTTTAATCATCTTTTCCCATACTATTCTGAGCTGCAATATTATTTTTCCCATGTATATTGTCCTTATGGATTTCCTTACAGTTATAACAAAATTATACATAATCTTGTGCCATTAGATATCACAAGGATATGAATTGTGCTGTTTAAATTTCATTAGATCAAATTCTTTGCAGCATTAAAAGACAATGAGCCATTCTTTATGTACAACAGCCTATAAATGACCAAGAAATTCTTTCACCACTCTGGAGAGAAACTTAGATTTGGGAAGTAAATCAATATTGTTCAAAAACTTATAATGAATCCAATTTTGATAATGTCTCCTTAACTTAGCTTTGTTCCTTCTCCTTAATAAGTATAATTACATTATTCTTCATAAAGTGCAGTATTTAATACTTCATATAATGAAGAAAATGAAAAATAACGTGCTGTATGATTATTAATAATCCAACTGCTGCATTTATCTTTAAATGCCTGAGAGTTTAGTTTTTCAGGAAACAGGACGTATTGAACACTTGGCTATTAAAAGGATCGTTACATTCAGTATATCATCAAGGAAGTGAAACATATTTGAAATGGGTTTACTCCCTTCCCACAAATTTTCCACTTCGTATCTACATGGTATCAGCTTATGCTAAGGTCCAGCCTCAAAGCCAAAAACGTTGTTCCAGTATCTCAGCAAAAGTGAGCTTAAACAGTAATAAAGATTTACCTAATGATTTAATTAACGCTCGGTCAGAGATCAATAAATAATGCTTATAAAACTATACTGTTTAGTGTATAGGCGAAGCTATTTGTCTGCATAGCTGATTGACTCTAAACTGATTTCTTCCCGTAGTTTGCTATGATTTGCCACAGACACTGATGCAACTTTCCCTTCAAAGATACAATGATTTTGTCCCAGCTCCTCGGTAGCAAAACATTCCTCGTTCAAACTGCGTAAAGGAGTTACATTTACAGTTCTGAGTAACTGCCTGAGATTCCTCACAATGATCTACTCAGGTTTATAAATGTGATTTCTGAATACAGCCTTCTCCATTGTTACCTATATATTGGGAACAAACACGTAAATTAAAAGAAAATGATTGATACATACCACCGAGTCATAAACCAAACTTACTCTTAACTTACACTAGAAGGCAGGACATTGGGTACGCCGGCTTCCCCGTTCCAGGACACCAAGATCATGAAACAACATCATCCTAGCTGAGATCATCAGAATCTTGGATCTTCTTGTCTCCGTGTCCTACCATGTATGTTTCATTACTGTTATTTATGTATGCTCTAGGGAGTCTGATTGGACATGTAAAGTTGTTTCAAAGTAATTAAAATTTTTGCAGAAGTATTTCAGCTAATGAAAGTTATAAACAAGCACAGTGAATCGTTATGTTGAGCTAAATAGAGTTGAAAAATAATGGTTGCTTTCTCGTTATTGCACTTTTTTAAATCAATTTCGGGTTCTGACTTTTAGATATATTTTGGTATGTCATAAAACAGCTTCAGACCCAGATGGTTTTTAATCTATAGCTGTTGATTCCAGGTGCCTGCCTGTGGTCACGTGACTGTGCTCCGAAACCTTACTGTGCACGTCCCACTCTCCCACGCTGCAAGCAAACGGCAGGACTTTTAAAAAAATTAAATAAAATTTCTTGAAAACCGGGGCTTTAGGTTGGAGGTGAAGAACTGCAGTGGGTTGCTAAAAAGCATGAAAATTTAAACTCGTTACATAAAGCAATGTAGATCAAGAAAACACAATTGCATTATTAAAAATATATGGGGTTTGAATTTGGAAGGACAATCGCGTACGAAGTTTAGCATCTAAATCATACAAGTTTCAAGGCACAAGGTGACAGGTTTTCTCTATTGAAGTGGAAAGCTTGTTTGAAACATTTGTAGAAATATTAAATGCAAAACAGTGAACTCTACTAAAATTGCGTTTTAACCATATAACCATATAACCATATAACATTTACAGCACGGAAACGGGCCATCTCGGCCCTTCTAGTCCGTGCCGAAGTTACAAAATGTTCTGTAACCTCTTGGTATTTTTCTAATGTAAGTACTTCAATAATATCAAAGAAATTGCCTCTTAAAAGACATCAACAGTAGCGCTCGTTTTCTATGCTGGGCAATCTTAGCAATGAACTTCAAGGAAATAAACATATTTCTTTTTCTAGGTTTTTGTATTTAAAGTTTCTAAATGCTCGAAGTATTTATTTAGCTGTGAAAGTTGTACACAAATGGGGATTACGCTGGAATAAAGATACATGTGAATTTGAGGTAGCAATATTCTTGCATCACACTATAATTGGCCGTTCAGATCATATTAGAAAATATTAACAAAGCCTTAAGAGTCTGGGGGGCGGGGGGCGGTGGTGATCACTTAATTTGTCTACCTAGTTAGAAAATGTAGCTTCCTCGGGTATTTTTCTGTTGCATTGTCGTTTGCTCTGATTTACGTTGTGAAAGATGGATCTAATTATCTCGAATTCACTAATTCACTAACACGCCTTACAAAAATAAAGTTGATGCCTTTCTGACTGCTGACCGGTTGATAGTGAATGGCCAATTTCTAACCTACAGGGCGCGGCGGTAGTCTGCCGGAGAAAAGGGCCGAGAGATACTACCAAGGGCGAATTGTACGGATAATCTGGGTTGAAAAGGAGAATAGATATGAGTTTGCTTCTTTTTAATAAGACATCAAAGCTGTTTAATTAATAGTTAGCATGTTTGTTAGGCTATACCCAGAATAACACAATTGACGTTTTGCAATCCGATAGGTTTACGATGATATTTGACCCTTCGGCTTGGAAAAGTGGGGAGTCAAATTAGTCTAAATCCCTAAATTGGGTCTCAAACAGCGAAATAAGCAAATAAGTAAATTATGTCGTAATTTTCTTGTCAGAGTTGCGGAGAGATTGTTTTCCTGTTATTTTCAAATCTTGCGGCGATCGCGATAAACAGGGCTGTAAGCTCGCGGCTCCCATTTACTGCACTTTAATTACAACTGTTAGCTATCGTTACAAGGGTATCAGGCGGCGGGGAGCGAAGGCATTGCCACCTACCTGACCGTTGGGGAAATTTGATGCTCATTTTACTGAACGAAATCCCGATGAGGGGCTTCTTATTCCCCATTGAATCGTTATGTAACAATAGTTTCGGCTCAGTAAATTGACGCAGCATTACTATTACAATGAGGATTAAATCCAGCCATCAAGTGAAAGTTATGTTTTATGCGCGATATCTGCACGGGCGCGCGATAAGCATTCCTTCCATTTTTGCGCTGCTCTCGAGTCGGTTCACCTGGGACAGTGCAATATCGGAAAGCACGAAGCCAACCTTCGGAGATGCTTCAATCGCTGTCTTAGAATCAACATTTTTAAAGAACTTTACCAGTTATTTTTGTATAAGTTTTCAAGGGGCGTGCATTTGATAGACGGGAAGACTTTGGCAGTACTTCAGAGTAATTCCGCTCCACGCACCACCGTTTGGATGTTACTCGGTACCAACTGCAAATGACATCTTCACTAGCGACCTGGAGACTGGTCTCCACTTAACCCGTTGACACCTTTGTGTATTCAGCTGGTTAGTTTCTAAACTCTGAATTACCGCCCCCCAACCTCCACTCCCCCCCCCCCCGAGCCATTCTCTCTCTCTCCATCTTTAAACTGCTTCTTAAAACCTGCCGCTTTATCGAAAATTTTGGTTATTTCTCTGGAAAATCCTCTGCGGCCCCATTGAGATGTTGATTGACAGCCCTCCCGTCGTGCGCCTTGTCTTCAAGGTTTTAAAACTAATATATACAATACATATAACTTGCTGTTGTATAGTGCGTAAAAATTTCATTTACATTCATTTTGGAGTGTCACTTACACAGTTTGAACGTTTACATGATTGATTAGCTTGGAGTCATATCAATAAATCTATGAAACAGGGAAAGTGCAAGTGAAAAAGGAGACCTTGTATTATATTATCCCCTCACATTCCAGGGAAACTGTTATGATCCTCATAGGAAATTCATATACTATAGTTATTTGTAACAGATATTTTTACCCTCATAGTGGGGAATCTATTCAAATCCGAGGTATTTAGTAACTGCCTATGTTGCAACCATTTTGGCTACTTAATCTGTTTTCATGGTAAATAGTATGCAAGTTACATTTGCCTCAGATGTGTGACAGTTTCAGGTTTCATGGAGTTAAACCAATGCCCATTTCTTTCAGCTGATGGAATTAAAGGCAAGTGTAGAGTTTGAGCGCTCAGATATAGTGAATTGGGATAATGGACAGGTGCTCTTGTTAGTAGAACCTGATAGGTCTCCAGCAAGAATATTTTTGGGGAGCCTATGGTTCACTGAATTTCATTGTAGCATTTTAAGTTTTCCATTCACCCATAAATAGCTTTCATTATTAGTGAAAATGCAAGCATAACATGGCAAAAAATGGTCAAAATTGTGGCAAGTGGATCTCACTGTGGGCAAATGTGATCAAAGACACAGCAAACAACAGTGAAAAGTTAGTAAAAATGAATTTTCATAGAGATTTTGGGTTCTATTAAAATATCATGAAAAATATGTATAAAATCACAAAAGCTGATGGAATACTAGACTATTTATCTAAAGGACTAGAGTATAAAGTGATGTAACTACAGGTATAAAGCAATGGTTAGATCATACTAAGAGAACTGTGAACACATTAGAAAGGATAAAATGGAATTGAGCTGCAGAGTTTAGATTTATCAGAATGACCCTTGAAGTCCAAGATGTTAGTTACAAGAAGACACTACACAATTGAGGGACATATTCACTGGGAGTTGGACAGTAGAATTGATTGAAGTTTGCAGGCAATTAAAAGAAACTGGCAGAACAGACAGGAACTACTTCAGCTGATTTGTGTGTTGGGGATTGGGTATTATATTGTAAAATATATAATCAGAATCTTTTTAAAGTGGCCATTGTACTTGGAAACTTTTGTCTGCAAGGATGGCTGCATTGGATCTGGTGTAACTTTAATTCTGAGACTAAAGGATTCTTATTAATAATTGGTATTCAGGGATGCAGGTCAATGGCAGGTATAAGAAATTAAGTAGCATAACTTTATTTAATATCACCAAGACAACAGGTCCATTCTGTATCTCAATAAAGGATGATGAATTCATGAAGTGGCAATATGCTTTCTTTGAAAATTGACTTTGAAAACATATTTCCAGTTCCTGTTTACTTTTAGGGTCTAATTCTATCTTTCACTTTCTTGAGAGTACAAATGATCTCAGTGCTGTGAGAGTTGCACAATGATTTAAATATAACACCACTTGCTTTCTTTTGTCAGCAGAGATAAGAAAGTAGGATCTGATAATTAACTTTAAAAGTAATATCCTGGGGTAATAACATACTATGCATGACTCTCATCCACATATTCCATGCATGGAACACAGTGTACAGTCAGACCAGCCCTTAGTGAATGTTTTTCAATGAAACATGACCCAGTAGTTAGAAACTTTGCAATGGTTTCTTCTATCAGATTTGGAAAAAAGACACTGCCAAATGGTTCAGCATTTCTTAGACTCCAAGGTAATAGATACTGAAGAGATGTAGGGGAAGGATATTCAATTATTTTCAGTGAAATACACATGGGTTTTATAAAAACAAATACCCTTGACATCTTCTGCTTGTGGCACTGACAAAGTAGTATGCAGCCAGTTTCAAATGTGTTCCTTGCCAGTATTAGTCATTTTTCATTTCTTAGAATCATTATCTACAATAAATGATCTTACGTAATAAGTCATTATTCCTATAATTAGGAATAATTACTTAATTTTTTTTAGTTTTAGCAAGGTAAGATCCAAACTTTTTGAGATCTGTTAATGTAACTTTCGGTATCAATCTAGGGATTAAAATATTTTTTGTTTTCACATTTTTGCTCATGTGTTTATTCCTGCATATTATTAGAGTTTATCTTAAACTTTGCAACTGTACTTTGACAATGACCATTATCCTACTGAAGTCAGCTGATGACAGTTTAACATCCAAACTCGGAGAGAAAGGAAGTTGCCGTTCTTCCATGCATAATCTGTTTCTACTTGTCATCCTCATTCATGAGTAGATTTGTTCTTTCCACAGATTCTTTACATTCTACATTTGGAGTGTTTAATTGAAGATGAACATGTTGTACTGGATGTTGTGTACCCAGTGCTCATACTTGGTGACAGAACTATTGTTCTATTGTTCAGAGATATTATCAAAGCTCTCACTGTCCAGGTAAAAGCTTGTTCCTAAGTACTATATCTCAGAATAACTTGCTAAAAGACAGGCTGGTAAAAGAATCATGCAAATTAGCATATCATATATCTGGTGTGCATTTTTTCACATGTTTGGAAGTATTCCTCAAAACTGGTATGGCATGAGCAGAGGGGTAGGTGAAATATTTTGTCTCCACTTGCCCCAAAGTTAATATAGTTGAGTGTGTTGAAAACATATGTTGTGTATTTTTTTTCACATGTTCAGGCTGGGATGATGTTGGCTGCTTTCAAAGGGCCAAGATTATTTGCACAGCCTGATTTACGATGAACATGCTATCAACATTTATTCAATCCCTCTACCTTTGTGTAGGATGGCAGGAGCACCTCAGTAGAATTCTGATTTTTGATGTCGCTCTTGAAAAATATTTTTAGGGATGTTTAATTGATAAACAACTGGTTATTGGGTTCTTATACTATAAATTTATGTTAATATAAACTTAACACGAAATTGATAATGTATGGAATGAAGTCAGAGAGTGAGGGGGAGGGACAGAGAACAGGGAGGAAGGTCAGAGAGCGGGGGAGGGTCAGAGAGCGGGGGAGGGACAGAGAACAGGGGGAGGGTCAGAGAACTAGGGGGAGGGACAGAGAGCGGGGGGGGAGGGACAGAGAGTGGGGGCGGGGCAGACAGGGAGATAGAGTGTGAGAGAGTGGGTTGCTATGGGACCTGAAGAACATAATGTTATTGCTTCTTGGAACTAATCCAGCTTGTTAATTTTTAAAACTTGGGGAAGAGTCAATATAAATAACAACATGATTGCTTAAATAGACATTCTCAACATAGGACATTAACAACCTAAGAAAATAAGTCACTAAGTGTTCTTTATTAGAACTCAGTAACTTTACAGAAAACATAGTTCTAAACGAAAAGAAATGCCATGATTTCCATGTTTCCATATCATCATTTTAGGTCAAGATATGCAAGAACAGGTTAATTGAATGATTATTTCTCACAGACACACTTCTGGCTAAGAATATTTATATTAAAAAACAAATGGTACTGATCATTTTGGCACCCGAAAGCTATAATTGAGATTCTCCACTAAATCTGCAAGTTCATGTTGCTTCATTGTTTTGGTACAATGTTGGCATCTACAAAGACTAGGGTGATTGAAAAAATTGACCAACTTCAGTAAATTTGTAATGCCCTGCTTGTTCAGGTCCCAAGCCTTGACAATATTACAGGAAAGTTATTCTAAGACCCTAGATTTTTAACTGGGTTTGAGAGAATTTTTAGAGTGCATCCTATCCAGATGCACCATGGCTGGGTAAGACAACTGCTCTCCCCGAGATTACAGAGAGCTGTGGACTCAGCTCAGCCCATCACAAAAACCAGCCTTTGCTCAATGAATTCCATCTACACTTCGCACTGTCTCCGTAGAGCAGCCAGCATAATCAAAGATCCCACCCACCCCAGACATTCTGTCTTCCACTTCACATTGGCAGAAGATACAAAATCCTGAAAGCACATACTACCAGACTCATGGACAGCTTATATCCTGCAATTATCTAATTGCTGAACAGATCTCTTATATGTTAAGATGTATTCTTGACCTCACAGTCTACCTTGTCATGGCCTTGCACTTTGCCAGCTTGTACTGCACCTCCTCTGTAACTATGACCCTCGATTCTGTCGTAGCTTTTCCCTCGTTGTACTGACATGATGAAACAATCGACATGGATAGCATGCAAGTCAAAGTTTTTCACTGTACATCAATACATGTGTCAACAATATATCAATGTATGAAGAAAACTTGTTCTCCTGTCTAAGATTCCATGTTCCTTCAGATGAGTTGCAGCAGCATTATATTCATGAAAGAAAGCCACTGGTGAATTTTAAATAAAACCATAGAACGCTAAGAAATGGATAATAGGTTGACTGTAATTTGAATGCACAGGCAGTGCCCTTCAAGGCCCTGCCTCTGGACTGCCCACTCTGTTCACAGGCTGCCTAAGTCTTTCTGACACATTTCTAAAGGTCTTTAAATAAAAGAATTTAAACAGAATTTTAGTAATTCAAATGCAATAAATATGAATTAGAATTTAAACATTTTTAAACAAAGAATTAAAATGGCACACTAATTTTTAAAAGGTCAACTAAAATGAGACAAATAATGAGCTGACTTACCCTTACTTTTCCCCCAAGGGCATTGACCTCATTCACGCATCACCATTCACTGGCCAGTCCTCCCAGATTTAAAGCCAAATTCAAAGTGTATCCAAGTTCTCTCTTTTTGTGAGTCACTTTTCCACTACAGGGCTAACTCTGACACCAGTGAAGGAGAGGTCAGTCGGTTGCACCTGAATCTCACCTTTTAAGACACCTTGAGCTTCATATTATGCTATGTGGGTAGACACTGGAGACTGCTTGCGATGCGCATGGCTAATAGTCAGCAGCTGAGTTTAGAATTGATGACAGTAAGTTCAAATATCAGTTAGATCTGTCCAAGAGTTTAGGAAGAAATAGTCTTGCAGCATTGTCATCACAGTCGCTGATACAGGTAATAATGTGGTTAACTTGGAAATATGTAAAATATCTTAATTTCAGAGTTTTCAATTGTTGGAAGAGATAACTATTTTCTATTTTGGTAAAGAAAATGCTGTAAGGCCTAATATTAATTGAAATTTGGGGATGAAAGAAGATGGCAAGGTGTGGGATAACACAGGAGAAGTAAAGCAACACACAAATGTTTGGAGGAACTCAACAGGTCAGTCAGCATCTATGGGGAGGAATAAAGAGCTGGCATTTTGGGGAAGTTTAGAATGTATATAGTAACTAATAAAAGTTTATGAATATTTTTAATGTACAAATCATTGTTTCTAAAGTTTTACTGACGTTAACAATCATGTTGTCATTAATTCTGCTCATGTTGGTTAATCAATGGAAGTGCTGCAATATTTTTTGAAAAGACATCTGGATTAAACCACAATATTTATAATTGTACTCAAGTTGTGATTAAGCCATCTGCTTCCCCAAAATGCATAAATAAACATGTAGCAAGTGGATATGATGTGATTGAAGTGAGTGGTTTTGATTGAAGTGCATAGAGATATACAGAAGGTGACCAGGATCTCTACATAAAATCATGCAGATGGAGGTTAAATACAGTATATTGAGGAATTTAATTCTGTAATTGTAATGAAATAAGACAAAACTTTTCATGAAATCTAATGTGGTTGAAATGGTAGTGTTGAGGCACAACTCTAAAAAGGCAAGGCCTGTTTACTTTCCCATATTTTATGTTTTAAGGCATCCGTTAGTCTTGCGAGACCATGGATCTGTGCCTGGAAAGTCTTCACTCTCCAGGGCGCAGGCCTGGGGAAGGTTGTATGGAAGACTGGCAGTTGCCCATGTTGCAAGTCTCTCCTCTCCACGACACTGATATTGTCCAAGGGAAGGGCAAGAGCCGATACAGCTTGGCAACAGTGTCGTCGCAGAGCACTGTGTGGTTAAGTGCCTTGCTCAAGGACACAACATGCTACCTCGGCTGGGGCTCGAACTCACGACCTTCAGGTCGCTAGTCGAATGCCTTAACCACGTGTGGGTACGTGGCCAGTAAAAATAATAAGTACTTTATTGATCCCGAGTGGGAAGTTCTTTCATTACAGGGACAACATTTAAAAACACACTTAGCGGTGTGTAGACTTAACTAATAATAACGTACAAAATAATAATATACACAATAATGTACCAATGTGCAGTAATAATGTACGAAATAATAAAACAGAGACCTTTGTACAATGATGTGTGTTCTCCTGTCGCACAGAGATGAACTGTTATATCTGCTTATTGCATTCCGTAGGAAAGATTTTCTGTAACGATCCTTACGACAGCGGAGCTGAATGGGTCTGTTGGAAAGAGCGCTCTGCTGCTTATCCAGTAAGTCATGGAGAGGATGTGTCAGATTGTCCATAATGGATAACAGTTTGTTTAGTGACCTCCTCTCCACCACTAACTCAAAAGAGTCCCGGTTGTAGCCAAGGACAGATCCAGCCTTTTTGATGAGTTTATTTAGTCCTTTTGCATCACCAGCACTGATGCTGCCCCCGCCCCCGCCAACAACATAAAGCAGCAAAGAAGACTGCACTCGCTACAACAGACTGGTAAAAAAATCCCCAACATCCTGCTGCACAGATTTATGAGTCAATCTGAGCTTTTACCTGTAGTTTGATGCATTCTGTGATTAACTGAAAACATTCAATGCATTTTTGATAATTGGACTTTTTATTTTATAACTGACACAAATTTACAAGTCAACTTCACAGCATGATTTTTATTAGATTAGATTATAGAAAAGCTTCCAAGGATTAAATGTCAGTAATAATGAAAGCAGTCATTAACATTAGAAGATTAGCTTAAATACAGTGCACCAGAGAGAACAAAAACAAGCTTAAAAGTTGTTAGATACATTTGTTTAAAAGAACATACCAATGATATTTTCAAGGGAATGGGCTCATAAAAGTTACTAAATTCACATTAAGGCCAGTTAACAAGCCAGCACTGATTTTATAACTATGTCACCCCAAGGCTTCCGTTGGTCGGAGTCCACCATGAATGTTGCAATTGAGCTGCCAGGGCAGTACGATATGGCGAGCAAGCTGTTACCCGTGCAGCAGGGCTCCCCTTCTCCAGGCAGCTGATGAATCCAAAGGAACGGCAGAGACCGACACAGATTGTCACCAGAGTTGCCAGTCAGCATTGAACTCAATGTAGAATAGGGTTGCCTTAGGGACTGCAGCTTGGGGTTTACTCCCAAAGCCTTTCCCATGAGCGGGCATTGTCATAAGGTGGTGGAGGTTTGAGATGAGAGTTTTCCTTCTCCTAGCTGAGCTGCCAGCTAAGGCTGATGAACCCCATCTGCTTGAAGCAACTGGTTTTACGGCCCCTTCTCCTGTCAGTAGGAACAGTCCTGCAGGGTTAACTAGCTAAGCCATATATGAATGCCAGGAGCTGGACTTGAGTGTCAGAGCCTCTGTGAGATGCACACCGCTGGGAGCATTTACAATAGGCAGTGGGAACTTATCCCCACTACGCACCTACCCCACCCCTGCTATAGCAACCTTAAGGCACCACTATGTCACAACCTGGCCAATTATTTCTCTCATGCTTTTGGGTTCAGTTCATTCAATTTATTATGTTAATTATATTATCTGCATTATATTTACACAAAATATGTATGAAAAAAGTAACAATTTTGGATTGTAAGAAGTACAAACATTGCTATTTGATTCTTTGTAGATGCTAGACTTTTATGAGATAGTGGGAAGTAGTGTATTATGTGGAAGCACTAATATACTATGCCTTGGAAAGAAGCTGGGTAAATATCCAGCTCCTGATTAGTTGTCACTGTTTTAGCTGCATGTCTGTTGCAAGGTGTAGCATAGGGCTAGCCAAGCCGCAGGACGAGTCAGCACTGAGCTGAACTGTGGGCCTCCTGGCAGCCAAACGGAAAAGAAGCAATTCAAGTTTTATTTCAAATGACACTTGCAGGCATCAGTCACACGTGTCTCAGGAAGCCTTGAACCTCTGACTGAAAGTAGAGGTCTGAGACTTGCTGAGAAGGACCAATGCTCGCATAGCTGGCTGCCTGCTTCATCAGTGGACTCACTGACTCACTGATGTAATTCAGATACGATCGATGATTTTGTACCAGGAAGGGTTCTTGTAGAAACAGCTACCCATTCATCTAAATGGGGTGGTGACCCTACAGAGATAGCTAACGGAAGATAAGTGGCTTACTTATTTTATCTTATTTAAAATACATCAATATATTTAATTACTTATTATTCTAATGTATTTTGATTACATTCGCATATTGTTATTTTTAGATTTTTTGTTAAAAATGACATTTATTGTTTGAATTATTTAAATTTACTTTGCTTTTTTTTGCTGTCTCTGACTAACTGATGCATTTGAAAACAACGGCAAAACCCTGTTATAACCTTTGAGGACCTTCATTGGAAGAGAGTGAGGATGCAAGGTCTGAGGTTGACTAGCTGCTCGAGCCCGTTGATTTCACTGGGCACGCATATTCAACAAGTACGATTGTGGTTAAGGAGGGATTACAAGCAGAATGTCTGAGTAGCACAGTGGGCCTAGAATTTTATTTTTAAAGTGAGGCTTTCAGCATTACATTTTTTTTTGTATTGCTGTTTCAAAATAACTACCTTTTATGGCATTATTTCTCTATAATTTTGAAATCACACAGCATTGTTTACTATTCTCTTGCTCACAACTATTCCTGACTGGATGAAGACACATTCCATTGATGCTCTCTCCAGCACACACAGCTGAAAGTTCAAAGTATATTTATTAACAGAATGTGTATACAGGTATTACCATATTACCCTGAGGTTCATTTTCTTGCAGGCATTTACAGGAAATAAGAAATAGAATAGAATTTTATGGAAAAACTATGCCTAAACACAGACTGACAAACGACAATGTGCAAAAGGGAAACCATAGAAATAGAAACAACACTGAGAACATGAGTTGCAAAGAGTCCATGAAAATGAGTGATAAACATAGGAGGTTCTGCAAATCTGGAGTAACATACACAAAATGCTGGAGGAACTCAGCAGGCCAGGCAGGACTGATGAAGGTTCTCAGCTCAAAGTTTTGACTGTTTATTCCCTTGCATAGATGCACCGTGACCTGCTGAGTTCCTCCAGCATTTTGAGTGCATTACTCTGTAGGTTGCAGAACCGGTCTTGAGTCGTGGTGTATGAAGTTATCTATGCCCATTCAGGATCCTGGCGGTTGTAGGGTAATAACTGTTGCTGAACTGGGTGGTGTGACCCAAGGCTTCTGTACCTTCTGCCTGATGGTAATAGTGAGAAGAGGACATGGGCTGGATGGTGGGGGTCTTTGATGATGAAAGCTAATTTTGTGCAGCTATTGTGGAAGGTGTACATATGGAATATGAACCAATAACAGGTAGAGCAAGGAGAAATGCTAAAGTGAAACTACACTCAACTACCCATCTGGCCAGCTTAGGAATAACTTGAGGAGGCTTGCAGAA
The DNA here is from genome assembly GCF_963921235.1 of Mobula hypostoma. NCBI lineage: Eukaryota > Metazoa > Chordata > Chondrichthyes > Myliobatiformes > Myliobatidae > Mobula > Mobula hypostoma. The sequence continues at coordinate 40,115,842 of NC_086103.1, forward strand.
TACCTACAGCAGGTCAATGCTGCTTCAGTACCTTATAGGAAGTTATTTAGCATTGTTACATCAGGCTTTAACTTCATATAAATAGGATTGCACTTGTCTGTGAGCATTGGAAAATCTTTATTTTAGAAAATGCTCTGCACGAACCAAGCAATAAGTCTGGATAAATTGAATGCCCAGCATAGCAAATGAATGCATTTTCAGGGGTCAGAATTTCTCTCTCTAAATATGTAGCCATTATATGAAAGAAGATAATGGCAGAGATCAGAGATTAATGTTAAAACTGGTCAGTAATAATGATACCACGTTCTTGAAATCCTAAGAATACTACAACAATTTCTGAAATCATAACTTTATATCAAATAATGTATATCCTTTGCTGCAATTATAAATGTACATGTTAATTTTAAAAAGTAAGGATTTTCATTTATAAGGCATACATGACAGTAAGTTAAGGTGTAGAGATATGGGGTATTCAGTGGGTATCTGCTGGCCTAGTACTCCAGAGATCAGAGTTTAAATCTCATCATGGCAGTTGTGAATGCGAATACAGTTAGTAAACTAGAATCTGCAAATATTAGTCATTCATGGAGAGGACCACAATACTACCATTGATGTAAAAACCTTTTGTTGCTTTAATACCTCCCTGGGAGGAAGTCTGCCATTTTTATCAGCGCTGTCCTGTATGTGACTCAATCCCACCAATGTGATAGGGCAAATTGAGAAATAGGTAGTGGACTCTGGCCTTGACAGTGATTGCAGGAACTTTAAAAGTGATTAAGTAAATTATAAACCATTATGTTAAACAAGTCTTTCTTAATCTGGAAGATTTTCAGATAACATGGCACAAGATTACTATTGTCTGGCAAGCTGAACAAAACATAGTATGCTAAATACAGTATGTGAAAATATGTTTTGATTGTATATCTGTACATTAGCAGGAAAGTATTGGTTAAGTTCATTGTTGCCTATTTTTCTGATGATGCCAGAGAGGGGGTGGAAGTGTTTCAAAATGCCCAGTCCAGTGTCTTGCTGGATGGGACTTCTGCTGGAAGTGAGCATATTCCAATCCCTTAACTGTGAAACTTTGCTGTTGTCCCTTTAATTAATGCACAAAAATAACTTGATCAGCATTGTGTCTCAATATATGGCTAAAACTTAGACATAAGTGTTCCTTTTTGTGGATTAAAGACACATTAAAGTAAAATTCAGTTGTTTTGAAATGTTTGTGCCCACTTATCTGGATATTGGACAGGGCAATTCAAAGCACACCCACTCTAACACAAGTTTTATTTACCCGTATCCAGATATGATGAGGTCATCAACATGTGTGAATTTGTGTTGATTATTTAATGACAGGAATTGGATGAAAAGGTCATGACCAATGACCAATACATCACCCCCCTGGGATACCAAAAATGTCTGAAGTTTAATTTCTATTGCTTATTGCTATTATTATGTAATTCAATAACATGAAAAGGAACTGTTCATGGAAGGAGTATTGACCCAAACTTACAATAACATTTGAAAAAGTATGGAATGAGAAAAATATCCAAACAGCCACAACTAATCCTTAGGATGTGAAGGACCTACTTACAGTAATATATTTCTGATGCTTAAAAGAAATCAAACAAAACTATATAATTAATCAAAATAAGTAATTGAGAATCAATAATGGGTTCCGTTTTCAAAATTCCACAAACTTCTGAGCAAGAATTTATGAAGACTCTCAGGGAACTTCCAGGACAATTTTTCCACCCTCGAGTCTGTATTTTGTGACCCGGACCAAATTTATTTCCCATGTGGCAGTTTTGTTCTCAGAACAATATATAATCATGGTGTTCCAATAAATAATTGTCAACTATTCATTGCATTTGTTATTACTAGTCTATTCTGATCAAATATTTAACCAGATGTTTTTTAAAAGAAAGCATCAGGTATAGTTAGATTTAATATGGGAAGATGCTACAAAGGTTTATAAATTACTTGAATGAGGAAGTGCAGAGGTGGGTTAGTATGGGTGCAGATGTCACGAAGTTTGGTGGTGTGGATAGTGTAGAAGGTTGTCATAGCTTATGACAGGGCATTGATAAGGTACTGAGCTGGCCTGAAAAGTGGCAAATGGAGTTCAGTCTGGAAAAATGTGAAGTGATACATGTTGGAAGGCTGAAGTTGAGGGCAGCATACAGAGTTAATTCCAGGATTCTCAGAAGAGTTGAGAAACAGAGAGATCCTGAGGTACAAGCCCATTGATCCCTCAAAGTTGTCACACAATTTAATAGGGTGGTTAAGAAGATGCATTGTGTGTTGGCCTTCATTAGTTGGGGGATTGAGATCAAGAGCTGTGAGGTATTGTTGCAGCTCTATAAAACTCTAGTTAGACTACACTTGCAATATTGTGCTCAGCTCTTGTTACCTCATTATACGAAGGGTGTGGAAGCTTTAAAGAGGGTGAAGAGGAGATTTACCAGGATGTTGTCTGGATTGGAGAGGAAGCCTTATAAGGATGGGCTGAATGGACTAGGGCATTTCTCCTTGGAGCAAAGAAGGATGAGAGGTGATTTGATAGAGGTGTATAAGATGAGAGGCATAGACTGAGTGGACAGCAGAGACTTTTTTCAAGGGCAGAAATGGTTAATATGAGGAGGCATCATTTTAATATAATAGGAGGAAAGTATAGAGGGTATGTCAGAGGTAAGTTGTTTTCTTTTTAAAACACAAAGGGTGGTGGATGCAAGGACACGCTGCCAAGGATGGTAATCGAAGGCAGATAAATTAAGGACACTTAAAAAAGTCTTAGACAGGCATATTGATGAATGAAACATGGAGGGTTATGTGGGTGGGGAGAGTTAGATTGATCTTGCAGTAGATTGAAATAGCATCACAACATCATGGGCTGAAAGGCCTGTTCTACATTTTAATTCTCTACGTTAAAATTCTACAGATAAGGAGAAAAATCTTTAGTTTCCTGTTTCACTTTAAATTTAATTTCACATCTGTGGTTCCTAAACCACAAACATATTAAGTTCAGTAATATAATGAAATTGAAGCAGTGATGTTTCTCAGTACCATGAAACTCAGATAATGTGTTTCTCTAATTTGCTTCTCTTCAATAAAAAAATTAATTTGTTTCCTTCCTTTCAATAATTTTGGTCCCTAAATCGTTACTAATACATTGAAAGCCAGAATCTGAAAAGCTGATCCACCACATCAATCTGATTATGAAGGAGAAACTCAAACGTAGATCAGTATTTCAAATGTGAATACCATGAGGGATACACAATTTGCCTTTTCTTGAAGTTTGGACCCTGGTTAAACATTTGCAACATTTTCTATTTTTTTCCATTTCCTTTGTTCATTGATATAGTTTCCCATCAACAGTGGGATTAATATTCTCATGCTGCTTGAATTATCATACTAAAAATCTTTAAGTCATAAAAAAACGAACATCCATATTTCCACCCAAAATTGCTAATACTCTTAAAGACCAAGCTCATCCACAAGTCTGCACCTATGATGCATTATAAACAGTGGTGATGATTGTATTGATTTCTTAAAGGGTTAACAAAGCACTGTTGGCAAAGAGGTCCTTAGGGAATTTCCACCTCAACCACACTTCCTTAAGAAGATCTTAACAGGGACAAAGGCAAATGAGAAAAAGCAAATTTGAAGTGAAGATGTGTGATTCTTTTTGAGTGAGAATATGGTCTTGAATCTCTTTTTCTGTGCAGTTTATCTAGAAACAATGAAGCTGGCACGAAATAAAATACCCAGCAAAAATTGGGTTTCTGTGGTTTTCTAGGCCATTTGGGGGATATCTATGCAGCTGTTCAATTGAAACAGCATAAACAACATTTGTTTCAAAAGCCTTTATGATAAAAGTAGTCACGTTTGATAAATCTGACCATGTCGCTGGATTGAGTTAGTCATCACTGGCAGCCTTAACTAATTATACTCACTTACAGAACTTAAAAATTAAACTGATTCTTTGATGGAAAACACAAAGCTATGCTTTTAAATTTATGAATGAACAATATTATGCTGCTAGTAAACTGGTTGCTATAATTGGATCCATTCTAGAAAAAGTTTGGAATTCTTAAAAGCCATTTCAATTTTGTTTAAAATTGATTTTATCATAGATAGCACAAGATGCACTCAAATTAAAATGCTTCTATTTTCAGCCTTATATCAAAGTGCAACAGGATACCATTCTTAAATGTATTAAGCACTGTTCTGAAACAGCAGCAGATAGAAGTTATTCAAGGCAAATGTTGCTTTTTAAAAATGATTGTGGAAGAAATATAGAAAAAAACTTCTGAAAATTAGAGCAATATAGGTCAATTTCCACTCAGATAATTGGTTGTGGCCAAAGTGGAAACTTTCTCAATTCTATTGAACTGCAAGAATTTGATGAACTTCCTCCTAAATGCTAACAGAACTGAAGCCACAAATCCATTGATTTCACCCAAACGGGTGTTCAGCCAAGAACCTTCCAGCCAATTACTCTGTCAGGGGCCTTAATTTTGCTCAGTTTGCACCTGTCTGACTTTGGTACATTTTACAAATGCTGACTAATTTAAGCTAGCTGCTATATGAAAACAAAACTTGGCTCATAACACATCTCACCAGCTGGTGCACTCTGCTACCTTGAAATATTTAAAGATCATAAAGTGTGTATTTCAGTATGTCCAATTTAAATGCATTTAATAATATGCATTCAGTAAGCTGAGCTTTAGAACTATAGGATATATCTGTACACTTTATTAACAGGCACGTATCTCTGGCAAATGAACGTTTCCACCTGATGGATTTTCAATTTTATAAAGTACTTACATTTTGGAAATTTTATTTTAAGCCACAACTCTATAAGATATACTTAAATAATATCTGTATAATGATCAGCAGATGCACAAGGCTCACTTTAGTGCATGATTTTAAGATACAAAAACACTTGATTGCAAAGTAGAACATGTCTGTTGAAGCTGCAATCAGGAAAATCAACTTATCTGTCTTTCAGATGTAATAGATTGGAAAACCTTTGATTATTAATTAATTTTAGCACAACTGTTATTCAGCGATCTTTCGAATGTTTGGCAGGGCTTGGGATGAGAGCTGTGGAGTCCTTGTGCAATATTATACTGTAAGGAAATTGAAAGCTTGCTTTCATGTAGCTGTCCCTTGAGTGCTGGATGTCAGCTGTCGCTGCAGTAAATGCCAGTGACCATTTACTTTGCCTGCTGTGCTGTTTGGATTGAACAGTTGAGTGAATGTCCCCCCCAGTGGCTTAGATGGTGATCCAACAGTTGTAACTGGTGATATGGAACAGATTGAAAGCAAAGAGAATGTACTGAAAATGAATGCATTGACTATTAGTGCCTTGGCTTGGCTGTACTGTTGCTTAGCAATGTGTGGTGTTTAAATAAGCACGGTGTCTTACCCGCTTCATAAACGTACGAGGAGCGTTTGATGGCTCTGGGCCTGTAACACTGGAGTTTAGAAGAATGAGGGTAATTATAACTGAAACCTATTGAATATTGAAAGGGCTAGATAGTGTGGATGTGGAGAGGGTGTTTCCTATAGTGGAGGAGTCTAGGACAAGAGGCACAGCCTCAGAATACCACAGAAACCATAGAAAACTACAGCACAGAAACAGGCCCTTTGGCCCTTCTTGGCTGTGCCGAACCATTTTCTGCCTAGTCCCACTGACCTGCACACGGACCATATCCCTCCATACACCTCCCATCCATGTATCTGTCCAACTTATTCTTAAATGTTAAAAAAGAACCCGCATTTACCACCTCGTCTGGCTGCTCATTCCATACTCCCACCACTCTCTGTGTGAAGAAGCCCCCACTAATGTTCCCTTTAAACTTTTCCCCCCTCACCATTAACCCATGTCCTCTGGTTTTTTTCTCCCCTTGCCTCAGTGGAAAACGCCTGCTTGCATTCACTCTATCTATACCCATCATAATTTTATATACCTCTATCAAATCTCCCCTCATTCTTCTACGCTCCAGGGAATAAAGTCCTAACCTATTCAACCTTTCTCTGTAACTGAGTTTCTCAAGTCCCGGCAACATCCTTGTAAACCTTCTCTGCACTCTTTCAACCTTATTTATATCCTTCCTGTAATTTGGTGACCAAAACTGAACACAATACTCCAGATTCGGCCTCACCAATGCCTTATACAACCTCATCATAACATTCCAGCTCCTATACTCAATACTTTGATTAATACAGGCCAATGTACCAAAAGCTCTCTTCACGACCCTATCTACCTGTGACGCCACTTTTAGGGAATTTTGTATCTGTATTCCCAGATCCCTCTGTTCCACTACACTCCTCAGTGCCTTACCATTAACCCTGTATGTTCTACCTTGGTTTGTCCTTCCAACATGCAATACCTCACACTTGTCTGCATTAAACTCCATCTGCCTTTTTTCCAGCTGGTCCAAGTCCCTCTGCAGGCTCTGAAAACCTTCCTCGCTGTCTACTACACCTCCAATCTTTGTATCATCAGCAAATTTGCTGATCCATTTTACCACATTATCATCCAGATCATTGATATAGATGACAAATAACAATGGACCCAGCACTGATCCCTGTGGCACACTACTAGTCACAGGCCTCCACTCAGAGAAGCAATTCTCTACTACCACTCTTTGGCTTCTTCCATTGAGCCAATGTCTGATCCAATTTACCACCTCTCCATGTATACCTAGCGACTGAATTTTCCTAACTAACCTCCCATGCGGGACCTTGTCAAAGGCTTTACTGAAGTCCATGTAGACAATATCCACTGCCTTCCCTTCATCCACTTTCCTGGTAACCTCCTCGAAAAACTCCAATAGATTGGTCAAACATGACCTACCACGCACAAAGCCATGTTGACTCTCCCTAATAAGTCCCTGTCTATCCAAATGCTTGTAGATTCTGTCTCTTAGTACTCCCTCCAATAACTTACCTACTACCGACGTTAAACTTACGGGCCTATAATTTCCCAGATTACTTTTCGATCCTTTTTTAAACAACGGAACAACATGAGCCACTCTCCAATCCTCCGGCACCTCACCTGTAGACAGCGACATTTTAAATATTTCTGCCAGGGCCCCTGCAATTTAAACACTAGTCTCCTTCAAGGCCCGAGGGAACACCCTGTCAGGTCCCGGGGATTTATCCACTTTAATTTTCCTCAAGACAGCAAGGACCTCTTCCTTTTCGATCTGTACAGTTTCCATGATCTCACTACTTGTTTCCCCTAATTCCATAGACTTCATGCCAGTTTCCTTAGTAAATACAGACGCAAAAAACCTATTTAAGATCTCCCCCATATTCTTTGGTTCCGCACATAGTCGACCACTCTGATCTTCAAGAGGACCAATTTTATCCCTTACAATCCTTTTGCTCTTAATATACCTGTAAAAACTCTTAGGATGTTCCTTTAGAACAGAGGTGAGGAGGAATTTCTTTAGCCGGATGGTGGTGAATTGGTGGAATTCATTGCCACAGATGGCTTTTGAGGTCAAATCATTGGGTATATTTAAAGTGGAAGCTGATAGGTTCTTGATTAGTAAGGGGGAGGGGAAGGTTATGGAGAAAAGGCAGGAGAATTGAGTTGAGAGGAATATTAAATCTGCCAAACTAGAATGCTGATGCAGACTCAATGGGCCAAATGGCCTAATTCTGCTTCTATGATTTATGATCTCATGCTCTAATGGGGAATCGTAAACGCCAAATAATGTTGAGCATTTTCAGTATATTTAATCCTATTTCCCATGTTACATATTGTCAAGATATACATACATTTAATATCCTACTCAAAAATGTCTTATGTTAATGCTTATACTCAATGATTCTCTGCCCATTTCTTCTGCCTCATAGTGCATCTTTTATTTCTCTCATGCCTTTTCTAGCTACCTTTCAGAAACAGTTTAGCTATTTAGCAGAAACAATTCTTTAGGTATGCTGTTTAACGTTCTAACAACTCTCCGCAAAGAACAGTTCTCCCTGCATGCCTGCCAGATTTATTAGTAGCTATTGTGTATTTATGAAGCCTAGTTTATGAATTCCTCACAATGTTATACTTTGAGAAGTTAGGCTGATGATTAGTTGCTTCCAGCTATTTGGCAGTGGCTTCTACATTGTGTGCAAAAGTATGCAAGAGAAGAAATTGGGGCAATTCATACTGTTTTTTTTCATTTCTCCGATGCCTTATTATTGTCAACAAGATTAATAAGTTCTCACTGTTATAAATATAACCAGATTATCTTTTGGTACAGTTTAATATGCTATTTCTGGATTAAAAATCTACAATTTGATGAGAAATGCTGCAATTCTGCATGGAATTGTCAACATTTCTCCATGCGGTTGCCACGATGTTCTGGATTTTCACTTATTTCTAGCATTTCTCACAACAAGATCATTTGTCCCATCAAGTCTATGCCAGTCCTCTAGCTCCATCCTCCCACTTATTTTCCCCCCTCAACTCATCCTCTCTCACCTGCTTAACTATCTGCTTCATAGTTGCACCTCTGTGTTTGCAACTGACAGCCAATCCTGCTCACTACTCTTGTTAGCAAATTCCTGAGGAGAGGCCAAGGGCTAGAGAGTAAAATTGCTACCGTCTACAATAGCAGAAAATCTGTCCAAAAGATTATGTATCATGTTGGATCTGATGTAACAAAATTATCATTCATTTCAATAAAATGGAAGAAGTGCAAAGTCATTTATATGTATTTATCTTGATGTACATTTGTTGAATTTATTCCATACTTTCAAGTGATATTAGCTTTTCCTAAATGTGTTAGTTTTTATTTGATTTTACATAATCAAATTTTAAAGTGGCTTTAAATCAAGAGGCTTTAAAGTGAGGAATATGATGATCAAAAGAGATCTAAGGAAACTGTTTGCGCCCCAGTGGGTGTTGCCTGAGAAAATGGCAGAGGCACACATTTTCACAACATTCAAAAAATATTCACGCAAGCACGTCAATTGACAGGGCAAAGGTTATGAAGCATTCAGGTAAATGGGATTGTATACACCTAGTAGCCACTTTATTAGGTACCTGTTGTACACCTGCTCATTAATGTAAATATCTAATCTAATCAGACAATCATGTGGTAGCAACTCAATGTATAAAAGCTTGCAGACATGGTCAAGAGGTTCAGTTGTTGTTCAGACCAAACATCAGAATGGGGAAGAAATGTGATTAAGTGACTAAGTGATTGTGGAATGATTGTTGGTGCCAGATGGGGTGATTTAAGCATCTCAGAAATTGCTCATCTCTTGGAATTTTCATGCACAACAGTCTGTAGAGTTTACAGAGAATGGTATGAAAAACAAAAGAAACATCCAGTGAGCAGTAGTTCTGTGGGCAAAAATGCTTTGCTAGTGAGAGAGATCAGAGGAGAATGGCCGGACTGGCTCAAGCTGTACCTGAAATAATCACGCATTACAGCAGTGATGTGCAGAGGGGCATCTCTGAACATAGCACATGTCAAACCTTTAAGTGGATGGGCTACCAGAAACATACATTCAGTGGCCACTCGATATTCAGCATAGATATGGCAGCTGAAAAAAGTTTTCTGTGCTCCGTATCTCTATGACATCGGTGGTTTTCCCAAAAGCAAAATACTGCAGAAAAAGACAAGCTCAGATAAGAACAGGAAGTGTTCAATAGGCCAGGCAGCATCTGCGGTGGTAAAAATGAAGTTAATGTTTTCGATTGATGACTTTGAAAAAGTTACTGTGTACATACATCTATTGATGCTTCTGGACACATCTTCAGTGATGTTCCTGGAATCATCGGGTGTTTCGGGACTTTCAACATCATACAACCTCCTCCAGATGACCCAGCCGGGGCTGATCAGATCCCAGCTTGTGTCCAGATAGCTAGCTACTTATGACTCCATGGCTCCCCTCTTTTGAGCCACAGCCATCTTGAGGCCCTCTCTGCCGCATCGGTGGTACTGCGGATGGCTCTCCTCTTCCTCTCTCCCTCGATGCCCAAAATGCTGACGGCTCTAACTAAAGAACGGGCTATGAATCCCTTACAACCAACCTCTACTGGGAGACACCTCGCTCTCCATCCAGCCTGCTGACAGTTGCTGACCAGTCCTGCGTACTTGGAGAGCTTCCTTTCAAAGGTCTCTTCCAAGCTATCTTCCCATGGGACTGTCAGCTCCAGCAGCACCACTTGCTTAGTAGACTCAGACACTAGGACAATGTCAGGTCGCAGGGTGGTGGCTGCGAAATGGTTGGGGAACTTCAGCTGCCCTTCGAGGTCCACCAACAGCTGCCAGTCCCTTGCAGAGGTCAGAATGCCTGCAGATGTTCTTTTGGCAGGTATTGGCTGCTCCGCAGCTCTGACAAAGGCAATGGTCTGCTTGGAGGGTCAGGACCGCTTCGCCCACTCAACTCCTGCGCTGACAGCTTCAGCGATGGTCTTCAGGACCTGATCATGCCTCCACCTGTACCGTCCCTCACCAAGTGCCCTTGCACAGCCGCTGAGGATGTGCTCCAGGGTTCCTCGCTTGGAGCACAGTGGGCACGCAGATGACTCTGCCTTGCCCCATGTGTGCAGGTTTGATGGGCTTGGAAGCACATCGTACACTGCCTGGATGAGAAATTGGATGTGAGTTGTTCGGCTTTCCAAAGATCAGCCCAGGTCACTTTCCTCTCAACTGCATTCTTCCATCTTGTCCAAGCTCCCTGTTGCTTCATTCCCACCGCCTTGCAGGCTCTCATCTCCTCCACTACTGCTCTCACCTCCTCCTGAACTAGACGACGCCTTTCCTTCCCTCTGGTGTCCATTTGGGGAGTTGGAAAGGATCCTAGCCCAGCTCAGCCTCGTGTGACCACTCCCATCAGCCTCCTGTGATGCAGCCTCGCCTCTGCCTCCTGAACAGCTTCCTCTGCCCTCCACTTCTTGCCAGTACTTACTTGGATCCCTGCTCTAGCCACCCTCGGGTCACTTGAGTCTCTATACTGCAGCACTTCTCTGGCTCTTGTTACCTTGAACTCTTCCTCCAAGGATTTGAAGGGCAGTTGCAGTTTGTTGTGGTGTCCATAGAGTGCGATGCTGCTCAGGCTCTTTGGCAGCCCCAGACATCTCCTGAGGTGGTTGCTAACCCTCCTCTCTAAAGTTTCGACTGTCGAGATTGGAACTGCATAGATGAGGAGGGGCCACAGGATTCTGGGAAGAATGCCATGCTGATACACCCAGGCTTTAAACTTCTCAGGTAGGCCAGACTTGTCCACAGATTTCAGCCAGCCATCCAACTCGGTGCAAGTTGCCTGAATGGATGTTGTGTCCCTTAAAGAGCTGTCAAAAACTTTTGCCAAAGCCCTTGACTGGCTTTTCTGTGATGGTTGGGATGGCTGTGCCTGCGATGCTGAACCGGAACTTGTCCTCCACCTTCCCTTTCCTCAGCACCATCGATCTTGATTTGGCAGGTTTGAAACGCATCCGGGCCCACTCCACCAGCTTTTTGAGCCCTTGCAGAATCCTCCGGCAGCCTGGGACTGATTCTGTGGTGACTGTGAGATCATCCATAAATGCCCTGATAGGTGGTTGCCGTTGAGTGGAATTCTTTATGGGCCCTCTGCACTCTGGTTCAGCAGACTTAGTGAGCATGTTCACGGCTAGGGAGAACAGTGTCACTGAGATAGTGCACCCTGTGATGATGCCGACCTCCACCTTGTGCCAGGTTGATGTAATTGCTCCTGAGGAGACCCTCATCCTGAAGTTGCTGTAATAATCAGCGATAAGGTCTCTGATTCTGCTGGGGACGTGATATTTGGTCAGTGTGAGCTGCACCAGCTTGTGCGGAATGGAGCCATATGCATTTGCCAGGTCGAGCCACAACACTGACAGGTTACCATTGTTCTCTCTGGCCTCCCCGATGAGCTGTGTCACCACACCGATGTGAACCAGACAGCCCGGCATCCCTGAAATGCCACCCTTCTGGACTGATGTATCAATATAGGCGTTCTTTGCTAGGTAGGTGCACAGCCGGTTAGAAACGGCACTGAAGAAGATCTTCGCCTCGACACACAGCAGGGAGATGATGCGGAACTGATCTATCTGGGTGACATTTTCCTCCTTCGGGATCCACACCCCTTCAGCCACTCTCCACTGTGCTGGGATCTTCCCCCTTCTCCAGAAGGTTCTCAGGAAATTCCACAGACGCAGCAGGAGTTTGGGGCAGTTCTTGTACACTTTGTACGAGGTAAAAATACATGAAGTTTTAAGTTGCAGAGAAAGGAAAGTAGAAGACCCAGGAAGAGTCAAATGACATGAGATCGTGGGGCTGGTGGAAAGGCAGTGATGAGGCAGCTGAATAACACAGGTATAGCTGGCAGAAGTGAAATTTGAACCTAGTAGAAGAGAAAAGGTAATTTTATAAAGATTTGTCAGCTAACTCTGGCAACTGTCAAAGTTTTATCAGCAGGGCTTGCTATGCACAAGGCTCTGCTTATATACAGTAGCCTACAACCAATAATCAGACTGGCCCTTACTAGCAAGTTGACAATGGAGATGCACTTATTGAGTAGGCCAAGTGGCTTACTGCTGGCTTGATATTCTGTGCTAGTTTCTTTAATCTTAGCTACACTGAACATTATTAAGTAATACATGAGGCAGAAGAGCTCATCCAGTTGAATCATTATGTATTATGCAAAAATCAGGCTGCATTGTTGCCCATGAATACAGTACTTGAATAACAAAGCCTGCTTAGATTTTACACATATAAAATGGGAGCAAGGTAATCATCCTCTCTGGATGAAGTTATTTTCATAATTTAAGAATGATTAATTTTTAGAAATTATTTTGCAACAAAGCAATTTCAAAGATAATATTAAAGCATTTCCATTCTAATTGAATATTGCAAAAAATTAGAAAAGCTGGCTATAATATTATGAAATATTTTGACATTTTGAATGTAAAAATATTTACATTTTTGGATGTTATTTGTTAAAAGAGAGACACCCCATGGGAGATTTCCATGTAAAGCATCAATTGTATTAACATGGATAGATTTTGTTAATCACAATATTTACAGAAGTTTTGGAATAGGTCATAGAAGTAGTTATATTCTTTCCTGAATAGGAACAAACAAACAACTGTATCCTGAAATAGTTCAACAACTTGGAGTTTCTGGGCCAGCTTAGAACTTCATCAATTATAATCTTTGAATATCACTGCTTCTTTGTTATCATTATACAGTACTATATTGATATCTGCCCAACCATCTTCTTTTCCCTAAATTGATCATATTTATTCCTCTGCTGCACCAGATGCTAATGCACCTTCACCTCTGTATTTTCTGACCTGCAAATGCTTCAGTTTTAAAATCTAATATTTGCTCTGAATGCCTTCTATGAGCAAGGCTCAGTGCTGGGACCCCAGTTGTTTACAATATATATTAATGACTTGGATGAGGGAATTAAATGCAGCATCTCCAAGTTTGTGGATGACACGAAGCTGGGTGGCAGTGTTAGCAGTGAGGAGGATGCTAAGAGGATGCAGGGTGACTTGAATAGGTTGGGTGAGTGGGCAAACTCATGGCAGATGCAATTTAATGTGGATAAATGTGAAGTTATCCACTTTGGTGGCAAAAATAGGAAAACAGATTATTATCTGAATGGTGGCCAATTAGGAAAAGGGGAGGTGCAATGAGACCTGGGTGTCATTATACACCAGTCATTGAAAGTGGGCATGCAGGTACAGCAGGCGGTGAAAAAGGCGAATGGTATGCTGGCATTTATAGTGAGAGGATTCGAGTACAGGAGCAGGGACGTACTACTGCAGTTGTACAAGGCCTTGGTGAGACCACACCTGGAGTATTGTGTGCAGTTTTGGTCCCCTAATCTGAGGAAAGACATCTTTGCCATAGAGGGAGTACAAAGAAGGTTCACCAGATTGATTCCTGGGATGGCAGGTCTTTCATATGAAGAAAGACTGGATGAACTGGGCTTGTACTCGTTGGAATTTAGAAGATTGAGGGGGGATCTGATTGAAACGTATAAGATCCTAAAGGGATTGGACAGGCTAGATGCGGGAAGATTGTTCCCGATGTTGGGGAGGTCCAGAACGAGGGGTCACAGTTTGAGGATAGAGGGGAAGCCTTTTAGGACCGAGATTAGGAAAAACTTCTTCACACAGAGAGTGGTGAATCTGTGGAATTCTCTGCCACAGCAAACTGTTGAGGCCAGTTCATTGGCTATGTTTAAGAGGGAGTTAGATATGGCCCTTGTGGCTATAGGGGTCAGGGGGTATGGAGGGAAGGCTGGGGCGGGGTTCTGAGTTGGATGATCAGCCATGATCATAATAAATGGCGGTGCAGGCTCGAAGGGCCGAATGGCCTGCTCCTGCACCTATTTTCTATGTTTCTATGTTTCTATGTCTTTTTCCCTGATATTGTCAGCACAAGGCAGAATGAACGAATTCTGTGGATATTACTGGATCTTCAGCAGCTGACCCATGCTTTTAGCCAGGAGATGCTGCAGGGAATGAGAATAAAATATTTTTGTCAATAGAGTGACAGACGAAACTAAACTGAAGTTCTTTAAGTTAGAACACTAAAGATACTTATACAAGGCATGTAGGCCACCAAATTAAAAATACATATACTTACATAGAGATCCAAGTATGCTCAGATTAAGTATTCTACAGTCATGTACAAAATTCCAATAATCACCATGGAAATACACTCAGTAGTCACTTTATTAGGTACAGAAGTGGAACTCAGTGTGATTTTCTGCTGCTGTAGTCCATCCACTTCAAAGTTCAATATGTTGTGCATTCAGAGATGCTCTTCTGCACACCACTTTTGTAATGTGTGGGTATTCGAGTCACTATCACTTTCCTGTTCCTGTCAACCTGAACCAGTCTGTCTATTCTCCTCTGACCTCACTCACTAACAAGACGTTTTCACCCACAGAATTGTTGTTCACTGGATTTTTTTTTTGCACCATTCTCTGTAAAATCCAGTGATGGTTGTGCGTAAAAATCCCAGATCAGTTGTTTCTGAGATACTCAAACCACCCCATCTGGCACCAACAATCAGTCCATGGTCAAAGTCACCTAGGTCACATTTCCGATGTTTGTTCTGAACAACAATTGAACCTTTGGCCATATATACATTTTTTTTTTGCATTGAGTTGCTGCCTCATGATTGTCTAATTAGATAATTGCATTAACAAGCATACGTGCAGGTGTACCTATTGAAGTGGCCACTGAGTGGGGTTACCACAAGTACTGGCTGTGCAAATGCAGGGGAAAAGCCTTTACAAGATCAGCATACACAGTAACCAGAGCAATCATAACTCCGGTGAGCCTTATACCAATTTTTAGGAGAGTAGTCCTTTGCAGAACCTGTATAACATTCTTATTTCTTGCATTAACCAGCTCTGTGATTGAACTTTCCAATTTAACAGATATTTTGCCCAAATTTTGGGTAGTCATTGTTGTGTATGTTCACTATGAACAAGACGGAATTATGCCCTAACTCATTTTATTATGAGTTTCAAAATGTACGGACAGTTTCAAATAGAAATAAAACAGTTATCCAGACTACATGCTAATTACACACCTCTAGTTCTAGCTTCTGGGTTGTATTTTGTTTGCATTTTGCATTGATTAATGATAACGTGACCCTTACTTTTATCAAGTAGTCACAAAAGTACTATAACTTGTTACATCTGGAGATTTTCCAACTGAGCACCTTGAGACTGTGCCAATCATAACATTAATTAAAGTGCCACAACTATATTTGGTGTTAGGTAGCCAATGGACCTACATAGTCATTCACTTGCTCTTTTTCATTATTTTAGAGTATGCAGTGGGAATGGGGATTGAAAATGCAATATCTTTCATCTATGGCAGTCTTTCTCGAACTCTGCTTAATTTTAAATAGGTACCTTATTTCATTTCTGTCAATGCTATAGTATTATGGTAAAAACCCAAAGAAAGCAAAGAAAGAAAAGTCATATAAAACGTCACACTGAACTAAACTGAATTGAAGAACCAAAACATTAAAATGCTTGTAAATGCTATAAAATGTATGCACTCAGGATGGTGCCTCTCAGACTGAATTTATATTGTGTTCCCTGGGAGCTCCAAAAGGTTTAAGATAGCTGGTTGGGGTTCTCACACCTTAGGGATTTAGGAGACTTGGCAGTCTTCTAAACACTGAGTAAGACTATTTTTATATTGCTATGCCCACCCAAGATCAGACTGTGTCAAAGTAACTATCAAGATGTAAAAATGCATTCCTTTTTCTGTATTTTATGCTTTTGATTATTACCTGTGGTAATTTTGTATAGGTTAGAAATTTTTACTCTTCAGTTTTGAAAATAAGAAGTCCCTGCACCTACTGTCAGGGTTAGATCACATTTTTGGTGTTCTATTGCAGGTGCCAGTTTCTAGGCTGCTCAAAACCACCAGTTTCAAAGATTCAAGTCTGGTTAGCAAGAGTGACTGAAAGATATCAATAAGTACACTGATATCTTACTTTCGCTGAAAATTAAGAAGGAGGATTATATGTGTCCATTGCATTGGAAGAGATCCTGCAACTGGCAGTGTGAAGGAGATAAATTAATGCACAGATGTCAAATGATGTCATAACTGAAGAACTCTTGAGTACCTCCTGATAATCATTCAACTATCTTACACAGCTAAGCCCAGTAACTCCTCCCATCCTTGTCTCCCTTCCATCTTAAGTTAGGAAAACAAGTTTATGACCTGAAAATCAAAATGGGTGTTATATTTTTGAAAGATGAAGTGATGACATAACTCACTTTCAGGATGTCTAGGTTGAATTTGGAAAAAGTATTATTTTCCCAGTTTCATCAAAAAGCTTAAATGACAGACAGGTTTCACAAAAATCTGCAGCACATAATGGGATGCAACCTGTTGTCAGTTGCATTTCAAAAGTTGCAATGCATAAACTTCATTACCTGTAAAGGAAGAAGGGGAGCACAAAACTCAGAGGCACTGTCAGTTGAATTGGATAATCTTTTCTTCTGAGCTCTTTTAATACGATCTTTGTTCATTTAATTAATTTAGAAACATTGAATGCAAATGAAGACAAACTAAAATATGAATCTACACAAAGACCATTTCGATTTACAACACCTAACATTTTATGCTCCAAACTGAACATTTTCTTGAATATTTTGTCCTTTAACAAGAAGCAGAATTTTGGTACAGCGTAAAAAAGATGTCTTTCATTTATGGCTAAAGTATGATAAACACACACACAGGAGGAAAACACGTGTATCAGCAAGTGCAGTGGAACTTCGCAATTCCTGCTTTTTGTAAATTTTAATTCATTCTAGCTTAACGCTGGTAAAAAGTCCAGCCAATTGACTATGACAGGCATTTTAGTTAGGATGTAAACTGTAGTGAGCAATTTAATTTTGTTTATTGAAATTCTTGGTTTTTCAGTTGGAAGCTATATTCGTCCAGAGATTTGATTTGGTTTGGCTTCTTTGATCCTCAAGCACTTTTACAGCTGTGACCATTATGGCAACGCGCATGGTGAAAGTGATTAATACTGAACCCGAGAATACAATTTATTATTTGAAAACTTCAGAACATATAAGACGTGAGTGGCCACACATATGAAGTGAATTTCATTACTTGCAATAACTGAAAACATAAAGACTGGATTCTCTCTTTTTAAAATATAATTGCTGTCACAAACTTTCCTCTATATTTCACTTTTCAAGCTGTTATTTTTAAAATGGTTGGCTACATCCTCCATTGTACAGAGGCAGATATGTGCAACTCAGTAATTCTGTAGTTACCATAACCAGAGAAAGAATTAACTGTTTGTTATTCAAATTAGAATGAAGTCGTTTATTTTTTTTTAAATAATTAACAATATGGATCGATCTGTGCAGCAGTAAAATAATATTGTCAGAACCAAATTTCAGGATTTATTCAGGAGTGATTATCCGGAAGGTACAATTCAATTTATACAAGCGACTTATCTGATTTGGTTTTCATACTTTGATCGACAGAGATTATACAGCAGTGCTTCAACACATATGATGTTACTTTTTATTCCATGAAGATGCCAGTTAATCATTGACTCCCCTACGTGTATCCCAAATCTTCATTTTATATCGAAAACGTAAAAGAAGCTTAAGGAAATTATGTTCACTTCCAGTTAACTTTGGATATGGTGCAAGCACAGCGGGAACTAATGTCTGATTTGCCAAATGAAATCGGGATAACTTATCTGCCTGTTTGTGGGTCTGATTTAAAATATTCCAAAGGAATACTAAGTGCAGACTTGAACAAAATAAGACCGACAAATACCACTGATTACTAACAATAAGCAATTAAACCTGAAGCCGTGAATCGGAAAGGTGATCTGCAAACAAATCCGTTTTTGGATTCTAGTTGCAAAGAAATCGATTCACCTCACTTAATTCCCGAATAATATTTTACGTTTTCCCTTTAAAATCAAGCCCAGTCAGGGATGTTTTTTAAAATTTCCCTCAAAGCCACACGATAATGAACTTACTCCCGACATATTAAGCGCCTCTGAAACCGTTTTCCTTACCTGAATCTGCGCCACGGGCCTGAACTTTCCAGTGATGTCTCGCTCTCGCCCGGGATTTGGATCTCTGCTAAAACAATAAAAAATGATCATCATTTGGTTCAAACATAAACGTGAAATACTATTAAATATTCTGTAGCATCAATTCATGTTTTCAGTCTGGCTAATTCACAGATAGAAACAGCAAATTAACTAATTCCCTGTTCGATCGAGGCTTCGATGTCCGTGTTTATTCAGTAAATTGCTACAATCATTTTTCTGTGAAACGTATCGATATATTTTGAACCGGGTGGAGACAGAGGTGCCCGGACGGAGAAGACTAATATCTACAAGCAAACGATTTTTAGGTGGACGTAAATCTCTTTTAGTTTAGAGAAGCGTAATGATTTTTTTTAAACAGAGCAACACACACACAATGCTGGAGGAACTCAAGCAGATCAGGCAGCATCCATAGAGAGGAATAAACAGTCGACTTTGAGGGCCGACAACCTGGAGGACTAGATTAGTTTTTAACCTTATCGGGAAAAGGGCCTGGGGGTATTTGGTCGGATTTTAAGCCTCCAACACCGAATATTGTCCATGGATCCCGATTTTTATTCATTCCGTCGCGATTTAACCAATTTCCCCCGGGATCAATAAAGTATGACTATGACTATGACTATGACTATTTCTTAAATATATTTTTGTTCATTGGTTGCCTCTCAGCTCAGACGGTACAAACTCTTCTTCCCGAGCAACAAACACAAACAAAATCACAGTCGTTCTCTCCTAAATTTAAGAATGACGGTTCAATAATCGTGCAGTCATACCGTTAGATTCGAAAGCTGTTTACCCCGTGTTCCCACGTAAGGAGGAGCGTATGAATGATAACGAAGACTCAGTAATAATCTAAACGAATTTTACCATACCAGATTATTTTCTTCAGCCGATTATACACATTAATATGTTGCACAAATCGTCTATGTACTAAGTAGAAACGGTAGAAAGAGCACCGACATATTTTATCTGTTTTGGTGACACCACACGAGGAAGTTCAGAACACACTCACCCAGTCACGTACTTTAAATATAAATTGATCTAACCACACGCCCTGCAAAAAAGAAACTGGCTACCTGATTTAAATAGTTTTCTAATAACCAATCTTCTCGCACCCTTTTTTATTACAGAATTGTTGTCAAGACAGAAACGATATTTAAATGCTGACAAACACCACCATATCACTTTCAGTTGTCATGGCATTGTATATTACGATGCAGTGCACAAATACTTTTGAAAAGAATTCCATGGAAATTTGCATTACATAATCATGTATTCAATATTTGATACCAAAGAACTTATATAACAAGTTCGATCGTTTAAAATGTACTAAGGACACCTCTTTTTTAAAAATATAAAATCTAAAAGAAACGAAGTTACGGGTTTTGTGACTACATTCAATATTTTCAAATACAAGTTAAAACAACACTGAAGTTTTTGAAACTGTACGTAATCGAAATATGCTCAATTTTCCAAGTGCTTTAAAATTTCAAATTCACGTGCTACTAACCAAATTTAAATAATTCATATATTGTACCCGTCGGTTGTGTTATCGCTTAAAATAAGCTTAAATGATATTTTTATGTCGTATATTTTGTCTTGTGGCGTAAAACTGCAGTCGTTTAAGCACAAAAATATCTGATCATTACTTGTGTGCCTTGCTTTTGGTGCTTCACCAGTGCTACACATTTTGCAGGCACTTTCATCAAATTGCCTCGTCGTTTAATGCTGGGTTTTAAGGATTCATACCTTCAATGTATAAAATTATTTTGTTATGTTAAAATGCGGCAAAGATTTTAAAAAAATTCTGAAAGTTGTCACTTATAATTTGTGGTAGGTTTAAATTTATACATACTCAGGGTCTTATCTACTCTTCCAAAACAACCAGTTGTTTTTTTAAAAAAAGTGCTGTGACCAGCCTTCTTTTAACTAGAGGCAGAAAGTAAAGACGCTTACTTCTTTTAAGCAATAATATTTAAAGTACCTGAAACACATGGGTTAATATTGTAAAATATAAAATAAATCAAAATCATTAAACGAGCCTTACAGGCAAAACTTTAAGAAGATCAACCCATTAATTGTATGTCACGTATTTTCAAAAGACAAATTTTGAATAACTTTATCAGCAAAGTCGCCCATTATCAACTTTCCTGCTTCAGAGTTGGGACTTGGCAAGTTACAATTCGCAGCGTATACCACGTCTTACACAGGTAAATTATGCTTTCCATTAAGTGTTTTGAAATTGAAATAGCCATTTTTCCTGTGTCAGTTCTAGAACACTCGATTTCAGAAGCTTTGGCCGTGGGGAACTGAAAGTAACTGAACGCGTACTTCAGTGTAAATTTGCAAAATATATTGTGTCAACGTGAGATCAAATAGAGAGCTTTTCTCTGATAGCCACATTTACCCGGCCTACATCTATATAGCAATTTATAACCAAATAAAGTTCCCTTCATCTCAATACCGAGGAGTTGTCTTGATTGTTTTAAGAAATACGCCGGACCTGCCTCCTGTGTAGATAGAACCAACATTCCTCTCTCCGAGCAGTGTAGAGCTCTAGAATTGAATAATTCCAATGGCCTAAAAAATAACCCCTGTTTAGCTGGATCTGTCTCGGGTTATAACTACATTCCTTTTTTTTCGTTTTTGTATAAGAATCTCTCTTTGCTTCCGATCTGCTCTGTCATCTGTATAGGCTTTCTATATTCTTATTCTAAGGATGTTAACTTGTGTGTTTGCGTTTTGTATTCTATCAATATAAACGCACGGCGAGCCTTGCCAAGCTTCGCAGGTTGACTCCAACTCCACCCGCGCACTGAATGTCTGTCATGTGGATGCGGATCTTTGGAGAAATCTGTCTACTTCTTACATAATGATATCGGCCCTACAAGTCTGATTTTATCTTGGTCAGATTTAGTCTGTAACAAATAATGTAAAACAGGAAGTAACAAAGTTTAACTTTTAAAAAAAAGGTTAAAGCAATGTAAGAAATTATTTACTCCCCTTGTTTGCTAATCAGAGTCTTGTTCGCTTCTCTATGATATTAAGCCTCTGGGATAGTATTTTCGAACTTTTTGTCCGCGGCAGCACAAAGTAGCGAGTTTCTGTGTGATTTATACACGCACGGTGCGGAACGAGTCGGAATCTCACAGGGCAATCGCCAGTCTAGTGGCAGAGCTATAGCCTAAAATTTTATACTTTCAAAATAACCATTTTCATTGACGAAGTACAATCTGCGAAGCACAACATCTTAAAAAAACACATAAAGGGACGGAAGAGAAGTAAAGGCTGAATAGATCTGAGCTTGATATTCTTGCTCTCTTTACACCCCTAAACACGACATCGGAAAATCGGATAATTTGTATGACATTATTTTGAAGTGTGGTTATTTTTGTTTCCCTTCAGTGATTACGCATTGATTCATTTTAAATCCACGAACTTGCAACACCAGTACAAACGCACGTGTTTCATTTCCTCCTTTATATATTCGGGAGTAAGTTCTGGACTCACCATTCATCTGAGTCTGTTGAAGCGTTAGTATCCTTGAAGCACACTGTTCCACATTAGTGAAAACAACATCAAAAAACATAACCTTTGTTATTGCTCCACTTTGGATTTAGTGCTGAATCGGGATTCAATCGGAGGTTCGTACGGCTGACTGCTCTAGGTCGGCAGCTGTCTCTCTGTCTGACATATGACGTCAGCCCTCCCCACCCATGGGACATGGCTCGGTTCCCAGTTAGCACAGGTTTTGCAAGAAAGCTGGATGCCATTTTTTTTTGTAAGGGGCAGGATTGCACGGTTATAAACGAGAGTATCAGTACAATCCAAGCGTTTGGTAAACACTTCTTCATAACCGACCACCATCAGTGGGCTGGATACAAACCAGGTTTAATGAAAACTTCCACATTCCTCCCACATCGTTAATGAGAGTTATTGCAGTTATATCCTTAACTATTTTAATCCCGTGGGAATCGCGAACGTCTTTTATCTGTTTTTGACCGCCTTGTTTAAAGCTATATTGAACTGTTACCTTGATAACCTCTTAGAAAACTAGGGCTGCACAAACGAATAAGGCACCTTCGAGAAAAGGTCAAACCTATTTTTATTGCATGCGTTCATATGTATCCAGATGATGTACTTCAGTCACAGCATGGTAAGTCTGAAGAGCGTTTTATTTTATAACGTTTCAGGAAGGAAACGCTTCCTTCCCGCATTTCAGGTATCGCAAGTCCCTTTCCTAGAAATGGCGCACACAAGTTGTGACCGGCTGGATATGGGAAACTTATTTTTAAATGGATTCTATTGAGTCGTCGAGAGGTAAAAGGCAGCGAGCGAGATGACCTTTCCCTTCCACCCGAGACAGGGCATTACCGCTGGAGTGAAAATTCGGGCGAAAGAGACAAATTGTAAATGCAACGTTCATCCCTCAAATCCTGGGACAATGTTCGGGTTCTGCAAATATTCACCGTCGGTTCTCTTGAAGAACATCGTGGAGATTGATATATGATGAAGACCGAACGGAGTTGTATTTATATAACAAACACAAGCCACAATCACTATCTTATTGCTTAAATCCTCTTGTGTTTGCTGAATACATTTGGTTAATGATAAACCCTATTTCATTAATTTATCTCATTGACCATTGAACAGATTTCGCACGTGTTCAGTTGCCACTCCTGGACACAGGGTGTTTGAACTTGCGAAAGTGACTGCTTAACTTCAGCTTCAGATATTAATTCCACTGTAAACATAGAGAAACCAGGTAGTTTGAGATACCAGCAGCAAGCTCGGGGCTCAACGCTGTATGAAGCAAAATTCCAGCAGCTCTGTCTCGTATGTTTCAAATCTCTCCAGTTATTTCCCTGGACCTTCTGTGTTCTTACCAAACTTAAACTTTCCTTTTTATGACATTAACGCTTTTGCTTGGGTTCTTAAAAATCGCGCGAGTAGAGAACAGAGCTTTGTACCCATCAGAACAATTACACAGAACTTCTTCACAATCTCCAGATGGTCGGGGAGTGACTTTTTACACGCTTCCTAACCTACACTGCCTACTGAACTTTATACGCACAAATATCCTCAAACGGAAATTAATATATGAAAAATAGATAATACATGTGGTGCTTAGAAAGAGATAGCCGTCAATTATAGCTCTTTCTTCTCTTTGAGCCGGAAGTGAGAACTCATGATCACAGAGAGCGCTGTATTGAGAAGAGGTGTTACTTTTCAAATAATTCAGCTTTAATAAGAGAATGAAAAAGGTTGAATTGTGCGTTCAAAGAAGAGTGGGATAGATGTCTTGGTATAGACAATCTCTGAAGTAGAATACCTTGCAAAAAACACATCTGATGTTTATAGGAATTTGTTAAGACTTATACACTTGAAAGAAGTCTGTGACCATCCGCCTTATCTATGTTCCCCCTGATTTTGTTAAGATCTCTATTTCACCTCGCAATCTCCTTTGCTCTAAGTAAAAAAAATCCCAGTCTCGCTTTATAACTCAAGCTCACCAGTCCTGGTGACATCCCTGTGAATTCTTTTCCGTACATCTAATCACATCTTTTCTATCATATAGTGACCAGAACTGCAGGTATTTCAGGTTATCTTGTACAGCTGTAACATGACATCCAGCTCTTGTTCTCTGTACTTAACCATCATGAAGACAAATATGCCTTAAGTTTTTTTTTCATCACCTTGCCTGCCTGTGTTGCTACATTCAGGGAACTATTTACTTGTACTCCTAGTCCTCTCAAAATGTGCAAGAAGCCAGTATTGGCATGCTTCTGAGAAGGAATTGGAATAGTCATTGCAAAACTGACAGGTTATTTTTTAAAGCAGTTTTATTTATAAATACAGCACAGAACAGGCCTTTCCCACCCAAATGCAGCACCCAGCAACCCACCTATTTAACCCTAGACTAATCACAGGACAATTTACAATGGCCAATTAACCCACTAACTGGTACATCTTTGGAACGTGGGAGGAAACCAGAGCTCCTGGAGGAAACCCATGCGATCATGGAGAGAAAGTACAAGCTCCTTCCAGGATGACATCAGAATTGAACTCTGAACTCTGAAGCCCCGAGCTGTACTAGCGCCATGCTAACTGCTACAGTGCAGTGGCAGCGTACTACGTTTAGAGCCAGTGAATAAGACTTGCTTTGAGATTTGGACAGCATGGATTTGGAGGAGCTGGTTTTGAGAGGAACGGGTTCAATGGAAGTGAAGGGAAATTGTTGCAGGAACCAAAGACAAAGGATGTTATTTTTCCAGTACTTAGCTGACTTTGCTGTTAGAAGTTATATAAAGAACACAACAAATCAGAGACCATGAAAGGTCCAGGTGTGATGTGGAGATAGATCTGTAAATGTGGAACCCATAGATTCTTTGGATGGATTTGCAAAGATCACAATAAATAAAAAGGTGGTGTAGGACTGGTGGTCTGCACAAATCTTGGGTGACCCCAGTGGTCATTTGTGCAAGACCAGGAAGGTGAAGAATCACAGATGGTGCTATATCTAGATTGATGTGATTGGAACGATTTTGGCAGTCTCACCCAGATGGACAATAGGGGAGTAGGATCGGTGGAAAGTATTCAAAACATACTAGCAGGTTAAGATGGCTAAAGAGGGCTTCATTGTCACAACTATATACATAAGATGTTTTGTTAAGGGTGGAAGTGACTTAACTGATTCAAACTGAATCAAACTGAAATCTATATTAGGAACTTACAACATTTGCAAAAGTTATATGTGCAAGAAATTAGCTTAATCTGGAAAATTCAAACTTCTTTCCTTGTTTTTTGTCACAATCGGCACTGGCAATATTGGAACCCAAGTGCGGAGGAACGACAGACTCTGATGTTGAGACAGCAATGAGAGCTTATTCATAATTATTCCAAACAAACATCAGTGGCTCACGTGAGTAACACCGCGAGAAGTAATATTCTCAAAACTAGGACCCTGCGATTAGCAGTAATTGGGCATCCGCTTAAATAATTCATGTAAGGTGGAATTCCTAAGCCAGTCAAAATAAGCTTAACAAACTTAAACAGAAGAAACCAGGTGACCGCATTATAAAGAGCAAGTCACTTGAGAAAAAGACAAGGAACTCTAAGCGATTAATAATTATTGTTAAACAACAATTAACCAATTCAAGTGCCCTAAAAACTTAGGAGTCCAGTGCTCTCTGGCACCCCACAGAGGCTCAAAGAAGGCATTACAGTTTTGACAAGTGATACCAATCAAGTCCTTCAGATTAAGCGTGATACAATTTCGATTCAGTTAGACCAAGAGCAACATTTCCCTAAACCATTTTATAAGATGCTCCCTGATTAAACACATTCTGAGTTGAATACATGATAGATACACTGTAGCATTATAATTAAAGATAAAGTTAATCAAAAGCCTGTAATGGACAGCAATGTAGCTTAGTGGGTAGTACTTTGCTGTACAGTGCCAGTGACCTGGGTTCAATTCCCACTGCTGTCTGTAAGGAGTCTGTACATTCTCCATGTGACGGCATAGGTTTCCTCCAGGTGCTCCGGTTTCCTCCCACATTCTAAAAGACGTACAGATTAGTCTGTGAATTGGTCACATGGGTATAATTGGGCAGTATGAGCTCACTGGGTCTGTTACTGTGCTGTATCTTTAAATAAATAAATAATTAAAAAAAAACCCCACAAATAAATATAACATGCTAAACATATTCCTGCTTGGTACATTAATTTAAGAGAAAGAGAATCAAACACTTTAATGCTAACAGCTTACCTTGAAAAATATATAAACTTAAACTATGCAGCATGTAATTAAACTGATCACAATATAACAAAAGTAATCAAAATGACAAGTCAATTTATTGACATGATTCATCTATTGTCCTACAATATTTCATAAAGACTTGTATTTATCCCTTTCATACTCCGGTCCCTTTCAGGATACTTCAAGGTAGATTATAGCCAATGACATACTCTCTGAGTTGTAGTTATTGTTGTACTTAAGGAAACCCCCACCTCTGCACAAAGAGCATTGTGACCACGACCACATAAACTATTTTTAAGTAATGCTGAGTGAGGGATAGATAGCGTTCATTGGTCTTGGAATAACTCTCTTAATTTTCTTTGAAATTTGGTCCATGGGGTTCAGTAACAGCACCTCCCTCCACTAAAAAGCATATAAAGTAAGTAAAGGCATCCGTTAGTCTTGCGAGACCATGGATCTGCGCCCGGCAAGTCTTCACTCTCCAGGGTGCAGGCCTGGGCAAGGTTGTATGGAAGATCAGCAGTTGCCCATGCTGCAAGTCTCTCCTCTCCATGACACCAATGTTGTCCAAGGGAAGGGCATTAGGACCCATACAGCTTGGCACTGGTGTCGTGCAGAGCAATATGTGATTAAGTGCCTTGCTCAAGGACACATCACATTGCCTCAGCTGGGGCTTGAACTCACGACCTTCAGGTAGCTAGTCCAATGCCTTAACCACTTGGCACATGCCCACACAAAAAGCATATAAAACAACGATTTACTATCTCATCTGAAAACCATCGCCTCAAGTTTGTGATTCT
Source organism: Mobula hypostoma (assembly GCF_963921235.1). NCBI lineage: Eukaryota > Metazoa > Chordata > Chondrichthyes > Myliobatiformes > Myliobatidae > Mobula > Mobula hypostoma. Next base: position 40,143,009 of record NC_086103.1, read on the forward strand.
CACTTGCTATTGCACTGATAGGTTGTCTTACTATTTTGCAGTTTGATGCCCAACTCTATTGGAGTAGGACATGAAAATGCAAATTTCAGGCCAAGAGATAAGAATGGCACCAAGAGTCGTGTGCGACAAGTTAACCACATGAACAATGCAATTCTTTCATTTCACACGAACAAAATTTGAGATCTAATCTTACAGCAATATAATTATGTTAATAATCATTAATATATTATTACTGAAAATCCATCAACAAATTACTTGTAAATAAAATAACTTTCACTTTCCTAGCTATATAATTGATATATTGTGGCTGGTATATGTTCAATATAATAGCAGAGTTTGATAAAATATCTGTAGTGTGTGTGTGTGTGCGCGCGCGCGTGCGCGCGTGCGTGTCGTACATACGTTGGCTAGTTCAAATTTCACATTCATCAAAATCCATCAAATAGAGATATTTAAAACATTCACAGAGGTGCCGTTTACTGCTTGCAAGTAAAGACACATTTAGCTGTATCAGCACAGTGAATACATAACTGGCCTTGAATTTTTGCTTCACAGTGTAGGTACATCTGTAACAGTTCAGGGGACAGGCTGCATTGCACCTTGAAATGTGAGTGGTTCCTTCAGCTTTAGTTAGGTAACTGGCTAATATATTAGAAAATCCATTGAGGGATTATCTCTTGCAAGACAGTAGCACACCATTAATAGTGACGGAAAAGTGGACTATTTATTCACAATGATATGAAGAAGAAATATGGGCAATGCAAATCCTTTCAAAGCTAACCAGCCAGTGGTCTTCCTGTGAGAGCTGCAGTAGAGAAGGTGACAGTACTTGAAGGTGATCTCTGTCCTCCAGCCAACGCACAATTTCTAATTGCAAAGTAGGAAGTGAAACTGCAATAATGCCTACATCAAAATAATTAATAATTGTATAATTTGATTTTCAGATAATAAATTCATGGAAATACATGCACTGGTGTAAGTTACAAATTTGCATTTGTTTGGCTTGACTGATTAATTTTGTGTTTTTTGCATTTTCAGACATGGTTATTTTATGAAAGTTAAGAATTAGAACAATTAACACAGCTATTATACATCTATGGATTTGCATACTTCTGAAGATATCCATAATTATTTTTCAAATATATTAATGTGGGAACTGTACCATTTAAATGAATCAATTAATAGGTTTCTTGGAAATCATCTCCGCTGCTATTCATTTTCGATGGAGATTTTCTGTGCCTTGGCCAAACTATTTCAGGGAAGCCAGTATGTCATGAATAAATCAGGATTTTCTCCTTTTCCATGAATGATTTTGCTGAGATGCTCTTTTCATCATTTAAGTGGAAATATTGGTTACGTAAAAATTTCTTATGGAACATCAAATTTGTGTTGTGCTGTCATTGCAATTAATGGTGTTGACATTTTGATGAAGTTTGGTTTGTAAGCATCAAATGTCTTAAATTCCTTCATCTGCCTCATTGGTTCCTACATTGTACCATGTTTTAGTTTAAGAATAAGGATGCTTTGCTCTATTTGCCTGAGGTCAGTGACTCTCACAAATTATACTCAGTCTATTAAAGAACAATTATGGAGTACTTCGTTGCATACAAAGTTTTTTTTTAGAGCCTAAGAAGATGATGAACATTTAAATAAATATGTTGTGCTGTTGACTGGTTGACTGTGCTAACCTTTTATTTCAAAGAGAGAACTACTCTCTGTCATCTCCATCTTAATGACACGACATGAGTTACATGGTGAGACATTTTTACCAAAGGTTTAAACTAGTGCATTGTACAGATCTAAACAATTGATTGCTTGCCAGACACTCTTCCATCAAGTTGACACCCCTTTAAAAGAGGCATACATACCGTCAGCACTCCTTTTAACTAGCAATATTTACAGAGAATTCTAATTAATTTTATGTCCTTTTTTTTTGCTCCTTTCTGTCTGCCTCTGTTAAATATTTCTGTTTATGCTCTGACATTCCTGTTGTACGTGGCTTGGAGGAATTATCAGCATTTGGGGGAAAAGAATTAATATCAGCAGGGATACAATCACTAACTCCAAGTATTACACTTACTGTGCCATTTGATGTGTGTTAATGCAATTTCATACACTGGTGGACTGAATAATTGTTTCTAGTTGGTTCCCTCAACAATAATTCCACATAGACAAATTAAACAGATTTGTTTAGGATCAGATAGAAATAGATAGAAGCAAAATAAAGCATGTTAATATGATCTTTTAGTCCATTGTAACCCTATTTTTTAAAAGCAATCTGAATGGTTAGGCTCCCTCTTTAAATGCCAGTTGCCATTTATTAGTACAACTGTTGAGGCTCTCCAGATACTGCTGGACGAATATCTGCTTCTGCTACATGTTTCTCCCTCCCATGCATACTTGTGGCAAAGACAAACATTGTAATTCTGCCGCCGAGCTTACCGAGATCACTTGTGCAGATTCTGAGCAGTATCTGGGGAATCCTGCTGCCTCACTATAGCTCTGTTGGTGTCCACGTATAATTTTTCTCCCCGTTTATTGGGTGACTCTTCTCTTCACTAATACTCTGATCCCTCAGCTCTCTGCGTTAGAGATATTTTGTTAGGTGCCTTTACGTAGCATTTACAGCAAAGCTCACAGCTGCTTATATTAACTGAGTAAACTGCAATCATCTGCTCATAAATACAGAATAGTCCTGATGGATCATATTTCCTTTGACTCAGATATATAGGTAATGCATTGCAATGCAATCTGTAATTATTTATTGCTCCCCATGGCTGTCTAAATAGCTCAAAATATCCAAGGTAATTTTGAGTGAAATATTAAATACATCTGTTTTTTGATATTATCCCAGTTCTTTTTGGAGTTCTTAATTACTTTGTATGGAGCAAGGCTATCTATTCCCCCATTTTCTCTCTGGAAAACTTTGCTAAATGTATTGACGATAAGACATAGGAGTAGAATTATGCCATTTGGCCCATTAAGTCTACTCCACCACTTGATCATGGCTGATTTATTAACCTTCTCAACCTCCTTCTCCAGCCTTCTCCCCATAACCTTTGTGGCCCTTACTAATCAAGAACCTATCAACCTCCAGTTTAATTATATCCGATGACTTGGCCTCCACAGCTGCCTGTGGCAATGAATGCGACAGATTCACCACCTTCTGGCTAAAGAAATCCCTTCTCATCTCTAAAGGACATTTTTGTATTCTGAGGTTGTGCGCTCTGGTCCTAAACTCCCCCACTATTGGAAACATCCTCTCAACATCCACTCAACATCCACTCTTTCTAAGCTTTTGAATATTTTATAGGTTTCAATGAGATTCCGCCCCCCCCCCATTTCTCTTAATCTCCAGTGATTAGAGGCTCAGAGCTATCAAACGCTTCTTGTTTGTTAACCCTTTCATTCTTGGGGTCATTCTCATGAACCTCCTCTAGACCTCTCCAACACCAGCACTTCCTTTCTTAGATAAGGGATCCAAAACTTAGAAACATAGAAAACCTCCAGCACAATACAAGCCCTTCAGCCCACAACATTGTGCTGAACATGTCCCTACCTTAGAAATTACTAGGGTTACCCATAGCCCTTTAATTTTCTAACCCCATGTACCTATCCAAAAGTCTCTTAAAAGACCCTGTTGTATCTACCTCCACCACCACTGCCGGCAGCCCATTCCATGCATTCACCACTCTCTGCGTAAAAAACTTACCCCTGACATCTCCTCTGTACCCACTCCCAAGCACCTTAAACCTGTGTCCTCTTGTGGCAACCATTTCAGCCCTGGGAAAAAGTCTCTGACTATCCACATGATCAATGCCTCTCAATACTCCAAATATTGATTAGTATTTAGACCAGGGGTTCACAATCTTTTTTATACCATTAAGCAAGGGGTACATGGATCACAGGTTGGGAACCCCTGATTTAAACCGATTATAGTCACCCTGAAATATCAAGGACATAACAAGCACCTTCAGTTCAACATTTTTTATTTTCTATTGTACTTATCAGCTTGTCATTTACTAAATATTACTAATGTCTATATGTGAAATGAAAGAAGGAGGTGTTTCCTTCTCCATAAGACCATAAGGCATAGCAGAATTAGGCAATTCAGCCCAACGAGTCCGCTCAGCCATTCCATTATGGCTGTTTTTGGATTCCACTCAAGCCCATACACCTGCCTTCTCGCCATATCCTTGGAAACCCTGACTGATTAGAGAACTATTAACTTCTGTCTTAAATATACCCACAGACTTGGTCTCCACCACAGTCTGTGGCAGAGCATTCCACAGATGAACTACTCTCTGGCCAAAAAAACACCTTGAAGGATCTCACCCACCCTATTCATGGCCTGTTTGTCCCACTCCCATCAGGGAAGAGGTGATGTAGCATCCACGCCAGGACCACTGGGCTCAAAAACAGTTACTACCCCTCCACCTACTAACCCACCCCTCCATGCCCCAACCACTTCAACACTATTTTTTCCTGTCATTCACCTTATGTACAGACCCTCCTGTGCCTAGAGTCACTGATGGACATACAGTCGATCTACGTAAATAAGCTATCCTAGGTATTTATATTTATTGTGTTTTATTATTATTGAGTTCTTTATCTTATTGTGTTTTTTTTTGTGCTGCATCGCACCCGGAGTAACAATTATTTTGTTCCCTGGTGCACTTTTGCACAGGAGATGACATTAAACAATCTCGAATCTGGAAGTAGATTGTGTAGATATTTCACTTCCTGTGATTATTTTCTTCCATTTTCACTTCTCAGTGATGTGCTACTTAGCACAGTATGATACAGAATAGTGAACTGCCTAAGCTAATCAGGTGCCCAATTTCAGCGTGATCGTCAATAACCTTGCTTGCCTTTGGTACATGTCCAGACCATGTATTTCCATCCACGTTATCCAAGTTGCAAATGCGCAGTCCTCATTACTACTCCTTTGTGGAAGGGAGAAACCAGGCTGATTCTCTTCTTGACTGTCTGGCGATAATGCGGCAACTACAGTGATTCTTCCCCTAACTTCGCTGAAATCATCTACCTCAGCCAGTTTACTGGATCTCCCCAATTGATTACAAATAGAGGGACCTTAGCAGAATTGTTCAGGCTTTAAAATCATTTCTTCTTATGCAACCCACTACTTCAAAGGATTTCAAAGTAATTTATTATCGAAGAATGTATAAATTATACAACCTTAAGATTTGTTTGCTTACAGGCAGCCAGCAAGCAAGAAACCCAAAAGGACCCAATAATAAAAGAAAACAAAGACCAACACCCGATGTGCAGAGAAAAGGGGAGAAAAAAAAACACAAATCATGCAAACAGTAGAAGCCAGCAACAACATTTTGAACCAAAATGAGTCCTTGGATCCAAATCCTGAGCAGCCTGAAGTAGGCCCGTTGTATTAGCAGGTACAGAGCACAGGAACCATAACCATAGTCTTCATAACCTGAGCCCACGGAGAGAGGAGTGAACGTCGTGGGAGAGCGAGCGTGGCGGGTCTCATCAGCAAGAATGATGAGTCAGCATAAAGAGGGGAGGTGCAGCGGCTAACGGACTGGTGCCGAGCCAACAACCTGTCTCTGAATGTGAACAAAACAAGAGAGATGGTTGTTGACTTCAGGAGGACACGGAGCGACCGCTCTCCGCTGAACATCGACGACTCCTCCGTAGGGATCGTTAACAGCATCAAATTTCTTGGTGTTCACCTGGCGGAGAATCTCACCTGGTCCCTCAACACCAGCTCCATTGCAAAGAAAGCCCAGCAGCATCTCTACTTTCTGCGAAGGCCAAGAAAAGTCCATCTCCCACCCCCCATCCTCACCACATTCTACAGAGGTTGTATTGAGAGCATCCTGAGCAGCTGCATCACTGCCTGGTTCGGAAATTGCACCATCTCGGATCGCAAGACCCTGCAGCGAATAGTGAGGTCAGCTGAGAAGATCATCGGGGTCTCTCTTCACGCCATTACAGACATTTACACCACACGTTGCATCTATAAAGCAAACAGCATTATGAAGGACCCCACGCACCCCTCATATAAACTCTTCTCCCTCCTGCCATCTTGCAAAAGGCACCGAAGCATTCAGGCTCTCACAACCAGACTATGTAACAGTTTCTTCCCCCAAGTCATCAGACTCCTCAATACCCAGAGCCTGGACTGACACCAACCTACTGCCCTCTACTGTGCCTATTGTCTTGTTTATTATTTATTGTAATGCCTGCACTATTTTGTGCACTTTATGCAGTCCTGGGTAGGTCTGTAGTCTAGTGTAGTTTTTGTGTTGTTTTACGTGGTTCAGTGTAGTTTTTGTATTGTTTCATGTAGCACCATGGTCCTGAAAAACATTGTCTTGTTTTTACTGTGTCCTGTACCAGCAGTTATGGTCGAAATGACAATAAAAAGTGACTTGACTTGACTTGACTTGAAATCGGCTCTTGCCTCCCATCCCGACACCCTGTCATTCCAGTATATTGTTTAAATCATCCAAACAGCATATCATCCAGAAAATACATTCCTTTACAAGTGCACATTATCTGGGGAAACTTCTGAGTAAGAAGCAAGTATCCTCACTTGTATAAACCATGTCTTCAACATTGGAATACCTCATGGGAAAAAGGAAAAGCATGCAAAGTGGAAATCAACATCAATTAGGTTTGAAGTCCAGGAATTTCAGCGATCATTTGAAATGTACTCTTACTTTATGAGGCTGGAAAGTGCAATCACCATTCTTGATTGTTTTACTGATTCACAGGTCATAGGTTTTCTTAGAATTGCTAGCATATATTGCCCAATCCTCATTGTAGTTGAGAAGCTGCATTCACAAGTTACTGCAGTTTCAATGTGAAGATGTTTGGTTGTGACTTCCCAGATTTTGAACCAATCATGATGAAGAAAAGTATTAAACTTCCAAATCAAATAATGTGCTCAGAAATTTAAGAAAAAAAAAACCATCTTTTGAAAAGTTTATTTATTGTCAGATGCACAAGTTCATCTTTGTGAAAGGGAAAGGAGGGAGATGTGTTAGATTCAGGTGAAAAGTATTTCAATCAAAGCTAAGTTTTGCGGAGGCTGAGCTGGACACTCCCATATTGCTCAAAGTTGAATCACCTCTGTATTGCTCCAGTCAATAGAAGCTTCGAAATGATGAATGCTTTAGGGTAGCTTAGTCACACTGGAGAACACTTTGCAGATACGTGGGTTTTCATTACATTTGAAGATTTTGTTGATGTGAAGTATTTGTAGGGAGTGCCCTTTTTTGAATGGTTGGCGAACGTGTACCTGCAAAACAAAATCCATGACAACACAGACACTGTTTTGATGTGAATGTGGCTCTGAAGAAAGCAGAGTCGGGAGATTATGATATCAATGAATATACAACGCTTTGACCTCAGTCTTCTATTTCAGTTTTCAGCGATACTCAGATGTGGGGAAGGTCGAGGAGGAATTCAAAGGAAGATGATACCTTGTCAGTTGTTTTATGTTTAGAATTCCTACAATCCAAAAATCAAACTTACTGTGACCATTCCAAAATAAATTTATAAACTGATTTGTGCTAAATTCCTGGCAAGAGCCAACTAATTAATCTTGAGCTTTTTTCTTTGTATGTTGCTAGTGAGCTAGCGAGTGCTCTCCGTGTGGCATCAGCAAGACTGCTGGGAGGTTTCTGACTCAGTTGAGGACATTGCAGGTGGTTTCTGAGGATGACTTGAGCAGCTCGTGGCCCGGAGGTTCTGGGCTCTGCTGGCACCATCTTGGTATGGAGAGCAGCAAGGCTCTCTTCTGAGCAACAGAAAAACACAAGGGGAATGGTGGTGCGTGAGGGTGGGGCTTTCTTTTTGAAGGAGGTCAGCAGATTCCTGTTGCATTTCCAATGGACAATAATTCCAGCAATATGTGGACTGCTGTGTTGCCCAACTAATACAAATTCTTCGGTATGTGTTATTGCTGATGCAACTACATTAACCTACTTTAAACAAATTTATTAAATTATAGTTTGTAAGCTCAACACTGTCTTTGGGACAAAACAGTTTGCAATGATAACAACCCATTCATTACCCTAAACATTCACATCATCCACTGCTGGGGCACTGTAGCTGCTCTGTATCATCTTAACTTCAAGTTAAAGTTTATTGTCATTTGACTGTATGTATGTGCAACCAAATGAAACAACGTTCCTCCAGACCACGATGCGCCAACAATACATGTATCACACACAGCACATAAAACAAAAATATTACCACAATGAAGTTAATAAAATATAATTCAAAATGCTTGAGAAATGCGTAGCACAGGTGAACGATATACAGTGCAGCAACAGTAAACAGCTCATTGTCCTGGAGACAAGACCTCAGTGGTGGCATGGTAGTCACTGGCTTTACAGCCTGAGGGAAGAAGCTGTTATCCAGTCGGGCAGTCTTAGTCCTGACGCTCCTGTACCTCCTTCCTGATGGTAGTGGGCCAAAGAGATTGCGGGATGGGTGGCAGAGATCTTTAACAATACTTCGGGCCCTTCGTATACAACGCTCCCAGCAAATGTTACAAATAGGGCACGGGAGACCCCGGTGATCCTCTCAGTAACTTTTACTGTCCTCTGCAGGGTCTTGTGGTCCAATGCCTTGTAACTTCCATATCACACAATGATGCAGCCAGACAGGACACTCTCAATGATGCTCCTATAGAAAGTTATTAGATTGGGGTCATGGAGCCTTGCACACCTCAATCTGCTCAGAAAGTGTAGATGCTGCTGAGCCTTTTTGGTTAATGAAGAGTCTAGAACGTACATTATGTGCACATAAATTGTTAAATAGATTTATTATTGTCTCATGGACTGAGGTACAGTGAAAAACTTGCCTTGCATACTGTACATACAGATCAAATCATTACAACAGGTAAAACAATAACAGAATGTGTTATGATTACAGAGAAATTGCTGTGCAGGTAGACAATAAGATTCAAGGCCATAACAAGGTAGATTGTGACGTCAAGAGACTATTAAGTTTCCTAGGGGACCATTCATAGTCTTTTGGCAGCGGGATAAATGCTGTCTTTGAGGCCGGTGATGTGTGCTTTCAGGCTTTTGTATCGTCCGCCGAATAGGAGGAGAGAGAAGAGAGAGCGTCTATGGTGGGTCTTGATAATATTGGCTGCTTCCTGAAGCAGCGATAAATGTAGACGGGGTCCATGGAAGGGAGGCTGACTTTTGTGATGTGCTGAGTTTTAGCCACAACACTGCATTTCCTGCAGTCACAGTAAGGGAGGTTGTCCTGCCAAGCAGCGGTGCATCCCGATAGGATAGGCTTTATGCTGCATTGATAAAAACTGGTGCTGGGCAGAGAGGACATGCCAATTTTCTTTGAGCACCTTGGGGAAGTAGAGAATCTGGTGATCTTTCTTGGCTGTGGTATCTACACGGTTGGACAAGGACAGGCTACTCGTCATGCTCAGACTGGGAATTGAAGCTCTCAATCCCCTTGACCTCAGCACCACTAATGTAAACAGGAACATGTGCATCACCAGCACCCCCACCCCTCAGTTTCCTGAAGTCAGTGACCGGCTCTTTTGTTTTGCTGACATTGAGGGAAAGGTTGCTGTCACCACCCCATGTTGCTATGCGTACTATCTCCTTTCCTTATTTGGGGTGCAGCCCACATCTGCATACTTGTAGGTGGAGTCAGGGCAGAGTCTGATGACACAGTTGTGAGTGTACAGGGTGGAGAGCAGCAGCTGAAGACACAGCCCTAGTGGGGCACTGGTGTTTTTTTTAAAAGTAAAGGAATGCTGCTAGGTTAGAGGTGCTGTCTTTTATTTATCTGCCAATCAACAGCATTGAAACAAATTAATCTGGTCACAATGCCATTTTCTGACAGATTTTTGTCGCAGCAACAATCTTGAATCAAAAATAAGACCATAGACCATAAGACCATAAAATATAGGAGCAGAAGTAGGCTATTTGGCCCATCAAGTCTGCTCCGCCATTCAATCATGGGCTGATCCAATTCTTCCAGTCATCACCACTTTCTTGCCTTCTCCCCATACCCGTTGATGCCCTGACTAATGAAGACCTCATCTATCTCTGCCTTAAATACACCCAACGACGTGGCCTCCACAGCTGCTCGTGGCAACAAATTCCACAGATTTACCACCCTCCGACTAAAGTAATTTCTCTGCATCTCTGTTCTAAATGGACATCCTTCAATCTTGAAGTCATGCCCTCTTGTCCTAGACTCTCTTACCATGGGAAGTAACTTTGCCATATCGAATATGTTCAAGCCTTTTTAACATTTGAAATGTTTCTATGACTTCCCCCCCTTATTCTCCTGAACTCCATGGAATACATCCGTGAGCTGCCAGATGTTCCTCATACGGTAACCCTTTCATTCCTGGAATCACTCTTGTGAATCTTCTCTGAACCATCTCCAATGTCAGTATATCCTTAAGAAAATAAGGAGCCTAAAACTGCACACAATCCTGCATGTGTGGTCTCAAGAGTGCCTTATAGAGCCTCAACATCACATCCCTGCTCTTATATTCTATACCAACATTGCATTCGCCTTCTTCACCACTGACCCAAGCTGGAGGTTAACCTTTATCCTGCACAAGGACTCCCAAGTCCCTTTGCATCTCTGCATTTTGAATTCTTTCTCCATTTAAATAATAGTCTGCCCATTTATTTCTTCTGCCAAAGTGCATGACCATACACTTTCCAACACTGTATTTCAATTGCCACTTCTCTGCCCATTTGCCTAAACTATCTAAGTCTCTCTGTTTCCTCAACACTACCTGCTCCTCCACCTATCTTTGTATAATCGGCAAATTTAGCCACAAATCCATTAATCCCATAGTCCAAATCATTGACATACATCGTAAAAAGCAGTAGTTCCAACGCTGACCCCTGTGGAACTCCACTGGTAACCAGCAGTCAGCCAGAATAGGATCCCTTTATTCCCACTCCCTGTTTTCTGCTGATCAGCCAATGCTCCACCCACGCTAATAACTTCCCTGTAATTTCATGGGCTCTTATCTTGCTAAGCAGCCTTATGTGCAGCACCTTGTCAAAGGTCTTCTGAAAATCCAAATACACCTTATCTACTGCATCTCCTTTGTCTACCCTGCTTGCAATTTCCTCCAAAAAATTGCAGTAGATTTGTCATACAGGATTTTCCTTTCAGGAAACTGTGCTGGCTTTGGCCTATCTTGTCATGTGCCTCCAGGTACTTTGTAATCTCATCCCTAACAATCAGTTCCAACAACTTTCCAACCACTGATGTCAGACTAACAGCTCTATAGTTTCCTTTCTGCTGCCTCCCACCCTTCTTAAATAGTGGAGTAATATTTGCAATTTTCCAGTCATCCGGTACAATGCCAGAACCTATCGATTTTTGAAAGATCATTGTTAATGCCTCCGTAATCTCTCCAGCTACTTCCTTCAGAACCCAAGGGTGCATTCCATCAGGTCCAGGAGATTTATCTACCCTCAGACCTTTAAACTTCCTGAGCACCTTCTCAGTCATAATTTTCACAGCACATACTTCACTTCCCTGACACCCCTGAATGTCTGGTATACTGCAGATGTCTTCCGCTGTGAAGATTGATGCAAAATATTCATTCAGTTCCTCTGCCATCTCTGCGTCTATCATTACAGTATATCCAGCGTCATTTCCTATTGGTCCTATATCTACCTTTGACTCTCATTTACACTTTATATACTTAAAAAAAGATTGGTGAGAACAATCATGGCTAAGGTGTGGCTGCTTACCCTTGCTGACTGTGATCTGTAGTCAGGAAGTCAAGGATCCATTTGCAATGGGGGCTAACACCTCCTCCCAGGTCTTCAAGTTTGGAGATGACTTTGTTTGCGATTACAGTACTGGAGGCAGAGCTCTGACCAATAAACAATAACCAAACATAGGTGTCTTTACTGACCAAATGCCCCAGAGATGAGTGTAGGACTAGAGAGAGGGTGTCTGCCACAGGTAAGCAAATTGCAGTGGGTGAAGCTTGTCTGGCAGTCTGGGATTGATATCAGAATCAGCAGACAGTAATCATTGAGGCATATTGCCTTGTTTTTTTAGGTAGTCTTCCTAAAGCAGGTGAGAACTTCAGACTGAAGCAATGAGAAGTTAAAAATGTTTGCAAATACACCTACCAGGTGAACTGTGCAGGATCTATGGACATGGCCCAGGAAACCATCTGGGCTAGTTCACCCTCCTAAAGACTGATTTTACATCCACAATAGTGACTGTTGGTTCAGGTGTTTTGGAGTCTGTCAGGGTGGGTGGTGACATGACCTGATCTGAATGTTGCAGTCCTAGACCTCAGTAGGGAGTTGATCTCCCAGTTTATCCATTATTTTTAGATTAGATTAGATTAGATTATGAGGACACTCAGTCCTCGTTTATTGTCATTTAGAAATGCATACATGCATTAAGAAATGATACAATGTTCCTCCAGAGTTATATCACACAAAAACAGGACAAACCAAAGACTAACACTGACAAAACCACATAATTATAACATATAGTTACAACAGTGCAAAACAATACCATAATTTGATAACGAACAGACCATGGGCACGGTAAAAAAAAGTCAAGTCCCGATCGACTCCTATAGTCCCCGACAGCAGGCGGCAAAAAGGGAGAAACTCCCCTGCCATAAACCTCCAGGCACCGACAACAGAAATCTGCCGATGCATTGGAAGCGCCCGACCTCAGCCGACTGAGTCCATCTGAAAACTTCAAGCCTCCGACCAGCCCCTCCGATACAGCCTCCTGAGCACCATCCTCTGCGGAGCGCCTTTGACCTCGTCCTAGCCGCCAAAAAAGCAAAGCTGGACACTCAGAGCCCTACTCCTCCAGAGATTCCGGACCACACAGTACCAGTGGCAGCGAAGTGGGCATTTCAGAAATTTCTCCAGATGTTCCTCTGCGCTCTCACGCCTGTTTACCATTTATATTGTCCTCATTTGGCACAGTCCCCAGCATAGCTGCTGATAAAGTCTGTGGCGGTTGTGACATGTGTATCTAGACTGGCTGCTGAGTCTCTGAACATGGATCAGTCCGCCTACTCAGAGCAGACACGCAGAAGCTGATCTATTTCCTTAGAGCAGTACTTTACAAGTTTCAGTACTGGATTCTCCTGTTTCAGTTTCTATTTGTATGCAGGTTAGTGTTTGGATTTACTAAAGTACAGGCAGGGGATGGCTCTGTAAACATCTTTGATGGTTGTGTAGCAATGGTGAACTGTGTTTGGCTCCCTTAAAGGACAAGAGACATGCTACATCTTGGTAATACACTCTTCAAATTGGTCTGGTTGAAGTCACTGGTAGTAATGAACAGGTTCTCAGAGTATCCCATGTCAAGGCTGTTATCACAAAATCGAGAGCAGGCTTCAAGTCCACCTGGGAGGGATGTAGACTGCCATCAGGATAGCTGAGGGGAACTCCTATGACAGAAACTACAAATTCCCAGGACCAGAAATGAAGTCAGACATCATCTTTATTTATGAATGTATCAGTGTCAGTTCTTTCATTGTCTCTGGGTGTAATATGCTGAAACTTCCAATCAAGCAATATTATGGGAACCTCCTCACCAGAAGGACTACAACAATTCAGTAAAATTATTTCTCAGGGCTGTTAGGAACTAACAGCAAATGCTGGCCTTGACAGTATTGCCCTGATGCCAAAGTGAGCATAATTTCCCATCAGCAAGTGCTTATCTGTAAATCATCCAAAACCTTACTTAATTATCATACCCGGATTAAACATGAATTATTGTAGACATACATTTTAAAGAATATGCATTTACTTAACGCCTTCTCAATGTCTTTGTATTATTGTAAAGAGATGTTTCCGTCAATTCTTTCCTCGGGATATATCACTTGAACACTTGTCTATCTTTCCAGAATTGTGCCTGTATCTTTTATTCTCTCTATATCTAGATCTGTTTTGTGATGCTAACATCAATTATCAGGAAGTCAAACACCCTGAGTGCTTCTATTACAGTATAAATTTTGGAAAAAAAAATGAAGAACTCAATTTAGCTTTTTTTTTTGGAGCCAATGAATCTTCTGAACAATTTCCATATCAAAGTTTGTTTTTTATTGAATGTTTCTTATGAAGGAGCAATGTCAAGAGATTCTAGTATGTTGTGAGAAGTGTGCAGATGACACTGTTTCTGGGTTTCTTGATCTCAGCAGTTGACTGAAAAAAAAACAAAAATTAAAGAATACAAGGTGGGCAAGCAGAAAAATATATGTATTTCCATTTTGTAATCCTCAGGTTCTTAGTTCAAAGACATTAAAATCATAATTAAGCTTGGATGATTAACTTTTTCAAAACAAAATATCCAAGCATTGTAATAGAGACTTCTATATGCTGAAGCTACAGCAATATTTCAGTTTGTAGTATCATAACATAGATTATTGCAAACAGATGCCATTGTAGTTGAACTCTAGTGCATTGGAAGTGTAACTAAGGAGAACGCAGAGTGACTTCATGCTCAGTGACGAGACCCGGTAGTTGGAATATAAAATGGCAAAATGTAAGTAGAAAAACCAGAAAGGTGGAGCATTTTTCTAATGTCAGGAGTGGTGAGGTGCTGGTGCTCAGGAAGACTTGAGCGTGCTTGTACATGCACCACTCAAAGTGACACCAAGGAATTAGGAAGTTAAATGGTACGTTTATCGAACGAGGATTTGAGCATATGTAAAATCATCACATTGTAATTAAATGGATCTGAAGTATTGCTTATAGACATGGAGTCCCTGTTTAAGGAAGGATATACTTACTTAAAGAGTGGGTTGATTGTTGGAACGGCAGCTTTGCTGCATGGGAGAATTAAGCAGACTGGGGGCCAAAACATTTTTGACTTAAGAGAGATCAGTGGTCTTAGTACAAAATACAGGAATTTCACAGAGCTTGACAGCAAGGATGCTGTTTCCTCAAGTGGCTACAGATACCCAGTTGTTCAATATATCCAGGTCGGTAATTGTTGGAGTTTGGATTTTAAGGAAATTTCTGTTACGGAATTAAGGAACATCTGTTATCTGTCAAGTAGGGGACCGTGCACAATCCTGATTTGATGGAGACAGACATGAGAGCACAGAGGAACATCTGGAAAACTTCTGAAATGTCCGCTTCACTGCCACTGCTACTGTGTGGTAACCGGAATCTCCCGAGCAGAAGGCCCCAAAATCCTCGGCGTTGCTTGTTTCAGCGGCTGGGGCGAGATCGAAGGCGCTCGGCAGAGGATGGCGCTCGAGAGGCTGTATCGGAGGGGATGGTCGGAGGCTCGAAGTTTTCAGACGGATGGAATCAGTGTCGGCTGTGGTCGGCTGCTTCCAAGGCATCGGCAAGTTGACGGTGCCTGGAGGTTTATGGCAGGAAGTTTCTCCCTTTTGCCGCCTGCTATCGGGGATTCGGGAGTTGATCGACTCAGGGACTTTTGAGACTTTTTTTACCGTGCCCATGGTTTGTTCTTCATCAAATTATGGTATTGCTTTGCACTGCTGTAACTATATGTTATAATTATGTGGTTCTGTCAGTGTTAGTCTTTGGTTTGTCCTGTTTTTGTGTGATATAACTCTGGAGGAACATTGTATCATTTCTTAATGCATGTATGCATTTCTAAATGACAATAAACGAGGACTGAGTGTTCTCATAATCTAAAATTTAAGAATATGGAATTAATGCAGAAGAGGTCAGCAGTGGCCTTATTGCACAACAAAGCAGGCATGAGGAAATGGCTCTTGCTCTGTTTCTTATAGCTTATTGTTTATTCGCAGGGTTTCTGAATCAATAGTTAAAATTTATAAGTTTAAAGAGTGTTGGCAGAAAATTCCATTCGAGTAATGTGATCTGAGGTAGATTAAAACAATGAACAAGGGACCTTTACTTTTTAGCATTAAACAGTGTCTCTACCAGTTACTGAGGGGCAGGGAATTGGTTCTAATGGTTTAATCAGATACATGATTTTCCAAATCCTCCCCAGATTTTCACTGAAACAACAGGAATATATGTATTATGTTAGCATTTATTATGAGATGTACAAACGTATAAGGAAGTCTAATTGCATTTTTAGAGGGCCTTGATGAGACCGTACAGTTTTGTGCAGTTTTCATCGCCGTTATGAAAAGATAGAGGAAATGTAGTAAAAATACTTCCAGAGATCAGAGATTACAGTTTTGCTGGGTGACTAAACCTGTAATCTCTAGAGTTTAGAAAATTAAAAGGAGATCTCAATGGAATTTACAAAATTCTTACAGGGCTTGACGGGCTGGATGCAAAAAGGATGTCTAAGGAGAAGTGTAGGAGCAGGGATCACAGACACAGAATAAGGGATAGGTTGTTTCGGGCATGGATGGGGCACGGTTTCTTCAGTTGAATGGTGGTAAATCTTAAGAATTCTTCACTCTGGAAGTCCAAGAGGTGTAGTTTTTGAATTCATTCAAACTGTGATTCATAGATTTCTGGAAATTAAGTGAATGATTTAAATATAGGAAAATGGATTACAAAGGGATTTTGTAATCCATGATTTTGATGAGTGTGCTCAAATGATGACTTGCTCCTGCTGCTGTATCGCATGTTGTTATGCCCTTACAATCCTCAATGACAGCATTAACTCATCACTTTTGTCACAAAGATATCCGATGAAGATTGCCTTGAACTTGCCATAGGTTTATGGTCAAAATCCAGGTTGAGTTTTGAATCTATCGTTTGTCTCATAAAGACCCCTGGAGAGTGAATTTTGTATGCTCAAACAGCATATAGCAATTTAGCACAAAAATCAAAGAAACCAGATTGATGGTATTATAAAAAAAAACTGAAATTCTCTTTGGTGTTTGGGGCCAGACGACATTGTGGAAAATTCACTTTACTGTATAGGACAATACTTGATGTGCGAGTGTACAATGTTGGCACCATAACAAAGACTGCTTCTCCAGACCAAACTTTCGCACCAGGATAAGCATTAAGTTCATCAAGAGTAATTCACAATAGTTACAGCTCAAATCACAGCTCACCTTCAAATTTCTGAAGAATCTGCTACAGATCAGCAACGCTAAAGCAACCTATAATGCGGTAGATAAATATGCATGTTCCTGTAATTTACTATTAATAGATCTGTCCACAATCAGAAAATAGAATCAAAATTTCTGAAGAGTTTAGACACAAAGCTTTAAAATGATGGAAGCTTGAAGAGTACGTAGAGCTAATTAAAACAAAGGAAATGTACAAAAATTACTTGGAAAATATCTATAAAAATCACTATAAGCACTTCCCCAGTACATTAATTCCGAACATAATGTTTGTTTTCTGTTGTATGTCTTTAGAATCTTATGTCTTGTCATTTTGAATCTTATGTCTTGTTTTTTTATATGTTCATTTTACAAAAGAAAGGATGAAGCAATTTGATCCTTTGTGCCTTGCTCTGCCATTCACTAAATTCACAGATGACCTTTTACAAATTCACCATTTTGCTGTGTTTAGAGCTCTCTTGGGTAGGTTGTACCAAAGATTCATGGCACTTTAGGTGAAGAAATTTCTTCTTGTTTCAGTTCTAAATGGCTGAACACTTACACAGATTATGACCTCTAATTCTGTGCACTCCAGCAAGGACAACCGTCAGTCCTGCGAAGTCGCTGTAAATTTAGTATGCTTTGATGAAATCACCTCCCGTTCTTTCTCGTAGAAAGTATAAGCCTAGACCAAGGAAACAACTTGGTGGATTTTCTTCGCATTTTCTCTTTCATAACTACATCCTCCCACAGGTTAGAAGATCAGACCTCTATATGACATGTCAGGTGTGATCTCACTTGTGGCTTATATAATTGCAGCAATTGTTGGGGCCTGTGTAACATTGCAACAGAAATCAACTTCCTTCTGAAGTTGTGTGCCACAACAGCAGAGCAGTTAGCGTGACACTATTATAGCTCAGGGGGGTCGGAGTTTGGAGTTCAATTCTAATGTCATCTGTAATGAGTCTGTACGCTCTCCCTGTGAAACGTGTGGATTTTCTCCGGATGCTCTGGTTTCCTCCCACAGTCCAAAGATGTACTGATTAGTAGGTTAATTGGTCATTGTAAATTGTCCCATGATTAGGTAAGGGTTAAATCGGGAGCTGCTGGGCAGTGTGGTTTGAAGGCCCAGAAAGGCCTATTCTGGGATGTATCTCAATAAATAAATAAACCAATCAATCCATAAATAAATAAATTTGCTTCACGATTTTGTAAAAATGTAAAGCTTTTTATTCCTTTTATTCACCATAATATAAGGTCAGTAAAATCTAGAAATGTGAAAGATCTAGTTTAACTGACAACCATAATTAAGGTATATTATCTGTACTGATTAGCTTGACTGGCAACTGAAAGTTGACCTTGGCAAGCAACTAAAATTTCCTGACTTCATTGTATCATCACCCCCGAGGCCTGACACGGTCATTCTGTCTGAAACATTGAAGCAGGTGGTCACTGGCCATTCTTTGGGAGGATCGGATTGAGGAACTGTTTGAGCTTAACAAAGCCAAATACCAGGAGCTGGTAGAGCAGTGCGAGAGACAGCGGAGAGTGAGCATGATGTGAGCCTACAGAGGTGGGGTGTGGAGGTTTTCCTGGCTGCTCGCTGTGCCGAATCTACTCTTTCTTGAGCACTATGGGAGCTGCAAAGAAAAGACCCATCAAGACCGTCGCAGATGCTGCTGAGTGAGTCTCCAGAGAGTTATGGATCAAGAGGGGTGACCTGTAGACCAATACTGCTGGGACGGAAGCCAGGGCCTGATCAACCCTGGCTGGGTTGCCTGGGCGAGAGTGTCTGATGTTGAAAGACCGAAAACACCTGATGACCCCAGGTTACATCACCGATAATGTGTCCCACTGCACCCTAGGAGATATCTCAGCATCCTGGTGAGAGAAATTATAGATCTGCTGTTTGTATTTTACAAAAGTCTGTGAATTGCTAGGAAAAATACAGCAAATAACTTTATCAACTTGATAGTAGAATCTTTAAAAATAAGAATCTGTCAATTAGATATGCCATTTCCTGACTTGTGTGATGTCACTTTAGTGGAGCTTGAAGAATACATACGTTGTGCTAATATTGATGTCAGATACTTAAAAAAATGAATATGTTTTCTAGCAGACAGATAAAAGGGTGATCTAACATGAATATAACTGTGTATCAAGTATTATAAACACTTCTTACTGTAATCATGAGTTCAGATACTTCTCTATTACTCTAATAAAGTTCATATGATACAGATGTAAGGAATTATTATTGCGTATATTATTATTCTGTTCTTTATTAGTTGAGTCTGCACACTGCTAGGTGTGTTTTTAAATTTTGCTGCTGTAACGAAAGAATTTCTCACTCGAGGACAATAAAGTGCTTACTGTTATTTATTAGAAACATAGAAACAGAGATAGAATCAGAGAAGACAGGAAAATTTTTAATTGGGGAAGGGCAAATTATGAGGCTATAAGGCTAGAACTTGTGGGTGCGAATTGGGATGATGGTTTTGCAGGGAAATGTACTATGGGCATGTGGTCGACGTTTAGAGATCTCTTGCAGGATGTTAGGGGTAAATTTGTCCCGGTGAGGAAGATAAAGAATGGTAGGGTGAAGGAACCATGGGTGACAAGTGAGGTGGAAAATCTAGTCAAGTGGAAGAATATATGAGGTTTAGGAAGCAAGGATCAGATGGGTCTATTGAGGAATATAGGGAAGCAAGAAAGGAGCTTAAGAAGGGGCTGAGAAGAGCAAGAAGGGGGCATGAGAAGGCCTTGGCAAGTAGGGTAAAGGAAAACCCCAAGGCATTCTTCAATTATGTGAAGAACAAAAGGATGACAGGAGTGAAGGTAGGACCGATTAGAGATAAGGGTGGGAAGATGTGCCTGGAGGCTGTGGAAGTGAGTGAGGTCCTCAATGAATACTTCTCCTCGGTATTCACCAATGAGAGGGAACTTGATGATGGTGAGGACAATATGAGTGAGGTTGATGTTCTGGAGCATGTTGAGATTAAGGGAGAGGAGGTGTTGGAGTTGTTAAAATACATTAGGACGGATAAGTCCCCAGGGTCTGACAGAATATTCCCCAGGCTACCCCATGAGGCGAGAGAAGAGATTGCTGAGCCTCTGGCTAGGATCTTTATGTCCTCGTTGTCTACAGGAATGGTACCGGAGGATTGGAGGGAGGTGAATGTTGTCCCCTTGTTCAAAAAGGGTAGTAGGGATAGCCTGGGCAATTATAGACCAATGAGCCTTACGTCTGTGGTGGGAAAGCTGTTGGAAAAGATTCTTAGAGATAGGATCTATGGGCATTTAGAGAATCATGGTCTGATCAGGGACAGTCAGCATGGCTTTGTGAAGGGCAGATCGTGTCTAACAAGCCTGATAGAGTTCTTTGAGGAAGTGACCAGGCATATAGATGAGAGTAGTGCAGTGGATGTGATCTATATGGATTTGACAATTTGACAAGGTTCCACACGGTAGGCTTAGTCAGAAAGTCAGAAGGCATGGGATCCAGAGAAGTTTGTCCAGGTGGATTCAGAATTGGCTTGGCTGCAGAAGGCAGAGGGTGGTGGAGGAGGGAGTACATTCAGATTGGAGGATTGTGACTAGTGGTGTCCCACAAGGATCTGTTCTGGGACCTCTACTTTTCGTGATTTTTACTAACGACCTGGATGTGGAGGTAGAAGGGTGGGTTGGCAAGTTTGCAGACGACACAAAGGTTGGTGGTGTTGTAGATAGTGTAGAGGATTGTCGAAGATTGCAGAGATACATTGATAGGATGCAGAAGAGGGCTGAGAAGTGGCAGATGGATTTTAACCCGGAGAAGTGTGAGGTGATACACTTTGGAAGGACAAACTCCAAGGCAGAGTACAAAGTAAATGGCAGGATACTTGATAGTGTGGAGGAACAGAGGGATCTGGGGGTACATGTCCACAGATCCCTGAAAGTTGCCTCACAGGTAGATAGGGTAGTTAAGAAAGCTTATGGGGTGTTAGCTTTTATAAGTCGAGTGGTAGAGTTTAAGAGTCGCAATGTAATGATGCAGCTCTATAAAACTCTGGTTAGGCCACACGGAGTACTGTGTCCAGTTCTGGTTGCCTCACTATAGGAAGGATGTGGAAGCATTGGAAAGGGTACAGGGGAGATTTACCAGGATGCTGCCTGGTTTAGAGAGTATGGATTATGATCAGAGATTAAGGGAGCTAGGGCTTTACTCTTTGGAGAGAAGGAGGATGAGAGGAGACATGATAGAGGTGTACAAGATAAGAAGAGGAATAGATAGAGTGGATAGCCAACGCCTCTTCCCCAGGGCGCCACTGCTCAATACAAGAGGACATGGCTTTAAATAAGGGGTGGGAAGTTCAAGGGGGATATTAGAGGAAGGTTTTTTACTCAGAGAGTGGTTGGTGCGTGGAATGCACTGCCTGAGTCAGTGGTGGAGGCAGATACACTAGTGAAGTTTATGAGACTACTAGACAGGTATATGGAGGAATTTAAGGTGGGGGGGTTATATGGGAGGCAGGGTTTGAGGGTCGGCACAACATTGTGGGCCGAAGGGCCTGTAATGTGCTGTACTATTCTATGTTCTATGTTCTATAAACAGAAAACGTACAGCACAATATAGACCCTTCGGCCCCCAGTGCTGTGCCGAACATGTACTTACTTTAGAAATTACCTAAGGTTACCCATAGCCCTCTATTTTTCTAAGCTCCTTGTTATTACTGTTATTAATTTTACTTGAGAAACGAAAATGGTATCGTTTTCACTCTTTACAAATTAATGTTACAAGGGGAAGACTGGATGGGCTGAGTAGCCTAATTCTGCTCCTATATCTTATGGAAATAGTTATAATGGGCAGGAATTCCAAGGCTACTTTCAGCCAGTTCTGTGGCATAAAAATCATATCAAAATCAGGCAAGTGTGTCTGCGTATTAATGGAGAAAGGAAATGTTATACTGTTAAGGCTGGATGACAGCATGTTTCACAACTAACAGGCAACGTGTTTCTTTTGGTGGAAAATATGATGGATTAGATAGGAAGGTCTGTGAGTGGCAGAGCAAATTAAAGACCATGCGTTGCTCTTTTGCTGCTGAGAAGAGAGGAGAGATGAAGGAGAGAGAAAAATAAACAATCATTTTGCTCAGTCATTGTGGAATCTACTGACACTTGTCGAACTGCAGAAAGGAGCATGCAGTTAAAATCCAGTAACAATATGAACGTTTTTCCACATACTATCATGACACACAAAGCTAGACATACAGATCAGAAATAAGCAGCTGAACAATTCCTTAAAGCAAGACATTATTTCTGTTTCTCTTTGCATAGAAATGGTCCGATATACTGAGTATCTCCTGCTTTTTGTTTTCATTTCAGATTTCCAGTATTTGCCATTTTTGATTGTCAAATAACTTTATGGGTCATGTGTGATTTTCAAACAGCTAACTGTATGCTCTGGGAGGATAGAGCATTTGTTCGCATGCCATTGGGGTCCTTTTATGAGCAGCTACTAATAACTGTGTGGTACAATGCACTCCTCCTAAATCAACTTTGCATCAAAATTACATTGAACTCAAGGTATGAGCTTAAACTTATGAGATCTGAAATGGTAGGGAGAAGGCTTGGGTTTTATTGATTCTATCAGGACTTAGCTTCCCATATCTGGGGTTACAATGTCTTCATGTACAGTTTTGGGAGGAAGCCTATCTTCAGGTAGGAGCTTTCTGTAAAGGAGAAGATTGCATTCCCTTGCCTCAAACTGAGCACAGCACAGTAGCTGAAGAGAATGGGTGTGAGTTACATTTTCCTTTAAGGGGTTATTGGAAATCTTTATTGAATTGCGGCCAATTCCAGAGGCACCCTAAGCCTCATATCATGTTTTTATTAGTGATCCCTGTAAGTGAGGTGTGAGGAAAGAACTATCCACTACTCTGGGAAACAGAGGCAAGTGAGGGCTGGGAGAGGGAGACTTGTAAACCTTGTGACTAAAGTCAAGTCTATGCATTATTAGTTACTTAAGAGCAATAGCGGTCTCATTGGAGAACTGTGTTTGAGGCATCACTTTCTTACATTGTCTTCTATTATCTGACCCATTAATTTTCTCCAGATTGAAAAACCGCAAAATGCATGGAGACTAATTTATTCCTGAAACCTAGAATGGTAGTTGGGTAGATATTATGTTTATATCATTGCCATCTACAGTTCTTGTATCATATCCATTTCTGTGTTGGTTTTGGATTATGTCTTAATAATGCTTTCTTCACTCGTGCATGGTGTAGCAGTGTTGGGTACCAGTTCATGTAATGACCTCTTCTAATGGAGACTGGCTGAGCAAAAGTAATCAACAAACATCAGAAAATCTGCAGATGCTGGAAATCCAAGCAACACACACAAAATGCTGGATGAACTCAGCAGGCCAGGCAGCATCTATGGGAAAGCGGAAACAGTCAATGTTTTGAGACAAGTCCTGCTGAAGGGTCTCGGCCCGAAATGCCAACTGTACTCTTTTCTATAGATGCTACCTGGCCTGCTGCGATCCCCAGTATTTTGTGAGTGCAGCGGTAAACAACGTCGTTTTTGAGCATTGTAAGTGTTACTTGCAGGTTCCAATGTTCAACTGATGATTATAATCAATAGGTTACACTACATCTGAAAAAGACTTTTTGAGATTTCCTGGTACTTTATCAAGGTTTCATCAACATCTTATCAATATTTTCCTGGGTATTATCACTTATCAATAATTTCCTGGGTATTATCTCATTGCTTCACATAAAACATGTGAGCATTTTGCTACTACATCTTACAGGAGTCATCAAGAGAAAGGGGATGATTAGAAATTTGCATCTTTCTACCATTCTCTCCTCAGTTAGCCAGAGGGTGATGAATCTGTGCGATTCATTGACACAGACAGCTGTACAGGCCAAATCATTGGGTCTATTTACAATGGAAATTGTTATGTCCTTGATTAGTAAGGGCATCAAAGGTTATGGGGAGAAAGCAGGAGAATGGGGTTGTCAGGGAAAATAATCAACCAATCTGCCATGATGGAATGGCGAAGGAGACTCAATGGGCTGAATGGTTTAATTCTGCTCCTGCATTATGTCTTATGGTCTTGCACGTCAGGTTGGAGGAAGATGTGAAGTTAGGCAGAATAGAAAAATTTGCTGGAGGAAACAAGAGCAGGAGGATGAGGTGAGCTTTCAGCGGGAGACCATATCCAGCCAAGGCAATCATACAGCAGTTTAGTAACACTGTAATTCTGTTACTAGACAGATAGGCCGAAGCTGTAAGCTACTGGTCCAGTAAGATGGAATATGAACTCATTTAAATAATAATTAATTAAATAGTTTGAAATTAAGATATATGCAACAATGACTAGGTTGTCATAAAAACTGATGTTGTTCATTAATATCCTGGAGAGAAGGAAATCTCCTGTCATTGCCATTTACTCTACATGTGCTTCCAAACTCATGGCAATGTTATTGACAAAATGTATTCTGAAGTGACATGTTACTGTACTCAACAACAACTGGAAATGGTCAATAAAATACCAACAATACTCATGTTCTATGACATGAATCCACTTATATATGACTTAAGGATACATCATTTAATTTTGGGATCATTTGCTAGACCTATGGAATGAAGAATGGTGTAACACAGTCCGGACTTCAGTAGCAATTCCAGTCAAGTCCCCAGCACTGCTTAATATATATGGCATTTGTACATTCAATGCTGCCTTGAATAATATAAATCACATCTCATAATCCTCTCACCATTCCTGTACTTTGAAGGTTTCTTTGGCTCAATGTCCTTTGTGTGGAGTCAGGGAGATGTTTTTCATGCCCATGTCATCCATGACAATGAATGTTTGAGTAAGACAAATGGGAATTGCTAGTCTGGTTGCAGTAAAATGACTGAAGTTGCAAGGGCGAGTCAGTCTTCACTGTGAGCAGTGTGTAGAGTAGCTGGTGAGTGTGGAGAAGGTTGTGCATGAATGCAGGTTTTTGAGATTGCCTTCTCAAGTAATACTTTAGCACCTCTAAAATTAGTAATGATTCGCAATTACATGGAGCATAGAACAGAACAACACTGCAAAGGCTGTTTGTGCTGATGTTGATGTCAATTTATACTAAATGTTTGTATTGGGCACGTGGCCAAGTGGTTAAGGCCTTCGTCTAGTTCTCTCAAGGTCGCTAGTTTGAGCCTCAGCTGCGGCAGCGTGTTTGTGCCCTTGAGCAAGGCACTTAATTACACATTGCTCTAGTCTGTGTGAGGAGTGGTGCCCCACACAGACTTCCAATCTGCGCCTTGTAAGGCATGAAAATGCCCGACGCAGGCCTCTCATGGTCTGAGTCGACGTTCCCCCTCCCCTATACTAAATGGCCTCCTCCTGTGTATGATCCATATCCCTCCATGACCTTCATGTCCATGGGTCTGTCTGAAAGCCTCTTAAACTCCACCAACTGCTGCTTCCACTACTACCTCAGTAACCCTTTCCGAGCGTCTACTTGTCTATATTTTAAAAAATCGTCCCTCACGTGGCTTTAAACTTTCCCATTCTAACCTTAAAAACATGTTCCCTGGTGTTTGATATTTCTACCCTGGGGAAAGATTGTGACTGTACACCCTATCTATACCCTTCATAATTTTATAAACCTCTATCAGGTCTCCCATCAGCCTCTGATGCTTTTGCTAGAGCTATCCAATAGCTCACTCTCTCTAACCCAGGCAGCATTCTGGTAAATCTCTTTTTCACCCTTTCCATTGCCTCCACGTCCTACTTAAAACAAGATGACCAGAATGCAATACTCCAAGTGCAACTAGATTAAAGTTTATATAACTGCAGCATGACTTCTTTACACTTACACTCAACAATGAAGGCAAGCGTGCCACATGCCTTCTTCCTCTCCACCTTATACACTTACATGGACAGATTCAGGGAAAAATGCACCTGGACCTCAAGGTTCCTCTGTACAGCAATGCTATTAAATGGACTACCATTAACTGTAAATTTTCCTCTTTGTATTTACCTCCCGAAGTGCAACACCTCACATTTGTCTGGGTTAAACTTTATCTGTCACTTCCCTGCCCATATATGCAATGGATCTACAGTATATCCTGTTGAATTCTTTGATAGCCCTATGCACTCTCCACAACTCCACCAATCTTTGGGTCATCCACAAACTTGATAATCCACCAATCTACATTTTCAGCCAAATTTTAAATCACAAGCAACAGGAGTCCCAGCACTGATCCTTGTGGAACACCACCAGTCACAGACCTCCAACCAGAATAGCAGCCTCCCATCCTTATTCCCTGTCCTCTATGGGGAAGTCAGTTCCGCACAGAATCTTGTAATCCACCCTAGATCCAATGCATCTTTCTTTTCTGAATCAATCTACTATGATGGGCGTTATCAAATACCATACTAAATTCCATATAGATACATCTACTGCCTTACCCTCATCCAGCGTCTTTGTTGTCCTCTTACAAGACTCACCCAAGTTTGTGAAGCATGACCTGCCCGTCAAAAGCCACACTGACTGGCTCTAAGCAGGCCATGCTTTTTCTAGCTCACATAAATCCTATCCCTGAGTAACCTCTCCAGTAGCATCCCTACCACTGATGTGAGGCTGACAGTTGTATAATTACCTAGATTATCTCCAATATTTCCCTTCTTGAACAAAGGCACAACATTTGCTACGCTCCAGTCCTCTGGGACTTTGCCTGTTATTGGTAAGGTTTTGAGGACCTTTGTCAAAGCCTCATCAATCTGCTCTGGGCATTGGGGATTTATCTACCTTATTGTTTTTTAGGACCATCCCGTCCTTAATGTCAAAATATCCCAGTGTATTAGCATGCGTAACTCTGTTTTCTTTAACTCCTAAATCCTTCACCTCAGTAAATACTGACACAAATACGGTAGCAGAGTGGTTAGCGCAACATGTTACAGTACAGGTGACCCGGGTTCAGTTCCCGCTGCTGCCTGTAAGGAGTTTGTACGTTCTCTCCGTAACCGTTTCAGTTTCTTCCAGGTGCTCTGGTTTCCTCCCACAGTCCAAAGAGGTACCTTTTGGTAGGTTAATTTGTCATTGAACATTGTCCCATGATTAGGCTAGGATTAAATCGAGGGATTGCTGGATGGCATGGCTCGAAGGACCAGAAGAGCCTATCTCAATAAAATAGAATAAAGTAAAAATAGTCATTTAGAACCTTAGCCACTTGTTCTGGCCTGAAGCACAAATTCTCTCCTTTATTGTTGAGTGGGTCTACCTTCCCCTTAGTGATACACATTCAAAATGCCGGAGGAACTCAGCAGGTCAGGCAGTATCAATGGAGAGTTATGAAGAGCCTTCATGAGGACACTCCAAGCTTCAGGCCAAGACCCTCCATGAGGACATTTCACCACCTCTCCTGGCCTTCCTAATCACCTGTCTGAGCACTTTCCTATTGCCTGGACAAGAATTCAGACAAATTTTAGCTTCCTATAACTTATGTATGCTTCCTTTTCCTTCCTGCCTAAATTTAGAACCTCTCAGGTCATCCACGGTTCCCTTACTTGTCATGCTTGTCCTCACTTGTTTTCATTGTTTCTTTGCTGAGCTGACAGCAGCTGTCATTATTTAGATCACCATGGTGATGAATGTTGGGCATAGCCCTGCTGTTGATGTCATTTGGGTGAGTCTGGTGCTGGAAAATCAAAAACATGCAGTAAGACTTCATTGCTCTGTATTAATGCAATTTTCGCTATCACAGTGCTATTTTGTCAGGTGGTCAGATTCCCAAACTCCACTGTGTACCCTGCGTTCTGAGGGTACGTGTTACAAAGTTCATGTCATCCTATTGTGGTATCCAGTGTGCGAGTCATACTGGAAAGTGCACAGCAATGAAAATTGGAAGCTGAGGCCCAAAATATTGGAGATGCATAGCTTAAATTTGTAACCAAAAATTGCACAAGAAATAAAACCTCATGGAGAGTTGAGATGAATTGAGTAGTTGGAACTCACACTTCAGTAATAGAGGTTGCTTGCTCTTTGCCCCCTCAAATCCTGTCCACTGTTATAATTGTCAGAACAGGAGTTTGGCAGAATATTTATTAAATACACAACAATTACAACAGCTAAGAAATTATATCCAGAATAAATCAGTTTCTGTTTTAGTATTGCCAAGACTTGATAATAAGCCCAGGAGCCACTGGAATACATGTTTTCAGTGAATAAGGTTTATTGTTCAAACCTTCCTTTGACACATGGTCCTACAACCTTCAGCATCCACAAACTTGAGCAATAAGGTTAACTGACCTTTCAGTTCTCTTCCCTGTTACACAGTATCTTGGGCAAGTATCAATGCAGGCTGAAAGCTCTGGTATGCTAACACCATGTAGATTTTATAGCGGAGCACTTGAAGTTCAATGATCATTTTCTTAGAGCCGTCAGAGAAGGAAAAAATTATGAACATTATCCAGAACAGGTGAATATGTTTAAATATTTGACTTTACTTACATGATCTTCCATCCTTTTCATGAATGACCTTTTGAAAAATATTTAGGTGGATGCACTTTGCTTCGTAACTAATGGCTTCTAGGTTAGGTGTGTTGTGAGGTTGTAATGGATTGTGGAATCAAGTCACAAACAAAAGAAAATCTGCAGATGCTGGAAATCGAAAGGTTTTGGCCCAAAATGTTGACTGTACTTTTTTTCCTTAGCTGCTGCCTGGTCTGCTCAGTTCCTCCATGGATTTTGGAAATTAGGATAGGTATTCTGATAGAAAAAAAATTCTTATCAATATAACTTAATAGTAATGATATGCCACTGTTTTAAATGTCATTCCAGATTACATATTTATAAATCTGTTTTTCAAAATAAACAGTGCTTTCTGTTGTACTGTAGAATTCCAAATACAGTTTTACTGGGTTTTGTGACTGTAGATTATAGTTTATATTAATCAGTCTGTATTTTGAACAAATAAATCAGTAAATTAATAAAATGACTCAGAGCTGATGACTCAGTAAGAAATTAATATGCATCATTATATGCATGATGTACAATTTCACTAAAATATATGTGTAAGTATAAGTGTAAAATATTATGGTCTCTGCACATATTTTTAGCTCTATATTTGGTGGGTTTGAATGAAATATTGCAATTAAAGGATCTCTGTTTGAGATATTTCTGCAAAATATGTGTTTGATTGTGAAGTACAATAATTGCATTAACACACTCACAGAATCAAATCCTCATCTCTGTGAGTATATTCACACCTCAGAACAGAGCTTAACCTTTTGCTGTGTCTTTACTGGTAGATCATTTGCAGCATGTGCTAAAGTTATCAGGTGACATAATGAAGCATGCACAATTTCATTATCAAATTACTGTGTAATTATGATGTGGAATGGCTAGACATAGGATTCAATATTTTTACTAACCTAGATAGTAAAGTAATGCTTTTGTTATAAATAGTACCCATTTAGAGTATAATTTTATGCTGTCATCCATGAAAGCCTGAGTCAGAAGGCCGTGTCTTCAAGTCAGACTCCAGGGGCTATGAATTCTGTTATCACAGTGCAGCTCCCTCCTAAATAAACAGTTAAAATGGGGCACAGTCTTCTACTTTGGATATATATTTTTAAAAAATCTATGACATTATTTCAGTGTACATGTCAATGTCGCCGTTTCTATGAGCTTACTACGCATAAATCAGCTGACAAATGTCCTTTAATTACATAACTGACCACGTGCCAAAAATATTTCAAATCTGTAATGTAGCTTGGTACATACTGGAATGCTGAAACCACATTTGAAAGTGGAATCTAGAAAATTGCTTTATTCTTCAGTTGATCAAAAAAGCGCCCAATTTAGAAAAAGCCTTTTGTCAAGGTGTCTCTGACTTTGTTTGAAGAAGCAATATGTTCATGAAAACAATTCAGAGTGTTTCGAAGTCTTAGGGTACTGTCCAATTTTTTTGTCAACAATGAGCAAGCTACAGTGCAGAACTGTGTTTGAACATCATGGCTGCTTCACTAAGAGCTCAGATCAGCTCAATGAAATTTTATATTGGCTCACATTAAAGAGCAGTATACTTACCTCTTCCAGCTTAAACATCAAAGCATGTTCGTCCCATGTTGGTTCTCAAATCCTCTTCATGATTTTTAGAGTTAGTGTTCCGTTCATTTGTGACAACAGTAAAATAAGAAAATGTCTCTGATTTTTAAATGTATGATCATTAGTCTGAATGGATACTTTGGTTGAACCTGGAGTGAATTTTCTCCTTACAGTAGAAAGGAGCTCATTTTACACATCAAGTGAGGTAGGTTTAATACTACTGAATTGCAAAAGGTTGCTTTGCAGGTGCAGCAGGCTATCAAGAAGGCAAATGGTAACTTGGCATTCATTGCTAGAGGGATTGAATTTAAGGGCAGGGAGGTTATGCTACAAATGTACAGGATACTGGTGAGGCTGCACCTGGAGTAGTGCGTACTGTTCTGGTCTCCTTACTTAAGGAAGGATATACTGGCTTTGGAAGCAGTGCAGAGGAGGTTCACCAGGTTGATTCCAGAGATAAGCGGGTTAGACTATGAGGAGAGATTGAGTCAGCTGGGACTTTACTCGCTAGAATTCAGGAGGATGAGAAGAGATCTTATAGAAACATAAATAATGAAAGGGATAATGAAAGAGGCAGGAAAGTTGTTTACACTGATAGGTGAGACTAGAACCAGGGGACATAACCTCAAGATTCGGGGGAGTAGATTTAGGATGGAGATGAGGAGGAACTGTTTTTCCCAGAGAGTGGTGAATCTATGGAATTCTCTGCCCAATGAAGCAGTGGAGGCCACCTCAGTAAATATACTTACGACAAGGTTGGATAGATTTTGCATAGTAGGGGAGTTAAGGGTTATGGAGAAAAGGCAGGTAGGTGGAGATGAGTCCATGGCCAGATCAGCCATGCTCTTATTGAATGGCAGAGCAGGCTCAATGGGCTAGATGGCCGACTCCTGCTCCTATTTCTTCTGTTCTTATCTTTTTATCTTTACTGCTTCATTTATTATCTGGAGTCCACGCTACGATGGAAATTGGAAATTGGAAATTATTACAAAGGCAGAGGAGTTAAAACCTAAGTACTTTAAAGCCGATTGAGAACTTTTCATTTAGTTACTTGATTGTTATTGCTTCTGCCGAAACTAAAAGTTTAATGAACTGTTTACTTTTCCACGTTGCCCTCAGCTTTCGTTCTTGATGTTGCTGAGCATGAAAATTGGAATCCTCCAAGTTTTTGCAAGAGGAAGAGGAAGAGGATGTAAACATAGGTCTTCAGATGGTGTTAGTGTTATTGTATATCCTTCCAAAGCACTGCAGGTAGCATCTAAAATAACAGCGTTACATATTCATTTTGACAGCTGAGATGCTGGTGCTGCCTCTGATCCCTCCACAGCGACTCAGTGAGAAGAGCTCTCTGCTCAGCTCCAGTGACCTGGGATTTTTTTCCTGACCTCTGATGCCATCTAAACTTGTGCTCCTGTGACCATGTAGGTCTCCCCTAGGTGTTCCATGTTCCTCCCTCTTGGGTTAGTACCAATGACATCGGTAGGAAGGGGAATGAGCCTGTAAGCTGAGTTCATGGAGTTAGGGGCTAAATTAAAGGACAGGACCTCCAGGGTGTGTGATTCCAGGATTGCTACCTGTGTCATGTACCAGAGAGCCCAGAAATAGGAAGATCACAGAATTTAACAAGTGGCTAAGGGAGGGCTTCAGGTTTTTGGATCCCTGGGTTCTCTTCCAGGGAAGGTAGGACCTGTAGAGGTGGGATGGTTAGACCCTGAACTGGAGAGGGAATTAATATCCTTGCAGGAAGATTTGCAAGGGCTGCACAGGTGGTGGGAGGGGAGTGTTAACGTAGAGATACAGGGGAATGGAAACCAAAATGCCAGAGCCAATAATGGAATGATTGTGGGGAAAGATGGAGTTAAGCCTACATGAAAAGTCAGGAATCGAAAGATTGAACAAGGCGGGGCTAACGTTCTGAGTTGTGTATATTTCAATGCAAGGAGTTTTCTAAGAAAGGCAGATGAGCTGAGGGCATGGATCAGCACATAGAATTATGACGTTGTAGCTATTAGTGAGACTTGGTTGCAGGAGGGGCAGGACTGGCAGCTGAATGTGCATGGGTTCCGTTGTATTAGACTTGATAGTGCGGGAGGGATTAAAAGGCGAAGGATGGCATTACTAGTTAGGGAAAATGTTATGGCAGTGCTCAGACAGGATAGGATGGAGAGCTCATCTACTGAGGCTATATGGGTGGAACTGAGGAATAAGTATCATGTTATAGACCACTCAATAGTCCATGGGATTTAGAGGAGCAAATTAGTAGTGAGGTCGCAGGTTGGTGCAAGGAATACAAAGTTGTGATAGTAGGTGATTTTAGCTTTCCACGCATTGACTGGGACTCCCGTACTGTAAAAAAAGCTGGATAGGATAGAGTTTATAGAAGTGAGGCATAGCAACAGTGATGTCATGGACCATATACAGATTACAGTGGAGGAGGTGATTGCTGCCTCCTCCAAACTAGGCGGGATAAATCCCTACAGCCTGCAGGGTTCTTTCGGACCCTGTGGGAGGTCAGTGCAGAAACTGCAGGGCCCTAGCAGAGATAATTAAAACACCTTTAGCCACAGGTGAGATGCTGGAGCATTGGAACAGAGCTAATGTTGTTTTGTTGATTAAGAAAGGCTCTAAGAAAAATCTAGGAAATTATAGGCCAGTGACTTGATATTATTAGTGTGTAAATTGTTGGAAGATATTCTAAGGGATCAGATGTATAAGTATTTGTATAGACAGGGTCTTATTAGACATAGACAACATGGCTTTGTGCATGGTAAGCTGTGTTAACCAATCTTACAGAATTTTGTGAGGAATTTCAGAATCAGAATCAAGTTTATTATCACCGGCATGTGACATAAAATTTGTTAACTTAGTAGCAGCAGTTCAATGCAATGCATAATATAGAAGGGGGAAAAATACATAAGCATATCTTATTCAGTATACTTTATACAGTATACATATATTGAATAGATTAAAAATCGTACAAAAAACAGAAATACTATATATTAAAGAAAAGAGAGGTAGTGTCCAAGGGTTCAATGTCCATTCAGGAATTGGATGGCAGAGGGGAAGAAGCTGTTCCTGAATCGCTGTGTGTGTGCCTTCAGGCCTTCTGTACCTCCTATCTGATGGTAACAGTGAGAAAGGAGCATGCCCTGTGTGCTGGAGGTCCTTAATAATGGACTCTGCCTTTCTGAGACACCGCTCCTTGAAGATGTCCTGGGTACTTTGTATACTAGTGCCCAAGATGGAGCCGACTAAACTTACAACTGGGAAAGCTGATGAAGGCATGGCTGTGATGTAGTCTACATGGACTTTAGCAAAGCCTTTGACAAGGTCCTGCATGGAAGATTGGTCAAGAAGGATCAGTCACTTGGCATTTGCGGGAGAAGCTGGAGAGTGGTAGTAGATGGCTGCCTCTCTGACTGGAGACCTGTGACTAGTGGTTTGTACTGGTGCTGGGTCCGTTGCTGTTTGCAATCTGTATCAATGATCTGGATGATAATGTGGATCAGCAAGTTAGTGGATGACACTAAGACTGGAGGTGCAGTGGACAGCGAGGAAGACAAATAAAGCTTGTAGTAGGATCTGGGCCAGTTGGAAAAATGGGCTGAGAAATGGCAGATGGAATTTAATACAGACAAGTGTGGGTGAATGCACTTTAAGAGGGCAAACTGGGGTAGGACTTACATGGAGAATGGTGGGGCACTGAGGAGTGTGGTAGAACAGAGGGATCTGGAAATATAGATCCATAATCCTTTGAAAGCTGTATTACAGGTAGATAAGGTCATAAAGAAAGCTTTTGCCACAGTGTCCTTCATTAATCAAAGTATTGAATACAGGAGTTGGGATGATATGTTGAAATTGTATAGGACATTGGTGAGGCCTAATTTGGAGTATTGTATGCAGCTTTGATCACCTACCTACTGGAAAGTTGTCAATAATATTGAAAGAGTGCAGAGAAAATTTACAAGGTATCGACAAGACTTGAGGTTCTGAGTTGCAGGAAAAGGTTCAGTATTCACGAGAAATTTTGATAGGTACATGGATGAAAGGGGGTATGCAGGTCAATGGGACTCGGCAGATAAATAGGTTGGCATAAACTAGATGGGCTGAAGGGTCTGTATCTCTCCTGTTATATTATGTGGTTCTATAAGTTTTTGATAACTTATTAAGTTAAAGTAGGAACGTTTGCATCTTTTTAATTTCAGGATGAATTAACATTTTGAAATGGAAGAATGTAACGGCTATGGGGAGGAACTAGCATAATGGAATTAATTTTGAATTACTCTAAAAATCAGCTAGCACAGGCTGTGTTGTAGTGCTTTATGGATATTTGGTTATTTATAATATATGTATCTCATTACTCAGGAAAAGTAAAGTTAATAAAAAGCACAAGCATACTTTATGAAGCAAATATTAAATGGTGGTTAAAAGAATAGGCAGGCTGAGTGTTTCAAAGAAACTGTGTTATTTGCTGTGCTGTATCAACATCTTTACCTGCCCCCTGTTTATATTACCAGCTTTCAGTTGGGTCAGGAAACCTGATGGTTTTTATTAACTTTGCTCCCTAGTCAGTTCATACACCAGAAGGTAATAAAATACTTGTCTGACACATGTGCTGACAGTTTTCCTAGGCTAAATCTAGTGAGGGATTCAAATAAAGCTGTTTATACTAGGCTAATGTGAACCTCTGACTTCACAGCTTAAATGTCCTCTGAGTTCAGGGGTTGGCAGATTTAATTGCCATAAGGGAGTGATTGTCCATTTGGTGTTTTTGCATTCCTCTACTACAGTAAAGACTTATTTTACTGAACTTAATTACACTGAAGGGAGGTTTTTGTATTCTGATAATATTGTCAGAGTTTATAATTCATGTAATTTTATTAGAAAAGGCTAAACTCAGAATGGGAGGTGCCATTAGCACAATAATAAGCCCTCGAATGTTGCCTCTATGATTTTAACTTCCGGGTATCATTTTGATAAGAGTAGTGAGCTGACAAACAATCGCTCATTGAAAACAAAGGTAGCCCGCTCTGCTGAAGAGCTTAATTCCTAATTTAGAAGTAAGATTATACCTTTATTGTAGATAGCATTCCTGATACTTGATTTTATCGTTACACTTCTGGAAGTAAGATCATTAGATCAGTATGAATCAGGGCTGAACTGAAATTTTTTGATGAGTTCTATTCCCACACAGAGGCTATCCACAAGGTCAGTGAAGGAGGAAGTTAAATAACTTCATAAAACAGCATATCGGATGAGTATAGCCTTTCATCTGTTTGCCTTGCTCAGTAACACCCAACAAGACATCTTTCATCTCAATATACACCATTCTGAACAATGTCCTCAGCGTCATATCTTCGAATCAGATCACAAAGTCGCAGTTCCTGATGTCATTGGGAACACAGCTGGTACAGTTATAACTTCCTTTTCTAAACACAGTAACTTTTACTACCCACCTCCAAGAACTAAGACTAACCTACCCAGGACTTCTGGACTTCACACTTCCCATCTCTGAGCTTTATACTTTTCAACATCCCTCTCCCCTTTTCCATACCCCCAAACATGCACAAGCCACACATTAACTCTTCCCCACCGCTACTGCAGGAGAAGTTGCTGTTTCATATGTTTCATTCAGGGTTCTCTAAAGGTTAACTTGCAGTTTGAGTCCGTGGTAAGGAAGGCAAATGCACTGTTAGTGTTCATTTTGAGATGATTACAAAGCAAAAGCAAGGATGTCATGCTGAGGCTATATAGGGCACTGGTCAGACCATATATGGAATATTGTGAGCAGTTTTGGACCTCTCATCTGGGAAAAGATACACTGGGATTTGGGAGGATCCAGAGGAGGTTCATGAGAATGATCCCGGGAATTAAAGGGATATTGTATAAGGAGTGTTTGATGAATCTGGGCCTGTACTCGCTGCAGTTTAGAAGAATGAGAGGAGATCTCACTGAAATCTATCAAATATTGAAAGTCCTTGATAGGGTGGATGTGGAGAGGATGTTTCCTAAAGTGGTTGAGTCTTGGACTGGACAGCATAGCCTCAGAATAGAAGAATGTTCGATTAGAACAGAAATGAGGAGGTGTTTACTTAACCAGAGTCTGTGGAATTCATTGCCACAGATGGCAGTGGAGGCCAAGTCATTGTGTATACTTAAGGTGGAGGTTGATAAGTTCTTGATTAGCAAGGGTGTCAAAGGTAACAGGAAGAAGACAAGAGAATGGGGTTGAGAAGGATAATAAATCAGCCATGATGGAATGGTGTAGCAAACACAATGGGCCAAATGGCCTAATTCTGCTCCCATGTCTTATGGTCTTATGGTCATCTGTTAATTCTAGTTATTGCTACTGACACCTATGCAGATAGGTGGTCTCCAAAACTATGTATCTGTACCATTTACTCTGAGAGGCAAAGAAAATATTCAGCACATACTGACTTGAAAATTTGCCGTTTTCGTCCTTGGAGACAAGTCTCCGGCCATCCACTTTGCACAGAGGATGCTGACTGTCTTAAAGGAGCTGCAGGGGAAGTGGTTAAGTCGGGTACAATTTTAGTTTAGGGAGATATTTGGGTAGATACTTGGAGGGTTACAGGTGAAAGTTTGGGAACTAGGGCTAGCAGGGAGGATGCTGCAGTTGACATGGATGAATTAGGCCAAAGGCCCTGTTTCCGTGCTATATTACTCTATGAAATGGATCCGCGAACGTGATACTAGACATGTGTCCCTGTGTGAAGGATATGGTTTTCCCTCACCTGCTGTCTTCCTAAAGGCTCCGCTGCTGCTGGTGTTGGTTGCTGCAGCTTCTCAGCTTGCTATTGCTCTTCTTCCTGAAGTTGGTTCTTCATCTAAATTAAGCTGGCAACAGCTTCGGCCACCACAGATGCTGCCTTAGCAGTTAGTTTCTGGCTGGGCGGTACAGTAACATGGCGTCTAGGGCAACACTATTATGGTTCAATTCCTGCTGCAGTTCGTGAGGAGTTTGTCTGCTCTACTCCCGACTGTGTGGGTTTCCTCTGGGTGCTCCAGTCTCCACCCTCACTCCAAAACCATATGGGTTACCAGGTTAATTGGTCACATGTGTGTATTTGGGTAGTGCAGTCTCATTGGGCTGGATGAGCCTGTGACCATGCTGTATCCCTAACTCAATAACCACCTAACTAATTCCTTGTTTCATTTCAGATTTCTAGCAGCTACAGAACAGTGCACTTATTTTTTGGATGTCACTTAGATTAGGGTGAAAAAATGTCAGAAATAGGAGTCAGCGTCAGAATTTAAAAACTGAACTGATACATTCTCATCGATAAAACTATAAGCACCAAATTCCCAAAGTGATTTGCCGATAAGTAAAGGTTTGGCAGTTATTAATATTAAATCTTGACTTTCATCCAAAGTTATATATCACATTATGTTCAACAGAAAATGATAATCCTCCCTTAATTCATCTAAATGTGTATTTTAAAGTCTGCACTTTGTTTCAGCTGTCTTGTCTGAACTTTAATATTAATGATCCCAGGCCTTAAGTGTTTTCTCTCATTACTGTCAACATCTCTATTCACATTTTGACTTGTTCTTGATGCTTTGGGGCAATGGGATTACAGGAGCAATAGGTTTAGATGAGGTACATTTTATATCTAATAAATTGGCCACTGAGTGTATGTTCATGGTCTTCTGCTGTAGCCCACCCACTTCAAGATTCAACGTATTGTGCATTCAGAGTTGCTCTTCTGCACACGACTGTTGTAATGCATGGATATCTGAGTTACTGTTCCTGTCAGTCTGATTTCTCATCTTTTTTCTCCAGTCTTGATGAAGGGTCTTAGCCCAAAATGTTGACTGTTTACTCTTTTCCATAGACGCTGTCTGGCCTGCTGAGTTCCTCCAGCATTTTGGGTGTGTTGAGTCTATGTTTAACTTTATGCTTTCCAAAATATCTCAGCTAAGTTGACAACAATATGTTAAATGGCACTTTTGTCCTCATTACTGTAATTTTTAAAGATTCTTTACTTTGTTAACCAAGGTGATTTTTGCTTTGAAATGTACAATATTTGTCGTACAACACTTGAAAAGGGAAAAGTCGAAGTCATATCAAAGTAATTCTGGTCAGAAAATCTGAATGTATGTTTTCATAAATTCTATTGTATTTCTTTACTTTTCTGTAAAAACCTGCAAGAAAATAAATCTCAAGGTAGCATATGGTATCATACAAGTATTTTGGTTATAAATTTACATCAACTTTGAGTTTGACTTTAATTTTTAGCATATTTGTTTTCTATTTTTCTGGCTGTTTTTCACACTACTAGTCAGATTTGTCAAAGGTGTCATAAGGCAGTGGTGGCTGGGAACAGACCCAAGTGCAAGACACAGACACTGAAGTACTAGGGACAGGACTAGGATACAAGGCGATGGCAAGGACATGGACAGGAAATCCAGGAACCTGGAAAAGGACTGGACAAGAGAGCTAGGAGTCCGGACTTGGACTCCGAGCCAGAGACTGGACAAGGACCCAGTACCTGGGTCTTGCCTCTGGCTCGGACCCCAGAACTAGGCAAGGACGAGGCTTGGCAGACAGGCAGGACGAGGCTGGAATCCTCAGGCTTGAGGCTAGAGGCGAGGCTTGGCAGGAGGCTGGAGTCTTCAGGCTCGACGCTAGAGGCTAGAGACTTGGCTTGGCTAGGCAAGAGGCTAGAGACTTGGCTTGGGAAGAGGCTAGAGGCTAGAGACTTGGCTTGGCTTGGCAAGAGGCTAGAGGCTAGAGACTTGGCTTGGCTTGGCAAGCCCCTCCTGGGCAGGGCGCAGTTCACCTGGGCAGGGCGCAGTTCACCTGGGCAGGGCGTGGTACACCACCCGACAGAAGCAAGGGACAGAACCAGCCCCAGGTAACGGCAAGACGGCCTGGCTTACCTGGGCGGAGGCAAGGGACAGGAAGGGACAGAATCAACCCCAGGTAACGGTAATTCAGCCTGGCTTACCTGGGCAGAGGCAAGGGACAGGAAGGGAGCTAGGTACAGGGTGGCACCAGGACAAGACTGCAGGCAAGACGAGGCAAGAGTACTGGCAAGACAAGGCAAGGCTTTAGGCGAGGAAACAGAAGGCAGAGCAAGGGATACAAGGAGTAAGGACAAGAACAATCCAGCAGCCATGCCCTGGTCTCTGAAGGTATTTATGCAGCCAGCCCCAATGGGCATCAGCTGCCTCAATTGGCTGAACAAGCACAGAAACAGGGTATATAGGAAAACCTGGAGCAAGGGTCGATGGACCGGACCGTGACAAAAGGATCTTGGTTTGAATTGCCTTTTCCCTTTCCAGGTACTGTAGTTCCAGCAGCTTCTGATCTTATTCTGCTACTTCTCATATCTCAGAATTTTAAAACTAATTGGTATCAATTTAGTCCTTTAAAATCCCACAGGTCAATTTATCCCTGATAAGAAAATCTGAATTTATATGGTTTGGAGCACTATGATGTGCGATTACTATCTTGTAAAAGACGCAATGCAATGTCAGTTTTTTATCTGAAATTTCCGTTGTAAACCTATTAGAGTCATTGAATTGTAGAGAGATACACAGAGGTGGGTCTTTCAGCCCACCTGAGTCCATGCTGACAACTAAATGTCCATTTACATCAATACTATATAAATATCATATTTTTATGCTTTATCTGGGAATCATTTATGCATGTGAATTCCTTCATGAGATGTTCACATATTTAATACTTTTGTGCCCTTCAATCACAGCCTAAACATTATATAGGATTTTTGCAAAGGCAATCATAATCAACATACTTTATACGTTATACTTTATTGTCACCAAACAATTGATACTAGAACGTACAATCATCACAGTGATATTTGCTTCTGCGCTTCCCGCTCCCTGGATTACAAATATTAAATATTAAAAATAGTAAAAAATAGTAAATATTAAAAACTTAAATTATAAATTACAAATAGAAAATAGAAAAATGGAAAGTAAGGTAGTGCAAAAAAAACTGAGAGGCAGGTCTGGATATTTGGAGGGTACAGCCTTGTGGGGCACTGGTGCTCAGAGTGATTGTAGAGGAGAGCTTGTCCCCTATTTTTACAGCCTGGGAGGAAGTTGAAGATCCAGCTGCAGATCTGAGTGCTAAAGCCCAGGTTCCAGAGCTTAGGATTCAGTTTATTTGGAATGATGGTTGAAACATTAATGAAACATGAATTTCTCCTGTACATTAATCTATCAGCCAAGCACATTATAATTAAGCCTTTTATGCTAGATCTTAAAAGGCAAGATATTTTAAGTAAATAAAGCTTTTAAAAAGATCATCTTGTAATCGATGACAGTCAAGGAAAATGTATTGCTTTTGATACTGACATTGAAGAGGACTGAGTGTAATTTTGGGAATCAAGCCCTTGGAATCATATTTGGAATCTAGAAATTTGTTCAGTTTTTACTTGGCAGACAGATACTGCATCCTGGTAGCATATCCTAAGGATATTGGATTTCAAAGGGAGGGTAGGAATGGGATTTTAGAGAGTGTGGGAATTGGGTCCATGATGTTTAAAGGGAGTGCAGGATTGGGCCTTGGTGAGTCTGAAAGGAGTATGGGAACAAGGCTTTTATAAAGGGAGAGTGGGAATGGGCCTCCTTTGAGCCAAATGTGAGCCACTGGGATTTCTGAACACTGAGATAACAGACGCAATACCTGACACTCTAGGACGGAAGAGTTTTTCACACTTCGTACTGAATAGCCATTGAAAATGTAATTGTTAGAAGTGTTGCTTTAACTGTGACCTTAAATCCTTGGTAGGCAAATGCAGTGTTTGCCAAAACAAACTACCAAAAATTGCACTATAGCCATGCATTGCAAAGCATAGTTCATACAGACTATTATAAAAAAGAATGATAATTTTCTGGAATGAGATAAATATCACTCAAATTTGATTGAAGTGAAATATGTGGGTTCATGTACTCTGAACTACTTATAGATGTGCATATCATTCCTTCCCTAAAGGGCTAATTTCTGACATGGACCACAACATTAATCTGCTCTGTTCACAAATGTTATGAAATGTAACATTATTAAACACACTCCTTCATATCATCTGTCTTCAAATACATCTGCCAAGGGATCGGTCAGAGCTCTCAAGAAGGATACAGGCATATTCAAAATTCAGCACACAAAAATAGTCAGAATAACTTTGCACATCACCTGAAGAATTTTTGATGGAAAGAATATTTAGAACATGCTTGAGCCTTGTTCAAACAAAGTTCTTTTCTAGAATTGAACAGTTGAATAAAACATGTTCCTATGACTTTAATCAGAAGGAATGCAGCTTCAAGCTAAATGTGTACATTTGTGCTTTCAGCCCAAGGAGCAAGTAAGGGTCAGCCAAGTGGAACTGTACTAAAGAGCAGGGGCAACAGGACAGAGGTGAACGTCTATATTGTATACAAGGTTCCTCATGGTGGGCGCTTCCAGAAAATGTGGACACATGAGTTGCATGGGAACTTGGCAGAAAGGACTCAAAACTGGCTGAGCCATAGAAGGATAAGAGAGCAGTGGTGGGGAGGTGTTATTCAATGTTCAAAATCAATTTATTCTCAAAGTACGTATTTGTCACTATATACTACCATAAGATTCATTTTCTTACAGCCATTCACAGTAAAACTAAGAAATACAATAGAATGAGTGAAAAACTACATACAGCCAATGTGCAAAATACAAAAAAAGTAATAAAAAGGTTCAAAAGCAAAATTTATTAGCAGAATACATACATGTTACCACATACAACCCTGAGATTCTTTTTCCTGTGGGCATACTTAGCAAATCTATAGAACAGTAACTGTAAAGAGAATCAATGGACAACATAGAACATAGAATAGTGCAACACAGCCCACATTGTCATGCCGACCCTCAAACCCTGCCTCCCTTATAACACCCCCACATTAAACTGTGCAATGCAAATATAAATAAATAGCCATAAACAATAATAGCATGAAATAAAAAGCTAAAGTGTCCTTAAAGTGAGACCATCAGTTGTGGGAACACCAAAAATAGAATGAATGTAGTTATCCCCTTTTGATCAAGAGCCTAATGGTTGAGGGGTAGTGATTGTTCTTGAACTTGGTGGTGTGAGTCCTGAGGCACCTGTACCTTCTACCCGATGGCAGCAGTGAGAAAAGGAGCTTGGCCTGGGTTGTGGAGATCTTTAATGTTTGATGCATGCTTTTTAATGATGACATTTCATGGTAGATGTGCTCAATGATTGGGAGGGCTTTACCCATGATATATTGGGCCAAATCCACTACCTTTTGTAGGATTTTCTGCTTAAAGGCATTTTTTAAAAAACTTTCCACAACTGGTGCTGTTGGACCTAGGTATCTTGTTCCTGATGGCAGGCGTGAGTAGAGAGCATGGCCTGGATGGCATGATGGATGTTGCTTTCTCGTGGCAGTGCTCCTTGTAGGTCTGCTCAATGTTGGGAGGGCTTTTCCTGTAATGGACTGGACTGTATCCAACACTTTTTGTTGGCCTTTCCATTTTTGGACATTGGTGCTTCCATACTAGATCATGATGCAACCAGTCAGGATACTCTTCACTGCGCACCTGTAGAAGTCAGTCAAAGTTTTAGATGTCATGCCGAACTGCAGCAAACTTCTAAGAAAGTAGAGGTGCTGCCATACCTTCTTGAAATGGCATTTACAAATGACTTGGATGAAAATAAAGGTGGGTTGATTAGTAGGGTTGCAAATCACACAAGGTTTGTGGATGGATGGTGAGAATGATTATCAAAGGATTCAGCAGGAAAAAAATAAGTTAGGAACATGGCAGAGAAATGGTACATGAATGAGCGGTGTTGCATTTTGTGGCGAGGGATCATATTTAAGAGGAAAGTATGCAGTAAACGCAGGAGTATTGACATACAGAGGGATCTTGAAGTGCAAGTCTATCACTCTATAAAAGTGGCAACACAAGTAGATAGGGTGGTAAGAAAGGCAGATGGTATACCCAGCTTCATCTGTTGAGTATAAAAGTTGGGAAGTCATGTTATAGATTTATAAAACTTTGGTTAGATCACGTTTGGAGTATTATGAACAGCCCTAGTTCCTGTATTACAGGAGAGATATGGAGGCTTTGGAGAGAATTCAGAAAAGGTTTAAAGGGATGTTGTCTAAATCAGAGAGTAATAACTATAAGCACAGGTTGCACACCCTTGGATTGTTTTCTCTGGAATGCCAAGGCTGAAGGGTGACCTGATTGAGGCATATAAATTATGAGAAACATAGACAGGGTAGTTAAACAGAATCTTTTCCCCGGGATGAAATGTCAAATATGAGAGGGCAAAGGTTAACCTGAAAGGGTGAAAATTTAAAGGAGATTTTACACTAAGAATGGTAGGTACATGGAGCACACTGCTAGGGGATTTGATGTTTAGAAGGCATTTAGACAGTCACATGAACAGGCAATGAATGGACTATGTTCAGCAGTTGTGCAGCTAAAATTGGCATCATGATCAGTGATGACATGCGAGCTGAAGAGTCTGTTCCTCTACTGTTTACTGTTGTATGTTGTTTGAATTCGGTGACAAAATCAAAAATCCTCATGTATATCCAGGGATGAACCAAATCTGGATTTTGAACCAGTTGATCATGAAGTTTGATCCAGTACAGACTTTAGAGTTGAAGTGCCAAATTCAAGCATTTCTGAGGATGAGCCAAAGTTTTCTATGAGTTCACATCTAGAACAAATCAATCCAAAAGTTGACTCAACCTGTAAGGAGGTCTGGAAGACTGAAAAATTGTGACCAGACTCTAAACACAGTTAGTGTTATAAGCTTGGACTGTTCATAGCCTGACACCTCAAATCTCAGGAATTTATGAACTAGGAGCAGGGGTGGACCACTCAGTACGGCTGCTTTGGTGCTCATCAAGATCTTAACTGATCTACCTCATCACAATTTACTTATTAAAAGCCATTTCCTTTGTTTGCTTTAACATAAAAAAATGTATCACCTTTTGTTTTAAATATAATCAAAGAATGAGTCCCCACAGCCCTCCAGATTAGAGAATACCAAAGATTTACCACCTCTGTGTAAAGAAAGGATCATACAGTCATAGAGCACAGCAACAGGCTCTTTCGCTCACTTAGTCTATGCCAAACTATTATTCTGCCTGGTCCTATCAACCCTCTGTACCCTCCCTTCCATGTACTTAACCAAACTTCTCCTAAAAGTTGAAATTCAACTCACATTTGCCACAGTTGTAGCACAAACTGTTAAAAAAAAGAATAAAATGAACCAAGATTGCTTTCAAATGGAATGAACCGATGTTGGTGTCAAAAGATAGGGAATTGAAAGGTAGCCCATGTAACTCTAGTTGACGTGAGTGCAAAGCTTAGGACAACCTGTTATATATACCAATGAGTCTCCTTCTGCTAGCTTGACTATA
The DNA here is from genome assembly GCF_963921235.1 of Mobula hypostoma. Classification (NCBI taxonomy): domain Eukaryota; kingdom Metazoa; phylum Chordata; class Chondrichthyes; order Myliobatiformes; family Myliobatidae; genus Mobula; species Mobula hypostoma. Next base: position 40,187,541 of record NC_086103.1, read on the forward strand.
CCTCTGGGACAGCACCTGTGCAGATGAGATTACAACAACAAAACCATGCTAAGAATAGGCACCGAAACTTTGTGTGTGATGAATAGATAATAGATAATAGTTATCTTGATTGTTTTTATAAAACTGGATTGGAATGATGCTTTCGCTGTGTTCATGAATTGTTGTCAAGTGAACGGGGATATTCAACAAAAGAGGAAGTTAATGTGGAAAATATGGTGGAATGATTACTTTGTAGTCATCTATGGAATGTTGATTTGCTAGGTATGTCACTATTTAATGATGATTTCTGACGGATGTTAACAAGAGGGTGGGGATCGATCCTCTTAACATGCTGCATTGTTTATGGTGCAATTCTCCAACTGTGCAGTTAGACACAGAATTGGAATTCAAATCAGAATGGAGCGTGATTCTGAGGCATTCTTGCAAATTGGGGTGTATCCATGCAGTAGCTGCCTTTGTCCCTTTAGGTCATAGAGTTTTCTGTTTTCTATTGTAGATTCCTTAGTGAGTTGAAACAGTGCATTTTGTGGATAGTACATTTTGCAGTTAGATTGTGCCAGTACTGGAGGGAGGGTGTGATTATGATGGTAAATGGACTGTCAGCTCCAGTTGACTTCAGGCTCTGTGTGTCCTTTTGGATCTGCAGCCATCCAAATGAGTACAGAAAATTCCATTGTACTGGTAGTTTGCAACACAGCTTTATGTGTTGAATATAAAAATGCAAACACAAGGAAATCTGCAGATGCTGGAATTTCAAGCAACACACATAAAAGTTGCTGGTGAACGCAGCAGGCCAGGCAGCATCCACAGGAAGAGGTACAGTCCCGAAACGTCGACTGTACCTCTTCCTATAGATGCTGCCTGGCCTGCTGCGTTCCACCAGCAACTTTGATGTGTGTTGCTTACGTGTTGAATCCCTCACTCAGATTATCAAGCACTTAATGTGGCCTCTTGAAACAAATTATCTTTCTGGTTGAGGACAGGATTGTCTCCTGATGGGGAAAAACACATGACTTTTGATCTATCAGGTGCTGTGACCAATGGAGTAGTTTTGATCAAGGTCAGATTGGCATTTCCTACAATTTTCCCTGATTGTCCTTTGGTCTGCTACTTTTATCCTTTCCATGAAAGGATATACTGTATAACTGACAGCAGACAGGTATATTCTGGTGAACTTAAAGACTTCACCACCTTTGTCACAGTTCTCTGAAGTAGTCTAAATAATGTAGTTTGTATTTTCTGACCAATCAGTTTCATATTTTTGCATTAAGGGTATAAGCATTATTGAGACAAATAGCAAAGGCAACAAAATTTCCACCTTCCTGTTAATCGGTACACAGTGTGGTAAAAGGTTAAGTCGTAAACAATGGTGGCCAAAACAAATACGTACTTTGGAATGTTTATTGATAGTTCCACTAAAAGCTAAGACTTGATATTGTATCTTCAAACATACTGAATCATAACATTTTTCAAAGGTGTTCAGGGTCGTAGAAAATCAGCGTTAAACATTCATGGAGCTTTGAAACTGTAACTATTTCTGAGCATCATCCTTTAGAAGCGTGTAATTGACTTGGGGTGACTAAAGGCACTTAGAATATGCTCCATAGAGACTGTGGTGGTTTCGTGTGGGGGAGGGGTATGGTCATGAGAGCAGGGTGGGGGACTGTGAGGAGGGGTAGGAGGGGAGAGTGGAATATGTGTTGGTTGGGGGCCGACAACAGATGGCTCATGTGGGGGATGGGCAGGGGCCAAAATGTCAAGTCTGTTAAAGAACAGGTTAAGTTCATTGGCCCTGTCCACACTGCCTTCAGCTCCTCTGCTGCTAGTTTGCCGGAACCCAGTGATGGTCCTCATCCCCCTCCAGACCTCTCTCATGTTGTTCTGTTGGAGTTTCCACTCAAGCTTCCTCCTGTACCTGTCTTTAGCCTCCCTGATCCTGGCTTTCAGGTCCCTCTGTATTGCCCTCAGCTCCTCCCTATTTCCATCTCTAAACGCCCTATTTTTAGCATTCAGGATGTCCTTAATGTCCTTTGTCACCCATGGCTTGTTATTTGAATATCAAAGGACAGTTCTTGTCGGAACATTGCAGTCTCCACAGAAGTTGATGTAATCAGTGATGCACTCTGTGAGCCCATCAATATCCTCTCCATGTGGCTCACAGAGTGCCTGCCAGTCTGTCACCTCAAAACAACCCTGGAGCACCTCATAAGCCTCCTCCGACCATTTTCTCACCGTCCTCGAGGTTGCAGGTTTACTCTTCACCAGAGACACGTGGCAGGGTTTTAGATGCACCAGGTTGTGATCTGACCTTCCCACTGGGGGGAGGGGAGAGGAGCTGTATGCATCCTTAACGTTAGCGTACATCAAATCCAGAGTCCTCTCCCCTCTGGTTGTACAGCTCACATACTGCGTGAAGTTGGGCAGTGCTCTAGCCATGGTAACATGGTTGAAGTCACCCGAGATGGTAATGAAGGCACTCGGGTGCTGGGTTTGTAATTTGGCTATGATGGTGTAAATGATGTTACACGCCAACGTTGGGTTGGCAGAGGGAGGGATGTACACAACAACCACAATTGCATGCGAGATTTCCCTTGGCAAATAATATGGCCGGAGTCCAACAGCAAAAAGTTCAATATTCAGGCTACAAACAAGCTTCTTGATCGTATTATGCCCAGGATTGCACCATCTATTGTTTACCAGAACCGCAAGCCCCCCTCCTTTACGCTTACCGCTCTCAGTGCAATTCCGGTCAGCTCAAACGGACTGGAACGGCCTTTTACATACCACATTTCCAATCTGTAATGCTGTAATTCAAAATTGATGAATTTCTCAAAGAAATTCATCAATTTTCCTTTAAGTGATTCATCATTGATTATTTTCATTGACTATACAAGTATACAGTGGCTTCGATTGAAATATTACTTTGTCAGATTCATGTTGTACTTTTATTCTGCTTCAAGTACATTTATATCCTCTGGTTCCATTGTTCCAGAAGAAGATGAAATAGTTTTTCAATGGTTATCTGAATGAGTCCCTTCAAAGTCTAAGTACAGCAAATATAATTAACTCTCAACCTTTCCTTTTTCAGTGATAACACACTCAATCTATAAGAGATCTTCATTCTCTCAATCAACCTGTTGGTTTCTTCCTGTGTCCTTCAGCCACTGTGATGTCCTTCAATGATACCTCCCTCAGAATATAGCCTTGAAATGTAGGTTTCATGGAACTAGTATCAGACAATTTTAACACTGAAGAAAAGACTACACTGACACTGACGCTGAAGAGGCCCAGAACACTAATGCTGCATTTAGAACTACTGGGCACTCTGAATAATGTTTCTGAGGATAAGATAGGGGCGTCATGTCAGCACACATGGGATGGTATGGTGGCTCAGCAGTTACTTAGTGCTGCTGTGTCAGATCTGGTGATCCAGAGTTGATCCTCTCCATCTGTGTGAGCTTGAATATTCTCCCTGTGAATGTGTGAGTTTCTCTCACATGCTCCAGTTTCTTTCCACATGCCAAAGGTTTGCTGGTTGGTAGGCTAATTGGCTACAATAAGGTACCCAAGTGTAGTCAGTGGCAAAAAAACGCTCAAAGGGCTTAATGTGCTTCTTCCATATCCTGAGAAATATGAGATATCCCTTATTTTAGCCTGAAAGAAGCAGCTGTTGTCGGAGCTGTTGGAGGTGATGATAAGAGGATTAGGTCAGCTTGTAGGAGATGGCATCATGTATGCAGGACTTTGTTCATGAATTCAAAGAGGCAAACTCTTTACTTATAATGTCTCGTATGGATATAAACATGGCTTGAGGGTTATTGTAAACCAGCCTCACCTTTCCTTGAGAGCGACCTCGCTTTCTTTTGCTATGTTGTATTCCCTTTAGTTGTAGTAGAAAATGGGGAAATCTCCATTGGGAAATTCAGTGAAGTCCTTTACTGTAGACAGGGACCATATATGTACTCGAAATTAAAATATCCCCCACTGTCAGTCTGATGATTTAAAAAAATGGAAATAAAATTCAAAAGTATGCTTGAGAAATGGTAAAATGGCAGTCTAGGATCTTGAAATGGACAACAGTTCAGCAGAAGAGAAAGGTTAAGCCTGGGCTGAAAGGAGAGCCAAATAGAAAAAATCAAGCCCTTCTGCTCCAAGGTAAGCTAACAGATTAGCCAATGCACATGCTAAAAAGATTTGGAAGATGAACGATTGAAAGCCAGGTTCTGTGGAAAAGCTTTACAACTGAGAATGGGAACCTGATATCCCCAGAACCACTTTGGAAGTATCAACTAAAAATAAACTTCTATATATCACATATTAAATAAAATGTTCAAGACGTTATTTAAAAGTCATGGATTTGGCCAGCTGAACATTGAAGCAGAGAGATAATCATATGTCCATACCTTACTGGTGTCTATCAGTAAAAGCTGTGCACATGTTTATCGCTCTTCTTGTAAGCAAGTGGAGAGATAATATATTATAAAGGTAATGAATTGGTCATTTCATTTGTGATTGGTAACTGAGATACATTGAAAAGCCTTTGTTTTGCAAGCCATCCATATGGTTCATTTCATCATATCAGTACCTCAACGTAGTACAACAGGAAGAGACATAACGTGCAGGATATAGTGTACAGTTACAGAGAAAGGGCAGTGCAGGAGGACAATAAGGTGTAAGATCATGACAAGGTAGATCTTGAGGTCAAGTGTTCACCTTTGTGATCTTAAGAGTTCTATAGGGTCTGTTTAGGAGTTTAATGAGACAGAAGCTATCCTTGAGCCTGGTGGTAAATATTAGGACATAAATGCCAAACTGCAGGTAATATCAACATGGTTGAGAAAAAGATCTGCAAACTAACTAACTGGTGAGAGAAATACAACATAAAGAGATGCTCCTGAGTGAAGGACAATCCAGTATGTGTAACTCAAATCCAAGATTTAGAATTTTCAGAGTGACACATCTTTCCGTAATCCTCAACAGCAAGCACAGTAGAGGAGAAGCTGATAATCTCTTTGGTCAGAATGAGAGAGACAATTTGCAGGCATTTCAGAACAACACTTCTGCCATTATAATAACCTACAAATGGGGTGGACAGCAAAAAGCTCATCATGGAAGGTAGTTTTGAATTGATTACTTTAAGAGAGGGCTGCATTATGATATGGAGCCTGAAGTTCCCACAAATCACAGTTGGCGAGACTAATATTGACCCAATCTAAAGCAGTCAAAGTACAAGAAGGTAATCTGAAAATAAGCATGCTATAACTGAGAGCCTTGGAAGGAGAATATCAGAGGAGCCGAATGTTTGACTTCAAAAGGGACAGCAGGAAATAGGATAGGTCCACTCTCTTCAGGAAGACTCACCTTCATTGACAATCTAAAACCTACGAGTGCTAAAAAAAAACAGTATCAGAAGGACAGGCTACATCTTTGAGAGAAACAAAGTTAACACTTCAGGTCAAGGAACTGTCACCAGAACTGGAAAGGTGCAGAAATAAGGAGCATAAAGAGTCGAGGGATGGATGGGACAAAGGGAATATCTTTGGCAAGGTGACATTGCTTATGGAATTGGCTGGTTGATTGAGTACTAATTGAAAGTCGACTGCCTTTAATATGTTTTGCTGCAATCACTACCTCTGTTATTTTTCTGGGTAAGCAGAAATTCTTATGAGGCTACAAACATTGCAGTAGAAAATTCTATATACATTTCTGAAAATAGTGTATAACCACAGTGCAAATGGATCCAATCTATAACTCTGGCTCTGAAAATCATTCTGTTCCCTAGCTAAAACTTTGCTATTGAGTCTTTTCTAGAGTAACTTACTTTACTGGAGGGTAAGCCTCCAGGCTCTTTGGATGTGATAACACAGGCCTTCGGCATTATTATTACAACAATGACACCATATTGTTCTGAGGAATAGTCTATCCACAAAGACATAGTGTAGAAACCACATAAAATCATAACTGCTGTCAAGTTTTCCTTCCTAGACCCAAGTGTACATTTATGCTCTTTAGTAAGCCAGTGAGAGAACTTACACTTGTCCAAGGAATGACACTGAGATTTAGAAATGAGTACAGATAGAGAAGGAGCTGAATGATTCGTTGTCTGCTGTGAGTACTCAAGTAGATTGAATTCAGACCGAGGCCTCCCTTAATTGTGACTGTCTGTGCATTCCCTTTATCTGGATATGGGACCAAACTAGATTTTCAGAGAAGCAACTTGTAGATGTTTTAATGTCCTACGATATCCAGAACCAGCTCAGTTACTAAACTGATCTAATGGAGCCACGCAGAGTGTATAGCTGCTTTTATCTTAGGGATTGTTTGCCATCTGTGGTTTCACATTTGTGATGCTGGCGTGCGCAGCTGCAGAGATTGTGGCCTGTTGCAGCTCTTCCTGAGAATGGTTGATCTTAACCAGGCCACTGGGCGCAATTGCTCAACAGGGGTTAAATAATTCTCTCACACGAAGGGGAGAAGAAATCAGTCATCTCAGACTGTTCCTGTATAGTTTGGTGGCTGAAGAATAGTTCTGACGAAGACTTGGCGATGAATTTGCTGTTCTTTTGCAGAAAAAAATGGTGTAAATATGATCATAAAAGGAAGATTTAAAGACACAAATCTCTGAATTATAAAGTTGCTTCAGTCTGTTATTTTACAAAGCTTCCACACCACCCATGTAAATTGTCAACAAAATTAGGAAGATTCAGCCCTATTCCCAACAGCTGTGAGATGCCTGTATTTACATAGTATTGCACAGAACATGAAATCATCTTATTTGGTTCAACTAGCCAGTCTTAGCAATTTTTTTCTTGATGCAGTCCTAATCCCAGTTGTTTTTGCAGCTCATGTATCCTTTCACTCTGGTTTTTCTTTCAAACACCTATGTACTGTTTGTATATACTTTACTGCTGTTTGACAAACTTTTCTTATCTGATAATGCATTTCAAACCTCCATTATACTGGCAAAACTCCCGCAGAGAGATCATTCAGAAAATTCAGTGTTGATAAGAAAGAGTAGTGTTGCTATTTGGGTACAATACTGAGGTGAGACCAAAGGCAGGTGCCCTTCAGAATTGGAACAACTCTTGCACTGGGAGCTGTGCGTGGGTAGAGTAGGAGAGGAGGTGGCGGGGCACAGGTTGCTCCTAATACTCATTAATGATGAATGTACATGTGGGTATAATAGTCGTTTATTTAAACTGACCCTCTGGAATTGATCACATTTAAATACTTGCATCCATCTTGTATAATGGACTCATCAAACACTGGGCCCAGCATCAGTGTCAAGTAAAATAAATCACAATATGCTGGTCTGTGAACAAAAGCAGAATTTTATAATCGGGCTAACAGAAAGTTTGCATAGTCTGAAAGCAGGTGAATGTACATTTCTACTCTGTGCCAGACAAATACAATGCAACCTTTGAAACCGTAGACCACAGCTCAATCACATCAGCCCTGTTTGACATCAACCTTTTTACCAGCTCTATTGGGCTGTGTGATAAGAGGAGGGAGGAAATACAATGAGATAGAATTGGGTGATTTTTATTCACTTTGGAGTTAATTACAAAATGGCACCAACAGGCTCTAAGAATTTGAAATATCATTCAGAAAGTTTAGCAGACTCCACAGAATCCCAAAATAACAAAACTCTACAATAAATGCTCGTCAAATCTGTGCTTTTTATAGTGGAGTTTGTAAGAAACAGCATATTTTCTTATAATGTCACCCCTTGTGAGTGACCTGATGCATTATTATCTACAATTACATTGTGCACTTTGTTCAACAAAATGTTTCAAACACATTTTCACTTGACTGAATTTATTATAAGCAGAAACAGGTAGAATGAAGGAGAAAGAAAATGAAAATCTGACGTATGTCAGTAGGGTTTTACACCAGCTGGCAGTGTTGACCCTCTTTCAGGGCATTTCACATTTGATTTCTCTTGCCTCTTGCTTCAGTAGTCGTGCTGCTTTAGCCAAGTGTAACGTGATGCTATTTTTTTAGTTGTGCTGGAATCTGCTTGGCTGCTTGGGATGCCTGTTGGTGTGGTTTAGAATTTCGAGGTGCTGAATATTGTGGTAGTTGCTTCAGTTGTAAAATCTGACGCTCTTGCCTCGACTGATGTAAGAGATTCAGGATAAAATTTAAAAATGCACTCAATGTACAAAATTAAATATGGGTTTGTTCAGCATTTATTTATGAAAGGAATGTATTGCTTAGAAGCTGGAGATATGGTGATGCATTAACACAGCTGTAAAAGGGACATTTACGACAGCATATGTAATGCACATTCCTTAATAACTATCCTGAGAACGAGAGTATGAGATAGCAGCTACTAGTGGAGATGGCAGCCTTATCTTGATGTGGAGATAAAATGTGGTCTGTTCCCAGAAAGTTGTGCACTTCAGCTTTAGTGAGAAACCAGCTACCCAAACGTTCCTCATATTGCTTTCATGGGCTTGCTGATAAAAGCTGGAGTGGCTAAAGGCAGCAATAAAAATAAAAGAAAATGCCAGCAACTGATGTCTTATCAGACACCATCAGGGTAAATCTACCAGTTCAACCACCACACATTAATTTTATTCTCTTGCACTCTGGCTAACCTCAGAAAATGTCCAATAAACAGTAAGTGAGTGAAATAGAGGAATTCTACTGACAGCTTTCATCTCAGATCTTTCCTCATTGCAGAGTTCATGTGTGTGTACCTGAGTGTGTGTGTGTGTGTGTGTGTGTGTGTGTCTGAGTGTATGTGTGTGTACATGTGTCTGAGTGTGTGAGTGTGTATGTGTGCGTATGTGGACGTGTGTCTGAGTGTGTGCATCTGACTGTTGTGAAGCAGGAAACAAAGTAACATTTTAAAACTTGTAAACAGCAAATTAGTGACATCAACAGAGATAAGAAATGATGAACATCCTTCTGTCAGAAATGAGCAAGGTCTCAGAGAAAAGGGCTTTATATAAACGTCAGTTACATATATAATGATAACTGTTTGTAATCTCTCTTCTCATGGTATAAGGGATGTGATATGACTTTACAGTCCTAATAAGCAGACAGGTTTACAGAAATCGTAAACAAGAGAATATCTGCAATGCTGGAAATCCAAGTAACACACACACAGAATGCTGGAGGAACTCAGAAGGCCGGGCAGCATCTATGGAAAAGAGTAAACAGTCGAGGTTTTGGGCTGAGATGTTTCATCAGGACTGGAGACAAAAAGGTGAGGAGTCAGAGTTAGAATGTGAGGGGTGGGGAGGAAGCAACACAAGGTGAAAGGTGAAAGGTGAAACTGGAGGTGGGGGGAGGGGTGAAGTAAAGAGCTGGGAAGTTGCTTGGTGAAAGAGATACAGGGCTGGAGGGGGGAATCTGAATAGGAGAGGATAGAAGGCCATGGAAGAAAGAAAAGGGGGAGGAGCACCAGAGGGAGATAATAGGCAGGTAAAGAGATAAGGTGAGAGAGGGAAATGGGAAAGGGGAATGATGAAGTGGGGGGGGGGGAGGACATTACCAGAAGTTTGTTTCTTTCTCCCCTCCTCCCACCTTCTAACTCTGACTCCTTATCTTTTTTTCTCAGGTCCTGATGAATGGTCTCAGCCCAAAATGACTACTGTTTACTCTTTTCCATAGATTGCCTGTCCTGCTGAGTTCCTCCAGCATTTTGTGTGTGTTGCTTAGGTTTACAGCAATGACCTGTCCAATTATTTTAGTAAAATGGCCAGCTGATTGAAGAGGCTTGTGGTTCTCAAGTGAGACCTGATCAGTGTACTCTTAAACATGTAAACAATAGGACCTACAGCATGAACCCCCCGGTAGAATCACAGAGTGCATATAAAGTGATTCTCTGGGATTCCTCCGCTGGAGAAATCGCTCAACGTGCATAGAAATAAAAATACATTCTATGTAAAATGAGGAAACATTAAAAAATATTTGTTCCCATTTCTCACTGAGACTGCTTGTGTTATTGAACTTCGAGTACATGAAATACGTATGTCATGTTTCAAGGTTATGTTTTAAACTGTGCTTGAAGCTCTGGACAACTGGTCTTTGTCACTTTTCTCTTAAAACTGATCTTTATTCCAAGTTATGGCAATTACATTTGAAAAGTGGAAACTTATATTTTTAAATATATTTTATAAACTTCTGATTCTCATTGGGAACATCAAGAGGCCTATTTGTAATCTTTTACACCTAATAGAATATAAGCAGCTTGAAAAGTTCTTACAGTGCTTTAATTGTGCTAAAATCAGAGTGTAACTTGCACTAGCACAACTTCATAACTGGCCGTGGACTTAGTTTAAAGTTTTACTCTTCTGTCACTGTGGAAATGTAATTTTAACTGTGCAGGCAGGTGGCCTTACTGCCACACACACTAACAAATATTAAACCCTGCTGCATTTCCAATTTGGCATTCCTGGAATTCTGTTCCTGATCAAGACGGAGCACTTACTTCAGTTGTACTTAAATTGAAACATGCAATAGACAATTTCACAAATACATGCTGAACATTAATCTGCATTATGCAACTTGGCCCATATAGTACTAATTTCTTCTAACTTCACTATTAATGAGTTACAAGAAGTGTAATTGAAAGTACAGCAGATCCTTTTTAACAATGATTAAGTCTTTACAATTCATGGTGGGCTTAGCCTTTACCAAGGATACAAGTTGAAATACACATATTGGCATTTTTCATATTGTATGCCCAACCACTTTTTCTTTTCCCCCAGTCCCACGTACAATTCTGTCAAATGGCTGATTTTCACTTAGGCAGCCTGCCAGCCACAAGGCAAGTGGTGGGAAAAGTTGAGAGATTTAGTGCTTTGTGTGGTTTAATTCTCCATGGTGATCTTCACTCCACATAGTATCCACAGCAGCTTCACCATCTGTGGGCTGGGACTGCACCTGCCTGGACCAACGTGGCTCTTTCTGCTTGGGAAGTTCAGTATGATGCATTATTGGAACTCTGTTATCACATCCAAGTACATCAGTGCCCAATACAAATCACCTTTAGCTGTATCTTCACCCTATCTTAAAGCCAGAAATGGGGCTGATCACTGATCAATGTCATAACCTACTCTTCAGATGATGAAGCAGCCCAGGCCTATATGCAGCCAGCCATGAAGAACATCTAAGATTTGGCTGATATATGAAAAATAGCATTTGCATCAGACACGTACCAGGCAGGGACCATTTCCAACAGTGTTTTTCAGGTTCCCATTGGTATTCAGCAGTATTCCCAATTTTGAGGGCCGTCAGTGGCCAGAGATTTAAATGACCCAGCCACATGCAGTACCTGGTCTGGGTACAAGAGCAGACTGGAAGAATTCAGCCAGCCATAGCTGTTTGCTCCTTGCTTAGTATCCATCGTGGTCTAGAAGAACTAAAGGAGCTTCCTGTCTTATTTCCTTTCTTTTTCAAGTTAGTAATCTGAAGCCAGCCTGCAAAAAGCTGCATACATTGACAATATAGCTTGACAGAGTGGAGGTGATTGGGCAATTCCCTTGTCAATCAAGCATAAGGCGGACACTGCTGGAAATGACAGAATCAGGTTTATTATCATTGGCACATGTCTTAAAATTTAGTACAGATCAATTCTTAAAACATTACTCAAGGTTACAATAGAAATATTCTGTAATAAAAAAATAAGGAATGCAATAAAGGGAGCAAAAAGTGAGGTAGTTTTCATCAGTTTCATGGTCCATTCAGAAATCTGATGGTGGAGGGGAAGAAGCTGTTTCTAAAATGTTGAATGTTTTCAACCTCCTGTACCTCCTCCCTGATGAAAGCAATGAGAAGAGGGCATGTCCCGGATGGTGAATTTCATGCAGTAATTTATACGTAACTATTACTTCTTATCTCTGGAGAAATTAACAATTTTATTGGGGGAAATTTTTTGTAGCTTCTGTTTCTGTCACTTTCCCCCAAATGGTTATTTTCTGATGTGTCATGTGACCCTGTAGAGCTCCTACTCATTGGTTGATGCAGAGTTGTCAATAAAATCCTGTGCATGTGAAAACAAATCTACCTGAATATTTCCTATAGTTTCAGAGAGCTACTAAGTTTTACAACATCTTTACTAATAAATATATAAACGAGTTTACATAGGAACCATATGTGCAATTCTCACTACAAGCCATATTGTTTCCAAATGCCAGCTCACAGCTCCCTGAATACAATGGAGGTGTGAGTAGAATTTCTGCCACATTTTATGGAGCTGTGGTTGCTTAATGTTTCTAATTTTCCTCCATTTTGTCCCTGAAATTCTTTTGGATTTACCTCTTCTCCTCTAAGCTCTGCTCAGCCTGTTTCTATTACTTCTCTCTGATATACTTGCATCCTTCCTTCATTTCACCAATTTTGGAAGGTGGAATAAACATCACTCTGTCACAGATGGCACAAACTCAGATTAATTTTGATATATTTTAATTAATAGAATAATCATCTGAAAGCACATTAAGATGGTAGTGAATATCAGCTCTACGGTAATGGAGCTAGTGAATTTTCTGATAAATTTGTCTGAAAATACATCATTCAGTTACTGTGACAATATCAATTTTTATGACCCTATTGCGAGTGAAGAAGCAACTTTTAACTTGCAGAAAAGGTTCAAAGTTATGTACTCTCTAAATCCAAACCTAATATATTTGTTAATAAATTTCAGGAGCTTGCTAAAAAAAAATTCCAATACTCCTGAAAACCTAAAAAGACACTTACTCTGATAGCTCATAGCACAGTGATCCTTGATCCCATAAAGAAATCATACTCTTGTAACATGATACTTTTTAAAAGTCTATGATATAAAATTAGATCTGCTATATGGAATGAAACAAGAAGAGCTCTCAAAAAAAAGCAAATAGTTTTGACAGCTGCGAAGTTAAGGTATCACGTGCATAATGGAACATATCATACAATAGTGTGGAAGCAGTTTCTTTACGTGCACACTTGCACACTTTTTTTGTAGACAGCTGTGTGAACAATGCAAGGCTGGTGACATTAGCATGAGCCCTAGGCTTATGAAACTGTGTAAGAGATTTGGCCAAAAAAGAAGCTGCCTAAGATTCTCTTTGGTGGGGAAGGGCCATCCTTTTATTTGCTGGCCTTGCACAAATTCTTAGAATTCATTTTGAAAAGTTGGCTAAATTGTTCTAGCTACATTTTTAATATATTGTGCAGTGTCCTGGAATATGAAAATATAGCTTTATTATCACTACAATGACATCCCTCATAGTCTCAGTCTTGGGAAGGAAAACTGGGGCAGGAGTTCATCATTAATCTTTTGAACATTGATCTTACTGGTTTGTTATGGTCACATGTACTGAGATACAGCAAAAAACTTGATTTGCGTTCCATGCATGCAGATCAATTCATAACAGCAGTGTATTAAGGTTGTACAAGGTAATGCAGAAATAAGTGCTACAGTTGTAGAAAAAAAATGCACTGCAGGTAGACAATAAGATGCAAAGTCATAGTGAGGTAGATTGAAGTCAAGAGTGCACTTAATCGTATTAGGGAATTAGTGCGATAGAAATTGTCCTTGTTCTTTCAGACTCTTGTATCTTCTGCCCAGTTGGAGGAAGAAGAGAGAATGTCTAGGTTGGGTGGGGTCCTTCATTATGCTGGCTGCTTTACTGAAGCAGCAAGAAGTGTAAAGAATCCACAGAGGGGAGGCTGGTTTCTGTGATGTGCTCAGCTGTATCCACAACTCTCGGCGGCTTCATGCGGTCTCAGGCAGAGAGGTTACCAAACCAAGCTGTGATGCATCCAGATAGAATGCTTTCTATGGTGCTTTGGTAAAAATTGGAGAGGGTCAAAGGAGATATGCCAAATTTTTTTGGCATCCTGGGAAATAGAGGTGTTGGTGAGCTTTCTAGGCCATGGTGACAATGTGGTTGGAACAGGCAGGCTATTGGAGATTAGGAGGGTTAATTGCACCTAACAGTGACTCATTTGCTTGTATCAAAGGAAGCAGCTCTATTTCCATCCTTAATGTCGCTATCTTTTCCCTTTCAGGGTTCTTTTGAAGACGCTGACCTGGAGTTAAACACTGACCACGGTTCTTTGCAGGAATGGGACCCACTTTCGGGGTTCCACGATCGGCCGTTGTTGTTCGGCGTGCTAAAGGCTTGGCCTAAGAGTGTGGCTCGGATTTGGAAGCCTAGGATCTCGGGGCTCTGCAGATGGGCGGATCGAGGGTCGATGTCACGACAGGAGACCCGTGCATTGTCGGGGAAGTCGGGTTATCTATGACTGTGTGCCTGGAGACCCGGGATCTTTGCGATCTTCAGGCACAGAGCTCAAAAAAAGCAAGGTAGCGGACTTCTAACATCGTAAACCACTGAGCTGTTTGTTATATCTCCCTGCTCGCTGGGAAAATGGAGACACCTCTTCCTCCCTTATTAAGAAGAGAAAGAACCTGTGGTACAGTATGTTGAATACCGGGTGAAACATAGAAACATAGAAACATAGAGAACCTACAGCACAATACAAGCCCTTTGGCCCACAAAGTTGTGCTGAACATGTCCCTACCTTACAAATTAGGTTTACCCATAACCCTCTATTTTTCTAAGCTCCATGTACCTATCTAAAAGTCTCTTAAAAGACCCTATCCTATCTGCCTCCAGCACCATTGCCGGCAGCCCATTCCACGCACTCACTACTCTCTGCGTAAAAAACTTACCCCTGACATCTCCTCTGTACCTACTCCCCAGCACCTTAAGCCTGTGTCCTCTTGTGGCAACCATTTCAGCCCTGGGAAAAAGCCTCTGACTATCCACACTATCAATGCCTCTCATTATCTTATACACTTCTATCAGGTCACCTCTCATCCTCCGTCGCTCCAAGGAGAAAAGGATGAGTTCACTCAACATGTCTTCATAAGGCATGCTCCCCAATCCAGGCAACATCCTTGTAAATCTCCTCTACACTCTTTCTATGGTTTCCACATCCTTCCTGTAGTGAGGCGACCAGAACTGAGCACAGTACTCCAAGTGGGGTCTGACCAGGGTCCTATATAGCTGCAACATTACCTCTCGGCTCCTAAATTCAATTCCACGATTGATGATGACCAATACACCGTATGACTTCTTAACCACAGAGTCAACCTGTGCAGCTGCTTTGAACGTCCTATGGACTCGGACCCCAAGATCCCTCTGATCCTCCACGCTGCCAAGAGTTTTACCATTAATACTATATTCTGCCATCACATTTGACCTACCAAAATGGACCACCTCACACTTATCTGGGTTGAACTCTATCTGCCACTTCTCAGCCCAGTTTTGCATCCTATCGATGTCTCGCTGTAACCTCTGACAACCCTCCACATTATCCCCAACACCTCCAACCTTTGTGTCATCAGCAAACTTACTAAACCATCCCTACACTTCCTCATTTAGGTCATTTATAAAAATCACAAAGAGTAAGGGTCCCAGAACAGATCCCCGAGGCACACCACTGGTCACCGACCTCCATGCAGAATATGACCCGTCAACAACCACTCTTTGCCCTCTGTGGGCAAGCCAGTTCTGGATCCACAAAAGCAATGTCCCCTTGGATCCCATGCCTCCTTACTTTCTCAATAAGCCTTGCATGGGGTACCTTATCAAATGCCTTGCTGAAATGTGAAGTCTTGGGGGTGACTGCAAGTCTGTGTCTTTGCTATTGCTTCGCTTACACTTGAGTGCTTGGTGGTGGTGCCATTGCTTTTTTTTGGTGGTGGGGGGAGAGGGGATTGATGCTTGCTGCCGCTTACATGCAGGAGAGGGGAGCTGGGGGGACTTTGGGATTCTAACTGTCATTCATTCTTTGGGGCACTCCTCTATTTTCCTAGATGTTTGCGAAGAAAAAGCATTTCAGGATGTATATCGTATACATTTCTCTGACATTAAATTGCACCTTTGGACTTTTGAACCTATTGGTGATGTTCACTCATAGCAACTTGAAATTCTTAGTCCTCTCAACTTAAGGACCATTGATGGAAACAGGAGCATGTGCACCAGCCCTTCCTGAGGTCAATAACCAGCTCCTTGTTATGCCGACATTGAGGGAAAGGTTGTTGGCGTGACACCAGTTCACCATGCTCTTTCCCTCCTTCCTGTACTCCGACACATTGTTTTTTTTGAGATATGGCTCAATACAGTAGTATCAACTGCAAACTTCTAGATGGGGTTAGAGTAGAATCTCGTCACGTACAGAGAGTACAGGAGGGTGCTGGGGACACAGCATTATGGAGCACTAGTGTTGAGAATAATTGTGGCAGAGGTGTTGCTGCCTATCCTTACTGCCTGCAGTCTGTTGGTCAGGAACTCAAGGATCTAGTTGCAAAAGGAGGTGTTGAATCCCAGGTCAATGAGTTTGGAAATGGGTTTGCTTGGAATTATAGTACTGAAGGCAGAGCTATAGACAATAAACAATAGTCTAAAGTAGCTACACACATCAAAGTTGCTGGTGAACGCAGCAGGCCAGGCAGCATCTCTAGGAAGAGGTACAGTCGACGTTTCAGGCCCAGACCCTTCGTCAGGAAACGGCCTGAAACGTCGACTGTACCTCTTCCTAGAGATGCTGCCTGGCCTGCTGCGTTCACCAGCAACTTTGATGTGTGTTGCTTGAATTTTCAGCATCTGCAGAATTCCTGTTGTTTGCAGTCTAAAGTAGCTGTCTTTATTGTCTCAAAGATCTAGAGATAAATATCGAGCTAGTGCAATTGCACCTGCTATAGACCTGATTCGGTGGCAGGTGAATTGCAGTGGGTCGAGTAGTCTGGCTGGCTGTCAGAGCCATTGGCTGGTAGTCATTAAAGCAATTTACATGGTTTTTCTTGGGTATTGGTATGATTGTAGTCTTATTAAAGCAAATAGGAATCTCAGCTTGAAGCAAGGAGAGGTTAAGAATGTCTGCAAATACCCTGGCCAGCTGATCTGTGCTAATGTAAGAGCATAGCAAGGAATACCATTGACAACAGGCGCTTCCCAGAGGTTCACTCCCTGGAAGACAGATTCTACATCTGCAATGGTGACTTTGGGTTCAAGTGCACTGAAGACCATCTGGGTGAGTGGTGACATTCCAGCCTTCTTTTGTTCAAACATGCACACAATGTGTTAAGCTAAATGGGAAACAATGTGCTTTTGTTGGTGATGTTTTGTAGTCCGTTAGAGCATGTAAGTACTACCACAGGTTGGTCTAGGGCTTGATTTTGGACTGATGTTGTCCAATGACATTCCTGACAGCTTTATGGAGATTGTGTATCGATTTCTTGTAAAGGTCAGGGTCACCTGGTTTTAACGCCAGCCCAAGACTTCAATAGGGACCGGATCTCCCGAATCATCCATGGTTTCTGGGTTGGGAACACCTGGAATCGCTGGGAATGTGGTGTGGTTTGGGAATACCTGGGATCACTGAGAACGTGATGTGGTTTGGGAACACCTGTGATCGCTGGGATCGTGTACCGTCTTTCAATTAATCCATGACTAACTCCATGATTAACTAGCATGGATTCTGTAACTATTAATTTATTGTCTACTAGCAATCTATCATTCAATTTTGCAATTTTCTATTAATCAAACCTGAGTAACTCTTTCATGGAGAAAGTTCATGATTTTCACCACCACCACTGCAATCAACTACCTGGCACTTTATTTTATTCCTTTCAGCAGAAAAGTGATTTCCCTTTGCTACCATAAGAAATCTGTTAATTAGATTAAGTATCAGAGCTATGTTAATTATTCATCGTTATAGTTCCCTCTTACATTTCGACTTGAACAGAACCAGCAACTTTGTCCTAATACCGAAATCTAAGTATGTATTAACATCATACGTTGCTATGCT
The DNA here is from genome assembly GCF_963921235.1 of Mobula hypostoma. Lineage (NCBI taxonomy): Eukaryota > Metazoa > Chordata > Chondrichthyes > Myliobatiformes > Myliobatidae > Mobula > Mobula hypostoma. The sequence goes on from NC_086103.1 coordinate 40,205,358, forward strand.
GAGCAGAAGGGCCCAGGAAGATCCCAAGTCAGTTTGTTGGATTTGCAGCTGTTAGCCTGAGTGGGGGTTGGGCACTGCAATTGGCTGTGGTGTCTCTCAGCAGTGTCCAATGACTCCTGAAAGAAAACTTGTAAGTGTGTCTGCCGTGTTAATGTCAGAATCATGTTTGATATGGTCTCTATGTTTGAAAGCTCTGACAATATCAGGGTGAACTTTTGCTTAAAAGTACGTAACAATCTGTCACAATTTCAGTGCCTGAGTGAAAGAATAAGGGTAATTGGTGCACAAAGCATTTCTGGCATTTTTCTCCTATTCTGGTTTCCAGACAGCAGAATCCAATAACGAGGGCGAAGCCCTTCAGAAACATATTCTTTCACTGCACAGGAAGTGTGGACACTAAACCTTTTGATAGGAGTCACCTTTTGGCTGGTAAATGAGTAAATACGTGGATCCTATCTGAAGTAGTTCATCAGAATTATTTATATCCTTTTACATTACTCTACACATTTGCTTTGATATCCCAAAGAGATCAAAGAAAAGCTACGTAAAAGATTTAATGCACTCTCTCACTATCGTCACACTAAAACCTTGTAACAATTCACAGGAGATGACACAGAAAGGATGTTCCATACATTTATTTTCCAGGAATAGGTGTTTTAAGTGATATGCAGTATATCAGAGAGGTCGTGATATATCAGAGCATATTGCCGTGAAGGACTACTGTGCTTTGAGCTTCAATGAAGAAAGTCAACTTAAAATTATTTATGTTCCAGGCCGGTTACTTTAATAGCTTGATGTGTATTGTGATTCTGCACTACGGAGAACATTTTAACTGATAAGTCAAACAGATGGCAACAAAGGATCTTCATGTGTCAAAGGAATTTCTTATCAATGACATCTGTAACCATTTATCTTGAAATATTATGGCATTATCTAAAAGGATTTCAAAGTCTGTTTGTAAAGCAACTTAATCAGCTGTAAGACAGTCCAAGAAATGTTAGGCTGTGTTAGTAGAACTCCAGTGTGATTGATGGATTCTGTTACAGTTCTGGTGGTCCCTGCTGGTAGCTATCAATAAAATTACGTATAAACATTATTTAAATATCTTGAAATAATGTAAATGTCAGATTTCACTGTGTTTTGCATGTAGTTCTAAATATGAAAATACCCAAAAGAAAGTTGAAACAGAGCATTAGGGGTGGTCTACAGTTGGAAACATGTTAAAATGGGAATCAGCACAGTTCCTAATAGGACTTTATTTAATTTAATACAATTGTAATGCTCTCCTCTGTATACCAGTGAGAGAAGGCACACGCGTCATGGCAGCCAGTAACAGCAACATACACATTGGTGCCACAGAGAAGAGGGAGGCTGTAGGGCAAGGGGAGAGAACTCTGTAGTCATGGTGAAGGGACAGAGGGTAGGATGACTGGGAGGTAGGCAGTGGTGAGAAGCAGGAGTCCCACAGAGACTGACAGTAGAAGAACCTGATAGCAGGTAGTTTAACAGTAGTGAGTATTTCCAAACTTGGGAGCCATTTCGTAACTTTTTCAGATATGTCAAATGTTCATGAGGCCAATGCTACTCTGACACACACACACACACACAATTACTCCATGTGATCTCACTACTCCAAGAGGACAGTATAGAACATGTCTTTAAAGTCCTTCTTCAGCACTTTAGCAAAAACAGGGAGGGGTGGGTTGAAGACCATTCACATCAAACATTGAGCTTCATTCAGACACAGAGGCAAGGGTGAACTATGATCTGTTTCATGCAAATACACCATTCCATTTATCAAGATTAATAATGGTTACCTTCATGACATCACTATAAACATGCTTAACAAGACTTTTAAGTGCAACCAGTCTCATTAATCAAAATGTTAACCCATGTTTCACTCCATGAGGTTCCCAGCAATATTTGGTTTGATATTCTCCTGTCAGGTTACAGGGTGGAGATACGCCTCTACCAATGAAGGTGTAAGATGCTCCTTCCCTCTGCTAGCCTGCAAGTTACCCTTAGGCAAGGTGTAGTATCTGTTTAGTACCCCCAGTCAGGAATATGTGAAGCCATGGGAGCAGATGGTATATGGTTGTATGAGCTGCTTGGTCATATCACATGGCCTAGTTATGCAACCACTGATGCCAGGCAGACAACCTCTGAAGAGTATTGATAATGGCTGAGGCCACCTGTCTTGTAAAGAGACTGCTCAGAAGAAGGCAATGGTAAACCACTTCTGCAGAAAAGTTTACCAAGAACACTGAAGTTCAAGGCCAAGTTTGCCCACGTCATATGAGATGACACATAATGAATGAGTGGCTTCTGCTATGTCTGCTTTTGTGTTCTTGTGGTAAGTCACGTTTCCCTTTCCTGAGAAGAGCATGAGAAGTAGGAGATGACTTTGCCAGGAGAAAGTAGGGTTGGGAGGATGGGGATTACAGGCTTAATGATGATAACAGTGATGGTGATTATGATCACAATGTACCACCTCACCCTGCAGCTCACCACTTGGAGACTAGTACTGTGATGTGACCCTGGTCACAGGTAAATACAGTGGGCACTAGCTAAGAGGAAGTTTGTGCACCTACTCTATTACAGAGGACTCTGATAAAAAATATGCTGTCTTGACATAGCTGTCATGGCTACTGTAGATACACGGCAAGATGGCTGCCAAGCTGTTGGGCCTGCTTGCTCAGGTGCAGGGGATGATAAGAGCACTGGGCATCTCCCTGATCTCTCACGATTTTGTGGAGGAATGTGCCTTTAAGTGACTAGAGAATTGCACAATGTATTCCTGGTTGTACAGAGACTGTTCTGTAACAGTCAAAGGCTTCACTTTTGAATTCTAATTTATGCCAAAGGGAGGAAAATGACATTGTATTAAAAGTGACATCATTTGGTGCATGGCTGATAACAGAATGGGGCCCACGTGGTTGAATTTTACAATGGGTACTATTTCACTTGAGACTAATTTCTAGTATGATCCACAAAATAGGTGTTAAAGGACCCAATTTATTTTTAATTTAATAATATATTCTACAAGTTATCGCCAGTTAGCAGATGACTGAATTATTTACAGCCTATGCATATGGTACAAGCAAGTGATTGGGAGACTGGCGTGTTGAATTTACCAGCTGCTTCCACACTGCTGGCATCTTCTACCTAGTGGGAACTTAGTTTGCAAGCGACTAGTTCCCAGTTAACCTAGATTGTCACTACCATGACTAAATATAAAACTATTTTTGAGGCAGCTTGATTGCAGAATTATTCTAAGATCTTTAATTTGTTTTTCATTAATCAAGAGAGAAATCAAGTGGGAATGAATATTGTAAGAATTATTGTTATTTGTTACATTTATTTTGCCTCAAATCATACAATGATTGGATATGTCATGATAATATTCAGAAGTTCATCACTGCATGGTACGGAAACAGCGCTGCGCGTAGTCAGAACTGCCCAACGCATCACCAGCACCAGACTACCCGCCATCATGGACATATACACAGAAAGATGCTGGCAATAAGACCAGCAATATCATGAGAGATTCCACCCACACTGCTCATGGACTGCTTGTCCCACTCCCATCAGGGTGGAGGCAAAACAACATCCATGCTGGGATCACCAGACTCAAAAGCAGTCATTTTCTCCAAGCAGTAAGGCTGATCAACACTTCCACCCACTAACTCACACTCCCATATCCCCCTACACCACTACTTTATCATTTACTGTCAGAGTCACCTTATGTACAGACACTCCTCTGCCTAGCATCACTTTATGGACATTTAATCAGTCTATGTATATGCTATCTTATGTATCTATATACTTTTATACTTTATACTTTATTGTCGCCAAACAATTGATACTAGAACGTACAATCATCACAGCGATATTTGATTCTGCACTTCCCGCTTCCTGGAGTACAAATCCCTCCGGGAGAAGGCTCAGGAGCTTGAAGACTCATACAGCCAGATTTGGGAACAGCTTCTTTCCAACTGTGATAAGACTGCTGAACGGATCCTGAACTGGATCTGGGCCGTACCCTCCAAATATCCAGACCTGCCTCTCTGTTTTTTTGCACTACCTTACTTTCCATTTTCTATTTTCTATTTATGATTTATAATTTAAATTTTTAATATTTACTACTGAATTGTACTCCAGGGAGCGGGAAGCGCAGAATCAAATATCGCTGTGATGATTGTACGTTCTAGTATCAATTGTTTGGCGACAATAAAGAATATATTGACTGTGTTCTTTATCTTATTGCATTTCTTTTGGCCTGCGTCAGATCCAGAGTAACAATTATTTTATTCTGCTTTTCACTTGTCCTGGAAATGACATTAAACAATCTTGAAAGTGCTAAGGTACTCGGGTACGATGGAAGCATCAAGAAAGGTTTATTGTGTTGGTAATAAAGCTACTCAGTTTGGAGGAAGTCAAAAACTCTTTGGGTCCACCCATCATTTTTTTAATGACACAAAGATTTTATGGAATAGTTGGCTGCAGCTAACTGGTGGCCACAAACTAATGAGCAGAATTCCATATACTGCATGTGGTGGAGTCAGTGTTCGTTAGCTGCAAATTAATGCTTTTCGAAAGAACTCAGTTCCTCAAATGCACTGCTGTTGGAAATAAGGTCAGAGTGACATCTTTTTCTTTGTTTTAACGGATAAAACTCATTATCTAGAAACAAGAAACAGGAACATGCTATTTGATCCTTTGGGCTTGCACTACCATTCAACATAACTATGACTGACCATTCGCCTCAGTATCTGCTTCCTATCTTTTCTCCATATTCCTTGATCCACTTAGTATTACAAAGTGTATCTATCTCCTTTTTGAATACATTCGGTGAATTTGTCTCTGTTGCCTTCATTAATAGAAAACTCAAATTATTCACCATTCTCTAGAAAATATTTCTCCTCATCTCAGTTCCAAACGGCATACAATGTATTCTGAGGCTGTGACTCCTGGCTCTGGACTCTCCAATTATTAGGAACATTCTCCTTGTATCAATATAGTTTAGTCCGGTTAGAATTTTATTGGTATTTATAAGATTCCCTGGGATTCACCTATGCTCCAATGAATATAGACATAATAGATTCAATCACTCTTCATATGTCAGTCCTGCTGACCCAGAAATCAATCTAGTGAACACTTGTTACATTCCAGCTATGGCAAGAGCATCCTTCATCAGATAAGGAGAGCAAAACTGCATTCAAATCTACAAGATGGTATCAAGGCCTGGTCTAGCTGTAACAAAATATTTTTCTTCCTATACTCAAATCATCTTACAGCAAACAACAACAGACCACTTGCCTTGATTTTAGTGGCCACTGCATCAGGACCCACAGATCTTGATGCACCTTCTCTTTCCCCAGCCTATCACGTTTTGAGGGCATCCATTGGTCAGGGTCGACTGTGGATCTTACATCCGAGCTGTCTGTCTACATGATGCACAAGCCGGGACATTACGATATGGAGAGCAAGGTGTTGCCCATGGAGCAGGCACCCCAACCCCCACGTGGCTGGTGAATCCAAAGGAACAGCAGAGACCAATATAATTCGGCACCAGTGGCGTTGCAGGAGCTACCAGTCAGCGTTGAACTCAACATAAGACTGCCTTAGGGACTCCAGCTTTGGATTTTTCCTTGTAGTTTACTCCCGAAGCCTACCTCAGGAGTGGGTATAGCCACAAGGCAGCGGAGGTTTGAGATCAGAGTTCTCCTTCTCCTAGATGAGCTGATAACCGCAGCTGACAAGCTCCATCTGCCTGAAATGATTGGTTTTACGGTGTCTCTGCTCTTTCTCCTGTCAGTAGAAGTGGTCCGCTGGGCTTAGTAGCTAAGCCACATACGAAGGCCAGGAGATGGACCTGGTTGTCCGAGGCTATTTGAGACTTATGCCATCTGGAGTATTTAACGGGTAGTGGGAGCTTATCCCCACTACCTTCGCTGACTATGACAGCCACAAGGAACCGGCCTATCACCAGTTTAATAGACATGTGTCAAGACTGTATTCTTGAAGTATTTGTCTCACTGAGTCAATTGGTGGCAGTCTAGACTCTAATGCAGATGTTTCTGGATGGTATTTCCACTTAAGAGACTTGCACCTAAAAACAGAAACATAGAAACATAAAGCACAATACAGGCCCTTTGGCCCACAAAGCTGTGCCGAACATGTATTAACTTTAGAAATTACCTAGGGTTACCCATAGCTCTCTATTTTTCTAAGCTTTATGTAGCTATCAAGGAGTCTCTTAAAAGACCCTATTGTAACTGCCTCACTGTCACCGGCAGCCTATTCCATGCACTCACCACTCTCTGCGTAAAAAACTTACCCCTGACATCTCCTCTGTACCTACTTCCAAGCACCTTAAAACTATGCCCCCTTGTGTTCACCATTTCAGCCCTGGGAAAAAGCCTCTGGCTATCAACATGATCAATGCCTCTCATCTAGTTTGTGAGTAGATAACAGGATGCACAGAAACTTGAAAAGCATAAATAGACAAGCCAAGGAAGGAGGTAGAGACTCTTCAAATAGAATTCACGGTGGGAAAATGTGAAGTCATACACTTTGAAAAAGTGGACTAATTTATAAGTGGTGAGAGTTTGAAAAGTTTTGTTGATGTGATGTCATAGTAACTATTAGGAAGGCAAATGCATATTGGCCTTTGTGGCAAGGGCACTTAAGTACAAAAGGAAAAGTGCATTACAGTAGTTACTCAAGACGCTGGTGAGACTTGCTCCAGAATACTCTGCACAGATCTGATCTTAAACTCCAAGAAGAATATATTTGTGTTTGAGGAAATAAGAAAACTTACCAGGTAGTGGGATAATTCTATGAGGAGAGATAAACAAAGTCTAAACTTTATAGAATTTAGAAGATTCAGAGGTGATCTTAGTGGAACTTACAGAATTCTTGAAAGGCAGGATAAATTCAGAATTGATCCTTTCCCTGACTGTGTGTTCAGGACCATTGCAAAATTAGGAGTTGATTGTTCAGGAGTGAGATGAGAAGAAATTACTTTACTCAGAATGTAGAGAATTTTTGAAATTCCCTAACCTTGAGAATGTTGGAGGAGCAGCTGCTGAGCCTGAGATGGACCTCGACCAGGTTTCTGATATTGAAAAAAATCAAGGGATATGGGATAGGTGCAGGAAAGGTAGTGCGGAGGTTAAAGATCGGCCATGATCTTGTTGCAGGTGGAAGGGGCCAAATGACCAGTCTTTGTTTCTGTTTCTTGTGCTGTTAAGCTGCTGGTGAGCCACCTGGAAGCCATGTGACATGGGTATTACATGGAAATAAGTATATTATTTTCCATTAATTCTTTTCGAAGAACACAGCTGAAACTCCTTCAGCAGATGCACTGCAGCTGTTCAATAAAGCAGTTCAGCTCAGCTTTCTCAAACAATAAACACTGATATTGTCGCTGACACCTGAATTCTATAAATGAATAAAACACGGTTAACAGAAGGAGTGATAATTCACCAAGGCTAGATTTTGCAGGTAAATAGAAATAGGCAGCCATTCCCTTGGTAAAAAAATCTGCCATATCAGTGTGTTAATCCTCTTCTTAATCTTGAATGATATGTTTAGTAGTCATTATCTTTATTTTCTGTATTGACCATGTGAACCTGCATTGGATTCTGACCTTATACATAAAGGTTATGACCAACTATTGGCTCACCTCCATAGAAAGAAAATTAAGAGATTCTCATACACTTGAAGATAACGTAACTGATAATGGAACTTTTGAGCCCAATCAGTTACTAAGATATCATAGTCAACCAATTTAATACTTTAATCAGACCCTAACAAAGTCAAGCAAACACAATCTCTAATCTTTCCTGTAGAGCAACTGCTGAAGGTATATTCCATGAGCCAACTAGGTTATAGAGTGTTCTGCAAAAGAAAACAATAAGTTGTCTTGTTTTTATGATTAGATTTTCAAACAATATCCAAATGGTCCCCTTACAGATCCCCGTGTAAGAATGCCTAGAATGGGAATTCTTGCCTATGACATTGTCCATTTGTGTTAAAGGACTACAGGCTATTCAGTTCTTCCAAGCTACTTCACCATTTAATACAAGCATGTTTGATACTCTATTTCAAAACCACAGTCCTGCTCTCTCTTCATCCCCTTGATGTTTTCTTTCTGTCTAGGAATCTTTTCTTCTTAAATATATTCTGTGACTTGGTCTCCACATTCTTCTGTGGGGGTGATATATACAATTTCTCAACTTATATTCTTAAAAATTGTGACTCCTGATACTAGACTGCAGAGCCAGTGGACGCATTCTCCCTGCAACCAGCCTGTCACATTTTTCTAAATTTTAGTGAATGTGGGCCTAGTTAATCCAATCTCTTTTCATGCTGCATTCAAGAAATTGGTCTGATGAACCTTTGTATACTCTCTATCTATCTTTTCTTTCGTAAAGAGGCAAAAACTACAACAGTACTTATTGATATTCAAAGAATCAAGGGATATGGGGAGGGTCACCCTGATATCTCCTAATGATCCTTTGGACTCAGTATCTGAAGATGATGTGCAGGCTTTCTTCATGACAGTGAATCCAAGGAAAGCACCTGGTCCAGATAGAGTACCTGGCCAGGTACTGAAGATGTGTTCCAACCAACTGGCTGGTATGCTTACGGATATCTTCAACCTCTTGCTCCAGCTGTGTGTGGTACCCTCCTGCATCAAGCAGGCTTCAGTCATACCGGTGCCAAGAAGTGCATGGTAACCAGTGGCACCAGTGGCAGTGATGAGGTGTTTTGAGAGGCTGGTGTTGAAGCATATCAGCTCCTGCCTGAGTGGCGACTTGGATCCGCTCCAATTCACATACTGAAGCAACAGGTCCACAGCAGATGCCATTTCATTGGCTCTTCACTCAACCCTGGAACATCTGGACAGCACAGATACATACATCAGGATGCTGTTTATCAATTACAGCTCGGCATTTAACACCATCATCCCCTCAAAACTAATCAGTAAACTCCCAAGACCTGGGCCTCTATACCCCGCTTGTACAATTGAATCCTGGATTTCGTCACTTGTAGACACCAATCCGTTTGGATTGGCAAAAACATCTCCTGCACAATTTCCATCAGCACAGGAGCACCCCTGGGATGTGTACTTAGCCCCCTGCTCTACTCACTTTACATCGATGACTGTGTGGCTAAGTACAGCTGATGATACCACTGTTGTGGTCTGTGTCAAACGGGTAATGAAGGAGGGAGATTGAAAACTTGGCTGAGTGGTGTAATAAAAACAACCTCTCACTCAATGTCAATAAGACCAAGGAACTGATTGTAGACTTCAGGAGAAGGAAACCAGAGGTCCATGAGCCAGTAATCATTTGAAGATCAGAGGTGGAGAGGGTCAGTAACTAAATTCCTGGATGCCGCTATCTCAGAGGACTTGTCCTGGATCCGCCATATAAATATTATTGCGAAGAAAGTACAACAGCACCTCTACTTCCTCAGAGGTCTGCGGAGGTTCGGTATATCTTCAAAAACCTTGGCAAACTTGCAGATGTGTGGTGGAAAGTGTGCTGACTGACTGCATTACTGCCTAGCATGGGAACACCAATGACTTTAAGCAGAAAATCCTACAAAAGATAATGGATTTGGCCCAGTACATCACAGGTAAAACCCTCCCAACCACCGACCACATCTACATGAAACGTTGATGTAGAAAAGCAACATCCATCATCGAAAATCCTCACCACTCAGGCCATGCTCTTTCCTCGCTGCTGCCTTCAGGTAGAAGGTACAAGAGCCTCAGGACTAGTACCTTCATGTTCAAGAACAGTTACTACTCCTCAGCCATCAGGCTCTTGAGCAAAAGGGGATAATGACACTCATTTTAAGGACTTCATTGTATTGTTATTTCATGCTCGCTATTTATTGCTAATTATTTATATCTGCATTTGCGCAGTTTGTTTACAGTTTACAGATCCTGATGTTTACAGTTTATAGTTACTGTTTTATAGATTTATTAAGTATGCCCACAGAAAAAGAATCTCAGGGTTGTACATGGTGCCGATATATGTACTCTGAAGATAATAAATTTTACTTTGAACTTTGAGGTCCAAGAAAGTAGTACTGAGGTAATGATCGGCCACAATCTTGTTGGATCTTGAATTTTAATCCAGTAACTTTAAGAAGGGGAATAACAGATGTGAATTCATCAAACCCTGTATAATAGGAGTAAGACATCCATTTTTTTAACCAAAAACCTCTTGCAATGACTGTCAAAATAATATTTCCCTTTTTAAATACTTACTGCACTTGTATTGTTGTTTACCCACTTATTATGATTGTCCTTTCAAAAGCAATGAGTAGACAACCTGAACTCAAAATTTCCAGAATTCCCTCTGCTTCCCATGGAGTTATGAGAAAAAACAGGTTCAGATCATAGAATGCGATTATAAAGTCGTTTGACAAATACAGAATACAGAACATGGATATGCACAACACAGCAGCTATTCCTTTGGCTCACTATGTCTGTGTTGAGCATGATGCCAATTTCAACTAATATCATGACCTTGCCCATGGTCCCCGTCTGTTCACGTTCTATCTAAGTGCCTTTAAACATTAGTTCCGTCTCTGTTTCTACCATCTATTCCTTCATCCAGGCACCCACTGCTCTCTGCATAAAAAAATACCCCATGATCTCCTGTAAATTTCCCCCCTTTTCATTAATGAGAATCCCATTCAATATTGTGGGAGCTAAAGTCACCTATTTTAATAGTCCAGTTGTTTTCATACATTTCCTTGATCTGTCTGCTAATCTGTTCCTGTAACATTTGCACTCTCTGCTTGCCCCTCTTGGCGGTCTCCTATCTATCTTGCTGAACCTGGGGTTGACTACCACCATGAAACTCCCTGTCATAGTGATCTGCACCTTTCTTATCCCCGAGTTCGACCCAAATGGCCCCATAGATGATTCCTTCAAGATATTCAGCTGTGACATTCTTTCTCATTGGTATTGGAATTGGTCCTCCTTTTATACATCCTTGTCTGCCACATCTGTATCCTGGGACACCGAGCTGGCTTTCCTCAACCATTTTTCTGCAATGGCTATAAGCTCATATTTTGATGTGCATATCTAGGCTCTAAACTCATCTGCCTCACAGTAATGCAGCAGTCAGTGCAATTGCTTTACAGTGCCCACCATGACTATGAGTTTCCTATGGGTATTCTGATTTCCTCCCACATTCCAAAGATGCACAAATCAGGGTTAGTAAATTGTGGGCTTGCTACAGCGACACTTGTGGTCTGCCCCCAGCACAATCCTTGCTGATCTGACGCATTTCACTGTATGTTTCGATGCACATGAGACAAACAAAGCTGATCTTTATCTTTAATATTCATTTTTTACCTTTCATACTCCTTTCAAGCCACCTCAGTCCTGTTCACTTCAAATGTTTGTGCTAATACTGAAATCCCTGGCCTTCCCTTTTTTATATTGTAAATTTTATGGATGAGCGGAGGGATTCACAAATGAACTTCGGTGGACTGATAGAGTTAGTTAAACTAACACTGGTGAACGCTGAGGCTCTGAGAAAGATAAACTAGAATGTTTCCTAAACTGAAAGAGGAGAAGCTGCAGAGGAACAAACAGATTTGCATGCATACAGTTCACTTGTTGAATGCAGTCAAAATGATTAATAGAATGCTGGCTTTCATCTCAAGGACTTTGGAATTCAAAACAGAGCAGTCATCGTTAAATATACAGATAGATTCTTGTTGAGGCTGCATATGGGAGAACTGCATTCAGCTTTTTTTAAAACTAAATCTCATGAAAGATGTAATAAAGAAAATTCAGGAAACCTTGAGAAAGCATATCTAAAAGGTTAGAAACGCTTGGCAGCAGGCAGCTGCAGCAGAGAGGGGAAAAGTCAATGGATCAGGTTGTTAAATCTGAAGTTTCAATCCTGTTTTTCTCTCCACAATTTCACTCTAATCTTGCTGATTCTGTTTTCATATAAGGAAAGATACAATATCCTTGAGAAGGCCACAGCATAAATTTATCAGAAGGTACTGCGTGAGTTTGAAAGATTCTGAGGTCACGGTGTTCTAACATTAACAATGAATGGGATTTAATGGCACAGATAGAAGGTTAGGAAGTCCAGAACAAGAGACTGTAATATTAACAGAAAGGTCAGGCCATCTTGGAGTGAAGACAAGATGTTTATTTTCAATGCAAGCGCACTATGGAAACCTTCCATCTGGTGTTCTAGCCACTCTATTAATTCAAATTTTCAAGACTGGCTTCATATATCATTTATGTGTGGGTATGAATGGACACAGAATGAATGCGCATGAATGAAATTGACATGGACCACTTAATGTCTAATTATATCCTGAAACAAGTTCAAGAGTAAAATGGCCAACCTATGTTTCTGTGACTAATGATGGGTAACCCATGTTCCAAACTCGTGTCCGAATCAGAGCACTTTTGAACCTGGAATGCTGTTAATTTTCATCAGTATATCTTTAAGTTGGAGTAATTCACAAAACAATGATAAAAGACAGATATAGCATTAATGCTTTCAAGTAGTTTTGCATCATTTCTTTTTATAATTTAAGAACAAAGTACACTCAATGTAGACGTGAGTTAGTCCTTTATCAGAAGGATTATATTAAGATTTGCGATGACTAAAAGTGCCATCCTTCATGCTGGAACCATGGTTACAACCTTCTGGAGACATTTTGCACATTGATGGCATTTGGGTGTTTTGACGAAATATTTAAGAGAAATGGTAATGGATAACACTTTTATACACTTGTAATACATTTACTTTCTACATTTTGTTTTCATGAAAAGTCATGTGAAAGCATTCAAATGTTTTGTTTCCCCTCCTTTTAAAAAATAATGCATCTTAGTCTCATTAACATTCTTTTGGCAAGTAAATAGACATTTCATTCACTCTGACACATGACAACCTTGCTGGGAGCCACACCTGATTCAAACATTTGTATAGGGAAGGAGTGACTGTTATTTAGAATACAGTTCTTTGCAGATTTGGAGAGTTGATTTTGACTGCGTGACTGCCTGAATAGCGAAGGTTAGACAATCTAACCACTTATTGTACAACCAGCTTGTCAACCACCTACCATTTGAGAGCTTTGAAAATAGAATGTTAGCAATACCAACCATGGTGATGGAATACACAGACTGAAACTTGTAGACACCGCTATATTTCACGCAATACTTTAAAACATTTATTTCAAGGGCAGTGTTGTAATTTTTAGAGAGTTTTAAAGTTTTTTTTCAGTTTTAGAATATCATACTTCAAGCCCATGATGAAACTCAAAATATATTGTTTAATTTTCAGAATAATATTGAATTTATCCAATGTATTCCAAATAAAATCTTAAAACTGATTTTAAAAGATTGCAGCATAATTCTAACTTATAAAAATAAAATGTTCAAAGAGACAGAATTACTGATCTGTGCGTTGTGGAATACCATCGATTCTTAATTTTTTAATGGTTAATCAAAATATAACCTGTCAGAGGCTTTCTAAACTTGTTTGCTTTGGGAAGGTGGATGGGTGCATTTTGTCAACTCTAAACTTAGCCTCTAGTTATTGCATTCAACAACCTTCAGAGGTGCAACATTAAAGAAACATTGGTCTGGATTTTCCCAGGAAATTCTGGCACATAACATTGTGTTGTGTATTGGTAAGCCTGGGATATTCATGAACGTTAGCACAAATATGGAGGCTGAATTTCCAGAGAAACAAGGTGGGGTTTGGAGACTGTAGCTTCCAGAGTGAAGCATGAACTTCCTGAACTTCCTTGGCAGCAATTGTGCTTTCTGAACTGGTTACCCCGGTGCAGAAACTGCACTTTTATTCATTTCAATGGAAATGAAGGTTGCAAGATATTAATTAAGTGTTTTAAGGGTTACCATGGTAACACAATTTCTCTCTCTCTCTCTACAGAAGTTGCATATTACCGAATCGCCAGTAACTGTGATTAGCACAGCACTATTGGCATTGCAAGATAGTGTTAAAGGCTTACTTTCTTTCCGACACTGAGTTCATTGAAGATAGCAGCTGTATATTTGAGTACATGTGAAAAGGACCCAGGAAACCTTTCCATGGTAATGCATGCAGATACTTGCCTATATTACTGCAGGACAAACTTTGTAAGTGGCACTGAAAACTGTTTTTATTGCAGCACAGAGCTCAGTCAGGCTTCCCCCTGAGCACGGTTCAAAGACAGAACTATCATCATTCTCATTAATACATGAATTGTGGCTTGGACATGTGGGAACATGACGGGCTGCAGGTTCCCCTTCATGGGTAGATATCCTGACTTAGAAGTATGTTGGCATTCCTTCTGTTGCTGGTCTCAATCCTGGAACTCCTTCCTCAGCAGAAATATCGGAGTACCATCACCAGCAGTTCAAGATGGCGACTCTCCACTACCTCTTCAAAAATGATTAATGCCGAGCAATAAATGCTGTCACTTCAGCAGTGTCAAGAGCACACAAAAAAATAAAATAAAATCAGTCAATGTACAAATCAGAACATGGGGAAGTGATGACTTGATTTTATCTCCCTACATTCTTAATATGGAGCTTTATACACCAAGTGCATTGTTTCTTAAAAATGATGAAATAGTGTAATTACTTTTGCTCTTCCAATATCAAAGAGTCCTTTGTCTTGCAACTATCTATAGGACACAAAACATATACAGTGCCTTGTAAAAGTATTCAGCCCTCAACCCTTTGTTCACACAATGACTATTACAACAAGAAAGTCTGATCAATTTAACTGAGAAGTTTTATTTGTGAATCATTTATTTAATTTAACTATTTACTTACTGTACTTCACAGGTTTTTTCTATTATTATGTACGCAATGCACTGCTGCCACAAAGTCATAAAATTTCATGACATTTTTCCGGTGATATTAAAGCTGATTCTGACTGTCAGTACTAAAAACATGAGATGATGAGACCGTGAAAGTGAGTGCATATGTTGGGGAACAGTTCAGTGTTAAGGTGAATGAAACTGAGTGAATTTATCACACCATCTCTTTTGTACGTGGATATTTCATATCCACATCAGTGCTACTACAATGTCCTCGGTTTCCCCTTGGCATAGGCTTCCCTCCATTATAGATAAAATGTGATACAACTGCATCCGTTCCATTTCCCAGACCTCCAGTCTCCTTCAGCTCACTAACCTCCACATCCTGTGCAAATTCTGCCATTTTCAACAAGGTGCGACTACCAGAAACATCTTCCTTTTTGCTTTTCTTTCAACATTCCAAAGGGACTGTTCCCTTTGGCATTCCACAAGGTTATAAGCTATAGAGTCATAGAACACATCAGCGCCGAAACAGGCCACTTGTCCCATTTAGTCTGTCCCTAGTCCCATTTATCTGCACTTGGAGCATAGCCCTCCTTGCCTCTCTCATCAATGTATCTTTCCAAATTTTTCTTGAATGTTACCATTATATTCCTATCAAAAAGCAAAATTAGGTCAGTTGGCTCATTGAGTTTGCTCCATCATTCAATCATGGTCTTTTCTTTTCTTTTCACAACCATAATCTCCTGCCTCCTGTCTAGAAAACTGGGACTTCTCTCAGTTTAGTGTAGCGTGTTCAGTGCTAAGGATGTGGTCGTCTCGCAAATTGTATGATTGCTTTCTAGAACATGTTTGTTCAAGGGTGACCTTAGGTTTGTGCTCTTTTGTTTTTGGCTTCTTATAGCCAACAAAATCTACTGTCAGCTCAAGGAACAATGTCTCATCTTCCAGTTTGGCATAGTTCATTTTTCTGGGCTCAGCACTGAATACAATAATTCCACAGAGCCAACTTTTCCAGTTATGTTGGAACTGATCAGCTCTGATCCATATGCAGGAAATCCAATTGGCTTGATTCTCAGTTTGGTAGGAACAGGTTTTGTGTTTCAGGGTTGATGACCACTTATGGAAAGAGAGATTATTAGCCTGTGCCAGTAGCTTTGATTCTTTCTCCTTGGATGCCTTCTCATTGGGCTGCTGAATGTTTCCACTTTTGTTGATTTGTTTCTGAGTTCTAATGTCTGCAATTATTTGACTTTTAGACACTGTCCATTTATGATCCAGCTCAGTTTTACTCTCTCTACAAAAGCTGCTATTTCTTCAGCATTTTCCTTCATGTCAGATTTCCAACAACTACTATGTGTCTCATAGTTCTAGAACCTTCTTTTTCTCTTACTTTTGCTTTCTTGACTTAACTTCCACAAGAGACATTTGCTGCCATTAATCAGCCTACAATACTCTTTAATTTGTCCTGATGAAGGGTCTTGGCCCAAAATGTCAACTGTTCACTTCTATCCAGAGATGCTGCCTGACCTGCTGAGTTTCTCCAGCATTTTGGATGTGTGTTACCCAAGATTTCCAACATCTGCAAATCTCTTGTGTCACACTCTTTAATTTGGTGATGAAGTGTGCCCTTAGCTCTCCCTGAGTACTTAGAGACATTCACTTACTTTCCTCAACCCTCATAGTTTTTTTTGCAAGTTTAGACAGAACTCCCTTCTAAGTTGCCAATTTCTTATGAAAAATCATTGGCATGAAATATTCTCTCTCTTTTGACATTGCCTGATCTGTTGTTCATTTACAATACATTCTGTATTACTCTATAATTCTTCAGTCAGTTACATATCTACAAACATGCTCTCTACCAGAGGAATATGATGTACATGTCTGAAATATCAAGCAGTTTCTTGTAATTTTTTTTTAAGGAAAACGTTTTAAATTGCTTTTATATGTCCCAGCTCCATAAAGGTCTACAGTTATTACCAACTCGAGGCACTGGGAAGTGCATCCTTGTCATAGAAGTTGTTTGAGGTAAGGTTGGGAAAGACATCATAATTATGTAGTTGATTAAGCAAAACAGGTGGACAGATTTCATGTGATGGAGCAAGGTAGGTATGTCACGAACCCCGTGACGGGAAAAAAGAACCAGCAGAGATGGAAAACACTTTGGAGTTCAGTATTGCTATAAACTAATAATATTTATTAGTAACTATGCAATACAATAATATAAATGTAGATGAATCAAACAGGTTAGCAATGATTATATAAAAGTAAGTATATCAGTAAGTGTGGAAATATATATGTATGAGAAACCAGGCTTCTTCAAGTCTAGGGGTAAAAAGGTACAGTCTTATGATGATGAGTAAAGTTCAGTTCAGTTCAGTTCAGTTCATGGTATTCAGTTCAGTAGTGATGGAGAGACAGAGAGAGGGAGAGATTTGAGTCTTCAGGTGAGCTGACGCCATCGATCTTCTCGTCGTCCTTCGAACTCCTTTGAAAGTCAACGACTGTGACTTTAACAAAACGGACCAGTTTTCTGTGGTGGAGCTATCCCCCAGGCGAGGGTGGACACATGGACAACTCCTCACCAGTCAACCCTTTTCCTCTTTCCACTGCAAGAGCAACGGATCAATCTGCCTGATCGATCCTCTAAAACCCACTTTTCCTGCGGGCACAACAGTGCTCATTCAGTGTCCAGAACATGTGTCTGAAGTCTGTATCATCTGACCTCCTATTTTATCTTCTCGTGCTGAGCATCAACTGTCATTCAAATAATCCTTCCTTCCTTTGTCTGTGTAAGAAATGCAAGCAGGCAAAAAGTCCTTGAAGAAGTATCAACAACCTGCCTTCGGTCACCATAGCAACTTTCGAGCTACTTGGTGTCATCTCTCTCCAACTCAACTGACATCCAAAAGTTAACCAGTTCTTTCTCGTTCCTTAAAGTGACAGTCCCACAGTTAGTCTTTGTCTCTCTCTCTCTCTTTTCAAAACAACAGTTCATAGGGGTAATTCAGGATCCCATCACAGGTGCACTTGGGTTTGTGGAACGGACTGGTTGACTAATGGTGGCAGTGAGGAGTCCAGGTGATGTATAAGTGGATTTGCCTCTGATTGCTTTCTAGATTCTCCTTCCTTCCAATAGAAAGCTGATAGAAAGGGAATACCAATAAATTCCAATCTTTAGATTATTGAAAACTATAATTACAATGTCCTCCTGAACAAGCATGAATATCAAAATTCAGAAGTAATGAGTACCTGTATAGAACTTTCAGGGCATAAGCTTTAATGCTTTCAAATGGTATCATTGATTTTACATGAAAGTAGTAAGTTCCTGGCCAAAAAACTGAGCAACTACATGTTTACATCCTTGTGGGTAGGTTTGCTCGAGCCATTGAGGAGGGTTTAAACTAATTTGGCAGGGGGATGGGAGCCAGAGTGACAGGGCTGAGGATGGGGCAGTTGGGATACAACAAGATGCTGTGTGAAATGAGACTGTGAGGAAAGACAGGCAGATGATAGGGCAAAATTGCAGTCAGTGGGATGACTTGAAGTATAACAGGGGCTAAAATTGAAAACAGTGATGAATACAGGACTGAAGGTGTTATATTTGAATGCACCCAGTATACAGAATAAGGTAGGTGATCTTGTAGCGCAGTTAGAGATTGGCAGGTATGATGTTGTGGGCATCACCGAGTTGTGGCTGAAAGAAGATCATAGTAGGGAGCTTAACATCTAAGGATACGTATTGTATTGAAAGGATAGGCAGGTAGGCAAAGGTGGTGGGGTGGCTTTGTTGGATAAAAAAAAAGAATAAAATCCTTAAAAAGAGGATTGGAAACTGTAGAATCCTTGTGAGTAGAGTTAAGAAACTGCAAGGGTAAAAAGACCTTGAATGATGAGAGTTACATAATTAGACATCTTCCATCAGTGCCAGGATGAGGGCTACAAATTACAACAGGAGATACAAAAGACATGTAAAAAGGGCAATTTTGCAATAGTCATGGGGAATTTCAATGTGTAAATTGGTTGGAAAAATAAGATTGGTGCTGGATCCCAAAAGAGGGACTTTGTAGAATGCCAACAAGATGGCTTTTTAGAGCAGCTTGTTGCTGAGCTCAATAGTAAAACAGCAATTCTAGATTCAATATTAATTAATGACCCCGATTTGATTAGGGAGCTTCAGGTAAAGGAACCTCAGGAGGCAGCGATCATCATATGTGGAATTCACCCTGCAGTTTTGAAGGAGATGCGAAAATCAAGTGTTTCAGTATTACAGTGGAGTAAAGGGAATTACAGAGGCATGAGAGAGGAGCTGGCCAAAGTTGATTGGAAGGAGATACTAGCAGGGATGATGGCAGTACAGAAATGGCTGGAGTTTCTGGGAACAATTTGGAAGATGCACGAAAGATACATCCCAATGATGAAGAGGTATTCTAAAGGGAGGATGAGGCAATCACGCCTGACAAGGGAAGTCAAAGACAGCATAAAAGCAAATGAGAGGGTATATAATATAGCAAAAATTAGTGGGAAGGTAGAGGGTTGGGAAGCTTTTAAAAAGCAACAGAATGCTACTGAAAAAGCTGTAAAGAGAGAAAAAATGAAACATGGTAAGCTAGCCAATAATATAAAAGAGGATACATAAGGTTTTTTTAAAGATATAACGAGTAAAAGACAGATGCCAGTGGATATCGGACCTCTTGAAAATGCCACTGGAGAGGTAGTAACGGGGGACAAAAAATTAGTGGATGAACTTAATAAGTTTTTTTGCATTGATCTTCACTGTGGCGGACACTAGCAGAATGCCAGAAATGTGAGAGTGTTAGGGAGCAGGAGTGAATGTCATTGTTGTTACTAACGACAAGGTCTTGGGAAGCTTGGGTCGTAGGGTGGAGCTACGTCTCTACCCAGGGAGGTGTAAGGCGCTCGTTCCTTTGCTAGCATGCAGGCCACCCTTGGGCAAGGTGTAATACCTGCTTAGCCACCCCAATCAAGGTCACATGAAGCCATGGGATCAACTTGTGCATGCACAAGTCCTGGATATGCGACGACTGATACCAGGCAGGCAATCTCTAAAGAGTATTGATAATACCTGGGGTCACTCTTCCTGTAAAGTCACTGCCCAGAAGAAGGCAATGGCAAGCCACTTCTTTAGAAAAATTTGCCAAGAACAATCATGGTCATGAGACCATGATCACCCACGTCATATGACATGAGACATAAAGATGATGATGATTTGGGAAGCTGAACGGTTAGATAAGTCATCTGGATCAGATGGACTACACCCCAGGGTTCTGAGAGATGTAGATGAAGAGGTTGTGAAGGCATTAGTAAAGATTTTAAAAAATATATTAGATTCTGGAATGGTTATGGAGGATTGAAAAATTGCAAATGTCACTCTACTCTTTAAGTAGGGAGGGGAGAAGAAAAAAAGAAATTATAGGCCAGATAGCCTGACTTCAATGGTTGGGAAGATGTTGGAGTCCATTATTAAGGATGAGGTTTTGGGGTACTTGGAGGCACATGATAAAGTAGGCCAAAGTCAGCATGGTTTCCTTCATGGGAAACCTTGTCTGACATATCTGTTGGGATTCTTTGAGGAAATAATAGTCAGGATAGACAAAGGAGATTCAGTGTAAGTTGTTTATCTGGATTTTCGGGAGGGCTTTGACAAGGTGCCACTCATGAGGTTGCTTAACGAGATAAGAGCCCATGGTCTTACAGGAAAGATACTAGCATAGATAGGGGATTGGCTGACTGGAAGGAGGTAAAGAGTCAGAATAAAGGGAGCCTTTTTGGTTGGCTTCTGGTGGCTAGTGGTGTTCTGCATGGGTTGGTTTTAGGACTGCTTCTGTTTATGTTATACATGAGTGATTTGGATGAAGGAATTGATGGTTTTAAGGCCAAATTTGCGAATGATATGAAGCCAGGTGGAGGGGCAGGTAGTGTTGAGGAAGCAGGGTATCTGTAGAAGAACTTAGGCAGATTGGGATAATTGACAAAGAAGTGGCAGGTGGAATATAGTAGGGAAGTGTATGGTCATGCACTTTGGTAGAAGTTCGAGCTCATAGGACTAGATCTTTCAATCCTTTTGAAAAGCAGATCCTAACTCGGGTCATAGCATAAAAATCTTGAGGTGGGGCTTGGTGGGTGGCAGATGCTTCCCAGGAGTCATCAGGTGGGCAATCCCCTTCTTAGATGTTTCGTCAATTTAAGCCCACTACATAACCAGAGGGTTCAACAGTGTGACCCGCCGTCCAACCTCCACATCTGGCCATCCGTGGGTCACTTTAGGACCCAGCTGCTGTCCCTCCTCTCATCCACAACCAGTGGCTGCTTCACTCGGCTACCTCTGATAGTTCTTTTATAGCTTGCCGTTGGTCCTGGCCTCGGACTCCCCAATCCCTTCAGCAATCTGACCATGGAAGTAGCCACAAATCCTCTGTGGCCAGCCTCTACTGGAAAAATCTGCACCTTCCATCCACGCTGCTTGACATCTGTGGCCAGCTCAGCGTATCTCACATGCTTCCGCTCGTACATCTTGCAGACTGCATCGTCACAGGGCCCTGTGAGCTCTGAGATTACTACAGCCTTCACTGCTGGACCGCAAGATCAAACCTGGTCTGAAGGTGGTAGTGGCTGTCTCCGGGGGAAATATCAGCCCTTTTGTCAAGGTGGACACCCATATTCCAATCAGAAGCAGGCTGCAGTATGTCAGACACCAACCGTGTCACTGAGGGTGGCACTGTCTGTCCTTGCCGGACAAAGGGGATGGTGCTTCCAGTCACATGGGGCCTAGCGTTGTTATTCAGCCTTTGCTTCTCCACAATTGATGCCAAACATCTGTGGACCTGGTTGTGCCTCCATGTGTATCTTCCGTGAGTGAGGCTTACTTTGCAAGTAGGAATTACTTTCCCATCCATGTGGAACTTGTAGTCGACCAGCTTTCCCTTAACTATAGAAATGGTCGTAGACTTCTTTGTTTTAATCATCATTTGGGCCCATTTGATGTTTGAATGGAGCTTCTCAAGCAACTGTTTGGTACATGGGATGGTAGTTGTTAGGATGGTTAAATCATCCATAAGTGCCTGGATTGGTGGTAGGCGTAGACCTGACTTCAGTCGTTCTCCTCCTACTACCCATTTCGAAGCTCTAATGATACTTCCATTGCATTGGTAAAGGCCAGCGGAGAGATGGTGCATCCTGCCAAAATGCCTGTCTCCACAGGCTGCCAGGCTGTGTTGTACTCTGCAGGTGTCAATGAGGACTGGAGATTTCAAAAGTAGGCTTGGACCAGGGTTGTAACACATTCTGGTACAAGGAAGAATTCAAATGAAGACCACAGGAGGTTCTGTGAGACTGACCCAAAGGCATTGGCTAGGTGGAAGAACAAGATATGGTGGTCTCTTTAAGCAGTTTATATTTGATGCCAAATTATACTTGTGTGTTCCAAACAATCAGAGAAACCCGACATCCCTGCCTTCTGCACATGTGTGTCAATGAAATTATTTTTCTCCAGGTAAGGTGACAATCTTTGTGCTATGACACTGAAGAATATTTTCCCTTCAACTTTTAATAGATTTATTTGCCAAAACTGTCCAATTTCTGAGGAATCCTATTTTTCAGGAATTAGAATTCCTTCTGCCCTCTGCCATGCTGTAGAAATAAGTTTATTCTTCCGGACCACCTTCATCTGTTTCCAAATGAAGTTCAGGACTCCTGGTGCATTTTTGTAGTTTGTACAGAACTCCATTTGGCCCTGGTGCTGAAGCAGCCCTCGCTCGCTTTACTATTTTTATTATCTCACTATATCTGGGGGGACTGATGTCAAACTGTTGATATGGAGGGTGGATGTGTGGCATATCTGAAGGTATTGAGATATGTTCAGCTCTCAAGCTGTTTGAGTATGTCAGCTTCAGATGATCTTCCAACTCTTCCTTTGACATCTTCGGAGTTTCATTCTTCTGCTCTGTGAAAATGCTTTTCATGAACTTGTGGGGGCCCTTATTGAATCGTGTCTGAGTGTGTGCTTTCTTCTTTCTTCAAGGCCTGAGAGTCAACAGTCGTGCCTTTAGTTCTGCCTGTAGGATGTTGATTCCTTCACTTTCCTCCATGGTTGAAGTTCTCCACTGTTTCTTCAGTTACCATCTCTCCTTAATGAGGCCCTC
Source organism: Mobula hypostoma (assembly GCF_963921235.1). Classification (NCBI taxonomy): domain Eukaryota; kingdom Metazoa; phylum Chordata; class Chondrichthyes; order Myliobatiformes; family Myliobatidae; genus Mobula; species Mobula hypostoma. Next base: position 40,228,355 of record NC_086103.1, read on the forward strand.
TATCTCCTTTTGTCTTCTTGATCTGTGCTGTGCTGGCAGCATTGTCTTAATTATTTCCCCCATTCCAAATCTTTCTACTCTGTAGTTGTATATGAGGTCACCCATCCTCTCAATTCTCTTCACAGCTGTGTCCTTTAGACCATTGAGGCATCTGCATAGATCTTCATCAACTGTTGCCTACTCTTTCTTGTTGCAGGTTTTCGGCCATTTCACACATGGCTTTTTCACCTGCAGCTTCCTTTCTGCTGGCTGGCCTTGTCTTTGCTTTTTGACTGTTTTCTAAACAGTGAGAAAATTCATAAATCAGAAGTGCAAAGGGAATTGAGAATCCTCGTGCAGGATTCCCTAAAGGCTAAATTGCAGGTTGAGTTGGCGGTAAGGAAGGCTAATGCACTGTTAGCAATTCACTTCGAAAGGATTAGGATATAAAAGCAAGGATGTAATGCTGAGGCTTTATAAGGCTTTGGTCAGAATGCACTTGGAGTATTGTGTGTCCTTTATCTACAAAAAGATGTACTGGCCTTGGAGAAGCTCTAGAGAAGGTTCATTAGAATGATCCCTGGAATGAAAGGGTTAACATATAAGGAGCGGTTAATGGCTCTGTACTTGCTGGTGCTTATAAGAGTGAGGGTGGGGGGATCTCATTGAAACTTATCGAATATTGAAAAGTGTAGGTAGAGAGGATGTGGAGTCTATACAGGGAGGGACCAGTGGGCACAGCCTCAGAACAGAGGGACATCCATTTAGAACAGAGATGAGGAAATATTCCTTTACCCTCAGGGTGGTGAATCTGTGAAATTCTTTGTCACGGGTGGTTGTGAAGACCAAGTTAATGGGTATATTTAAGGTAGAGATTGATAGGTTTTTCATTAGTCAGCATGTCAAATATTATGGGGAGAAGGTAGGAGAATGGGGTTGAGAGGGACAATAAATCAGCCCAGATGGAATGACAGAGCATATCAGATGGGCCAAATGGCCTAATTCTATTGTCTTTAAAATAGTTATGAAAACTAATTTGGTTCACATTGCCATGCATGTGTATGATAGATCTCCTTCTTTGGGAAAGTGATCACATCATCAACAGCTTAGTGCGATAATGGCAGAGTACTACACTGAGAAAGCTATTGCCTTTCAGGTTATAAGTCAAGGAGCCCATTTTGAAGAAGAGCAGTGGATAGCCCCCAATGAGCTGGTCTACATTTATTCCTCAAATGGCAATGAAAGTTCAGTCCTGATGAAGGGTCTCAGCCCGAAACGTTGACTTTTTACTCTTTTCCATAGGTGCTTTCTGGCCTGCTGAGTTCCTCCAGTATTTTGTATGTGTTGCAATAACAATAAGTTGCCTGTTTTTATTCACACTTCATTTTACTGGTGCCTGCAATGTGTAATTTCACTCCAGTGTTTGTTATGTTATGCCACCATTTCAAAAGTACTTAATTGGCTATAAAGCATTTTGGGATGCCTTGGTCTCATCATATTCATGGAGTATGTCCTTTCCATTCTTTGAGCAGAGATATGAAAGTCTACAGATATTGTCAACTCTGGCACTGGAATAAGAGTCCTCGTTATGGAACTGTCCAGGGATAAGGTTGGAGAAGAAGCACAGTAATGTAATTAGCAGACATAGGCACTAACACCATCGTACTCGAGGAGGCGAACATTAACAGCATCTCCACCGCAATATGCAATTTGTAGAAATTAGGTGAATGCAAACTCTTTCCTCAGTCCCCATACTCAACTAGGTCATCTGAAAGATCCATTTCATAAGATGTAGTACAGACATGATATCAACAATTCTTTAAATGAAATTCAGATAATATGATGAAGAACTAAATCTCATACAACTCACGTTGTTCCAGTTTCAATTAATTACTTTGGAAGCATTTCATGGGTTATATGTGGCCTTATATACAGAAAGGCAACAAAACAAAAAAATACTGTGTATTGGGAGATAAATGTCTGTTAGAATTTTGAAATGCTGGTCTTCCGTGGAATTCTTTAACACCACCCAAACAGACAGAGTAACTTGACTGAAAACTTGCTGCCTTGTACTCAGCTAATACTCAGTGAATGGAAATCTAGATGTAAGGGGTTTCTTCTTTTATGTTACTGCGTAGGCTAATCAAAATGGCTTCTTTGTTAAGCTAACTGCTGAGAAAGTTCTCTCGCTAGCAGCCTGTTTGGGTTATAGAGAGAGTTGTATTCAGTTGCTAACCAATTGGAATAGATGTTATTCTTTCTTGTGTGTCTGTAAGCTATTGTGATGCGCGGGTTTTTGGGGAGAAGGCACGATGGGGAGAGAGAGAGTGGACGCGATGCTGTGAGCTGGCCGACGGGATGGACCCTGAGCCGGAGTCCGAGGTCCAGGGTCTTTGGCGAGGAGAGGAGACGAAGACAGACTTGAGTGAGCCGGAGGCTTACCGTGGGGGGGGGAGGGGGGGCGCTACATAGAGTATATGGGGCAACAATTCTGTTGGAAGAAACTGAGCGGATCAAGTAGCAGACTGTCAACTTCATTGCCGGAAACCCTGCATCAGGAATGAGAGTGGAGAGGGAAGACAGCCAGTATAAAGAGAAGAGGGGGAGAAGTGAGGAAAGTCCCAGTAGGAGAATGGTGGAATGAAGAGGGGTGAAGGATGAGAGCAGGTAGAAGAGGGGGAGGAGGAAATTGGAGACAGAGGCTGATGGGTGATAAGTGACATTCACAAGGAAACAAGGAAACAAATGGGTGAATGTGGAGACGGCTGCTGGAGGATGATAAGCAAGAACACAAAAGCTACAATTGCTGAAATCTGATTAGGAAGAGAGATGCAATGGGAATCTTTAGGAAAGAGGTAGGCAGATGGAATCAGATGGGGGAGAGGGGGGATCCAATGTGTGAAATGTGTGAATTGTCAAAGGGTTCAGCCAGGAGGAAAAGGGAATGAAAATGCATCCTAGAGGCTGGGGGATGACAGAGTGGCTTATGACTGTGGGTGGACAGATCAGTGTGGGAAAGGGAAAGGGAGGTGAAATGGAATGCAACTGGGACCTTCCGATGCACTTTACGGACTAAGTGCAGATGCAGTGCAATTCTATTGCCCAGTCTGTGCTTGGCCTTGTTGAAATAAAGGAGACCACACTGGGAGCACTGAATGCAGCAGACAAAATTGAAAGAGGTGCTTGAGAACCTTTGCCTCTCTAATCACCTTGTCTCACACCACCCTTCTCCTCTTTATACTGGACATCGTTCCTCTCCACTCTCAGACCTGATGCAGGATTTCAGCCCAAACTGTTGACAATTCCTTTCCTCTGATGGTTGCGGCTTGATCTGCTGAGTTCCTCCAACACCTTTTCTGATGCTTCAGATACCAGCATCTGCCATCCCCTGTGTCTCTAGAATATACATTTAACGCCCAGGATTAAAATCCAGATCAACAACCCTGTAGCTCACAGGTGAGCGTTTTGCCTCTGTGCCAAACTGATACTATTGTAACTGCAGTGGAGTTGAAAGAATCATTTCTCAATTTCCTATTTCCATCAATTGATTGTTTATGTACAAAACTCTTGGAACCAAAATTGATATTGAAAGACCTTTTTGATAAATCAGCCACAATACCCAGAAATGTTGACAGGCATGTTGGATGTTAATACATACTTGGGTACATTCACTGCCACTGTTTACAGTTGCTATCATTACCACTCATATTTTCTTAAAACGTGGGATTTGTTTAATGAGTCAGCAAGTATTTTAATATACATATGGCAGAGCAGTAATTTGTGAAAACAAGTCTTTTTTCAGTATTCCATTTTTAGTAGCTTTCTCAGTATGTTTACTTTCTACATGCTCTACACCTATACACAATCTTGCCTTGTTCTGTGAACATTTATTTTTCTTTTTGATATTGAGGTTGGAAAACATCTGTGTCAGTCTAGAATTATGTTGCTTAATTAGATATAAGTAATATTTATGAAGAAGAAAATGCAGAACAAGATTTTAAGTTTTGTTATTGATTCTTCTCCCAGGCACCTATACTTTTGAATGTCTTCAGGCCCAGATACAATTCTGTCAGTTTGTATGTTATTAAGAGGCACTATTCAAGAAATTAGAACAAAGAATGCAAATCACAGGTGGCTAAAAACAAGAAAGATCATTCTTGCTTGAGTAGCACGTGTCTGGCTTTTAAAACCTGTGGCTAAGATCTTGGAATGTCTGTAACTGTAAATATAAAGCATACTTGAGAATATTCTCCAAAGAAAAATTATCTTTGTTAACAAAAGTCAGAAATATTATATGAAGATTTATCAATTCTTCTTGTCTCTATTCTGACCTTTATGATTAGTGAATGGATTAACTTGATACCTTAATTTTTCTTATAATGTATTTTAGATTTTCACCACATTTTCTTACCATAAGTGGAGTGAAATACAGTCTGCTACAACCAGTAATCCACCAGAACTTTAATTGTTGTCTGGAATTATTTTTTGGCCATTGATTAACACATCCAAGAACCCCAGTGCCTCATGGGCAGCAGATGTCTTAGAAGAATGGAAATGATGCTTATGATGCTGAAACACTCGTCCCCTTAACTTTTAAAGACAGGAAACTTAAAAGGTAGATCGAGAGATCAAGAACTCAGAGGCCCATTTCAGAATCTTATACCAGTTGGACGGATGCTATCCGTGAACCGAGTGGCACTTGCACCTTATTGTTTGCCCATACTGCACTTTCTCTGTAACTGTAACACTATATTCTGCATTCTGTTTTTATTTTCTGGTTTGTATTTATGCACGGACTAATCTGTCTGGAGAGCAGAGAAACAAACCCTAATCACTGTATCGTGGAACAGGTAACAATAATAAACCAATTACCAGCTATCAGGTAAAAGCCTTCTCCATGTTGTGGTCACTCCTTCTCCATTGCTAGGTCAACACCGCAGACCTGCAACAGATGGAGTAGCTTAATTGCAAATATTCATAGCCTCAGAATGCTACTATGCATTTATATTACTTCATTGTTTATTTAATGCGAGACCTTAATTTATGAACAGTTAAAATATTTCAGTACCTCCAACAGAAAGAAACCAGCCAAGATAATAATCTTTTTGGCAAATCTGCAACTTCAATTGCTATAACCTGTTCAACATATCAATGGTCAAAAGCACAATTTTGCATTTGTGTCTTACCGCTTTTTATTGGTGCACCATAGAAAGCTTCCGATCTGGATGCATAACGGCGTGTTGTGGCAATTGATCGGCACGTGACTGCAAGAAACCGCAGAGTGTAGTGTACGCAGCTCAGCACATCACAGGAACCAGCCTCCATTTATGGATTCTGTCTGTACCTTTTGCTGTCTCAGGAAAGCAGCCAGCACAATCGAAGTGTCTACTAACTCCGAACATTGTCTCTTCTCCCCTCTTCCATGGTGCAGAAGATACAGAAGACTGAAAGTACATACAATCATACTCAAGGACAGTTACTACCCTGCTGTTATAAGACTATTAATGTTTCCAAGTCTAATAGTTGGGCTATTCGATAGCATGCTAACAAAATAATTTGTTTAACTTGAGTGAAGCGTTTTGGGTAGCCTTCCACAAACTTCTCACATTAAGTTGCTGGAATTTTGTTCCATTCCTCCAGACAGAACGGGTGTAACTGAGTCAGGTTTGTAGGTCTCCTTGCTCACACACGTTTTTTCAATTCTGCCCACAAATTTTCTATCGGATTGAGGTCAAGTCTTTGTGATGGTCACTCCAATACCTTGACTTTATTGTCCTTAAGCAATTTTGCCACAACTTTGGAGATATTCTTGGGGTCATTGTCCACTTGGAAGACCCATTTGTGACCGAGCTTTAACTTCCTGGCTGATGTCTTGAGATGTTGCTTCAATATATCCACATAATTTTCCTTCCTCATGATGCCATCTATTTTATGAAGTGCCCCAGTACCTCCAGCAGCAAAGCACCCCCACAACATGATGTTGCCACCCCCATGCTTCACAGCTGGGATGGTGTTCTTCGGCTTGCAAGCCTCACCCTTTTTCCTCCAAACATAACAATGGTCTTTATGGCCAAACAGTTCAATTTTTGTTTCATCAGACCAGAGGACATTTCTCCAAAAAGTAAGATCTTTGTCCCCATGTGCACTTGCAAACTGTAGTCTGGCTTTTTTATGGTGGTTTTGGAGCAGTGGCTTCTTCCTTGCTGAGCAGCCTTTCAGGTTATGTTGATATAGAACTCATTTTACTGTGGATATAGATACATGTCTACCTGTTTCATCCAGTATCTTCACAAGGTCCTTTGCTGTTGTTCTGGGATTGATTTGCACTTTTCACGCCAAAGTACGTTCATCTTTAGGAGACGGAATGCGTCTCCTCCCTGAGCGGTATGACGGCTGCGTGGTCCCATGGTGTTTATACTTGCGTACTATTGTTTGTACAGATGAATGTGGTACCTTTACGCCTTTGGAAGTTGCTCCCAAGGATGAACCAGACTTGACATTGTGTGCGAGCAAGGAGGCCTACAAACCTGACTCGGTTACACCCGTTCTGTCGGGAGGAATGGAACAAAATTCCAGCAGCTTACTGTGAGAAGCTTGTGTAAGGCTACCCAAAACGTTTGACCTAATGTAAACAATTTAAAGGCAATGCTATCAAATACTAACAAAGTGTATGTAAACTTCTGACCCACTGGGAAAGTGATGAAAGAAATAAAAGCTGAAATAAATTATTCTCTCTACTATCATTCTGACATTTCACATTCTTAAAATGGAGTAGTGATCCTAACTGACCTAAGACAGGGAATGTTTTCTAGGATTAAATGTCAGGAATTGTGAAAAATTGAGATTATATGTATTTGGCTGAGGTGTATGTAAACTTCTGACTTCAACTGTATCTCATGATCTTGCACCTTCTTGTTTATCTGCACTGTATTCGCTCTAAAGCAACTGCATTTTATTTTGCATTGTTATTGTTTTACTTTGTTCTACCTCAAGGCACAGTGTCATGAACTGACTATGGACAGTATACAAGACAAGCTTTTCACTGTATCTTGTTATATGTGATAATACTACATCAATTACTAATTACTCCCTCTAGCATACAGTCAATTAGCTTGAAGGATTTTCATACAGTGCCACACCCAGTACCAGTTAGCATGGTGAAATGGAAAAGAAGAATGTGACTTTGAGGGGATAACAGCATTGCAACTTCTGTAACTTATGTGCCAGCAGCTCTCGAGTAATAACTTTGTGAGGTATTGATGTTGTTGCTTTATAGACAGCAGAGCTTCCTGGTGATGCAATATTTCAGGTATCCAAGTTTCCTGAACAGATATCAGCCATCTGCCTCTCATATATATCTTATCTCAATCAAGATCAAAGGTTTCAAAGCCTAAACAATTCAGGTTTGAACTGCAGAGTGACTATTTGGAAACTTTGTTGTTTCTTAGTGATAGCTGTACTGTAAAGCAAATCTGTATTGTTGGCGAAGAGTTCCAAATTCATTTCCAAGAAAGCTTCTCTTTCCTGGGTTTGAATAATGGCAGAAAAACTAGAACTGTGTCTCCCTTATGAATGAGTTCCTGATTTTTCTCATTAGACACTGATGCCTACTGGAGAATGTTACCACATTCATATTAGGGTCGGAGAGAACTAGGCTGAATCTTGATGCTTCCGGCAAGGAAGAAGCCAACTGACAAGATTATGCATGATCATGCATTCCATTTTCTACTGTAACACTGAGGGAGTGGAAAAAGTCAGGATCAGAATCAGAATCAGGTTTATTGTCATCGACATGTGACGTGAAATTTGTTAACTTAGCAGCAGCAGTTCAATGCAATACATAAGCTAGCAGAGAGAGGAAAAATAATAAATAAAATAAAATATAATAATAAATAAACAAGTAAATCAATTATTTATTTTGAATAGATTATTAAAAAATGTGCATAAACAGAAATACTGTATATTAAAAAAAGTGAGGTAGTGTCCAAAGCTTCAAAGTCCATTCAGGAATTGGATGGCAGAGGAGAAGAAGCTGTTCCTGAATCGCTGAGGGTGTACCTTCAGGCTTCTGTACCTCCTACCTGATGGTAACAGTGAGAAAAGGGCATGCCCTGGGTGCTGGAGGTCTTTAATAATGGACGCTGCCTTTCTGAGACACCGCTCCTTAAAGATGTCCTGGGTACTTTGCAGGTTAGTGCCCAAGATGGAGCTGACTAGATTTACAATCTTCTGCAGCTTCTTTCGGTCCCGTGCAGTAGCCCCTCCATACCAGACAGTGATGCAGCGTGTCAGAATGCTCTCCATGCTACAACTATAGAAGTTTTTGAGTGTACTTGTTGACATGCCAAATCGCTTCAAATTCCTAATAAAGTATAGTCGCTGTCTTGTCTTCTTTATGAATACATAAATATGTTGGGACCTGGTTAGATCCTCAGAGATCTTAACACCCAGGAACTTGAAGCTGCTCACTCTCTCCACTTCTGATCCCTCTATGAGAATTGGTATGTGTTCTTTCATCTTACCCTTCCTGAAGTCCACAATTAGCTCTTTCGTCTTACTGACGTTGAGTGCCAGGTTGTTGCTGCGGCACTACTCCACTAGTTGGCATATCTCACTCCTGTACGCCCTCTCATCACCACCTGAGATTCCACCAACAATGGTTGTATCATCAGCAAATTTGTAGATGGTATTTGAGCCATGCCTAGCCATACAGTCATGTGTTTACAGAGAAATTATATCTAAGCATAACCAGCAACAGTTTCATAAACCAATAATCAAAAAGAATAGAAATCAAATAAATCCTCAACCTGAAACAGAATCTGCTTCTCCTTTAGAGATACTGCCGGACCTGCTGAAGCTTTTCACTCTTTTCTATTTTAATCAAATAGAATGCTGCAAATATTACGGCTACAGTACTTAGAGTAATACTAAGTGATTTGCACATCTCTGCAAGCATAAATCAACCCTTCCTTCCAAATTTAATATATACTAGCAAAAAAATGGAGGTACACCACTATTTTGTGAAAGATGCACCTGAGTGGTAAATTGCTTCCCTGGTTCCAGGGTCAGGGATGCCTTATATCAGGCATAGCATTCTATGGGGCAATGTTATGATAGTCATGAGGGATTTCAATATGCATGTTGGTACAATGGGAAAATTAGGTTGGCACAGGATCTCAAGAGAGGGAATTTGTAGAATGCCTATGAGGTGGCTTTTTACAGCAACTTGTGGTTGAGCCCACTAGGGGAAAGGCAGTTCTGGATTGGGTGTTGTTTAATGAAACAGGGTTGATTAGGGAGCATAAGGTAAAGGATTCCTTATGAGTCAGTGATCATAGAATGACAAAATTCACACTGCAGTGTGAGTGGGAGAAATGAATGTCAGTTGACTCAGTATTACAGTAAATTACAGAGGCATGAGGGAGGAGCTAGCCAAAATTGATTGGAAGAAGACACTAGCAGGGATGATGGCAGAGCAGCAATGGCGGGAGATTTTGGGAGCAATTTGAAAAGTGCTGGATAGATACATCCCAAAGATGAAGAAGTATTCTACAGGGAGGATAAGGGAAGTCAAACACAGCATGAGAGCAAAAGGGAAGGCATATAATATAGCAAAAATTATTGGGAAATTCGAGATTAGGGAAGTCTATAAAAACCAACAGAAGACACCTAAAAGTCATAAGAAGGAAAAAGATGAAATATGAAGGTATTACCAATAACATAAAAGATGATGCACTAAGTTTTTTCAGATATATAAAGAAAAGAGAAGCAAGAGTGGATATTGGACCAGTGGACAATAATGCTGGAGAGGTAGTAATGGGGGGCAAAGAAATGGCAGATCATCTTAATAAGTATTTTGGGTTAGTCTTCACTGTGGAAGGCACTAGCAGTATGCTAGAAATTCAAGAGTGCGCAGTGGACCAGAATGAGCATAGTTATCATTACAAAGGAGAAGCTGAGGTGCTTGGGAAGCTGAAAAGTCTGAAGGTAGGTAAGTCATCTGGATCAGATGGACTACATCCCAGAGTTCTGAAGGAGGTAGATGAAGAGGTTGTGAAGGCATTAGTAATGATTTTTCAAAAATTATTAGATTCTGGAATGGTTCTGGAGGACTGGAAAATAGCATATGTCACTCCACTCTTTAAGAACGGAAGGGGGAAGAGAAAAAGAAATTATTGGCCAGTTAGCCTGACTTCAGTGAGCGGGATTTCATTATTAAGGATGAAGCTTTTAGGTTCTTGGAGGCACATGATAAAGTAGGCCAAAGTCAACATGGTTTTCTTCAGGAGAAGTCTTGCCTGATAAATCTGTTGGAGGTCTGGTTCCATTGACCTCTTCATTCACCATAGCCTTTCATACCCCTCCCATCCCTGTACCTATCCAAATTTCTCTTGAATGTTGAAATCAAACCTACATCCACTACTTCTGCTCGCAGCATATTCCACTCTCTCACCCAGTAAAGAAGTTACCCTCAGATTCCCCTTAAACATTCACCCTTCTCCCATGAGCTATGACCTCTAGTTCTAGTATCAACCAACCTCAGTGGAAAAAGCCTGCTTGCCTTTACCCTATCTATACCCCTCATAACTTTGCATCCCTCAGTCAAATCTTCCCTCATTCTCGCATGCTCTAGCGAATCAAGTTCTAACATATTCAACATTTTCCTGTAACTCAGGTCCTCAAGTCTTGGTAACATCCTTGCAAACTTTCTTTGCACTCTTTCAATCTTATTGATATCTTCCCTGTAGGTACGTGACTGGAACTGCACACATCACTCCACATTAGGTCTCACGAATGTCTTAAACAACTCTCTCCCAACTCCTGTAATCAATACGCACAACAACTGTATTTTGAATTATGAAGGCTAATGTGCCAAAAGCTTTCTTTATAACCCTATCTACCTGTGATGCCACTTACAAAGAATTATGGATCTGTATTCCCAAATCCCTAAGCTTGAAATTCTAACATGAGTATATGCTCTTTTCCATAGCTAATGCCTGGTCTGCTGAGTTCCTCCAGTATTTTGTGTCTATTGCCTTGAAATTCTAAAGTATTTTTCATCCATACCAAATGATATTTACAAATCAGGTGAAGACAACTAACACTATCTGCAAACTGAAGAACATGCCAAATGATCTTGGAACTAGAAGAAAGCTTTCTACCAATGAGTTTGCATTCTAGAATTTGAAATCTAATTGAAATGCATACCCAAAAAAGTATTGGTATATGAGACTGCATTAAAGTTGGGTGCTGTACGAACATGCACATGCATTGAAAATGTGAGGTTTACGAATATGAGTGTGCCCTGAAACAGTTAGGAGTATGGCTTATATAATTGTGCAGAAACTAGTGGGTATCTGGTCTTTGTTGATTCTATAAGAAGGAAAATCCTTTTCAATAGAGCAGAATGGGTCTTTAACTGCAACATAGCCTAGAACTTCCATACAGAGTGATATACATGTTTTAGAGCTATTGAAAGATGAATTAGGCTTGCTAATGATTAGTTCAATTGTATAGCCATTGAATTTGTGTCCAACACACGACACCAAAATAAAACAATGGTAATCTGTTGGGATGTGTATGGACTAAAGGCCAGCATTTACAATCTCTTGTGTTTATGTTTTCCTGTCACAATAATCTTTCAGTGAATTTAATTTCTAAAGGAATCACAAGGGAGCTTTAAGTTTCTATACATGATGTGGCAGGTCAGCTAATTTTATTTGTGTACTTTTGGCTCAGTATTTTTTTTACAGTAGATAAGTGGATATGATGGGAGGGCAAATAAGCCAGAAGACGACTTACAGGAGCAGTTAGAACATGTACAATGTTTAGTTAAATTTCAGCAATTTCAGAAACAAAGTAGCAAGAATGAAATTCCTTTGCCAAACCTCTATTACGTCTCCTGGTTTAGTATAAAGAAAAGTAATTGCTCAATCAAATTAATTGTAGGATCAAGCTCTATCAAAATAGGAGGATTCATGGTACAAAACTAAATACTTATTGAAGGAAATTATGCATAACAAAATAATTTCTGTCTTTGTGTGTTATTGGTCTATTGGAAATAAATGTTATTGAGAGTATGTGTGTTTTCTACATTGGCCTTGACGTTTCTCTTCAGCCAGCAGTTCTGGAGAGAGCCATCTGAAAACAGAATAGTACAGGTTCGTCTGTTCCTGATTCTGGGGCCGCCCAGTACAATGTAGGAAATGTACAATGTACATCACCTGAAGCTTTACTGGCTCCACTACATTATGGTTTTATACCACGGCTGTGAAACTTGGAAGCAATTTTGAACCAGGGCCCAGAGAAGCTGGGCAATAAAATAGATGTGGAGTTAGTGCCAGGCTGGGGCTGGGTGGAGAATGAGCCCACTTACTCCAATCACACTATGCTTCATGCTAGACTTGGTTTTACATTTTAATTCATTTAATTAATAATCATCCATTAAAGTTTCTGTCCTGAATTATTTCTAAAGAATCAGCACTTCGTTTTACAGGAAATATTGGGCCAAATTGTGTTGACTTTTGCCAGTTTTCGATTGGCATGTATTACTTTTGAGTTCTAAAATCTCAGCAGGCAGCACAATAACAGCCGATACTGTTGTCTCATAGCTGCCAGGTTCAGTCTTGCAATTGTACAGAGCGGTTTCCTCCAGGTGTTCTGGTTTCCTCCCACACTCCGAAGATGTGTTAATAACTTGTAAATTATCCCTTCACTTGAAAGACTTTAGGCAAAAACAATCAAAAGTTGAAGAGAAAATAAATTGATTATGTCCAGAGAAATAAGGAGTAGTGGGCTACACATAGGAGCCAGTATGGAATAGCATAATTTAAGACAAAGTTAAAAAAGGAATTTCAGTGGCAGACCCTAATGTTGTTGGGATTTCCCAGTATTATGTTTGGGAATTGCAATTTGGATCTTGTGCAATATCAGATCTGTGAAATCTAAGATTTCAGCACAGATTGTAAGACAAAAAATTGGGAGGCAAAACTCTAAAAAATGTTATCTTGCTTTACTCTAACATTTTCAAATCTTTTGTATTCATAATGATTTTGTAAGCTTTGCTAATATTTATTTAATTAAACTAATTATAATTGTTGGCTTTTTAATTATTTGCTCCAATTTCATTCCTTTTTCACTCTTTGAAAATCATATTCATATAAAATGTGTTACAGCCAATGGCAGTTTAAATGCTGGCAAAGCACCTCTCCTCACATGTCCAGTGATCAGTGGCTGTCTGAAGTGTTTCAGGGATTCAAAAAGATTCAAAGATTCGAAAAGCAATTTATTGTCATTCTAACCATACATCAGCTCTGCAGGGCAGAATGAGACAGTGTTCCTCAGGGGCAGTGCAATCATAACATAACAAACGCAACACTAAATAATAAACATAACAATAAATAGTAAAATACAACAGCCACATGTCAGTTAAATCAGTTATAAGTGTCCAGTGCAAGTTAAAACTGTCCAAAGCAGAGTCAGGTGGAGTAGCTATTTAGCAGTCTGACTGCCTGTGGGAGGAAGCTGTTTAGTAGCCTTGTGGTTTTAGTTTTGATGCTCCTGTAACGTTTGCCTGATGGCAGAAGAACAAACAGTTCATGGAGAGGGTGTGAGGGGTCTTTAATGATATACCGTGTCTTCTGGAGGCATCGACTCTGAAAGAGGTCTTGGACAGAAGGTAGGGAGACCCCAATAACCTTCTCTGCTCCCCTAACCACCCTCTGCAAGGCTTTTTTGTCGACAGCACTGCAGCTGGAGTACCAGGTTGTGATGCAAAAGGTCAGCACACTCTCAACCACGCCTCTGTAGAATGTAGTTAAGATGTTAGTGGGGAGTGATGCTTGTTTAAGTTTCCTCAGAAAGTGCAATCTCTGCTGGGCCTGTTTCACAATCCCAGTGGTGTTTCTGCACCAGGTGAGAAGGCACCTCTGCACTACATTTGTTGAAGCCCAGCCACTATCCAGACCTTGCCTTTTGACTTCATGTTTTAGAAGTCAAGTGACATAGACCTTCTACATCTAGTGTTCAAATGTGGGTTTTGGGGAATCTTTGGATCAGTATCAACCACCTTAAATTTGTTTCTTAAATAAATAGAGTACAAAAAATTGTAGTCAGTCACTGAACTCACAATAAAAGGTTAAATATTGTCAATTTTTAAAGAGTTTTTTTTCTGTCCCATCTTTCTTCTTCTATCTTCCCCTGTTATGGATACTATGGAAAGAGTGTAGAGGAGATTTGCAGGGACGGTGCCTGGATTGGAGAGCATGTCTTATGAGAACAGGTTAAGTGAACTTAGACTTTTATCCTTGGAGCAATGGAGGATGATAAAGGTGAATAAAATGATGAGAGGCATTGATTGTGTGGATAGCCAGAGGCTTTTTCCCAGGGCTGAAGTGGATAACATGAAGGGGCATAGTTCTAAGGTGCTTGGAAGTAGGTCCAGAGGTGATATCAGGGGTAAGTTTTTCCTCCCAGAGAGTGGTGAGTGCATGGAATGCACTGCCAGCAACAGGACCTTTAAGAGACTCTTAGGTAGGTACGTAGAGCTTAGAAAAATAAAGGGCTATGCCGTAGGGTAATTCTAGGAAATTTTCTAGAGTAGACTACAGGGTTGACACAACATTGTGGGCCGAAGGGTCTGTAATGTGCTGTAGGTTTCTATGTTGTATGTTCTATCTTAATTTTCATTTAATGGTCTAACTTACACTTCCCAGATTGGATGTTGTGCAACTTATTACAATATCTTACATCTGCTTGGTTAAATTAGAACATAGTTATTTTCTTCTTTCAAGCTGACCACTGTTGAAGATAGTTTGCAGAACTGGGGCCATAGTATCCAGTGAAAAGCATATGGCAATTTTGTTTATATTGGTCATCCTTTCAATCCAGAACCAAGGGCTCAATTTAATAGCCTTGAATGATATCAGTTTCTGCTTTGCAAAGCATGATAGATAAGAGTTTTGTACGAAAGTAGATTTCTATCTATTTGAAGACAACTGGAGTGTGTTAACTTCATATAATGATTCAGTTTTAGTATAGATGTCCCTTAGAATAACTAACCATGTAAGTAGTTTTAAACTTTCTGTTGTTAAAACCACTACTTTTAAATGTGTGGTTATGTTGTGTGAGATTGTGAATGTAGTTTGATTTGTTACCACTCCAGTGGGTTCTCAGATGGTGAATGAGGGCAATTTGGAATACACACTCTTCCATATGTAAGCATCTTTTTTATTGTGTTCTTAATATCAATAGCTGCTACTCTACTAGAGGAGATTGTTCTTAGAAACCATGGAAACAAATTCAAAGAATGGGACTCAGAAGCTTCTTGGTTGGAGGGATAATATAATCATACTCTATAGGAAAGTATAAAAAGTGAAAGGAATTATGTCATTACCATTTTCTAAACATGAGAAATTCTGCAGATGCTGGACTGCCATTTTCTGTCTTTTAAGAACATTTCAACTAATAGGAAAGATATTTCTTCAGAATTAAACATTAAAGAGTCCAGTTATAGAAAATTTTCAGGATTTGAACAATGCCCTTTAGTTTTCATGCTGTCTATAAAAGTTGACAAATTATTTACTTGTCAAAGCAAGCCTCTTAGCAAATATACTCCTTAGTTAAATATGTGATAGCTACTACAGAGTGGCATAAGACTTCTACAAAGCATATACATCTTCATTAACAGCAAAATTTTCATCTGGAGCTTGTGAAGGAATAGCAACAGGTGAAATGAGAGGATAACAGATGGTGTATGATGTAGGAAATGTGAATTTATTCACTTTAACAGGAAGGATTCTGTATAAAAACCAATATTTTAAAATTGTGAACAGCAGCAATTATTGGTGTACAGAGCGATCTGGGAATACAATTCAAAAATGCAGAAAGCTAACGTGCAGGTACAGTATGCAATTGTGAATGCAAGTGGTGTGTTGGCATTTATAAGAGAATTAGAGTTGTGCAATAGAGAAGGCCTTTGATGAGAGGACAGAGTTTATGAGCAACGAAATAACTGGTTTTGAGTTTTTCGACTGTGGATTGGCATGATTGATTCTGGAATAAGAGTGTTGGCTTATGAGGACAGTTTAAATGGAATTTGGAATGACTGGTGATTTCATTGAAGATGAAGATTCTGTGAAGAACCAGCAGGTTAGATGCTGGATGCTCTTTCCTCAGGGTAAAGGATATAGAAGTAGAGGCCTTGATCTCAGTGTACTGAATAACCACTAGCCGACAATTGATAGATTTTTTTGAACCTAAGATAAACGGTGTTTTTGATTGAAAAGTGAATGGGGTTAGAGGATTAAATTTGATTTTGCTGAATAGCAGAACAGGCTTGAGGGTTCTAATGCCCTCCTCCTACTTCTACAAAAATCCTAATGAGCCAATTTATTTTTATGTAAGTCCAGCACTCTCTCTTTTATTGAGACTATCTTAGTGATTTAGAATTTACAGATAAATTGTGAACCTGTACCTGTTCTTCACAGATATCCAGAGAGATTAACAGCAACATTGGTCTTCCCATGTACATGTAAGTGAATGTGAATATCCCTCTTCTATCAGCTGTGAAATGAGTTGAGTAATTCTGGCTTAGTTTAGGGACATGACTTGGACAACAGTCACTTTTCCTTTTTGAGTTGGGGTTATTTTTGTCTGCTGCATATAAGATCTTTTACACCATCACATCACAGCACTGCAGAAGGCTTAATAGACAGTAGACAAAATTAACCACATCACAAAAAGAGAAAAACTGCAACCAAAAAAGCAAGAAGGGTCTTATTTTAAGTTTTAGTGAGTTCATTAGAGAGGGCTATTGGCTCAGTGCTAATCAACAATCTCCCACCCCTCTCTGCTGACTTCAAAGATTCAGTTTCTCAGATACATGGTGGTAGTTAAGCTCAAATTCTGTATAATTTTAACACAGCCTCTACCCTGTTGATTATTACATGTAAGAACAAGTAATAAACCACACACAGGTTATTTTGTTAGCCTCACCATTTTTAGTTGTCAGGCTTTCAAAATAACCTCCTTCCTCAAGCTTACATTTCTGCTCCTAAAATCCTGTTTAATTTATTCACTTTAAATCACTAGTAAAAGATAATTCTGCGTTTTTGATGTTTTTTTCTTTTTAATATAAATCCTTCTTGTTTCAGTGCTACTAAAAATATAATTGACACAATACCCCACAGAGATCATCAGAACCCAGACTGTTGAAGAATTGGAAACCATAAGTCTGAAAATGGAACTCAAAGACTGCTGCTGCTAGGTTAACAAATTTCAGGTCACATGCCGGTGATAATAGATCTGATTCTGATTCTCATATATCGGTTACTTTCAATAATGAGTTGTCAAGTTAAAGAAGTGGATGTTTTGTTCAAACTGAATTTCAGATTGTAATGTAGAACAAGCTTTTTACCATTATGGTGTTCATTCCGTACCCAGTTGTCTTTTTGCCTTGAATTCACTGGTGAAGAAACTAAGCAGATTTAAATAGATATGTTGATTGAATAGTAAGATAAGACATATTTTGACAGTGTGCACATTACCATTTATTTATTAGAGTTTAAGCCTACAGCATTGATTAGGCTGATTCTGCATTTAGAATGAGAATCAGAATCAGGTTTAATATCATTGGCATATGCCATGAAACATGCTGTGTGGAAAGATCTTTAAAGCTAAAACTATTTTCTTACCTTTAATACAGTACTTGATTATCTGTGAGCAGATATCAATCTTTTACCTTAAATTATTTTTCTGAAGTATTTTCCAAGAATACAAGTAAGTGCATTTTTTTTTCTGAGGAAATGTGGTTAATGAAATTCAATCTGCTGGAACAAATGATACTGTAATAAATGTTTGATTGATCTCACGGTGGATGAGTAATGAGTGCCCATAGTCTTGTACAATGTACATTTTGCAAAGAATGTTCTGAAATTTATATTAGGTTAAATCATATAAAATGCTCCAACATTTTGTGATAAATCATTATTATAATTTAAGATACAGAAGTATAACTTCTTTGTCATTGTAGGAATGTGATTGTACAATGTATAATATAGTATTATTGTTTACATTCCAAGTTAGCAATGTTGCCAGTATGGTGAGCATGTCAATTTTAACATGGGTTTTGAAATTTTGTATGGAGTCTTATCTTCTCATCAGAGCTCCTACATAAATCTCAAGAGTATAACTAACTCAAGACAGCATGTGTGCATTAGTTTAAATAGATTGAAGCAAAGGAGGTCAACTAAAGGGAACCATTTTTTTGCCCGCAAATGAGGGCTTATTGTGGATTTGACAGCTGCCTGTAATATTGCCAAATAAATAAATAAATAAATATCAAAATGAACGTTCTGGAGACAAAGAGTGACAAATGGAAAGAAAGAAATGAGCTTGTTAGAGCTGTATATTTCAAAGTTACTTCCCTTGGTAGCTGTACACTATGAAAAAGCATGCACAGATTTGCAAAACATGGACTCTGCAGACTTCATGTATTTGAATCAGGGTGCCCTATAGGGAATAAAGCAGATTACTCAGTGAAAACCAATTTGTAATGACAAGCCAACCAAATGATTTGTACCTAAATCATCAGACCAATACAGAAATCAAAGTGTCACTTATTTGACAAGAGCATGCCTTAATATATACTTTGCAATCTGCCAGCAAATCCCCATATAGTGAAATGCATTTCACTTTTTCACTGTCTGAATCTGATTTTTCTGGATTCTGTACATATTGGATGGTTTAAATCAATGCTTCCTATGCCAGGGTGAGATGGATTACACCTCGCAGAAATTGTCTGAACAATTCAAATACACTTATTCACCTGGGCATACTTCAGTTTTGTTAAATTGAACACCCTATGGTTATCTGTGAAACCAGTCCTGATAATATAAAACCACCAGTGTCACTACTGAATTAAAAATATATTTTTTTCAGTGTATTTCCATATTTTGAAAATATATATTCGTTTGTGGAGAGTCAAAAAGAAACCTTTTGGTCAATAGTTTATCAACTCTGATACAGTAATGCAGAGTAGCTGTAGACTTGTGTTTGAGATTGAGACAGAAGTTGGAGAGGTGGACACGTGCAGTATAGGGTGATTTCAGGCAGATCGCAGTCCTGTAGTCATTATCAAATGTTGAAACATCCAATGTTAAATGACTCAATGCCCACAGAGAAAAAATAATCTTACTTCCAATAATATTACCTGCAACTATTGAGTATTGCAATAATGGTACTCACGTTTGAAGCTTTATGGTTATTTAGTCCTGTAAGTCCTTACCCACATCATATCAAAACTGCAATAATTTTTTTTAGGATAATTTTGAAACATTAAGTTCTTTTGTGACTGTTAGGGATGACAAATAATTCCAGGAATAAGGGGGGACAGAATAAGGAACAGTAGAAGATTAAAAGAAAATTTATATAAAAATCATGCAGGATATATTGAGAACAAAGAGGAAAAATAAATATGAATTAATACCCAGTCAATAATATACAATTACAGTTGAATATCATCCGTTTCTGAAATGTGATTCCCATGATTTTAAGTAAAATGGTACAAAGTGCAAGCTAGATGGTTCAAATAGCCTCCACGTTGCTGTTATTTTTCACACCTCACTGAACAACGCAACTGCTTAAATCAACTACAGACTATACACCATGCGTGCTGTTCCAGCAAGAGACAAGGATTACCGAAACAACCTTTTCCAAACTATTACATGGTGCTAACTTGTTTGCATGGATTCTTGGATTAAGGCCAAATTACATCACAGAGCTCATACAGGGCAACTTTTTAATTAGTGAGTGCACATTTCAGACTAAAAGTAATAACATCATCAAAAAGTTCATTTACTTTCAATGTAAACTCACCGGGATAAACATGTATGATTCATATCAGTGTTACCTGGTAAACTGCCTTGTTGAACAAACAATGGATGAATACCCCTTGTCCTTCTCAATTTCCCTGCTGTCTATCCTCCTTTTCCCCTCGACAAATTGGATCACAATTATTTTCTATATTTTTTTGCATTTTTTGCAATTTCCTTTATAATTATCACAATCATGTATTGATTAGGACTTTCAAATGGGGTTTGGTGCCTACTCAACCACTGGCAGAAAAAGAAACTTGATCACTTAAAAACTGTCTGACAGTACCTTGGATAGAACAAGCACCCCACTTTAACGATAAACCTGTAGAAATTTTAATTACTCTTATTAAGTTATTTAGAGATACAGCATGGCAACAGGACCTTCCAGCCTAACAAGTTCACATAGGCCAACTACACCTGTGTGACCAATTAACCTACGAACCCGTGTGTCTTTAGGAGGGAATTGGAGTAGTCAGAACAAACCCACGCAATCGCGGGGATGACTTATGAACTCCTTACAGATAGCAGTGGAATTGAACCCGGGTTTCTGGTGCTGTAATAGCGTTATGCTAACCTCCACGCTACTGTGCCACCATAGCTGAGGAGGAAATTCTTATTTCTCTAAAATGACAATTATTTCAACAAAGTCATTATGCATAGTGATTGGTGGCTGGTTCAGACAAAGCCTTCAGAACTAATCTAGGTAAGAAATCCATAAACAAAACTAAAAGGGCTGAGCAGGAGTGACAAAATACAAATGATCTTCTTATTCAATTTATTGCTGCCATCATGTACTATCCCTCCCTACACATGGCATTTTTCAGAAAGACTCTAGTTGCTTCATTAGTTCCATCCCAACCCCTGCATAAAACAATCCCTGTATGCACCTTGCGTGGAGTTTACTGCACAATCTTATTACTACTTGGGCAACATTCTGATTTGACAGGAGGAGGGAGCATGTTATAGATGAATCCATTCATCATTTGATGAATAGCTCAAATTCTGACTCTGCACCTCATTTGGGGAATGCAAAACATAGGGAACCACCAAAACAGGGGAAAGAACAACACAGGAGCCATCTTTCACCTTGCACATGAGGCCAGCTATAGAGAGCTCAAGTGAGGCATAAGCTCTAAATCACAAAATTATTTACATTTTAGGAAACCTGTGGCAAGCCAGCATTCAATATCAGGCGAGGGAGAGAGTCTCTCACCAACTGCACACAAAGCAAAAAGTCTACGCTGAATGTTGTTGCCCAATCCTCCAATGGACATTGGGAACCAATTATGACCAACTGTGTTCATTATTTCAGGGACAGCTATGGCTGTGGAATCATCGTTTCAACTTGCCCTTGCTCCAGGCCATCACATTTTGTGCTACAGCATGGTTTTCATTCTCTGTATGCTTCCTGTACATACTCATGCTCCACACCCACTCATGAACCACATCATCAGTGGATACTCTTTGTTATGCAGCAGCTGCTCTTTGGATGGCAACTCAAAACCCACTAGAGAGGTAAAGCATCAATTCTGCAGCCAGGATGCTGAGCATGGGTTCACATGAATCAAAAATGCTGGAAATACTTGGCAGAAACAAATTAATTTTAATTTGCAGAGAAGGTTTGGACTCATTTTTTCACTCTGGCAGAACATTTCATGTCAGATTTCATGGCTTCCACAAAGGGTTTCTGCTGAAAACTAACCCGTTCCAATTTTACTGGAAAATGTACACCTGTAATCTCACTGGAGGTGGAGAAATAATCTCATACACCTTTGGCAAATGTGGCAGAGAACACCTCCCTTTTCCTCTTCTCCCTATTTTGGTAACTTCCTTTTCTTAGATGGCCTCCACTCTTCCTCCTAGACATGTGCAATGAAAAGTTCATGGTTAATTAAGGAGAGTAGCACGCACAAAATTCTGGAGGAACGGAGCAGGACAGGAGGCATCTATGGAGACCTTTCATCTGGACTTCATTATGACGCGTTGGCCTGAAATGTCAAGGGTTCATTCCTTTCCATAGGTGTTGCCTGCTGAGTTCCTCTAGCATTTTGTGCATGTTACTCTGGATCCCCAGCATCTGCAGAATCTCTTGTTAATAATAGACATATATGGAGGAACCATGCACTTGTAGGAATACGGAGCCACCAACCCCACTATTTTCTGCAGACTTCTTCACCTTGAACCACCTCTAGAAATCTTCTAACATTTGTGAATTGTAGCCATTCGATGATGAAATTAACGAGCAACTAATCTGTAAACTGTTAGAATTCCATTTACATAGATCAGATGAGGACTCACCCTCTTCGTGCTGAATTTATACACTAATCTCTTTACTGGTATGTTATCATGGTTCATAGATCAACTGAGAGCTTTAGAAGCAAACATAGGCCTCCAATGGTTTTGTATGAATGAAAATATCATGCTGAATGCAAGTTCACTCACAAGGTGTAAGAAAGACCATAAGACATAGGAGCAGAATTAGGTCACTCAACCAGTCACGGCTGATTTATTTTCCCTCTGAACCCATTCTCCTCTCTACTCCCTGTACCCTTGACACTCTGACCAACCAATAACCTATCAACCTCTGCTTTAAATATACCCTATGAAATGGCCTCCACAGCAATCTATGGCAATGAATTATACAGATTCACCACCATCTGGCTAAAGAAGTTCCTTCTCATCTCTGTTCTAAACGGACATGGCTCTATTTTGAGGCCATGTCCTCTGATCATACACTCACCCACTATAGGAAACATCTTCTCTACATCCACTCATCTAGATCCTTCAATATTTGATAGGTCTGAATGAGATTGCAGTTTGGCCGTCATCCCTGCTCGTGTCCTTTTCCAATCAACTTCGGTCAGCTCTTTCCTCGTACCTCTGTAATTCCCTTTACTTCACTGTAATGCTGACTGCAATTTTGCCCTATCATCTGCCTACTTAGTTGAAACCCTCACCAAAAGCTCTAGCAAACCTGCCCGCAAGGATATTTCCCCCCCCCTCGAGTTCATGTGTAACCCACCCTCTTTGTATTGGCCATACCGTCCTCTGAAGAGATCCCAATGATCTGAAAATCTGAAGCCCTGTCCCCTGCACCACTTCCTCAGCCACTCATTCACCTTTACCATTATCCTGTCCCTGCCCTGACTGATATGTGACACTGGGAGTAATCCAGAGATGACTATGTTGGAGGTCCTGTTCTTCAGCCTTTCCCCTAACTCCCTGTACTCACATTGCAGGACCTCTCCCCCATTTTTGCCGATGTCATCGGTGCCAATCCGCACCACGAACTCTGGCTGCTCACCCTCCCTCTTGAGAATCTTCTCTGCAGCTGCTCATGAGACATCCTGGGCCCTAGCACCTGTGAGCCAACACACCAGCCTGGCTTCTCTTTCATGGTCACAGGATTTCATGCTTGTCCCCCTAACTATCAAGACTCCTATCACTACCACCCTGCCTGACTTTACCCTTCCCTGCTGACCCTCAGAGCCAGCCACAATGCCACCGGCTTGGCTGCAGCTGCTGTGCCCTAATAGGTCATCCCCACCCCAGCAGTCCAAAGGGGTGTACTTATTGCTGAGGGGAATAGCCACGGGGGATCCCTGCACTGACTGCTTACTCCCCTGGTTCTCACCCATCTATCATCTACACTCTGGGTGTCACCACCTCCACAAAAGACTCATCTGTAAAGCTTTCAGCCTCCTGGATGGTCCTGAGTATATCCAGCTCCAGCTCCAGTTCCTTGACCTTGTCAGTCAGGAGCAAAAATTGGGTGCACTTCTTGCAGATGTAGTCATCAGGAAGACCGTTTGGTACCCTGAAATCCCATATCTCACAGGAGGAGCATTCCTGATACTCAACTACCTGAACTACCATCCTGCCTACATTTGCGATGCCTCTAACTTCTCAAACTTAAATTCTCCTTAAATTCACTCTAAATCTGATTTTATAGCTTAGTTTGTTATTTAACCCTTGGCACATTTATGACTGTGCACCAGTTTCATGCTTGACCAGGTACTGCATGAGAAAGGATGGAATTTCTGTCCATTTTTTCACCGATACTATCACATTACATTCCTGTATCAATGGTTGACTAAGGTGGAAGATTTCTCTGGCTTAAGATTATGACCGCTGCTTTACAAGATTTGCAGTTAGTTTTGGGGATGTGAATGTTCTGTTTAGACAACTTCAAGTTCGTAATACCTGTTCAATGAAATTGCTCAACATTCTTTTGTGTTTGGGAACTTTAGGTTCTATTGCAAGGGATCATAACATTGAGTTATTAGTTGGAGTTAACAAGGGAAATGTTTCCTTTTCTGCATTTCCAGCCTGTAGTTTTCAAAATTCAGAGCCTCAATGCAGCACTGGAATATTGTAGTTCGTTTTGAGAAATAATGCATTATATTCATTCTTCTGAACATCAGGTCCTGGGTTGGAAATCATTTGCTTTTGGAAATATTGGACTTTTTTTCTACACTGATGTTAACATTTCCTGTTGTTTGTCTCTCCCATGACTAGTTTCAAGTGCTGTGACAAAGTGGTGCATCAAACAGTTATCTTAATCCATATGTCTGACTTCACACAGTGCATTAGTCAGGTAATATCAATTAAGTGCTGTACTAAAGATTGGTGTTTTACCCGGCTGCAAACCCAGGACCTGATGTTAAGATACAGCTGTGTCTGTAAGGTAGACTGCTAAAAATAGCCTTGTTTGCCAACTCAGAAAAAGAAGAAACTCTTGAATGATCATATAAAATTAAATCCATAGCGCACAACTTCAGATTTTGATGAAATAGGGCAAATCTGTGGTATGTATTATAATAAGAAATTAAAATGAAATTGGAATACTGCACTCAAAAGGGACAATATTCTTAAAGACATTGTAATTCATTTGTGCTTGAAGCTACTGAAACTAAGATTGTAGAATTTAATTATTTGAAAGAACTGTATGTCTTTTCTTTGTAGGCTGACATGAATCATGATAGTGGAAGGAATTATTTTTGATATACGTCTTATATCAACCTGCTGTGAGAATGATGTACTTGCTTTGTCTGATACCAAACTGGATTTGATGTTTCACGACCTTCATGTTAAAGCTCCACCTGCATCAGTCACTCTGATCTTATCTGTAAAATCCTATGCTTTGTTACTCAGAGAAGTTGATGACCACATCTGTTTTTCTCAGCCTCCTGATAGTTTATGAGAGGAATAAAGAGAAGTGACTGGTCTGAAAGCCACCTTCACTCACTGACATTGAGAGAAATGTGCATTTGCTACAGAGAATGCCCATTGCATCACAATCACACACCCATCTCCTCTCGAATGTTAGCTTCATTGCCACCTCAGCCTCCTTCATTTGCTTCCCACTGGTAAGCACTCTTTAACATCAATGGGCAGAGATAGTGCATGGGCTGTATTTCAAATAATTTCATAATGCACTTAATTGTCATTAACATCAATTCAGTTATGTTGTGTACTTAATATGTCAATAATACTTAAGTAATATTATAAATATATTGTTTGATTAAGCATTCTTTTGTTCTTTACAGAACACATGAGGGGTTATCAGTGAGAGTATGTAAATGGCATGGGTCACTAAGCCACTGCATGATAAGTGCACACCTTACTTAAAGAAAAACAAAGTTAGATACGTTGTTATGGACTCCTTTGTTTTTATTTTAATTAGTTTTAATATATTGGAATTACAAAAGTTTGATCTATCGCAGAAAGTCATTGGTGTTAGCAATAGTCTGAAAATGTCATGAGTGTTTTCCACAGAGTTTGTGTCACTCAGTTAATGGTTTTCCTGGCACTAAGTGAAGAAACTGGGCCTACACATACTTATTGTGCCATTGCCCCTTGAGGTCCTGCTTCACACAAACAAATCACAAGGCTGGGAATATTTTCTGTTAAAAGGCTTGTTAGGGTTGTTTTCACCTAGTTGGCAGCATTAAACAGAATCCGCATGGTTTCCAGTGGCGGAGATTGTAGCTATTACATCTATGTTATTAGAAGCTGTGGGTCTCAGCAGTGCAGAACTCTTATCAAGGTAGTCAGCAGATGAAACTGCCCTGGAGGTAAGTAAATATGTCAGGAGGCACGCTTTCATTGTGTGTGGTCATACAGCATCCTTCCCCCGTAATGAATGGCACAGGTGAACTTCCATTTGATGACTGATTCAGCACAATTGTGAGGCAGAGGCTCATCACTCTGCAGAGAACGTGTTCTGCATCACGTGTGCTGTGAAACCCAGCAATAATATGCAGAGCGTTTAAAAACTTAGTCAACCACAACTGCACAAATATATTCACTTTAACATCTTGTGACTGGCTGTGGGCTTTGTGCAAGTAACATTGAAGATAGTGGGTTGAATGTCAATGCTCCAATTTAAGTTGCTACTGCGCACGTTGATGATATCACCACGTATGGAAATCAATAGAACAGCATCACCCACACCAAAGTCAATTACAAACACGAGAAATTCTGTGGATGCTGGAAATCCGGAACAACACACACCCAAAATGCGGGAGGAATTCAGCAGGTCAGACAGCATCCGTAGAAATGAACAAACAGTCAATGTTTCAGGCTGAAACCCTTCAGGACTGGAAAAGAAGGGGGAATAAAATGGGAGGGGGGTGGGGAAGGAGGATAGCTAGGAGGTGATAGGTATGGCCAGATTGACAAAGTAAAGGGCTGGAGAGAAAAGAATTTGATAGGAAATGAGAATGGACCATATGAGGAACAGAAGGAGGAGGGACTCCAGGGGTAGGTGATGGACAGCTAAGAAGAGGTAAGAGGTCTGAGTGGGGAATAGAAGAAAAAGGGAGGGGAGGGGAGGAATATCCACAGTAACTGGCTGTTTGTATATTAAAATACCGGTAAAATAGCTTGTATGTGTGAATCAGATAATAAATGAGCACTTATTAGGCAGCTCCTGTACCTAATAAAATGGCCACTGAGTGTATGTTCATGGTCTCCTGCTACTGCAGCCCATCCACTTCAAGGTTCAATGTGTTGTGCATTCAGAAATTCTCTTCTCACACCACAGTTGTAACACGTGATTATTAAAGTTACTGTCACTTTCCTGTCAGCTTTAACCATAAACGCTGCCTGGGCAGGGCGAAAAGCATTATTAAGGATGCATCTCACCCTAACCATGGACTTTATACTCTCACACCAGCAGGCACAGGAAGAGCTTCTTCCCTGAGGCTGCGACCCTGCTGAACCTCACATCACAGCTCTAAGCAGTATTGCACCCATATTGTACTGTCTCAGTACTTTTATATTTGTGTGCTGTAGCACTTACTTTTTATTCACAGTTATTTTGTAAATAACACTATTCTTTGCATTTCTAGTTAGCTGCTAACTGCATTTCATTGGCTTTGTATCTGTACGCAGCACAATGACAATAAAGTTGAATCTAATCTAATCCCCTCTGATCCCTTTCATGGTCAAGATGTTTTCATTCACAGAACTGTTGCTCACTGGATTTATTTTTTGATTTTCATACCATTTTTTTTTTGTAAACTCTAAAGACCGTTGTGCATGAAAGTCCCAGGAGATCAGCAGTTTCTGAGATACTCAAATCATCCCATCTGGCACCAACAAAATTCCACAGTCAAAGTCACTTAGATTACATTTCTTTCCCATCCTGATGTTTGCTCTGAACAACCACTGAAACTTTTGAACGTGTATGCTTGCTTTTTTGCTTTGTGTTGCTGCCACATGAGCGGCTAAATAAATATTTGCATTAATAAGCTGCTTTACAGGTGTACCTAATATCGTGCCACTGAGTATAGAGCTCAGTGTCTAGACTGTCGTTATCACCAAAAAAAGGAAACTCCAAAATGGCAGATTAATCTGTTCTCCTGATCCTTCCCAAGTTAAGAATATTGGTCTTATGGACACGCTTAAAAACAGAAGAGTGCTTTGGAGACTGATGAGATCGATGTGGTGTATTTGCAGATTGCAGTCATCTTCTGTCATACATTTACTTTGATAATAAAATTCACTTTGAACTTTTAACTTTATCCTCACCCTTTGGACACTACCGCACTTTTTTCTAATATACAGTATTTCTGTTTTTGCACATTTTTAAAAATCTACTCAATATATGTAATTGACTTACTTGTTTATTTATTATGATTATTATTTTTTATTTTATTTATTATTTTTTTCTCTGCTAGGTTATGTATTGTATTGAACTGCTGCTGCTAAGTTAACAAATTTCACATCACATGCCAGTGATAATAAAGCTGATTCTGATTCTGATTCTAACCCTAAATCCTCAGCCACATCTATCTGGTGCTGGGTTGAGCTGTACAGAGCTGGGAGTACTGAGCAGACTGACTCACTCACTGAGTTAATGAGCCTAGGCAGTGCACTTGCCTGCTATCCCATCGCAACTCTTTCTTAATTCTCTCCCATAGAATATTTTTGCTCATTGCTGATGTATGAATGGTTTGGGATGCAAATACCCTAGTTCTCAGCAAAGGAACCCTGTTGTAACTTGGGAATTTCCTGTATACCCAATGTACAATTACTAGATCTAAACATGTCGATTCATGACAGTGTGCAGGTACATTTGCCAAATATAGCTTCAAGTGTTAATGACTTGAAATCATTACAGTTAATTTTCTTCAGATATTCTCTAAAACTGATAAATGTTTGCACCATTTTCTATCTTACTTCAATTTATAATTGGTTTGTTTACAATTCATGTGTTATATGCTGAGTAGAACGGCAGAGAAATGATTAAACCACTGCATGTGTAATAATTTATCAAGATCATTAAAAAGTAATTTCTATCATTGTGTTGCTCAGGTCAAAACCGGAAATAAGCATGCATCCATACCGAGATATTCTGTAGCTTGTGGATTGACTATAAAGAAGGGAATCTCTTTCTCTCTCCCCTCCCTCCCCCCCCTCACTCTCCCTCTCTCTCTCTCTCTCCCTCACTCCCTCTCCCCCCTTTCTCTCTCCCTCCCTCCCTCTCTCTCCATTGGAACAACAAGCTGCTGGACTCCCACTCCCATTGTTGCTGGAGTGACTCCCTTCTCCCTTGCTGGAGAGAGAGAGAGAGAGAGAAAGAAAGAGAGAGAGAGAGAGAGAGAGAGAGAGAGAGAGAGAGAGAGAGAGAGAGAGAGAGAGAGAGAGAGAGAGAGAGAGAGAGGGAGAGAGAGACTGTCGAAGATACCAAAGTGCTGGGTTGTGGACTGTAGTTTTTGGATGGACTCCAGATCAAGGTCACTTTGGTGGCTTTTGCTATTGCTTGCCTAGTTGGAGATGGGGGTGATGCTTCTACAGCTGCTTGTGCGTGGGAGGGGGAGGGGGGCTTGGGGGTTCTGCTGTTGTTATCATTCATTCTTTAGGGTTTCTTGTTTCATGGATATCCGGGAAGAGTAAGATTTTCAAGTTGTATAATGTATACATTCTCTACTATTAAATTGAACCATTTGAACCGTTTAAATTTCTCCTCCCTACCACAGTCTCTCTTTTGCCAATCCCCATTCTCACCCTTTCTCTTCTACTCACTTGTCCCCACCCCCAGTTCCCCTCCTCCTTCCCTTTTCCCATGATCTCCTCTCCTCTCCTACTAGACTTCTTCTTCAGCCCTTTAACTCGTCCACCAAACCCCTCTCACCTTCTTACTTACCCCTCCCAACCAAACATCTTCCCCCTCATCTAGTCTCACTTAACACCTGCCAGCTTGTACACCTTCCCCACCCCCACCTTCTTGTTCTGGTCTCTGCCCCCTTCCTTTCCAGTCGCGATGAAGGGTCTCAGCCAATAACATCAACAATTTATTCCCTTACGTAGCTGCTGCCTGATTAGTGAGTTTCCGCAGCATTTTGTGCATGTTGCATGTGTGGAATCTCTTGTGTTTAAGTTTCATTCTTTCAGAAGGATCAGTAATTGATCAGTTAGTTTCCTAATTGATCAGTTAGACATCCAGCTGTTGAATAGAATGACATTTCCTACATTTAATTTATATTGAATAATTGTTAAGTTTGATTCTTGAAACCATGTTGTATTGTAGAATCTAGTAAATAAATGTGACCATGCAGAGAAAATATGTTGTTTATTATTAATTTAATCTCTTCCATGTCCTTCTATTCTATACATAAGGTTAAAGAGAGACATGCTAGTAAATCCATCAGTCCATTTCTCCAGTGCCTTCTTTGAGCCACTTAATCAGCTTCCTAACCAATTGTTCCAACCTTCTCCCTCATCTGCAGCTGAACCAGGTTCTTTCTAACAGTGTCATCCTATATTTGATTCTCAGAAGAGTTACAAATCCTGTAACTCTCCACCTCTGTCACCTATTTCACATCACCCATCTTCATTTATCTTTTGTCAGTATCCCTTGCTCATGTGTCCAATCTGAAGCGTTAACTCTGTTTTCCTTTTAACTTGGCGTTTTGCATATTCTGCATTCTACTGTTTACCAGGAGGCCATCAGGGCCTTTGGGTCGTTGTTGCCTCTCAGGTCAGTACCATCGATAGGCACGGACAATATGTGGAGGAATGAGATCAATCTCATTGAAATCTTGAGCACCACACACAAAATGCTGGAGGAACACGATTAAGTCAGGCAGCATCCATAGAGGACAATAAACAGTCAGTGTTTCGTACTCAGACGCCTGATGAAGGGTCTCAGCCCGGACCATCGACTGTCTATTCCCCTTCATGGATTCTGCTTGACCAGCATTTTGTGTGTGGCACCTACCAACAGGTCTTTGGTATGTGGGAGGAAACTCCAGCAATCACTTGGAGAACAGACAAATCCCACAAAGCGCAGAGTTCAAGAATAGTGAGGCAGAATCATAAGATATAGAGCAGAAGTAGGCCATTCAGCCCATCGATTCTGCTCCGCCATTCATGGGCTGATCCAATTCTTCCAGTCATACCCACTCCCCCGCCTTCTTCCCATAATCCTCTGATGCTTGGCTAATCAAGAACCTCTGCCTTAAATGGACCCAATGACTTGGGCTCCACAGCTGCTCGTGGCAACAAATTCCACAGATTTACCACCCTCTGACTAAAGTAATTTCTCCACATCTCTATTCTATATAGAGATCCTTCAATCCTGAAGTCATGCCCTCTTGTCCGAGACTCCCTGACCATAGGAAATAAGTTTGCCATATCTAGCCTGTTCAGGGCTTTTAATAATTGGAATGTTTCTATGAGATCCCCCCTCATTCTCCTAAACTCCAGGGAATACAGCCCAAGAGCTGCCGGATGTTCCTCAGATGGTAACCCTTTCATTCCTGAAATCATTCTTGTGGATCTTCTCTGAACCCTCTCCAATGTTAATATATCCGTTCTAAAATAATGAGTCTAAAACTGCACACAATACTCCGTGTGTGGTCTCACAAATGCCTTATAGAGCCTCAACATCGCATTCCTGCTCTTATACTCTATACCTCTAGAAATGAATGCCAACATTGCATTCGCCTTCTTCATCAACGACACAACCTGGAGATTAACCTTTAGGATATCCTGCACAAGGATTCCCAGGTCCCTTTACATCTCTGCATTTTGAATTTTCTCCCCATCTAAATAATAGCCTGCCCGTTTATTTCTTCCACCAAGGTGCATGACCATACATTTTCCGACATTGTATTTCATTTGCCACTTCTTTGCCCATTCACCTAAACTATCTATGCTTCCTCAACACTACCCACTCCTCCACCTATCTTTGTATCATTGACAAATTTAGCCACAAATCCATTAATCGCATAGTCCAAATCATTGACATACATCATGAAAAGCAGAAAGTCCCAACACCGACCCCTGTGGAACTCCACTGGTAACCGGCAGCCAGCCAGAATAGGATTTCTTTATTCCCACTCCCTGTTTTCTGCCAATCAGCCAATGCTCCACCCATTCTAGTAACTTCCCTGTAATTCCATGGGCTGTTATCTTGCTAAGCAGCCTCATGTGCAGCACCTTGTTGAAGGCCTTCTGAAAATCCAAGTACACCACATCCACTGCATCTCCTTTGTCTACCCTGCTTGTAATTCCCTCAAAAAATTGCAGTCGGTTAGTCAGACAGGATTTTTCTTTCAGGAAACCATGCTGGCTTTGGCCTATCTTGTCATGTGCCTCCAGGTATTCTGTAATCTCACCCCTAACAATAGATTCCAACAACTTCCCAACCACTGATGTCAGGCTAACATGTATATAGTATCCTTTCTGCTGCCTCCCACCCTTCTTAAATAGCAGAGTAACATTTGCAGTTTTCCAGTCATCTGGTACAATGCCAAATCACTACCTACTGCGCCCCTGCATTGCCCAGTGTTTTACACTTTTATTTCTTTAGTTAGAGAAATGCATACTTGGTGATTTTCTATTAAGGTATAGCAATGGTAGAAAAAGATGGTCATAAAAGTAACGCAGACCAGCTCATTCTCTAGCTCTGCAGAAAAAAGGATTAGAGGCACAGATTTTAGAGGTACAGTCTTAAAAATATGTTTGACAACAACTTTTTGGAGATCATCTATGCTCTTTTATGCAGACGCTTGAATGAAAATTTTGGAAAAAGCAATAAAACTTTAACAAGGTCATTGGAAAAAATATTGACAGCAAAGACGATGCCATATTATTTTTAATAGTCTGAAGCAAATCCTTTTCAATAGTGAAGACAAATGCCATAGCTAACTGTTCAAAATCTCTATGCTGGGTTTTGCTTCATTCTGATGCTTTCTAAACATATCACTAGCATTTCTCAAACACTTTATCACAAGTACTTTGTATGACATAGGATATTTACACAGAACGCTGAACACTTCACGAAAACTATTATAATTGGCCACTTGATCAAAGTTTGCACAAATACTTGACCTTATTTTAAAGAATCAACAGGAAGCTATTCAGCAGGAATATTAACAGTTTATATACAAACGTATGTTGTGTATGCAAACTGCAGAGTTCACTCAATATTCTTTGATTTACGTATCAAAAGCAAATTGGATTTTAGCTTGCCATGTAAGAAATTACAAATGCATCCTTTTTGTCTAAGAGTACCTTGAAGATTTGAAATCAGCATCCATGTTGGTATGTACATGGTTCTGATACAAAGTTCATGGATGCAATCATAGTAATATTTACCAGAATGGTATGGAGCAGAGAGATCATATAATGATAAACATATAATAATGACTTGATGCCAGTGCTATAATGTATCAGTTCAATGTTTCAGCGATGCCTTCTGAGCTCTTTCAATTGACGCCTTATTATACAGTTTAATACGCGTCTAAGGAGTTGGTTTAGGAGGGAGGATATAAAATTTTTGGATCATTGGGCTCTCTTCCAGGGAATGTGAGACCTGTACAGAAGAGAGGGTTTGAACCTGAACTGGAGGGGGACTAATATCCTAGTGTGAAGGTTTGTTAATGCTGCACGCTGGGGTTTAAACTAGAGTTGCAGGTGGATGGGAACCAGAGTGCCAGAATAGTTAGTGGGGAGGTTGTGGAGGCAGATGTTGGTAAGACCTCAGAAAAAGTTAGGAATCAAAAGCTTGAGCATGGTGAGACTGGTGTCCTGAGCTGCATATATTTCAATGCAAGAAGTATCGTAGGAAACGTGGATGATAGTGCTGAAGATGAGGTAGCTGGTTGACAAACAGAGGCAAAGTGTAATGAGGAGAGGCTGTTGATAGAGCAAAACTGTAGTCAACAGGAGATCAGTTGCAACATAAAAAGGTAGACAAAATTAAAAGGGTGAACACAGGATTGAAGATGTTATATTTGAATGTGCGTAGTATATGGAATAAGATAAGTGAACTTGTAGCACAGAGTCACGGCTGAAAGAAGGTTATAGCTGGGAGCTTAATTTCCAAGGATGAACATAATATGAAAAGGACGGGTAGGAAGGCAGAGGTGGTGGCATTGCTCTGTTGGCAAAAAATGAAATCCAATCATTAGAAAGGTGTAGGGTCAGAGGTGGATCGAGCTAAGGAACTGCAAAGGTAAAAAGACCCTGATGGGAGTTGTATACAGAACCCCAAACAGTAGTAAGAATGTGCCCTACAAATTATCATGGGAGATAGAAAATGTATACCAAAAGGGCAATGTTATAATAGTTTTGGGGCATTTCAATGTGCAGGTAGATTGGGAAAATCAGGTTGGTGCGGGATTCCAAGAGGGGGAGTTTTTAGAATGCCTCCGGCTTTTTTGAGTGGGTTGTGGTTGAGCCCAGCAGTGGATCAGCTATTCCGGATTGGGCGTTGTGCAATGAACCAGAACTGATCAGAGAGGTTAAGGTAAAAAAAAATCCCTTAGGAGCAAGTGATGATAATATGATCAAATTCACTCTGAAATTTGAGAAGGAGAAGCTAAAGTCAGGGGTACCAGCATTACAGTGGACTAAAGGGAATTACAAAGGCATGAGAGAGGGCTGGCCAGAATTGATTGGTAAAGAACACTGACAGGGATGACAGCAGACCAACAATGTCTGGAGATTCCATTGTGATTCGGAAGGCACAGGATATGTATATACATAGAACATAGATCATAGGAATCTATAGCACATTACAGGCCTTTTGGCCCACAATGTTGTGCCAACCATATAAACTACTCCAGAAACTGCTTAGAATCACCCTACTGTTACGTGATGGTTTGAAAAGGACCAGCAGAAATGGAACACACCTGGAGTCTGATTTACTATAAATTAAGACTATATTTATTACTACTATGAATTAATAGGAGGAGGAGAAGAAGATGGAGAAGATGGAATGAGGAGGAGAAGATGGCAGTGTGGCGGTAGAGCACGCGGCCTCTACGGTGAATGATATCTGTAATCTGTCAAGTAAGAGACCATGCACAATTCTGATTTGATGGAGACGGGCGTGAGAGTACGGAGGAACATACCTCTGAAATGCCCACTTCGCTGCCGCTGCTATTGTGTGGTAACCGGAATCTCCGGAGCAGAAGGCCCTGAATCCTTGGTTTTACTTGGTTCAGCGGCAGGGGCAAGGTCGAAGGCGCTTGGCAGAGGATGGCGCTCGGGAGGCTGTATCGGAGGGGCTGCTTGGAGGCTCGAAGTTTTTGGACGGACAGACTCAGTATCGGCTGTGGTTGGCTGCTTCCAATGCATCGGCAAGTTGACGGTGCCTGGAGGTTTATGTCAGGGAGTTTCTCCCTTTTGCCGCCTGCTATCGGGGACTTGGGAGTCGATCGACTCGGGGACTTTGAGACTTTTTTTTTACTGTGCCCATGGTTTGTTCTTCATCAAATTATGGTATTGCTTTGCACTGCTGTAACTATATGTTATAATTATGTGGTTCTGTTGGTGTTAGTCTTTGGTTTGTCCTGTTTTCTGTGATATCACTCCGGAGAAACATTGTATCATTTCTTAATGCATGTATGCATTTCTAAATGACAATAAAAGAGGACTGAGTGTTCTCATAATCTAATATCATTAAACCGAATAGTACAATACAGGTTATAAACTATTTTATATATATATATATCCATAAATCTGTGTGTGGATACAAAAACAATAGTCCAGGAAGTAGATATCAGTCTTACGGTGTCAGGTAGGTTTAAGCAGTTCAGTTCACTTTGTGTTACGTCGAGTTCAATTGATGGAGAGAGAGCGTTAATTGAGTTGATGTTCAAGTTGGCAGCTTTAGTTGTTCTTGCTTCCGAAGTCTTCAGAGTCACTTGGTGTGACCCCCACACAGACACAGATGGACAGAGCCCCTTCTAGGGAACGGTCTACTAACCCACGGCACGGGTTCACCACCAGCAGACCCCCACAGGCAAGCTCTTAACCGCACTGGTAAACACGTGTCGAAATTAATCGATCTGTGGCCTCCACCCTCGTGGTGGTCTTAAACTCCACCAGTGGTTTCTCAGGTAGCTTCCGCAGTTCTCTCGTGTCGTGTCTTCTCTGCAGTTATCAGACCGAAGGATCATCTTTTTATAATCCACCCAAAATTCCAGCATCTGTTAGCTCAACCGCTCTGAGCTGTTACCATGGTGACTTCCCAGCTCGTGTCTCAGCTCGCACCGTATTCTCTCCCTCTTTTAATTGCCTCCTTGTTCATTAGACTGCTGAACTTTCTAGCAGTTTCTCACCTGCGTGACACTACCGCATAGCCTTCTATTTTCCCAAGCTCCATGTGCCTATCTAAGAGTCTCTTAAAAGACACTATCGTATCTGCCTCCACCACTGTTGCCTGCAGTGCATTCCATGCACCCACTACTCTCTGTGTGAAAAACTTACCTCTGACCTCCC
This sequence comes from Mobula hypostoma, assembly GCF_963921235.1. Classification (NCBI taxonomy): domain Eukaryota; kingdom Metazoa; phylum Chordata; class Chondrichthyes; order Myliobatiformes; family Myliobatidae; genus Mobula; species Mobula hypostoma. The sequence continues at coordinate 40,264,453 of NC_086103.1, forward strand.
CCTTATACCTACCTCCAAGCACCTTAAAACTCTGCTCCCTTATGTTAGCCATTTCAGTCCTGGCAAAAAGCCTCTGGTTATCCACACGATCAATGCCTCTCATCATCTTATGCACCTCTGTCAGGTCACCTCTCATCCTCTATTGCTCCAAGGAGAAAAGGCCAAGTTCACTCAACCTAATTTCATAAGACACACTCTCCAATCCAGGCAACATCCTTGTAAATCTCCTCTGCACTCTCTCTATAGTATCCACATCCTTCCTCTAGTGAGGTGACCAGAACTGAATACAGTACTCCAGGTGGGTTCTGAACAAAGTCTTATTATATAGCTGTAATGTTAACTCATGGCTCTTGAACTCAATCCCATGGCTGGTGAATGCCAACACACCATACACCTTCTTAACAACAGAGTCAACCTGCGCAGCAGCTTTGTGTGTCCTATGGACATGGAACCCAAGATCTCTCTGATCCTCAACACTGCCAAGAATCTGACCATTGATACTATATTCTGTCTTCAAATTGGACCTACCGAAATGAAGCACTTTACACTTATCTAGGTTGAAGTCCATCTGCCACTTCTTTTTTTTTAATACTTTATTTACAATTTTTAGTTTTACAAAGACAAAATAATTTGAACATCTGCCACTTCTCAGCCCAGTTCTGCATCCTATTGATGTTCCGCTGTAACCTCTGACAGCTCTCCAGGCTATCCTCAATATCCCCAACCTTTGGGTCATCAGCAAACTTACTAACCCACCCGTCTAGTTCTTCATCCAGATCATTTATAAAAATCACAAAGAGGAGGGGTCCTAAAACAGATTCCTGCGGAACACCATTGGACACCAACCACCTCACAGAACACAAACCCTCTACAACAACCCTTTGCCTTTGGGATCCACAAAACAAGGTCTCCTTGGATCCCATGCCTCATTACTTCCTGAATGAGCCATGCATGGGGAACCTTATCAAATGTCTTACTGAAATCCATATACACTACATCCACTGCTCTACCTTCAATGTGTTTTGTTACGTCCTCAAATAATTCAGTTAGGTTCGAAAGGCACAACCTGCCTTTGACAAAGCCATGCTGACTATCCCTAATTAGATTATGTCTCTCCAAATGATCATAATTCCTGCCACTCAGGGTCTTCTCCAACAACTTGACCACCACTGAAGTAAGACTCACTGGTCTATAATTCCCTGGGCTATCTCTACTCCCTTTCTTGAACAAGGGAACAACGTTTGCAACCCTCCATCCTCCAGTACTTTTCCTGTCCCTATCGATGATGATTGAAAAGCCTTTGAATACAGAGCCTGGAAAGTGAGGACAAGCAGAAGTCCATCCTTACTTTAGTCTGGGATACAGGCAGTGGGAGCAGAAAGGCTGAAAATAGATGAGGTGCCTCCGAGGGCTTTGTCAAGCCCAACAGACCTTGATACAGACATGAGCTCTTAAACATAGGCTCACCTATTAAAAAGGCCAGATGCTTTCTCAGGATGAATGTACAGTGAAAAGTGAGTGGACATGTAAAGGAATGGGATATAAACATATATTCTTCCTTTATTTATTTAGAGATACAGTGTGGAATGGGCCCTTCTGGGCCAACGAGCTGCACTGCCCAGCCACCCAGAGATGTGTTCAATATTGTGGGATAGTGCAGAGCACACCAAGATGCCAGCATGCAGGATTTTCAATTGAACTTTATTGATCACTCTGCTTGTACACTATGTGAACTCCTCCCTAGTGGGAGTGGCCAACTGAGTGGCACAGGAATAACTACCACAGCATCTCCCTTTCTTGAACAATAAAAGGAAAAACTTGGTATGTACATCTTTTCTACAGAGCTGCATTAAAATTATAGTTGCTGAACTTGAGTAACTCGCTCCACTTTACCGATAACACAAAACTTCTGCTCTTGACATAAACATAAAACAATTGCCAACATTATAGCTGTCTTTCTCTTTGTTTTTAACAGTCTCTCACTCTCCTTGTATTTTTTTTTAATAATTCCTTTTTTTTAAGAACAGTTTAATTTTGTGAAATGTTAGAACTCTTTTTAAAAAACACTAAATCTAATGGAGGTCAGGGTAGACTACCTCAACACTCTGGCAAAGTGAGAGGATGAGAATATTATTCTGCCTCTGTAGTTGCTTGCCCTAAGCTATTAGGCTAAGGAGTATGTCTCTGTTATGGAACAGACAGATGACCCGATCTGGTCGAAGTTCCTGGAAGTGTTGGACTGGATGGACTTTCTTGAACAGGTGTGTCCCATTCAGGTATGTGATCCTCATTATAAGATTGAGGGCACTTTCTTCCTTTCTCCACCTTATGTGAACTTTGAGGACACATGAGGGCACGTCTGTTCCACCTGATTTCACCTCATGATGTTATGATCACAAACAATCATGGGGCATACTGCCAGACTGCTGTTCCTTTGGTGAATTGGTCTGAAAATCAAACAGCTTCACCACTCCTGAGCAGTGACAAAGATTTTGCTCTGTGACTGAAATCATGCATGCTCTTCATTTTCTCATGCCGTGTTGTCTCAAAATTTTTCACTTTGTCGAAGTCTGGTCAGCTCTGATGGACTGCAGCCATTTGCAAGCAGTGTGGAGCAATAAGCAATAAGTGCTTTGTGGGGGTCTTTTTCCTTCATTAAGAGACTCTTAATAGTTTGCATTGTTCTTTTCACTTCTCCATTTCCCTGTGGGTACCATGGACTGCTTGTCTGGTGTTTGAACTCACAGAGCCTAGTAAAGGCTTTGAATTCTGAGCAGCTGAATTGTGGGCCACTGTCTGACACAATGCCTCTGATATTTCATGGTGAGTGAATACTGCTTTCAGGTGCTGTATAGAAGATGCTGAGGATAGAGGACAGCCTAGACACCTCACATTCCATGAGTAGTAATCCAGAGTGAGAAGTAATTTGCCTCCTATCAGCTTGAAAATTTCAATTCCTGTAACTTGCCATGAAAGTCTGAGAATTCTGTGGGACAGAGGATTTCAGCATGATTTTTGTGCAGTCTTCTGCATGCTTTACATTGCTTTACGTAATCTCCCAGCTGTGTACTCAGACCAAGTCACCACACAGATTGCCTTGCCCATAGGTGACATTTTTCCATGCCTTGCTATCCTTCATGGATTTGACTGATGCTTTTGGTGAGCGTAGAAGCAGGGATGATGAGTCTGGATCTCTTTAGCACCAAACTATCGAGAACAGTGAGTGTGACTCTTTCAAGCTAGTAAGGTCTGAGTTTTGGAACAGCTGGCCACCTATGCTTACAGTATTGCATGACCTTGCTGCAGGTTTTGTCCTTTTTCAACTCAGCTTGAATTTTGTCCAGCTAACTCTGTGTTGCAGGAAAGCTTTCACGAACCAAAACTGAGTAGATGTTGGCATCTTCCATGAGGGGGGAGTCAGCTTTCGTCCATTCACTTTTGCATGTCATCCTTGACAGGGTGTTTGGTGTTGTGAATGATTTGCTGGGGACATGTTCAACGTCATAACAGAATCGCATCAGCCTCATTCTGAATCTTTGCAGACGTGGAGGTAAGTCAGCCAAATGTTTTGAGCTCAGGAGGCTGACAATCGGCTTGTGGTCTGTTTCAAGTAGGAATTTAGTGCCTACCAGGTAGCACCTGAAGCAGTTACAAGTGCACGTGAGAGCCAGTGTCTCCTTTTTGAACTTTGCATAACGTTGTTCAGTTGGAGCCAGTGCTCTTGATGTATATGCCACCGGTTTCCATATGCCACTGCAGTATGGTATGAGCACTCCCCCTATGCCAAAGGAAGAGGCGTCTGCTGAGACCTTGCTTTGTTTGGATCAAAGAACTGCAATGTTGGTGGAGAGATAAGCTCCGCTTTAAGTGATGAGAGTAACTTCTCCTGTGGTGCGTCCCAGGGCCAAATATTTCTCTGAGGGAGGAGATCACATAGTGGCTTTGTTTTCTGTGCCAAATCTGGAATGAACTTTTCCATTTGGTTTACTATGCTGAGGAAACTTCGGATCTCTGATACATGCACACGTTGTTCCATGTTCCGAACTCCTGCCAGTTTATCTGAATCTGGTTGCATTCTCTCTGAAGACAGTTGGTGGCCTAAGAACCTCACCTCCAATTTTGCAAATTTGCAATTTTTGTTCAGGGTGATTTCAGCCTGTTTCATTTTCTCCATGGCAGTTTGCACTCTTTTTCATGTTCCTTGCTTGAGCCTCCAAAGATGAGTACATTGTCCATGTGACAGACTATTCTTTCCAGTCCCTCCAAAATTTGGTACATCTCATCTGAAAGAGTTTAGGGGCTGATGAGATGCCAAAAGGGAGCCTCCTGAAGGCATAGCGTCCATATGGTGTGATAAAGTTTGCGAGCTTCTTTGAGCTAAATGGATCTTCCAGAACCCTAAGTTTGCATCTAGTTTGGTGAAAAACTTTGCTCCATGTAGCATACCCAAAGTACACTCAGCAGAGGGCAGAATTTCTGCTGCCCTACTGCAGTATTCAATTTTGTTTGTTCAAAACACATCCTCACTGTGCCATCTGGCTTGGGAATAGGAACAATGACCACACACCAGTCAATAGGTTCACTCACTCTAGTTATGATGTCAAGTGTCTCCATTCTCTCAGGTTCAGGTTTGACTTTTTCCATCAATGGGACTGGTATACATCTCTCTGTGGCCAGAGAGTAGAGTGTCACTCCTGCCCTCAGTTGGATAAGGTGCTCTTTTCTCAGTGCCTCCAGGCCTGTGAACAACTCTGGATACTTCTCCTGCCACTGAACATCGTTTAACGAATCTAATCTTGCAATGAGCTTCAGCTTCTCGATGGTATATCATCCCAGTAATGGTGAGAGGAGATTCTGAACAACGTAGACATCCACTTTTAACTGTTTCTCATTTTCATGGATGAAAATAGTAAACTTTCCTTTCACACTGAGCTCATGTTTCCATGGCCCTGTGAGAACTTTCTTTGTTAGGTTTAGTGTGATGCCTGTTTTCTTCACCAGTTTTGTTAACAGACATTCGGGGATTGCTGCGACCTCTGCCCAGTGTCCATTCTGAATGTCACTACCTCACTTTGCAACTGAACCACAGTAGACCAGGCTTGTCTATTTGAATCTAGATCTGCAAGGGAAGTTCTCTCTTCGTCTGAATCATGGTCGTCTTTGACCTCCTGAAGAGCTGTTTTTGAGTGACACTGGCTTTTATAATGACCAACTCTATTTTGCTGGATGGCGCTGTTTGATGTGGAATGGAGATTTACCATATCGCCTACAGTTGGATATTTTACCTGCTCAGTGTTTCTCTTGTCTGTTTTGTTTGAGGTGAGCTCTATTGTCATCTTTTTCTGACTGCACCTTGTTTGTACCCATCTTTTTATACAGCTACTAGCTTTACCTCAGCATCATTTTTATGCCTGAGTTCTGCCTGTTACTGATGAACCTTCTCACTCTGCCTGACCAGAGTAATAGTATTCTCTAGTGTGAGATTTGTGTGCAATGGAAGTCACTCTGACAATTTGGTGTCTAGTAGCCTGACAACAATCCTATCTCTAATTAGCTCATCTCTCAGATTTCCATATGCACATTTGTTGGACAGGTCATACACTGCCGTGATGAAGTCATTCACACTTCATCTGGCTCTGTTTTCTGGAGTTGAACTTTGCCCTCTCATGTCACATTTCACTTTCCTGTGAAATATTCTTTGAATTTGTCTTGCACTGTTTTGTTCTCTTTCTGAGCATCTCACAGTCTTAATCCATCCATTCTGTCATCTGCTTTGTCGCCTATGTGGTATATCAGTGTGCTTACTTGATGCCTTTCTGAAGACTGAGTGTGATTGCTTGCAGCCCTAAATCTCTCAATGTGTCTGAGCCATCTCTGAAAGCCCCCTGGTTTAGAGAAACCAAATGTCCTGAGGGGGGCTTTATTAGGTAAGTAGGTGTAGGTACTGCTCCTTTTTCCTGTTTATTTATTTATTTATTTGGACTACAAAAGTCTTCTTTTCTCTCCCTGAGTGCTTGACTAATTTCCCTGCGATGTCTATGTCTCTATGCACTTCTCCAGGCTAGTGGCCCACAGATAATTCCAATGCATGCACTATTACAAGGGTCCCCAACCTTTTTTGCACCGCCGACCGGTTTATTATTGACAATATTCTTGCAGACCGGCTGACCCGGCGGGGTAGGGTTGCCAACGGACAAGAGTAGCAGTCAAAAACACTGTGTTTACCCTGAGAAATGGATTCTGTTCAGTGAAACTACTGTACATACATTATTTCTACTTTATATAGGCTGTGTACTTATCATATAATTCCTGCTTTTACCATACGTTACTGTTATTTTAGGTTTTATGTAACAGCACATGAATATATTAATAAGTCTATTATAGGTCACTTATAAGTCAATAGCATCATAACATTTTAAGTAACGTTTGGTTATTAAACACACAGCACATATTTTCCCTGTATGAACATATAAAATCATCACGACACACCAATATCACTGAATCAGTGGGAGCCCTGGGCTGGTTTCCCTGCAATGAGATGGTGCCATTGAAGGGTGATGGGAGACAGCGATACTCGAGGGGGGTTCCTTATGTCCAGACTATTCCGCAATTTAGTTTTCGTTGCATTCATTGTAGAAAACTCCGCTTGACAGCGATATGATGTTGGAAATGAAAACAACGTTTTCAGTGCTTTCGTGGCTATCCCAGGATATTTAGCCCTGACTTTGATCCAGAATGCTGGCAGAGATGTTATGTCAAACATAACTTTTCAGCCCGCTGTCATTTGCAAGCTCGAGGAGTTGATCTTCTTCCCGCGCTGACATGGATGACGCATGTGTAGTGACCTCACGTGCGTTCAAACTCAATAGTGTGAGACAGGGAATGAAGAAAGGTGCAGCTGACTCATATTGCCAAATCATATTGTTTCCTCGCGGCCTGGTAGCACATGCTTTGCAGCCCGGCACCGGTCAGCGGCCCGGTGGTTGGGGACCGCTGCACTATTGGGTGTAGATTGAATGTTTTGCCTAGCAACCCTGATCATTTCTCAGTTCAACCTCATGATGCATACAAATAGCAACTAGCATAGGCAGTTTAGGTTGATGAGTCTCTGGATTTATATATATATATATATATATATGAATAAGAATAGTCTTACTGTAAATTCTCTTTTGTTGGGGGTCTCGCTTGGTCCATAGCACCAATTCATCAAAGATCAACCAAATCTGACAGTATGTTGTGTTCGATATTGAGGGACAGTGCAGGATATTCAACTGAACTTTATTGATAACCCTGCTTGTACAGTATGTGAACTCCTCCCACATGGGAGTGGCTAACTGAGTGGCTTTGGGAATAGCCTATTAACTACCACAACACCCACCTATTTAACACTAGCATAATCAAAGGAGAATTTACAATGACCAATTAACTTACCAACCGGTACATATTTGGACTGTGGGAGGAAACCAGAGCACCCTGAGGAAACCCACGTGGTTCACAAGGTGAATGTACAAATTCCTTACAGACAGTGCTGGAATTGAACTCTGAACTCCAGAATCCCCGAGTTGTAATAGCCTCGTACTAGCCATTACACTACAATGACACCATATGTTCTGACTGCAACACAAAGGATTACTGTACTATTAATGAATTGACTTTATTTCTTATATCCTTCACATACGTGAGGAGTAAATATCTTTAAACCATGTCTCTGTCTGAATGTGCGATGTGCAAATTATAGTAATTTGTAATAAATAGTATGTACAGTAAGATATACAACAGAACAGTCAAAATAGCTTAGAAATACAGTTGCATCAGTGTGAATTAATCAGTCTGATGGCCTGGTGGAAGAAGCTGCCCTGAAGCCTGTTGGTCTTGGCCTTAATGGTGCGGTACCGTTTCCCGGGTGGTAGCATCCTGGAACAGTTTGTGGTTGAGGTGACTCGGGTCTCCAGTGATCCCTTGGGCCCTTTTTACGCAACTGTCACTGTAAATGTCCTGAATAGTGGGAAGTTCACATCCACAGACACGCTGGGCTGTCCGCACCACTCTCTGCAGAGCACTGCAATTGAAGGAAGTACAGTTCCCATATCAGACAGTGATGCAGCCAGTCAGGATGCTCTCAATTGTGCCCCTGTAGAAAGTCCTTAGGATTTGGGGACTCATGCCAGACTTCTTCAACTGTCTGAGGTGAAAGAGGTGCTGTTGTGCTTTTTTCACCACACAGCCCATATGTATAGGCCACGAGAGATCCTCGGTGATGTGCTTATCGAGGAATTTGAAGCTGTTCACTATTTCAACCCTAGATCCATTGATATCAATAGGGGTGAGCCTATCTCCGTTCCTCCTGTAGTCCACAACCAGCTTCTTAGTTTTTGCGACATTGAGGGAGAGGTTGTTTTCTTGACACCACTGTGTCAGGGTGATGACTTATTCCCTGTAGGCTGCCTCCTTATTATTTGAGATTAGGCCAGTCAGTGTAGTGTCATCAGCAAATTTAATTAGCAGATTGGAGCTGTGGGTGGCGACACTGTCGTGGGTGTATAGAAGGTTAAGGACACAGCCCTGGGGGCTCCTGTGTTGAGGGTCAGAGGGCAGAGGTGAGGAAGCCCACTCTTACCACCTTGCAAAGATCTGACAGGAAGTCCAGAATCCAGCTGCACAAGGTAGGGTGAAGGCCAAGGTCTCTGAGCTTCTTGTCAAGCTTGGAGAGAATTATGGTGTTGAATGCTGAACTGTAGTCCAAAAACAGCATTCTCACGTAAGCATCCCTCCTCTCCAGGTGTGTAAGGACAGTGTGTAGAGCTGTGGCTATTGCATCATCAGTAGGTAATTGTAGGGGGTCCAGTGTGGGTGGTAGCAAGCTGCAGGTGTAGTCCTTGACCAGCCTCTCAAAGCATTTGCTTATTATTGAGGTGAGTGTGACAGGATACCAGTCTTCAAACATGTTACTCTGGTCTTTTTAGGTACCGGGGCAATGGTGGATGTTTTGAAGCAGGAGGGCACTCTACACTGGGAGAGGGAGAGATTAAAAATGTCTGCAAACTTATCAGCCAGTAGTGCTGTGCACACTCTGAGTACCCGCCCTGGGATGCCACCGGGTCCCGTAGCCTTGTGACTGTCCACTTGTTGGAAACACCTGCATACTTCAACCTCAGAGATGACCAAGGTGTAGGTCGCATCGGTCGCTCTCCTCAAGGGCTCTGTGTTGGTGACATCGAACCGAATGTGAAAAAGACTTAGCTCATCTGGGAGAGAGGCAGCGCTGTTGGCAGCACCACATTCAGCTTTGAAGTCTGCGATGGTGTGCAGACCTTTCCATAAGCTGCGTGTGTTGTTGGTGCAGAGTCGTGTCTGGATCTGGTCCCTGTATTGTCATTTCGCTGCCTTGATGACTTTGCATAGATTGTAGCTGCATTTCTTGAGATCCTGGTGGTTACTGGCAGCGAAAGCTCTGTCTGGTGCCGTGAGTGCAGCGCGCACCTAACTGTTGATCCAGGGTTTCTGGTTTGGATAGACACTGATCGACTTTTGGGGGACAACCTCTTCAATGCACCAGATGAAGTTCATAACCTCTTCTGTGAACTTGGAGACATCCTCCTCATGAAAGACATTCCAGCTGACGTCATCAAAGCAGTACTGTAGGATGGAGACTGATTGGTCAGGCCAACAGTGGATGGTTTTAACTATGGCCGCCCCATGTTTCAGCTTCTGCCTGTACTTGGGCAGAAGCAGGATTGAGGAGTGGTCAGACTTCTCAAATGGTGGACTGAGGAGCACTTGGTAAGTGTTGCAGAAGGGAGAGTAGAAAGTATGTCATCTCCCCATGTGCTCATCTGGATGTGTTGACAAAAATTCGGAGAGACTTTAGTCAGTGACATTCGCTTAAAGTCTCCAGCGATGATGAAAGCAGCTTCTGGGTGTACAGTCTCCAGGGTGCTGATGGTCTCGTACAGTTCCTTGAAAATCAGATCACTATCAGCCTGCGGTGGAATATACACAGCTCTGATAATAACAGCCGGGAACTCCCTAGGCAGCCAGAAAGATCTACACAGCAGTACAAGGTACTCCAGATCCTGGGAACAAAAGGATTTGAGGTCATGCACATTCTGGGGGTCACTCCAAGCATTACTGACCATGAAGCATACCCCTCCTCCTTTACTCTACCCAGAGAGGTTTTTAGACCTGACTGCCCGGAACAGGGAGAACCCAAAGGGCTCGATGGTGTGATCTGGTATCTCCTCCATCAACCAGGTCTCTATGAAGCACAAGATGTTACATTCCTTTATTTCCCACTGGTAGGAGATTCTGGCTCTCTGTTCACACAGCTTGTTGTCCAGGGACTGAACTTTAGCCAGGAGTTTGCTAGGAAGCGGCGGCCCGTTAGCACACTGTCTCAATCTCACTGAGACACTGGCCCTTCTTCCTCACCTCTGGTGCAGCTTCTGAGGTAGCGATGGTGTAGTAAATAAGCCTCCCATGGATCACGTAAACGGAGGTTCCAGCGTAGAAAAGGTGGCACGTTGTGGGTAAATGCCGCCTTCCTGATGATCAGAAGAGTCAGTCTATCAGATCCGATGTGACTATTAGCTTCTTGAACAAGAAATGTGAAGGAAATTGCAGAAATTAGCGGTACACTGTAAAGCTGGTATGGAGCTCGCAACATGGCTGCCGTACATGGCTCCATCTTGGCCTGATGAATGTATAGCGTGCTGTGAAGCAGCATTACATTCAGTAGCTGCAATATTAACATAATTCAAATCCAAAGCTGCAAATATTGGAAACGTCTGTATAGAAGTGGAACAATTTCTCAGCTTTGTTAACGCTAAGTTCACATGGCAGTGTTGTGCGGTGTCCTGGAGTTTGGAGTTCAATTCCGGTGCTGTGCTGTAAGAAGTCTCTGTACATCCTCCCCGTGGAATGCGTGGGTTTTCTCCGGGTCCTCCAGTTTCCTCCCGCAGCTGAAAGATGTACTGGGTAGGTTAATTCTTCATTGTAAATTGTCCCGTGTTTAGGTGAGGGTGAAAGTGGTCTTGTCAGGGCATTGCTGGGGCAGTGTGACTCGAAGGACTGGAATGGCCTACTCCATGTTGTATCACTAAATAAAATAAAATAAATTCATCAGTCACCAGTGCACTTTATTTCTGACAAGTGCTATGGTCGGTGCGAGAGTGAGTTACCATGTAGTTAAAGGATACTTCATTTCCATATGGGAAACACGTGGGAGACACTTGCCCTCGACCGTCCAGCTTGGCACAGCAAGATCACCACAGGAGCCCGTGCAGCTGAAGTCAGGCACATCATCGAGGCACAACGAAAGCGTACTGTGTGCAAGGCCCGAGCAGCATCCACTGCCACGACAGCACCCACCCACTTGTGTCCCACATGTGGGCGAGCCTTCAGGGCCTGGATTGGCCTCATCAGTCACCTCCGGCCCCACAGCCACCAATCCCCCATTTGACTTTGAAGCCATGGTCATCTTTGACTACGAAGGAAGAACAACTACAACATTTCCATATAGTATACATAATTCAGAGCAAATTACAAGTGCCATTTCAAGTGCCTTAGATGACAATATTCCTTGGAATACTCTATCAAGAATGCAAGATACAAAGTTAATTTTAGAGATAAATGTCGCTGACTTGCCACATCAGTCAAACATGGAATGGTGACTCATGCTTTTATGACTGGAGTCATTATGGAGAGCAATTCCTGTGTACAGGTAGCAGGAGTAATAAATTATCCTTGCACGGATGCAAATCGATACTGAGAAATAATTTACTTTCCTAAAGTTGCGCTGAGGCAGATTTAATATCCAAACTGTGGCATTACAAAAACTATTAGATAAGTGTGATAATTGTCACATTCCATGCCGGACACCCATAAGTTAATTTAAAGTAATACTCCATTACCAAAGTTCAGACACTTAATAAAGTGAATTTGCCAGTTTATGCACTCGCCTTAGGTTAATTTTCACTCTTGAGTTGATAGTGGCTATAAAGTCCCTTTATTTGATTAAAAAATATTGGTAGACAGAATGAATGTGACAAGGGTTCCCAAACTGGGGTCCACAGACCCCTCAGTTAATGGTAAGGGTCCATGGTATAAAAAAGGTTGGGAAAAACTGAATGGGAATCTTTCTCCAGCTCTGCTTTAATATAATACTTTTCTAGAAGATAGGGGCAATAATACACCCAGTAAGAAATATTATTGTGAACATTTTTCAAATAGTTTTGCTGCTATAAAATATAAGTATAGGATGCAGAGACATCATAGGATTCATTCTGCCTGAATCTCATAGAAGAAAAGCCAACTAAGGCAACACAGCTATGGAAGCACATATGGATAAAACGTTTGCCGGCTAATCCCAGCACCTGTCACTATGGAAGGAGGTGTAACTTAATAAGAGCTATGTCACAAACTAGGAAGCCGAGTAAAGCATTCCAATGATGTCAAGATCATCATCAAAGTAAGTGCATTGAAGTTAAGTTTGCAGATCCTGACTTTCTTTGGGTATTCATACACAAGTGTCTCTGGAGCTTACAGAGAATTATGTGCAAAACGAAAAACACCCAGTGAGCAACAGTTCTGTGGGCGAAAACACCTTGTTAATGAGAGAGGCCAGAGCAGAATAGCCAGACTGGTTCAAGCTGACAGGAAGGCGACAGTAACTCAAATAATCTCGTGTTAATCTGAATGCACAACACGTCGGACCTTAAAGTGGATGGGCCACAGCAGCAGAAGACCATGAACATATGAACACCATGTACAGGAGGCACCTAATACAGTGGCCACTGAGTGTCCATTAGAATATTGATTAAGACGAAAGTTTATTGGCCTGGTAACTGGGACTGAGGTTGTTTCCACCTGTTTAGATAAAAGCTCTGTATCTCTCTCTCCACACATGCTACCTAATCAGTTGAATATTTCCAGAATTTTGTAGTGTCATTTTCTAGTTTCTAATATCACAAAATATTTTGCCTTCCAACCAGCATTTTTTTTTTGTTCATAAATCAATGCATGTGAATTCCCAGTTCTCAAACAGATTCTGACCTTCCCACGGCTGGTCTGCATGGAACTCATTAACATTTGTGTTTACGTGAAGTACTGAATGGCGCAAAGTGTGCAGGGTTGGAAATTACATTTGCAATGTGTTAAATTACACTTATAACAAATTTTTAGGTGTGTCTCCTGAGCATAAACTGAGGTGAGAAGTGAGAAACTATTAAGTGCAAATGTTGGCAATGGATCGCTAGAGTATTTTATTTCGGCACTGCACCCATTCATACTGGACTGATATCAAGGCAGTTCAGACTTGCCAAAGTCAGAAAGATCCTTCATGCCAGCTGCATCCTTATTTTTAACTGATGTAGTTAGCTACTTATGGGGAATACAATAGGAACCAAGCTGCATTATATTCCTGTCCGGTTCCTAATGGACTTTCACATTGTCTGGCAATCAGCCCTTGATAGATTAGTACACTTAGTCTAACATGCATGACTTGAAAATGAAGTAAATGGACTTGCAGGAAATAAAAGAACTGGATTTGAGGCACAGTAAGACCTTTTAAAACAATTTTGCTGCAAATCCAATTAGAATGAGATTGGGTACAGTAAACCAAAAAAAAGTAATTCTTTTAGATAGTCTCTGATTCATGAGCTTTTTCAAATTTTTTTTTGATGCCAGCTCATCAGGAGGTTGAAGAAGAGTTATTACCCTACAACCATCAGACTTCTGAACCAGCGTGGGTAAAATCACTCACTTCAATGCTGAACTGACTACGCAACCTATAGAGTCGTTTTCAAGACTCTACAATTCACGGTCTCAGTATTATTTATTTGCCATTTTAGTATTATAACATAGAACACAGAACAGTACAGCACAGGAGCAGGCCATTCAGCCCACAATGTAGTGCCGAACCAGCTAAAAAGCAAGTTAAGAACACCCAAAACTCTAGTCCCTCCTACCTACACCATGTCCATATGTCTCCATATTTTACATCCATGTGCCTATCCAAACGTCTCTTAAAAGCCTCTTATATATTTGCCTTTACCACCATACCAGGCAGCCCATTCCAGGTATCCACCATTCTCTGAGTAAAAAATTTACGCCTCACACCCCCCTTGAACCTACCCCCTCTCACCTTTAAAGCATGTCCTCTGGTGTTATACATTTCAACCCTGGCAAACATATACTCTCTATCCATTCAAACTATGCCTCTCATAATCTCGTAAAACTCTATCAGATCTCCTTTCAGCCTCTGACACTTACCGAGAAAACAACCCATGTTTATTCTGACTCTCATAATAGCACATACCCTTTAAACCAGGCAGAATCCTGGTAAACCTCTTCCATACTCTCTCCAATACTCGCAATATTGTATTTCTTTATTTTCCTGTAAATCCCTGCAAGAAAATGATTCCCAAGGTAGTATATGATAATAAATACAAACTTTGATAATAAGTTTGTTTTGAACTTTGAACAGTGAAATTAATATAATATTAGCTAAACAAGCTTCCTTGTTTATCACAAAGTGTCTTGCAAAGAGTGAACGGGCATGACAAAATCACATTGGCCGTATGAGCAGAGCATCTGCTTCCACTTCCTCACTGAATTTTCACAACATTTTACTCACTTAGTGAGCAGTCAATATTTGGGATATAGTGACTGGTGAGTATTTAATATTACAGTAATATTTGAGTAATGTTGTAAATATATTGTTTAATCAAGCATTCTTTGTTGTTTACATAATTCATTAGGGGTCCTATGTAAAAGTATGTGAATGACATACATCATTATGCTACCATGTCATCAGTGTGCACCTCACTAAAAGTAAAGTTAACAAATTATCCCCAGCTCTGTGTTTTTCTTATGATTAATTTCATGTTTTGGAGTTACAAAAAATAACAGTGGTGACAAGTAAGTTTTAAAATGAACCGGAGGCAATTACCAACTTGTTGAAGCAGAGTAAAATGTTTGAGTTTTAAAAAAACAGTACGTGTTTCTTCAGGAAGGTTCAGAGACAGTCAAGTTTTAAAAAAAGGCAGAAAATGGACGAAATTCTCGGATTCATAAACACTGAGTACCGAGTGATAATGATAATACATGTCTTAAAAAGCTAAAATGGCTGGCTACATCAGTAAGATAGATGCATTTGATTGCACAAAAGATAACTGGACTGTGTATACTGAATGGATTGACCAGTATTTTGAAGTGAATTGAACAGTCAATGAGAAACAAGTGCCATTATTGCTGAGTGGAATAGATTGGAGAGCATACAGTTTGCTTCGAAGTTTTACTGCTCCAACCAAACCAACCGAAGTGAGCTTTGCTTATATTGTGAAAATAATGCAGAAACATTTAGAACTGAAACCATTGCTGATTACAGAACACTTCAGGTTTCTTAAGTGGAATCAAAAGGAAGGGGAGTTTATTTCACCTGATGCGATTAAATTGAAGGTATTGTCCATGCATTGTCAGTTCAGTAATGGGCTTAATGATGCCTTGAAAGATCATCTGTTCGTGGAATCTTACAAAAAAGATTCAAAATGGTTCCTAACTGAAGCACAACTCTTATTTAAAACAGCAGTAGAAATTGCTGTATCAATGGAAATAGCATTCAGAGATGCAATTGAGTTGTAGTCAGGAAAGAGAGTGAGCATAAGGAACATTGCAAAGTCTAAACAGAAACCTGCTGGGCTGAACAAATTCAGTAACTGCTATGAAGGGGTCTCATATACACCAGACCAATACAGGTTTAAAGATGAAACTTGCAGAAAATAAAACAAAAGTAGGACACATACAAAGAGCATGCCAGGCAAACAAAAGTAAATGGACTGCACAGAGAAGAGAAAAAGATAAAAAGTCAAGTTACCATTTCAAAAAGAGTACTAATCTGCATGCTGTTGATAATGATGAGAATGACAGAAGACTGTGTGGTCTTGAGATTTACAATGTGAAAACTAACAATAGACAAGCAATATAGCTTATACCAGAAGTTAAAATCAAATTAGTTAAAATGGAATTGGACATTGGCTTGGCTGTTTTAATCATTCTACAAAATGAGTTTGAATGGCATTTCAAAGATACTGAATTGAAGCCTGCAGATATCCAACTAAGAACCTATACTGGAGAAAAGACAACTCCTGTAGGTATGGCATTTGTGACAGTGAAATACAACAACTAACAAGCCACGTTGGGTTTGTATGTGGTAAAAACAGGAGGACTAGCATTGTGGCATTGTGAATGGCTGAGACAGCTACAATTTGATTGGAGATCCATCCACCACTTGCATGTCTCCTGAAGGTGAATTAAGAGAGGTACTGGATGATATCTCAGTAGTGTTCAAGGATGGTATTGGAAACTCAAACATTTCTAAAGTTAGATGGTGTTAAATGCCACACCCAAGCTTTACAAAGCCTTCCTGGTTCCTTATACTATCTGTGACAAAGTAGCCAGTGAACTAGATCACATGGAGGCTGAAGGAATTCTTTCTAAGTTTGACTGGAGACCATGGGCAATGCCAATGGTCCCAGTAGCCATGAAGAATGGGCCTGTTATCATCTGTGGTGATCTTAAGGTCACCATCAATCCAGTACTGAAAGCAGATCAATACCCTCTGCCTTGGATAGAGGATATCTTTGCAAACCTTTCTGGAGGGAAACACTTCAACAAAGTGGAGTTAACTGAGGCCTATTGTGCTCCAACCCTTGAACTCATTCCAGTAAGATGGCGGTGCATTCGGAGGCAGTGGCCCCTAGTGGTCAACCAAAGGGGTTTCTTTCTTTGTTAAACGGCATTTTTATGAGACAATGCTGGACTCCAAGAACTTCAGGTACTGCAGGCCTACCCAGTCAGTGAGCTGCTTGTTGATAGGAGTAGCTGGAGTGGGTATCAGCGGAGCTGGCCTGGGTGTTGGAGGAGCTGGCCTGGATGCAGATCATGTTGTTGCCTGCTACTTGAAGGCATTGGAGTTGGTGCACAAAGGCAGTATGCAGTATAACAGTGGGTTTTGGAGGCTTCTCTTGCAATCACAAGACCCTGTTGGACATTGATAATGTAAGATGCCGCAGGCCTGTTTCCCTTGCTTGCTGGAACGTCAGACACCGGGGAAGCTGCGTGGCCTCGGTTTTGGAGAGGACTAGACCTCAAGCCATGAGCTTGGCTACTGCTGCAGTCCAGGAGAGGAGAAACCGGAGGCAGTGTAGCGTAGTATCTATGCTTGCTTGGGGGCTGGCCTCACCTATTGGTGCTGCCCTCCAATGTTCATTTAGAGGAACGACAGGCTAGATTGCAGTGGCTGTGATCTACCGGGAACTGTATTGTCAATTTACGGGACACGTCACTCAGGGTCATGTTTTTTTTGCATGACTATCTTTTTTTTGCTCACTATTTTGAATGTGCTCCGTATGTTTTGCACCTTGGCTCCAGAGGTTTGCTGTTTTGTTTGGCTGTTTTCAGCATGGTTGAATGATAATTAAAGTTGAATTTGATTTTGAATTTGAATTTGATTCACTACTACAAATCAGGAAGAAATGGCAATGGACAAAGCAGTGTGAGGTGGCTTTCCAAGCGGTGAAGCAAATGGTGATGTGAGACACTGTACTTACACATTATGATCCACATTGTCTAGTGAAACTTGCCTGTGATGCCTTGCTTTATGGTATAGGTGTCGTCATGTCACGTTTTGAATGATGGAACTAAATGCCCCATAGCCTTTGCATTATATTCCCTTGCCGCTGCAGGGATAAATTACACTGGACAACAAATTTTTTTGAAAATGTTGCTTCCTCAGAATTTTGTTTTGCTTATGATAGACTGTTGGAAGCTGAACACAAATATAATTTCTGACTACACGTATCATGTAGAAATTTGGAGAAACAAGAAATTAACTTTTATTGAATATAATGCATTTAATTGCATAAAAGTGCTGATGCTTTCCAAGAGTTCAGCTATGTGAAAATGTTTTACTGATGATTTTCATTTGCACTCAGTGTCTGAGGCTTCTTGCTTTAAGTGTCCAACAATAATCAGCCAGCACTGATGGATTCCAGTTGCCCTGATACCATTTCCCCATGAACTCAATGTTCTGATGAAGCCTTTCACCATGCCCATCAATTACAGTGCCAAGTTTGCAGGGAAGAAGTCTAAATGGGAATGCAGAAAATGGACTTTTAATAACATGTTGCACTTCATGGTTTTGTATGCTTTCAGCATGTTGTCAACCAGCTGCACGTACAAACGTAGATTGCTGCTCTGTAGTTGCAAAGAAAATTTTTAACAGCATCTTTAAATGCATTCCATGAGATTTTCTCTGGTCACACTAGAAGTTCTTTGAATTGATTGTACTGATGACATTGTGGAAAACAAAAATGCCTTCCTTAATCCTGGCATCAGTTATTCGGGGAAGAATATGCCCCAAATATCAAAATCTTTCACAGAAATTTATAGCTTTCTAAAACCTGTCTTGCCATGTCAGAACTTCTCTGCCTCAGCATTCCCAGACATATCTGGACAAGACAGAAAACTTTTCAGCTTATATTGTGGGCAACATTTTAATTAAATTGAATTATGAATAGAAATAACAAACATAGGCAATTTCCAAAACAAGGGTACATGATAGGAACATTTCATGGTGATTTTCATGATCAACAGTCCTCGGTCCATAAGATACACCCAAAGGTATTCAAGAAACAAAATCATACTTGTCCAATGTTATGTACAGATTGACAGAGAGGCCCCGAATCTGGTTTGGGGTGTGATACTTTTCAACCAATACTTGTATGGGAGAGAGTTTACCTTCATTACTGATCATCTACCACTCCCTCCCCTACCACTGGTGTTCATTTTCAATCTACAGAGGGGTGTTCCACTAACAGCAGCAGCACGAATGCTCTGTTTCTTAGAGGACACAATTACAAGATTGAAGTCAAGAGGACAAATAATCATGAGTTGGACCCTTGGAAAAGGAAATGATGAATTGGTCCCTTGGAAAAGGAAATGATGAATTGGACTCTCGGAAAAGGAAATAACTGAAAAATTTAAAATGGAAGACAATCCTCTTGAGATATTCTCCCTAACGCAAATAGAAAATCTCCCTGTTACGGCAGGAATGATCCAAAGGGACCCCACACTGTCTCATACCCACTGTACATGACCAGTGAAAATTATTGGAATGTACTGCAGAAATTCCAGTTGCCCTTGTTTTACCAGTGCTGGGATGAACTTGCCCTTGATGGGAGTTGCTTTATGTGGGGATTGAGAGTTGCTGTAGCATCCAAGCTGAGAGCTAAAGTATTGGAGGAGTTGCATGAAGGTCATCTAGGTGTGGTCAAAATGAAAGCGCTGGCTTGAAGCTCACCATGTACTGTTTGGGATACCAAGACATCCAAAAGATGCCAAGAGCAGCGCCTCTTCATCCCCGAGGAATAGCCTGTATTGCCCTGTCAGAACCAATTATTGGGGAAGAAAGGTGCCCAGAGCTGTCAGAATCACTTCCTGCAGTCCCAGATTCAACTCTTACACCCACAATGGAGGAGCCCCCAGAACCTGAGATTGTTTCACAGCCACAAGTCTCACCTGCCAAACAGAGTGATCCCCCTTGTCGGGAAAGATGTTATCCCACAAGAGTAAGAAATCCTTCACAAACGATTAAATCTTCAGGCCTGACTATGCTATGGGTGTCTATATAATATCTGTATTACATAGCTCTGTACTTTTCTTTCAATTAATTTTATGTTTTGGAGTTAAAAATCGTAACGGTAACCAGTCAGGTGGAAGAGCCATTGAATCTCTTGCCTTAAGGATCCTTTCGCCGTTCACACATCAGGATATCTCAAACATAGGCTCAGAACTTGTTCTGGAAAAACAAAATGGAAACGGCTCAAAAAACTCAGGATGTCATACAATATCTGTGGAAAGCGAAACAGAGTTATAATTTCAGGTCTTTGAATTGATACATTCACTCATTTCACTCTGACCTGCTGAATGTTTTCAACACAGTTTTTTTATTATTTCAGATTTCCAGCATTTTCAGGCTTTCATCTACTGCTCTGGGATAGTTGCTTCCCTCAGATAAGTATCAGCTCTGGCACCTCAGCAATCAGAGTTCATTTAACTTGATGTCACAAAGAGCAAATCAGTTCAGAGAAACAGACTGAAGACAAAAACAAATTTAAAAAAAGAATAATAAATGCCATTGTACAGTCTCCAATTTGAAGCTTCAGAATTTGCTTATGCATCTGATTGCTACCCTAAAGCTCTGACATAGGCAGTAGGACTGAGAGAATTTTCAACTGGGGAAGGTGTGCCTTATTGCTAAATCATTGAGGAACATAGAGTGAAAGAGAAGGCTTGCACATTGAGAAATTCTACACTGCAGTTCTTAAAAAGCACTAAATCAAAGCATTACTTTTCCCATGACATCTGCAATGAATTCTAAACGACAGCTTACCCAGAATTAGGAAAACATACTATTAGTTTCAAAGATCCAAATCTCCCTCGAGATAAAAGATGTGAAACTGTTTGTGATTAGCTGAATTAGGGATGGAAGTATTTTAAGCAAATCTTAAGTGCAAATCTCCTCAGTTTTTTTTGACATTATTTTCTTTTAATGGATATACATGGAGGATTTTTTTTAAACTTACCAAATCAGGTAGAAATAGTGATATAGTTATTTTAAATTTGCCTGATTGTCTTTACATTGAGTAAAGTTATCTACATTGCAAAGTGGGCTACAGAAATGACTGCAAAGTGTTGATGCCAAGCATAAAAATCAACTCCAAGTTTTTGGAGGGAAAGTGATAGTTCTCTGAGGTTTTTTTAAAAAAATAGTCAAACTAAGTGGGAGTATTTTACTAGCGTGATTAAACACCTCACAGCTCATGTTCTGAGTTAATAAAAACACATTGAGAAAACATTGCAATAAAAGTTATCAATCAGAGAATAAAGAACAGCCTTAAAGACATGATCAAGGATAGTTCTTCATAAGGATCAAGAGCATTTATTCTGTATTGATGTGTGTAGCTATGCCCTCTGGTATTACACTTCTGAAAATGGTCTGGATTTGCTTTTAGCTTGGAATGCTGTTTTGGAGGCATAGAAGTATGAAAACTGTCTGAGGTAAAGCACTGCATGAAAGACTCTGCGGTTAGGGACACAAGAACTTTGCAATTCAAAGAAACATTTTCCATTGTTTAGCACTTCTCTTTGCCACCACTACCACTCCCCATATTTCCCCTCTTTTAAATTGGTATCAGCATTAGATTGTCACATCATGGCACATCAGATAAATCTGACACTATAAAGCTATGTAAATCCACATCAAGTTCAAGATTATTGTTATTTCAACTCGATACATGTGCAATGCCAAACAAAATAACATTAATCGAGATCAAGTGAACACAGTGTGCATAACTCACGCACAACACATAGTAATACTGACATAAATAAATTAACAAATAATAGTGCATTTATTTGTTGCAATTACATTGCAATTAAAAAGTAAACAGTATAATGCTACCGGCGATTCATATGTGGTGAGAGCTGGGTGGTGGCAGAGAGTTCTGTAGTCTCACGGCCTGGAGGAAGAAGCTGTTTCCCATCCTCATAGTCCTTGTCCTAATGCTACAGTGTCTCCTGCCTCATGGTGAGGGATCAAAGAGATTGCTGTAAGCACAAAATACTCTGCAGATGCTGGGGTCAAAGCAACACTCACAACACGCTGGAGGAACTCAGCAGGTCGGGCAGCATCCGTGGAAATGATCAGTCAACGTTTCGGGCTGGAACCCTTCGTCATGTACTGAAAAAGAGATTGTTGGATGGATGGAAGGGATCATGGACAATACTAAGGGCCCTGTGTACTCAGCATTCCTGGTAAGTAATTATTTTATAAATATTAATTTAGATTGAGTTAAATATGGAAAAAATCCAAGCTACTTAACTGAAGTTTACCTTTCCAATCGAGATTAGTAATCTATATATGACAGGCACAGCTGATGTAAAACTGAGGGGTTGAACGCTCAGCATGTATGAGCTCCCCTGACTGGACTGAGTGCAGAGTCCAGTGGAGGAGCAGAAGGCCAGTTTCAGTGCAGAGCTTCAGAAGGCAAGACTGAACAAACCCACGCACTGCAGCAAGCTTGCAGGTCTTCATTCAACCTTTGGTTAGCCTTGAGCACAACCTTTCCCAGTGAATCAATCTTACATTTCAGTTTCCGAGAGCAGCTCTAATTATGGCATTGGTAAGAGTTCAGACTGAATTCTAAGTGGAGTCCATTTTCACTATACTCAACAGATTGAAACTGCACTGCATTTTTTTTTGGATGGAATCTGAACAGGCCACAGAAACAGACGAGACATTTTATCTCATCACCCTGGATGGATACAAACAAAAGATAAAAGAGCTGTGTTCAGGCTAACACTATATCCAACTCCTTTTCTTAATGTAGAAATATTTCTAGCAAGTTTGTATTTGTGAAGTGAAAGTCATTCTTTTGAAAGAAACAGTTCCTTTTAGTTAATAAGTCTAGAAGTCACTTAATTGCACTATTGAATAGCTGCTGAATGCTTTAATCATTTGGGATTTACTACAATTCTAACAATGTTCATTCATGTGTCAGGCTGGTGCTTAAAGGATGCGCTACTCACTGGTACAGAGGGGCATTTAGCATCTAAACCTCATTGTTAATGGGTGGCCCTGTGGTCCCATAGTCGTCATGGAATAATCCGCGAGATTGTACGTTAGAATATCAAGTGTCACCTTGAACTCATTTTAAAAAAGCCACCTTTATTGTGTAACAACAGCTTTAATGAAATGGGTTTGAGAAAGCATAAAAGACAAAAATTCAGATATTGTAGCAGCCTTATTAGACTGAGAGATCAGTGTAAAAGAAATGAATAAATGTATTTATAAGAATAAGGGAGACGTTTCCAAAATAATAAATGGTATTCTCCTTTAAACTCACAATCCTCTTTCAAGGTGCAGCTAAACCAATAGGATCAACCTGTCAAAAATGATATCTTCTTAACTCAAGAAATCTTTAGAATAATTCTTGATTGTTAATTTTCCTTGAAATATTTGCCATAAATTCACATTATATACTTTTGAAGTTTAGTATCTTAAAATAAATTATTATCTTCTTCCCTGACTGAGGAATCCTTTCAGCAGTATTGCAAAACCATAATGTGAAGAAGGACAAAAATGATTGTGAGAGTTGGAGTATTGGCGTGGTGGAGAGGTGCAAAATTATTTTGACCAGAGATTGATAATTCCAGGATAATCACAACACTGCAAACTCAGCTGCTAAGCTGTGTAGACGGAATTGTTAACACCATTGAAATTAAGTGCACGTAGACAAAAAAGGCTACTGTTATCTCTTTCACTTCTGTAAAAAAAAACCCTCTGGATTAGGACTTGGCAAACATTATTCATCTCGAGTCTTCAAAAGTAAACCTTTGAAATCCAGGAAGTCAAAAAAAAAACACAGTGGTGTGTGAATGAGTTCGAAAAGATCTATTTTAGACTGAAATCAAAATGTAGCAATGAGAAAAATGGCTTTCAACTCTAAACTCGATAGATTCAGCAACCTCATTATAGTTACTGCTTGTAAACAGAATTCCAATGCAAGTTATGAATATAATAAACATTATATATTTACACTGTTTTGTATTGTACACCTTAGACTGGCATATACACGACAGTGTAAAAATGCTAATTGATCTGTATTTCTGTGACTCCATGGTTTCTGAAGATACCTTCACTGTCTCATTTGCACCTGGCATTGTACATCACCTGCAATGAGTCATTAATGTGGCTTAACTTTATAGGCTAACACTTTATGTGATGGAGAAAGTCTAATTAAAAGGATTTCCAGAAAGTCCAAGGAGACTACACTCTTCAGGCTCTCCAGTTGCCTTTATTGAGTTCCTTCCCTTTTGAAAGAATAGCATTATGTAAAATAAAATTCAAATATTGGCATCAGTTTTGCTACTTTAAAATTAAACAATTACGTTGAATTTTATGTAAAAGTAATGAATTTAGCTTCCTCATAATATTTAAAACCATCTAGAGTTAATGGAAACTGTAAATCTAATGTGCAGGAGGAGCACAATGTCATCAACATGAGCTTTACAGCTTGTAAAGGAACTGAGAATGTGGGATGGCAGGGTAGTGGAAAACACAATGAAGTAATGGGTATAAAAGATAGCATGTCATGACTGCAGTCCATTCTTTAGCTCCAAACTCAATTATTTGTCTAGCCATAGTTTGGGAATCGGAGAGAAATTCCCATCTTGGATACCAATTACTACTTGTCTTCTTGCCAACAAACACCTCATCATGGGCTACATTTGGAAGCTAGATGTTGGGCTATGAAGCAAAATCATGCCCAAGGAGTTTCTGTGAAAAGGACGGCCAATGGATCCTGAATTATGAGAGCAAGAGACTGAAAAAAAGTGCAATATGTTTTATTTGGACTACAGTGCATTGTTGAAGTGTTATATTAGTATTCTGTAGCAGCTCATACACTTTCTTCAATACCAGTGTACCAAGATGCTCAAATCTGCTAAATAATCTGCTTAAGAAAAGCACAAGTTGATTTATTTCAAGACAATGTCTAGTAGACAAGTAAACTAATAAACAATATAATCCAGTACAAATCCATTTGATGTTATCACACAGCATAATTTACAAGATGTGTAACAAAATATTCACCCAGACTTGTTTCAGCATGTGGATGTACGGAATATCTCACCAAGTGTGCCTCTGGAATAAATCACAAAAAGGAAGTCACTAAGTCAAGGCAAATGGATGTCAGTACTCACATTTCTAGCTTCTGAATTTCATAGCTACAACATGACATTAAAGATCATATTCTCAAATGCTGAAATGTGATAACAGAAACATTGGCCTTGGAGTTATTTATCTTACAGTGTGTTGAAATGTCTCAAAATATGACCCTCAGATGTTTCTTTGATATTTCCTTTATTCAATACATTTTAAGGTAAATCTTACTTCTGGTCAATGAAATACTGAAGAGCCAAGTTCTGTCATTACAACCCTGTGAAGACAAACAATGCTCCTTCCACTTCCTAGTTTATTAAAGTGATCCTGAAGGTTCTTTTTCATTAAATCTAGTTACATAATGAAACATACTGCAAGGGTAGACCTGTAGTAAAGACTGTATTAAAGATATATGTCAATTATAGGTCATATTATTCTCCTATTTGCCATTTTTGATATCCTGTAATATATTGACTCTGTTTCCTCCAATGGAATAAATCTGTCAGAAGTAATTGTTAATGCTATATGTACATGAATCATTCAACAATAACAGTGTAAGTAATTGTCACAATGCAAATGACAACTACATTATGTACAGGAAAGCCACTGTCAGCAAAAAAAAATAATTCCACATGTTTACGAAGCCACCTCCCTATCAAACGATAGATGTTATAAGATACAAGATTCATTTTAGAGTCATTTTGAGGAGTTAATCTCAAATCAGGACAGAAGTGATATTTATAAACTACCTAAGTAGTAATTTTATGGTTTATGACATCATCCAAATGTACTAATTACAAGCCTACCTTGCAACTTACTTGTGGTATCCATTAGAACAACAATAATTTACAATAAAAGAATGTCTCAGAATTGACCTCGGTACTAGATTCGGACACAGCAAAGCACACCCAAACCAGACAACCTGAAAATTTTCTGCTGGACCTTTTGTGAAAGTGTGCTTAAACTGAGAGAATTGACCCAGAGACCAGCTAATACCTTTCAGGCAGAGCCATATTTTCAGCCAATATCCTAGCCCCTCTATCACAATACCCTATTTCAAGCAGAGAAGAGCAATCATAGTGCTTGATGGTCAGGACAGAATAATCCTGGAAGTCCTGCACTCTCACTTTGGACACTCTGGCCATTGTATAAATCTCTAGCAGGAGCGTCCACTGCAGATATCCTCCTACTGTCGTCCCTTTTTGGTGATTTAGAATGCTTCCCTGTGAAGGCCTTGTGAAGAAATACCGTAACCAAGGACAACCAGGGGTGTTCTAGGTGGGGATTTCAATGGCCATCAGACACAAACCATCTCTACCATTCACCATGCTGGTTAAATTCTGAGCTGCACAGAAGATGGCAAATGAAACAATACAAGGAATTTTATTCTCACAACTCCTTGTATTCTGGCTACATTAGATCAAGGTGCATTTGCACAGAAGGCCATCATGCTGTCCTGGCGTGGTCTAAGGCCTCTTATGCAATTGAACAGAAATTCCATGGTTCACTCCATTACTGTGGAGAAAAAGCAGGTGGTTTCATGTGGATTTTAGTAGAGGGAGAATTCCAATAGGCTGCAGCTGGGCGTCATATAATAGAACGGAGCTAGTTTGGTTTTGCAGCTAGGGGTTTGATTGGTATTGCATTGCAGTAGCTAGATCAAGGTTTTCATGTAGTCTTTGAGGAGTAGAACTTACATTTGTGATTAATGAGGGAAGATTCGATTAGACTATGAGGACACTCAGTCCTCGTTTATTGTCATTTAGAAATGCATGCATTAAAAAATGATACAATGTTCCTCCAGAGTGATATCACAAAAAAAAGGACAAACCAAAGACTAACACTGACAAAACCACATAATTATAACATACAGTTACAGCAGTGCAAAGCAATACCATAATTTGATGAAGAACAGACCATGGGCACGGTAAAAAAAAGTCTCAAGTCCCGATTGACTCCCATGTCCCCGATAACAGGCAGCAGAAGGGAGAAACTCTCCCTGCCATAAACCTCCAGGCGCCGACAACCGCCGATGCATTGGAAGCACTCGACCACAGCCGACTCTGAGTCCGTTCGAAAACTTGGAGCCTCCAACCAGCCCTCCGACACCGAGCACCATCTCTGCCGAGCGCTTTGACCCCGCCCCGGCCGCCGAGCAACAAGCAAAGCCGAGGACTCGGGGCCTTATCCTTAGGAGAATCTGGATCACACAGTAGCAGCGGCAGCAAAAAAGGCATTTCAGAAGTTTCTCCAGATGTTCCTCCATTCTCTCACATCTGTCTCCATCAAATCAGGATTGTGCATGGCACCCTACTTGACAGATTACAGATATCACTCACCGGTGTGGCCCTGCGTGCTGCGTCGCACCACCATCTTCTCCTCCTCCATGCTCTTCATGAGCTACCAAGGGAGAACAAAACTGAGGGCACTTCAAGATCTCTTTGGTTTTTTTTCCAGCTTGAAGCTGCTTCGACTAGGATATACTTGATCAGGCTCCCATCAATTTTGAGGATGCAGACTGCAATCTCACCAAGAAGGAGAGTAACTGGGTGGGCAACCTGTGTGGTCTCTGCACCATAGAAGCACAAATGGACTTCCTGGAAGTGACAGCCAGGGACTGCAAATGGCTGCCGGCCTTTGTGGATGTCAAATGTTTGGAGGACTTGCGAAGTAAAGGCACCAGCTTGACCAGTTTCTGATGAAATTCCATTATGCAGCTCACAATAAACTGTTAAGAATATATTAGGGCCCTTCTTCCTACTGAGGGTATCTGCTTTCATGTTGCCTGTCTTTGCTATCTTTCTTCGAGAAAATATTTAGTAGTTCAAACCTGGGCCACCAGAAGAAGTTGCATGTAATTCTTTCTTTTCTTTTTAAATCTTTTTATTAATTATTATTGAAAATCAACAACAGAGAAAAATACATCAAAGTAATCAAGATAACATATCCGTATGTAGAGTAAAAATTAAACTATCAACCAGGCTAAACAGTATATCAGTAATAATCAAAAAACAAAGTATTGAAGCTTTTTTTATGGAAAAAAGGAAAGAAGGAAAAAAAAGAACCCCTACTAACTAAAACAGAGAAAAACCCATAATAACTAAAAAAACGGGGGGGGGGGGGAACCCATTTGGAGCACAAACCTGGAGCTATACGCCATACAAGCTTCCATAAAAAAAAAGACATCAAACCACCAACCAAATTCATATAACCAAGCATCAGGAAAGGACCATCTTAATTAACTCGTCAAATGATAATAACGGGCAAAAGAACCCCACCTTTTCTCAAAGTCAAATTTAGGATCAAAAGTTCGACTTTTAATTTTTTCCAAACTAAGACATAACATCACCTGAGAGACCTATTGTATCAAAGTGGGAGCAGAGGCATCTTTCCACTTTAATAAAATAGCCCTTCTAGCCAATAATGTGACAAATGCAATTACGTATTGGTCTGATATAGAAATACTGTGAATATGTTGAGGAATTATGCCAAACAAAACTGTCAATTTATTAGGTTGTAAATTGATTCTTAAAACTTTAGAGATTATAGAAAAAATAGATTTCCAATATTGTTACCTGTCCTGTTATCAATGTCCTTTTGAGCTAAAATTGAACAGTACTTTAAGTGGATTAGACAG
Source organism: Mobula hypostoma (assembly GCF_963921235.1). NCBI lineage: Eukaryota > Metazoa > Chordata > Chondrichthyes > Myliobatiformes > Myliobatidae > Mobula > Mobula hypostoma. The sequence continues at coordinate 40,292,868 of NC_086103.1, forward strand.
AGTAATTTTGGTTACACACACAGGTCAGAGGCTGAATCGGTAAAGTTTTATCACTCTGTGCAAGTTGTAGCTTTGTATCAAGCTGCATTCATCCAGTTTACTTGTCTGGATGAGTGCAGCCCTGGCTATGTTCAAGAAGTTCAGTACCTGATTAATTGGCATCCATTTGTCCACCTAAATCTTCTGTCCTTCAGTCCCAGTGTGCAACGGCAGAAGTGTGTGCCATCTGCAAAATACACGACACCAAACCCGTAAAGACTCTTGTCCACGAGGATATACAGAACAGGTGTGTGGGAATACCGCCATTTCAAAGTTCAAAATTCAAAGTAAATGTTATTATCAATGTAGATATATGTCACCATATACAACCCCTCTGTTTAATAAATCTATAGAATAATAACTGTGACAGAATTAATGAAAGACTACCCAACTTGGAAGGTCAACCAGTATGCAAATAACAAGAAAATTCTAAAAGAAATAAATAATAATAATAAATATCAAGGATATGAGATGAAGAGTCCTTGAAACAGAGTCTATTGGTTGTGGGAACATTTCAATGATGGGGCAAGTGTTTCATTATTGCTAGATCTTTCTCAATGACACACTGGGAATACCTTTGGCACATAGCTGGAGCACTTCAAAACGCAACTCGTTATTACCACAACCTGGCGTGGGTAATAGATGCTGTTTTTTCATTGATCCCTGTATCCTTTATTAAAATAATGGGAGAAGAAGAGATGGACCAGAAGGAAAAATACAATATTTAGAAGGACTGAAGGAACTGTTTAAGATTTTGGAATGAGAGATTTTTGAAGACAAATAAATAAAATGATTTGAAATGGGAAGCACATGGGTAAGGTGCATGGCGATTTAAAGGTTGGGTTTTCAATGAACAATGTCTAATGACTGTGTATTACACCAAAGATAGAATATGATCGGGAAGGATTTGAAATAAGAACTAATAGGTTGGAAAATCTATAAAACTTTACAAGGAAGAGAATGTTGGGTTTGAGAAGAACGTAAAGAGAGGATTTTGGCTGTCCAGACTAGCCAACTGGTATTGGATAATGATGTTCGTGTAAGCAATGGTAATGCTAAGAATGCAGGTTTAGAAATTCTATCGCATGTTCATGTTTTTTTTCCAGTGTTTTACAATTGCAAACAAGCTTTTCCCGGAGCAAAACACATTAACAACATTGCTAGGTCATTTTACAACAGTCCAGAAATTTGACTTTATAGGAATTACGTTTGTGTGTATAACTCAATCTTCCTTTGGGTGGACACATTTTCAGTGTATCTAAGGAAACATTCTGATGTTAATAGTAGAAAGCCTAATCTTAACAACTGGACAAATATTTACTATCAGAAATAAATAGAGGAAAAGGTTAAATTGAACATTGCATTCTAAAAATAAATCAAAACTTTTTTGGGGCATACACAAAAGCCATTCAAATTTATTATGTGAAAATTGTGATAAACGACAATGACTACATGTTTTTATGGCACCTTTACTATAATCAAACATTCCAGGATTATTTTACATTCAACTACATAAGGCAGAAGACTAAAACATTGATTGATGAGGTACCTTCAAAGGAATATCACTGGTGCAGTACCCAAGCTTATCTAAATATGCTTGTACCAAAATGAAGGTTCCCGCATTGAAGTTACTTCTGAATAACTTTGTTCATATATTCCACAAAGAACTTGCATTGAGTCACTTTTCCACCTGCAGTTCTATGGAGTTGCATGTATGGAGTTGGTCTGGATTTTAAAACGTTACTAGAAATCCCTTCCCAGGTGATCAAGCTAAGCATGGATTGAATGTTGCACATCCTTCATATTTCCATCTCATTGTAGTTGCCGCTGGGTAACATTTTGAGTGCAAGTGACCTGGGATGAAATTAAGGGCACATAGCCTATTAAAGAATTCAACACTGAGAAAGGAGAAAAATGAAAATGATGGATAGATAAAAATGTATCTCTAACATTCGCAAAGGCAGGAAACCCCTTTAATAACTTCTGCCTTTGTTTGGTCTTTTCCTCTCAGAGAAAATTTAACACGAAAAAATGATTAAATTAATAAATACTGGAATATTTTTTTGGTAATCCTGATGGGAATAGATTAGTTAAAAGGAAAATGTAATTATGAAATCTGCCCATCTGCCCTGTCAAAAAGTAAGCTCAGAAAGGAAGAGCAGCAGATACAATCAGCCCAGTAAGGTGGTTTGCATTCTTGGCTCTCCTATTTGTTTCTTTGAGGGTGCAATTTTATCATATTCTGTTTATTCAAGCTTTTTAAAATAAAATACTTCCTCCATTTTACTTGTAGGTGGTGACTTTCAGAATTGTAGAAAAGTAAAATAATGAAGATAGAATAGTATAAAAAAATATTATTTTCACAGATTTCAGTAACACTTCCCAGAGGTATTTTTTAATGTTTTGTATACGTACACACACCTCATTTTGAAAGCAGAATTCTAAAGACATTATGGCAGTTGCCAAGCAATGACTGTGTCTCCTCTGTCTTGGGAGGGAATTTGTAAAGCAAACAGTATAATCCCCGCATCCAATTCACTTTAGTAGATTTCTTCAATCAAAATTATTTTTGAGAGAATTACATAAAATGATGTTTAAAATACCACTGTTGAAGATTAATTAACAATTCAGTACCATTTGAGAGTTTTGTTCACCTTTGTATTCATATTCCTTTTTAAGCTTTCCAACATGTTAATCAAAAGCAAAATAGAATCACAGAGATCTTTAGATGTGGGTAACCAGATTTGTCACAATCTATATAATTTCAATATATTGATGCAAACTGATTTGAATTTGTGCCTCCTGCTAAACAATGCTTTCCACTCATTCAGCCTTTATCACTAGTGGAAGAAAGTACAACCACGCTCTTGAAATTGTGTGATCAAAATAATTGAATAAATATCAGGTATTTTGTTGTATTTAACCGATGAGTCAAATTGTGGAGTCTGTGTTAGAGCCATCTAAAAACTCACCTTGCCTAATGCCTAATTTACCTGGGCACCAATACCAGACCTCCCACACAGCAAAGCCACATGGTTATATGGTGACCAGCAACTTTCCCATTAGCTTTTTCGTGCCTTACCCTAGAGCTAATTTATTTTAGAAAGACCCGGCTTTTGTATTCCTCTGAGATGTGTTTAAGCCTGATAGAAACAATCTCAGCATTTCTTTCGGCTCAGAAAGCAGAACTCACTTTTGTTAAATGCACAATTTGACTCAAAAGTCACCGACAGCCTAAGGGCAGACTCACCCAATGACAAACCTTTGTTAAGGTTTTATTTGCGCTAATTATTGACTCATCTAAGGTGGAATTATGTACGTGTATAAGCAAATAGAGGTAGATCAATTCACCCTCTTTACAAGAATGGGAGCAAGAACAATAATAAATGCCTGTGCAGACAACAATTTCATTTGCTTTTCCGGGTCAGTTAATTTTCTGATTAATATATCCAGCCTGTCTAAATTCATTTTTAAATGCTCAGAGAAAATAAAATAAACACAATCAAAAATAAACAGTCTTTTTTTCCCGTGTTGCAAAATCCCTCATCCATCTAATTTTTTTTAAAGCCTCTACACTCTCTTTTTTTAGTCCTGTTTGCATTAACTCTGAGTAAAAACTGGCCAAGCTAGTCTTCAACTTGTACATTACATGTCTCAACACTAGATTTATGCAGGGCGTTGCTTAAAATAGCAGGTTCACAACAATTTGAAAATTATGTTTTATAAATGATTTACTAAATTTGTGTACGTGTTTGCGCCGGCACGCATTAGTGCATGCACGTGTACGAGTGTGCGCACGCGCATTAGTGCATGTGTGTGTACGTGTGCACGCGTGTGCTCGTGAGAGTGAGTGTGAGTGCACGTGTATGTGTGTGAGTGTGTGCGCATGCGTGTGTGTGTGTGTACTTCATGTGGTTATGTGGCTGTGTTTGTATTTGTGTGCATATTTATATGTTTTTTTTAAAAGTTTGAGAGACATTGTGCATACATTGTTGTTCTTGTGCGTATGTGGGTGTGCATATGCGCAGGTGGGTACCTGTGCCTACAGCATGTGAGTGTGTTTTTGTTCAATTGTGTGTGTGTGAGTATTTGTGTCTTTGTATTCATGTGTGGTGGAACTCTGATGCTGGAGTAAGAAGTGAAACATTAAATTATTACAGACATTTTATTCTGTTGCTATTTCATTTAATTCATTGTTGCTATTTAATCAATTAAGATTAATTTCATTCCTCCTATGATGGGGCATAATAAAATGAGCCTTGAGTTCAGTACTGAAGTCTGCACCGCGGGTTGGATATTACAGATACAGGTTAAAACCAGCAATAGGACACCAGGGATCAAATCGTTTAATTATGAGAGCAGGCTTACAATTTGATGGCAAAAGAAATCAAGAGTGATCTCAATAAATGTGTATAAAATGGTTAATAGATTTGAACGGGTAGGTTAGGAAAAGCTACGTCCCACGGAGAGTCCAGAAGAGAGGTTGTAAACAAAATTAAATTTGAAGCCCTCGGGGCTTTTGTCAGGAAAACCCATACTGACTCCCCACATAGCTACAGTGGATGCAACGACTGAAACTGTTAAAAGGAAAAATGACCTTTTTTTTGTTAATGGAAGCTATTGAGAGCCTAAAATGAGTAAATATGTAATAAAAATGATAAAATTATGACAGTAACAGATGTATAAAATGTAGAATCCATGTGGATAGAGTTAAGTAACTGCAAGGGTAAAAAGACCCTGATTAGAGATATATACAGGACCCAAACAGAAGCCACAATGTGAGATATAAATTTCAGCAGGAAATTGAAAAGGCGTGTAATAAGGGCAATGTTACGATAGTGATGAGAGATTTCAATATGCAGGTAGATTGGGAAAATCAGGTTGGTGCTAGATCCCAAGAGAGGGAATTTGTAAAATGCCTATGAGGTAGCTTTTTACAACAGATTATGCTTAAGCCTACTAAGGGAAATGCATTTCTGGATTGGGTGTTGTGTAATGAACCAGGTTTTATTAGGGAGCTTAAGGTAAAGGAACCCTTGGAAGACAGTGATCACAATATGATAGAATTCACCGTGCTGCTTGAGAGGGAAAAAATATAGTCAGGTGTATCAGTATTACAGTGGAGTAAAGCAAATTACAGGGGCACGAGAGAGGAACTGGCCAACGTTGATTGGAAGGGAACACTAGCAGGATGACAGCAGAACAGCAATGGCTGGTGTTTCTAGGGGCAGTTCAGAAGGCATGGGGTAGATACATCTCAAAGATGAATAAGTATTCTAAAGGAAGGATGAGACAATCATGGCTGACAAGGGAAGTCAAAGAGAGCATAAAAGCAAAGAGAGGGCATATATGTAAGATACCATAAAAATGGGAGGATTTGGGAGTTTTTCAAAATAAACAGAAGGTAACTAAAAAAAACATAAGGAGAGAAAAGATGAAATGCAAAGGCAAAAATATCAAGGAGGATACCAGTTTTTTTCAGATATATGAATAGTAAAAGGGAGGCTGGAGTGGTTATTGGACCTCTGGAAAATGACACTGGAGAGGTAGTAATGGGAGAGAAAGAAATGGCAAATAAACTTTGTAAGTATTTTGCATTAGCCTTCACTGTGGAAGATACTAGCAGTATGCTAGAAGTTCAGGAGTATCAGCGGGCAGAAGTGAGCATAGTTGCTTGGAATGCTGAAAGGTCTGAAGGTAGATAAGTCACCTGGACCCCAGGGCTCTAAAAGATGTAGCTGAAGAGATTGTGAAGGCATTAGTAATGACCTTTCAAAAAATCACTGGATTCTGGAATGGTTTCGGAGGACTGAAAAATTGCAAAGGTCACTCCACTCTTTAAGAAAGGACAGAGACAGAAGAAAGGAAATTATATGTAGCTTGGGGAAAAGTACGCACTCAGGACTTTTTCGGGTTTTAATTCCTTTATCTGTTTTAGATGTTTAAGTGCCAGAAGAGGGTCATGAAACAAAACGAACAAATTTACAACCAGTTCTTGCCATTACAATCTCAGTTTAACTTTCGATCCACACCCTCGCGTATGGACAGAATTGCGTATACAGTATAAAAAAATACCAGAACTAATACGGTACTAATACGGTAGTGGCAATTCTGAAGGAACACAATACGAACAACACCCACCCTGCATCTTATACATAACAGTGAAAAATGTAAGCGAATACGTCTCATCTAAGATGTACACACATGCTGAACAGAGACTAAACATTCACGTTACACGGTTATATGCACAATCAGTCCTGATACAATAAAGTTAGACGAAAGGAACACTTTGGGACAATTTTTACAAGGTATTGCCTGGTAGTTAAATTACAGGAAGACTGACCCACTTGGATGGTGAGGAACCCAGCGCTGATTTCTTCACTCGTGGAAATCTAAAGCATCCGCATGTAAAACATGTCAAATTACTGATATTCTCGATTCGCCAACAAGCATAAACAAATTCACATGGATATTGTCAATTAATGCTCACCTTTTCTCACCATGCACAGTCTCGGGAGGAACTCAATTCCAACGCCCCAACAGCGTCTTTAGCAGAAACAAAATGGTCTCCCCTCTATCCCGCGGGTGCGTAATGACATCACCGTCTCCCTTAAAGGCACAGACAACTATTCTAGCATTACCCGGATGGATGCCTAAGTACACTACTAACGATACTGAATAGGATCTGGTGGTCACCTGGTTACATATAGGCCAATTAGCCTGACTTCAGTGGCCGGGGAGGTGTTGGAGCCCGTCAATAAGAATGAGCTTTCGTGGTACTTGGAACCATATGATAAAGTAAGCCAAAGCCAGCATGGTTTCTTTCAGGGGAAATCTTGACTGGCATATCTGTTGGAGAGTCAGTGAATGTTGTTTATTTGTTTATTTTCAGAAGGACTTTGACAAAGTGCCACAGATGAGGCTGTTTAACAAGATGAGAGCCCATGATATTACAGGAAAGATACTAGCATGGATGGTAAATTGGCTGATAGGCAGGAGGCAAAGTGGCAGAATGAATGGGGCTTATTCTGGTTAGCTGCCCATGACTAGTGGTGTTCTGCAATGGTCGGTATTGGGACCAATTCTCTTCATGTTATATGCCAACGATTTGGATGATCGAACTGGTGGTTTTGTAGCCAAGTTTGCAGATGATATAAAGATAGGTAGTGTGAGGAAGTAGGGAGTCTTCGGAAGGTTTTGGACAGATTGCGAGAATAGCAAAGATGTGGCAGATGGAATATAGTGTCAGCAAGTGTACAGTCATGCACTTTGGTAGAAGGAATAAAGGCGTAGACTATTTTCTAAGCAAGGAGAAAATTTAAAAATAGGTCCTTGTGCAGGATTCCCTTAAAGTTAACTTGCAAGTTGAGTTGGTGGTAAGGAAGTCAAAAACAATGTTAACATTTATTTTGAGAAGACTAGAATATAAAGGCAAGGATGTAATGCTGAGGATTTATAAGGGATTGGTCAGACCACACATGGAGTATTGTGAGCAGTTTTGGGCCCCTTATCTAAGAAAAGATGTCCTGGTATTGGAAAGGGTCCTGAGAAGGTTCACAACAAAGCAGAGGGGCGGTGGGGGGGGGGGGTGGGGAGGGAAAAATGTGCTTAGTGGTGGGATCCCATTGGAGGTGGTGGAAGTTACGGAGAATAATATGTTGGACCCGGAGGCTGGTGGGGTGGTAGGTGAGGACAAGGGGAACCCTATTCCTAGTGGGGTGGCGGGAGGATGGAGTGAGAGCAGATGTGCGTGAAATGGGGGAGATGCGTTTGAGAGCAGAGTTGATGGTGGAGGAAGGGAAGCCCCTTTCTTTAAAAAAAGGAGGACATCTCCCTCGTCCTGGAATGAAAAGCCTCATCCTGAGAACAGATGCGGCGGAGACGGAGGAATTGCGAGAAGGGGATGGCATTTTTGCAAGAGACAGGGTGAGACGAGGAATAGTCCAGATAGCTGTGAGAGTCAGTAGGCTTGTAGTAGACATCAGTAGGTAAGCTGTCTCCAGAGATAGAGACAGAAAGATCTAGAAAGGGGAGGGAGGTGTCGGAAATGGACCAGGTAAACTTGAGGACAGGGTGAAAGTTGGACGCAAAGTTAATAAAGTCAACGAGCTCAGCATGTGTGCAGGAAGCGGCGCCAATGCAGTCGTCGATGTAGCGAAGGAAAAGTGGGGGACAGATACCAGAATAGGTTCGGAACATAGATTGTTCGACAGATACCAGAATAGGTTCGGAACATATTGGCGAGACCTGACGCAGACTGGGAGATCGTTTTGCTGAACACCTACGCTCTGTCCGCCAGAGAAAGCAGGATCTCCCAGTGGCCACACATTTTAATTCCACATCCCATTCCCATTCTGACATGTCTATCCATGGCCTCCTCTACTGTAAAGATGAAGCCACATTCAGGTTGGAGGAACAACACCTTATATTCCGTCTGGGTAGCCTCCAACCTGATGGCATGAACATTGACTTCTCTAACTTTCACTAATGCCCCACCTCCCCCTCGTACCCCATCCGTTATTTATTTATATACACACATTCTTTCTCTCACTCTCCTTTTTCTCCCTCTGTCCCTCTGACTATACCCCTTGCCCATCCTCTGGGTTTTTCCCGCCCCCTCCCCCTTTTCCTTCTCCCCAGACCTCCTGTCCCATGATCCTCTCATATCCCTTTTGCCAATCACCTGTCCAGCTCTTGGCTCCATCCCTCCCCCTCCTGTCTTCTCCTATCATTTTGGATCTCCCCCTCCCCCTCCCACTTTCAAATCTCTTACTAGCTCTTCCTTCAGTTAGTCCTGACGAAGGGTCTCGGCCTGAAACGTCGACTCTTCCTAGAGATGCTGCCTGGCCTGCTGCGTTCACCAGCAACTTTGACGTGTGTTACTTGAATTTCCAGCATCTGCAGAATTCCTCGTGTTTGCGAGTGAAATGTGTTATTTGTGTTATCAGCCAACACGCTTGCTGGAGGCAGCCACGGAGTATTGCCACTCATTCCAGTGCCAACTTGGCACGTCCACAATGCTTGGCTGAACAACAGAGAACACAACAAAATGGAACACCACATTTTGTCTCTCCTACCCAGCACGTATAGACAGTCCTCCAAATCCAGGACAGCCCTCCAAGCTTTGGCCATCAGACGGCAACTTCCAGACTTCTGGTCGACCTTTGGACTTTGATCTTCAGGATCGACCGCCAGACTAGTTGATTGCAGAACCTCGTAGCTTGAACTCATAAGGACTGACCAGAATTTGTGTCTCCTTATGCATCAGGCTGGGACAACCCGATAGCCGTGGATGTCCTTTATCTCTATGTCCAGATTGCTGACTTCCAAGTGTGGAGCAGAGGTCTGGACTCCGGATGTCCTTTGTCTCATGTTCACTCAAGGTAGAAATGGAAATACTTTACATTTGATACATCTCAATAGCAGAAAGATTCCGGTAATGACTAAGCATTGAAGGTCCTGTAGAGCTGCACTTTTCATGCAGTAAGAAGATTAACACTGGTCGAAGTCCTAGAGTTATAGAGCACTACAGCACAGAAAGAGCCCCTTGACCCATCTGTTCTGTGCCAAGCTGTTATTCCCCCCAGTCCTATTGACCTACACCTGGACCATAGCCCTCCATACCCCTCCCATCCATGTACCTATCGAAATATCTCTTAAATAGTGAAATTGAACCTGTATCCACTACATCCGCTGGCAGCTTGTTCCACACACTCACCACTATTTGAGTGAAGAGGCTCTCCCCCATGTTGCCCTTAAACATTTCACCTTTCACCCTTAGCCCATGACCTCTACTTTAAGCCTCACTCAACTTCAGTGGAAAAAGCCTGCTTGCATTTACCCATCTATGCTCCTCATAAGTTTGTATACCGCTTTCAAATTTTCCGTTGAACTCCTACGCTCCTGAGAATAAACTCCTAACCTATTCACCTCTCCCTATAACTCATGCACATGGTGGGCTGATTGGCCTGTTTCTGTACTGTAGGAATGGTGATTACAATGAACCCAGTGGGCAAGTGACACAAGTGGCAGAGACTTGTGACTTCAGGGTTTGTTGGGGGGGGGGCGGGGTTACTGTGGTTTATTATCTGATGGAAATCAATTACATACCTTCAATTAGCACCACCTTCAATGTCCACAAACCTCTGTAGCAAAGGTGACACAGGCAGCCTAGCTAAACACACCTCAGTTGACAAGCAGCTCCCAATTCTCTAGCCAGGGCATGAACCCACCGGCAGCTCCCAGGATGAAAGCTCTGATTAAACACATTTGCACACCATGGAAGACAGCTGTATCCGAACAGGTTGTTTCACGTCTGTGCACGTCTCAAACCTGTTCTGCTTAAAAGGATTCAGTTTAGTAAATTGCCAGAAAACTTGCAAAAAAAATGTCAAGCAGCAATGAAAGTATTGTTTCTCGTCTTTCCCTGAGCTTTGGGAGGGAGACTTGGATATTGCCATGCCAGCTGTTTAAGACCAACCTGTAGAGCAGTGGTTGATGGAAGAGGGTTCAGCTTCCTTGAAAGAACAGGTGAAGACCACCCAAAGCCTAATGCTGCAAGGCAATCCATCCATTATAATCAGAATTCTGCTTGATGCCAGCGTGTTGCACGAGCCAAATAGTGGCCGAGAATTAGAGGAACTGATAGATCTTGCCATTACCAGATTGAAGATTAGAAGAGGACCATTGACAGTGAAATAAGCTATGCTCCCTTAGGAAGACACCATATGAACTCTGATTGTGTCCTCGTATTTGCCCCACACCCAGCTAGTGCTGCCTGGTAGCATCTATTCCAAGGCACGACTGTCCCAGATCCAGGAACAGGGAGGCTTGGCTTTTCAAAAGACCAGTTCAAGCTATTTCAGCACTGTAAATGAACAAGATAAACAGTAAGAAGCAAGCTGACACTATTAAGACCAGAAGATCATAGACATAGGAGCTGAATTAGGCCATTTGGCCCATCCACCAAGATTGATATATTTGCCCTCTAACCCCATTCTCTTGACTTCTCCCTGTAACCTTTCATGCCTAATCAAGAACCTATCAACCTCTGCTTTAAATATACTCAGTAACTTGGTTTCCACCGTCATCTGTGGCAATGAATTCCACATTCACTACCCTCTGGCTCAAGAAATTCCTCCTTGTCTCTGTTCTAAATCAATGTCCCTGTAGTACGAGGCTGTGTCCTCTGGTCTGGCACTCACCCAGAATTGGATCAGTGTAAACCATCAAATAAAACCAATGCATTAATCTATTCTTAAACACAAGATAACTATCTCTCCCTTAGAGCTCTCTACATCCACTCTATCTAGGCCTTTCAATAATCAATAGGTTTCAATGAGATCCCCCCATTCTTCTGAACACAGTGAGTATAGACCCAGAGACGTCAAATGCTCCTCATATGTTAACCCTATCATTCCTTGGATCATTCTTCTAAACTTCCTCTGGACTTTCTCCAACACGAGCAAGTCCTTCCTTCGATAAGGGCCTAAAACTGCTCATAATACTCCAAGTGCAGTCTGACTCATGCCTCAGCATTACATCCTTGCACTTACATTCTAGTCCTCTTGAAATGAATGCTAACATTGCATATAGCCTCCTTACAACTGATTCAAACTGCAGGTTAACCTTTAGAGAAACCTGCACAAGAACACGCAAGTCCCTTTGCACCTCTGATTTTTGAATTGTCATCCTAGTTAAAAAGTAGTCTATGCCTTTATTCCTTCAACCAAAGTGCATGACCAAACATTTCCCTATACTATATTCCATCTGCCACTTCTTTGTCTATTCTCCCAATATGTCTAAGTCCTTTTGCAGACTCTCTACTTTCTCAACACTACCTGCCCCTCTACCCATCTTTGTATTGTTTGCAAATTCGGCCACAAATCCATCAATACCGCCAACCAAATCATTGACATATAACATGAAGAACAGTCCCAACACCCACCTCTGTGGAACATCACTAATCACTGGCAGCCAATAACATGGGCTCTTATTTTGTAAAGCACCTTGTCCAAAGCCTTCTGAAAATTCAAGTACGCAACATCCACCAATTCTCCTTTGTCCATTCTGCTTGCTATTTCCTCAAAGAATTCCAATAGATTTGTCAGTCAAGATTTTCCCTTAAGAAACCATGCTGACTTTGGCCTATTTTATCATGTGCCTCCAGGTACCCTACATCCTAATCCTTAACAATTGACTCCAATATCTTCCCAACCACTGATTAGGCTCACTGGCCTATAATTTCCTTTCTTCTACTCCCTTCCTTCTTAAAGTGTGGAGAGACCTGTGCAAGTTCCTAGTCCTCCAGAACCATTCCAGGATCTACTGATTGTTATTCATTTAGAGACGCAGCCTTTCCAGCCCTTCAAACCACACCATGCAACCCTCGACAAACCTGATTGACTCTAATCTAATCATGGGATAATTTACAATGACCATTTAGCCCTCCTGGTAGGAGGAAACTGGAGCACCTGGAGAAAACCCACACTTTCCAGAGGGAGGATGTACAGATTTCTTACAGTACTGCACCGGAATTGAACTCCAAACTCCAGAGTTTCCTGAGCTGTAATAGTGTTGCATGATCCGCTACACTATCGTGGTCATTGATAATGCCTCTACAAGCTCTTCAGCTATGTCTTTCAGATCCCTGTGGTGTAGTCCATCTGCACCAGGTGACTTATCTGCCTTTATACCTTTCAGCTTCCCGGACACCTTAGTAACAGCAACTACACACACTTCAGCCCCATGACACTCTCAAATTTCTGGCATATTGCTGGAGTCTTCCGCTGTGAAGATTGACTCAAAATACTTATTGTTCATCCACCATTTTGTCCCCCATTACTACCTCTCCAGCATAATTTCCTAGCAGTGTGATATCCATTTTAGCCTCTTTTATACTTCATGCAGTTGAAAATACTTTTATACTATTGGCTAGCTTACCTTCATATTTCATATTTTCTCTATTTATGGCTGTTTGATTGCTTCTCTTTGTTTTTAAATGCTTCCCAATCCGATGACTTCCTATTTATTTTTGCTATATTATCTGCCCCCTCTTGTCCTTTATGCTGTCTTTGACTTCGCTTGTCAGCCATGGTTGCCTCATCCTCCTTTAGAATTCTTCATCTTTCGGATGCATCTATGTTGCACCTTCCAAACTGCTCCCAGAAACTCCAGCCATTTCTGCTCTGCCATCATTACTACTAGTGCCCTCTTCCAGTCAACTTTGGCCAGCTCCGCTCTCATGCCTCCAAAATTCCCTTTATTTCACTGTAATACTGATAGATCTGAGTTTGTCTTCTGCCTCTCAAACTACCGGGATAGAACTATCGTACGAGGATCACTGCCTCCTGAGGTTTTCTTTACCTTGAGCTCCCTAATCAAACTGGTTCATTAAACAACACCCAGTCCAGTATTGCCTTTTCCCTGGTGGGCTCAAACACAAGCTGCTCTAAAAAGGCATCTTGTAGGCATTCTTCAAATTCCCTCTCTTGGGATCCAGCACCAACCTGATTTTCCCAACCTACCTGCATAACGGAATCCTCCATGACTTTTTGTCTGCTTTTTCTGTCTCCCATTGTAATTTATACCCCACATCCTGGCTACTGTTTGGAGGCCTGTATATAATTCCTAACAAGGTTTTCACTCTACCATAAGGATTCTACATCCATGATTGTAACTCCAAGATTATTTCTCAAGGATGTAATAATTACACAAATTAAACAGAATTCTGATTTAACTGTTAGTATTTTCTCTGAACTTAATTCAACTCATTACTTGTATACTGTAAGTAACAAAAACAATTTAGTAAAACTCATATCTTGTATACGTCTTTTACACAAATAATTGGTCTTAGAATTTAATATGCTGTTTAACATAAATATTGTTAACATTTTACTATCGAATGACATAATTAAAATGTGTATACTGATTTAAACCAGAGTTGCAGTGGGATGGGAACCAGAGTGCCAGAAGAGATAGTAGAGAAGTTGTGAAGACAGATGTTTTTAAGACCTCAGGCGGAGTCAGGAATCAAAAGATTGAGCATGGTGCAATTAATGTCCTGAGCGACATATGTTTCAATGCAATAAGTCAAGTATTGTAAGAAAGGCAAATTTGCTCAGGGCATGGATCAACACATGGAATTATGATATTGTGGCCATTAGTCAGACTTGGTTGCAGGGGGAGCAGGACTGGCAGCTCAGTGTTCTGGGGTTCCTTTGTTTTCGACATGACGGAATGGGAGGGAGAAGAGGAGGAGGGGTGGTGTTACAGGGAGAATGTCACGGCAGTACTTATTCAGGTCAGACTGGAGAATTCACCTAGTGAGACATTATGGCTGGAAATGAGAAATAAGGAAGGTACGGCCACGATAATGGGTCTGTGGGACTTAGAGGAACAAATTTGTAGATAGATCGCAGAGTGCTGGAAGAAACATAAGGTTGTTATAGTAGGTGATTTTAACTTTCCACATAGTGACTGGACCTGCCATACCATAAAAGGACTAGATGGGATAGAGTTTATCAAGTGTGATCATGAAAGTTTCTGTAATCAGAACATAGAAGTCCCAATGAGAGAATCAGCGATATGTGATCTGCTATTAGGGAATGAGACAGGGCAAGTGACAGAAGTCTGCGTCACTTTTGGAACACTTTGCATCTAATGACCGTTATGCCATTAGTTTCAAAGTAAATATGGAACAGGTAGGTCTGCTCTGTGGGTTGAGATTTTAAATCAGAGAAAGGCCAATTCTGATGGCATCAGAAAGGATCTGGCAAGTGTGGATTGGGACAGACTCTTTTCTGGCAAGGGTGTACTTGGTAATTAGGAGGCCTCCAAAAGTGAAAAATTGAGAGTACAAAGCTTGCATGTGCCTGTCAGAATAAAAGGTAAAGATAACAGGTTTAAGGAAGCTTGGTTTTCAAGAGATATTGAGGCCCTGGTTAAGTCAAAAAAGGAGGTGCATAGCAGGTAGAGGCAGGTAGGAACAAATGAGATTCTTATGGAGTAGAGGAAATGCAAGAGAACATTTAAGAAAGAAATCAGGAGGGCTAAAAGAAGGCATGAGGTTGCCCTAGCAGACCAGGTGAAGGAGAATCCTAAGGAATTCACATATAAGTTAAGAGCAAAAGCATAGCAAGGAACAAAATTGATCAGAATGGTAATCCATGTGAGGAGCCAAAAAGGGGAGATTGTAAAATGGATTTTTTTTGTATCTGTATTTACTCGGGAGACAGACACAGAGTCTATAGAAGTGAGGCAAAGCAGCAGCGACTTCATGGACCCTATTACAGAGGAGGAGGTGCTTGCTGTCGTGAGGCTAATTAGGGTGGTTAATCGGACCTGACAATGTGTTCCCTTGGACCCTGTGGGAGGCAGGTGCAAAAATTCCTGGGGCCTTAGCAGAGATATTTAAATCATTCTTTGTGATTAGCGAAGTACCGGAGGACAGTTAATATCGGTCTGCTGTTTAATAAAGGCTCTAAAAGTAAACCAGGAGATAATAGGTCAGTGAGCCTGACAACAGTAGTGGGAAAGTTATTGGAAGGTGTTCAAGGCACCTTTTTTGCACCGCAGACCGATTTAATATTGACAATATTCTTGCGAACCGGCTGACTGGTGGGGGACGGGTGGGGTGATGGTGTTCAAGTTCAACAGTGCGTGACAGGGAATGAGGAAAGGTGCAGCTGACTCATATCGTTTCATATCGTTTCCTCGCGGCCCGGTCTCACATGCTTTGCGGCTGGGTGTTTGGGGACCACTGTTCTGAGGAATCGGATATATGAGTATTTGGATAGACAGGGATTGATTAGGGATATACAGCATGACTTTGTGCATGGAAGGCTGTGTCTAACCAATTTTATAGAGTTTTTTGAGGAAGTTACCAGGAAAGTTGATGAAGGCAAGGCAGTGGATGTTGTCTACATGGACTTTAACCGGGCATTTAACAAGGTCCTGCATGGGAGGTTAGTCAAGAAGGTTCAGTTGTTTGGCATTCAAGCTGCGGTAGCAAACTGGATTAGACCTTGGCTGTGTGGGAGAATCAGAATCGGGTTTATTATCTCCAACATGTGACGTGAAACTTGTTAACTTAGTAGCAGCAGTTCAATGCAATACATAAATTAGGAGAGAAAAATAAACAAATAGGCAAATCTAATTCAGTATACTTTATACAGTATAGGTATATTGAATAGATTAAAAATCATTCAAAAAACGGAAATACCATATATTAAAAAAAGTGAGATAGTGCCCAAGAGTTCAATGTCCATTTAGGAATCGGATGGCAGAGGGGAAGCTGTTCCTGAATCACTGAGTGTGTGTTTTCAGGCTTCTGTACCTCCTACCTGATGGTAACAGTGAGAAAAGGGCATGCCCTGGGTGTTGGAGGTCCTTAATAATGGACGCTGACTTTCTGTGAAACTGCTCCTTGAAGATGTCCTGGGTAATTTGTGGGCAGGTACCCAAGATGGAGCCGACTAAATTGACAACCCTCTGCAGCTTCTTTCAGTCTGTGCAGTAGCAACCCCCCCAACCCCCATACCAGACAGTGATGCAACCTGTCAGAATGCTCTCCACAGTGCATCTATAGAAGTCTTTGAGTGTACTTGTTGACATATCAAATCTCTTCAAACTCCTAATGAAGTATAGTCACTGTCTTGCCTTCTTTTGCATCAATATGTTGGGACCAGATTAGATCCTTAGAGATCCTGACACTCAGGAACTTGAAACTGCTCATTCTCTCCACTCCTGATCCCTCTATGAGGATTGCTATGTGTTCCTTCATCTTACCCTTCGTGAAGTCCACAATCAGCTCTTTCGTCTTACTGGTGTAGAGTGCCAGATTGTTGCTACGACACCACTCCACTAGTTGGCATATCTCACTCCTGTATGCCCTCTCGTCATCACCTGAGATTCTACGGTTGTATTGTCAGCAAATTTATAGATGGTATTTGAGGTATGCCTAGACACATAGTCGTGGATATACAGAGAGTAGAGCAGTGGGTTAAGCACACACCTCTGTGGGAGGAGATGTTATCACCAATCCACACAGATTATGGTCTTCTGGTTAGGAAGTCGAGGATCCAATTGCAGAGGGAGGTGCAAAGGCCCAGGTTGGGTTACTTCTCAACCAGGATTGTGGGAATGATGGTATCAAATGCTCAGCTATTGTCAATGAACAGCGTCCTTAAATAGGTGTTTGTGTTGTCCAGGTGGTCTGAAGCCGTGTGGAGAACCATTGCGATTGCATCTGCCATTGACCTATTGTGGCGATAGGCAAATTGCAATGGGTCCAGGTCCTTGCTGAGGCAGGAGAAGCCAGAGAGTGGTAGTAATACACACAACGTGCTGGAAAAGTCCAGTACATCAGGCAGTATCTATGGATGAGAATAAACAGTCAACATTCCTGGCCGAGACCCTTCATAAAAAACAGGGACTACAACAAAAAAAAAGTAATTTTCGGGATAATGGATGGAGAGGAGATCTGTTGCACTGGGAATTCTTTTGGAAGACATTGGGTTGTCTTGATAGAAGCACACATTGGAATTTACATTACATTAAGTATTGCTTGCCTTTGTATAAAATAATGTTCTTTTGTTTTGTGTTTCATCAGGATTTTTTGGAAACAAAAAGAACAAGACCGTTACAAGAAAATACGTGAAAGGAGCTACAGGAATTTGAGTGTTTAAAGCACCATTTGGAGTCCATGTGGAGCAGACGGCAACACATTGGTCACAATTGTTCTGGGCATTGTTCTTCCCATTCCATGAGAAGATGGTATCGAAGAAGCTTATGAGAAGAAAAAGACCAAGTACTCTGAACTGGCAACTGAAGCTGCCCAGAATGGCTGGAAAACCAAGATTTTCCCTGTAGAAGTGGGATGCAGGGGATTCATTGCTACATCTACGACCAGTCTGTTGAAGAAGGTGGGGGTGAGGGGTCATTCTCTCCAACAAGCAATCAAGTCCTTGTCAAATGCAGTAGAAGAAAGCAGCAACTGGATCTGGGTTAAAAGGAAAGACAACAAATGGGCTGCAAGATGAAGACAGGAGGGTATGGAACTGAGGGGGGTGTATCTGGACACCAGGTAGCACCGTTGAGCCCTCTGGAGACGTTGTGGGCTTATCAATGAAACATCAAAGAAGGAGGGTGTCCACCTGATGAACCTGATGACGTACCTACCCTCCCTCCTTGTCACCACTCCAAGCCCACTACCAACATCGAGAGTGCTGACTTACCATAGTGATTGAAACATCAAGTCCTAGTAGCTCTACTACTGTGACCTGACTGAATTGAAGTTACTTCTCCCTGAATGAAATGTACAGATATAATTAATAGAAGAAACACAAGGGTTTTTATTCCTCTGTAGTACTCTATGTATAAAAGAAAAAATTCCAGTTCAGTAATTACGATGGCCTTAACTCTTGGAAGATTGACAGCAAGATGAAGTAATTGACTGCACAGCACTTAAATGCTACCTCTTGGGGATTTCAACCAGATAGGTGTCAGAGGGTGTAGGTAATTATATACAAATCATATTTTATTTTAGGAAAAGTGGCTTAGACTTGTTGAGGAAGTAGATATTCCTGAGGGTTTGCTTATAGATCAGCTCTTAGCCCCAGGCAGTTAATCAATCAATCAGTCTAATTAGATGCTCACTGTTCTCTGCCTATAATCTCCGTCAGTGCTGTTTACATTATAAACACATGCTGGTATTTATGTATTTAAGCCCATTTTATTGCATATCTGTGCTTCTAACTTGCTTTTTATTTAATTCTTTCTTCTTTATAAATGTTGATTGCTGTTTTTATTGCAGGTTGCGCCAATATACCGCAGTAAATTGCTAATATATGTAAATGTTTACTGCGAATAAAGTTAATCTTTGACATATTTGATGAGAATGAAAACAGCATCTCTGTCGTTGACTGCTAACAATCAGCACTGGTGCACGTCAAAGATGCATGCTCAGCCCACTGCTCTATTCTCCTTACATCCACGATTATGTGGTTGGTCACAGCTCAGATGCCATCTATAAGTTTGCCAGCGACACAAGTATTGTTAACAGAACGTTAGATGGCGACGAGGAGGTGTACAGGAGTGAGATGGATCTGCTAGTGGCGTAGAGTTGCAGCAACAAACTTTACACTCAATATCAGCAAGACCAAGAAAGCAATTCAGGAGAGGGATGTCGAAGGAATCACACATTCTAACTGGTTGCATTGTGTTCTGATATGGGGCTGCCACTGTGGAGGATTGGAAAAAGCAGCAGAAAGTTGTAAACTCAGCCAATTCCACCATGGGCAGTAGCCTCCCCAGCATCTAGGAAACCTCCAAAGATGATGCCTCAAAAATGCAGCATTCATCATTAAGGACCCCCATCACCTAGGACATGCCCTCTTCTCATTGCTACCATCAAGGAGAAGGTACAAGAACCTGAAGACACACACTTAATGTTCCAGGAACAGCTTCTTCCCCTCCACCATCATGGGACAATGAGCCCATGAACACTGTCTTAGTATTTTTTTTCCTCTCTTATTACACTTATTGAATTTATTTTTAATATACTTATTGTAACTTAAAGTTTTATTATGTATTACACTGCTGCGACAGAACAACAAATTTCACGGCATACACCAGTGATATTAAACCTGATTTGGATTCTGATAATTCTGAGTTGAGTTATCATATCTTAACAAAATTAAGCATTTATTTCTGTACCTTGCTTCGTCAACAAAGATTAAGTCTTGTTTTCTTATGAATATTCAGTGAGCTGATTGACAATGCTGCTTGCATTACAAGATGTAACTGCTAATTGTGGGTCAGCATAGAGACCTCGGTTCAATTCTGACCCCTGGTACTGCCCGTGTGGAGTCTTCTCCCTGGGAGCATGTTGCTCCATTTTCCACCAACAGCCCAAAAACAGATGGGTTGCAAGCTGGCATAATGCACACAAAATGCTGGAGGAACACAGCAGGCCAGACAGCATCTATGGAAAAGAGTAAACAATCGACATTTCAGGCCAAGAACCTTCAGCAGGAGTGGAGAAAAAAGATGACCAGTAGATTTAAAAGGTGGGGGCGGGAGAGAGAAACACAAGGTGATAGGTGAAACTGGGATGGGGAGGAGGGGTTGAAGTAAAGAGCTGGGAAGTTGATTGGTGAAAGAGATAAAGGGCTGGGGGAGTGGGATCTGATAGGAGAGGATAGAAGAAAGGAAAGGGGGAGGAACACCAAAGGGAGATGATACACAGGTAAGCAGATAAGGTGAGAGTGGGAGATAGAATGGGGAATAGTGGGTGGGGAGGTCCATTACTGAAAGTGCGGGAAATCGATGTTCATGCCACCAGGTTGGAAGCTACCCAGGTTAAATGGCTCCCATATATTCCTCAAGTTTATGTGGTAAAATCTGGGTGACTGGGGTCATGAATAAAGTAGAATTAGAGCAATTGCTACCCGAAGGTTGGCCTAGACTAGAGGCAGTGGATTAAAGGCATACAAAATGCTGGAGCCACTCAGTAAATCAAGCAGCAGCTATGGACACTTCCTGACTTGCTGAGTTCCTCCAGCATTTTGTGTGTGTGTTGCTGAAGATTTCTGCAGAATCTCTTGTGTTTACAAGTGGGCTGAAGTGGGGGGCGGGTGTACAAGCTGTATATTCAATGATTCACATCAGTGTTCTGCAAGAGAACAATTCTGTTGAAGGAAAATGTATGGGGGAGGGGGAGAACAAAAGGCACATCAGCAAGAGTCTACCTGTGAAAGACTTAACAATACAATGAAAGGGATAATAGACTCAGGGGATGGATTGGAGAGAGGATTTCTAAAGCACATAGAAAATGAGAGGATGGGAAAGGAAGACTGACAGATGATTAATGGAAGAGGATGTTGCCTGGATTGGGGAGCACGCCTTATGAGAATAGGTTGAGTGAACTCAGCCTTTTCTCCTTGGAGTGACGGAGGATGAGAGGTGACTTGATACAGGTGTACAAGATAATGAGAGGCATTGATCGTGTGGATAGTCAGAGGCTTTTCCCCAGGGCTGAGATGGCTAGCATGAGAAGGCACAGTTTTAAGGGGCTTGGAAGTAGGTACAGAGGAGATGTCAGGGATAAGTTGTTTTGTTTCTTTTTTTACAAAACGCAGAGAGTGGTGAGTGTGTGGAATGGGCTGCCAGTGGTGGTGGTGGAGGCAGAAACAATAGGGTCTTTTAAGAGACTCCTGAATGGGTACATGGACCTTAGAAAAATAGAGGGCTATGGGTAAAGCCTAGGTAATTCTAAGGTAAGGACATGTTCAGCACAGCTTTGTTGGCCGAAGGGCCTGTATTATGGTGTAGGCTTTCTATGTTTCTAATTGGAGACCTTTAGAATTATTAAGGCCTTTGAAAAAAATGGATGTGGTGAGAATGTTTCAACTTGCGTGGGAGAACATTATCTGAGGCCATCGTTATTGAGAAACTTTGGAAGAGAACTTAGAGGAAACTTTTTTTATTCTGCACAGAGTGGTGAACCTGGAAAACTTGCTGCCAGAAAGAGAGAGGTTGAAATTAATTATCAATACATTTAAGCGGAATCTGGACATGCAAAAAAAAGGAATAAGAAAATAGAGGGTTAAGTTGACAAACTTAGCCAACGCAGTATGTTAAAATGCTTTCATGGATTAACTAGGCTGGATAGCCTTGCTTTCTTGCCTTATGACCAATACAAACCTCTGTAGCCCTATGTATTACATCCTGAACCGAGATCTGGTGTCCTTCACAACCTCTTGTGCATCCTTCACCTCCTGTCTCCCCCTCCCCTCCTTCACAATGAAATCCTAAATATTAGCTGCCCAACATCATGAAACCTACACATTAATTAAGGGATTTTTCCAATGTGTCAGATTCATTTTATGGCTATACCTGATCTGCTTATATACAAGAAAGTCCGCAGATGCTGGAAATCCAAAGCAACACACACAAACGCTGGAGGAACTCAGCAGGCCAGGCAACATCTGTGGAAAAGAATAAACAGTTGACCTTTTGGGCCAAGACCCTTCATCAGGGCTCTGCAGATGCTGTACTTAAAATCAGATAGTATGAATTAAGATTAAGGGGACTAACGTTTCCTGATACTTTGATGCCGGTGCAGAGAAAAACTGTTCTGTGAGACCATAAGACCATAGGACATAGGAACAGAATGAGGCCATCTGGCCCATCACGTCTGCTCCATCATTCCATCATGACTGGCTTATTATCCCTCTCAACCCATTCTCCTGCCTTCTCAGAATCAGCATATGTCATGAAATTTGTTAACTTTGCTGCAGCAGTACAATGCAATACATGATAAATATAGAACAAAAAAGAATTACAGTGAGTATTTACATGCGTATATTAAATAGTTTAATTAAAATAAGTAGTGCAAAAACAGAAATTAAAAAAGTAGCGAGGTAGTGTTCATGGGTTGAAATTCCATTTAGGAACTGGATAGCAGAGGGGAAGTTGTTCCTGAATCGCTGAGTGTGTGCCTTCAGGTTTCTGTATCTCCTTTGCGATGGTAACAATGAGAAGAGGGCATGGGTGATGGGGGTCCTTAATGATGGACGCTGTCTTTCTGAGGCACCGCTCCTTGAAGATGCCTTGGATACTACAGAGGCTAGTACCCATGATGGAGCTGACTAACTTTACAACTGTCTGCTGCTTACTTTGATACTGTGCAGTAGTTCCCCCCCCCGACCCCCAAAACCTTTGACACCCTGACTAACCAAGAACTTAATAAGAATTGCAAAATCTATGGCATATGGCAGAACAGTACGACAATATATAGTGAGGCCTACTTGTACTGCTTCATCAACCTGGCCACATACTGTAGTTCCTCAGTCATGTTGGCACTACATTATCTTGCCTAGATGGAACTTGAACTAAGTAAGTACAGCATGATCTCAGGATCACAGCATTGACTTCTGGAAAGTATCACATGCTACTGTAAGCATTTCCCTTTCCTTATAAATAGCTGCCTGGATAATCAGCCTTATCAATCAAACCTCCAGGCTTGAACTAGTCTGTACTTTTAGTACGTAAGCCTCTGCGAATGCACAACTGTAAAGCTGCTTCATAAGAGGAGGTATCAGACCAGCAAGTAAAGATGCATTCGTGGAAAACGCGATTTACACCAAAACTTGTATTTATGTAGCACTTTCTAAAATAGAATCATGGGCATGTCTTCCAGCCAATGAAATATTTTAGAATTGTAATTGTTGTTACAATCAAAGAACTACATCATTTATCAATTGACAATTATTGGTTTGAAAGTACTTTTGGGCAGTGTGAGTAATTGATAATTATGGTGACAGGCATATTTAATACACTACATTTAATGATGACAGCAGTATGTCCTCAAACACTGAAAATCATGAGGCTTTTCAAATTTTTTTCCAGTACATTGGAAGTAGTACATATGTGATCTGGGTGCTGAAGAGGGCTTCATTCTATCTCATATCCTTCATCTTTATGGGCTACTAGTGGAAATTGTTGGAATCAACTTCTTAAGACATTTTGAGTGAAATTGTGTGTGGGTTCTCTTAATTTTTAGGAAAACCAGCAGAATGAGTAGATGTGCAATAATTGGCAGAAACAAGCAACTTTGCTGCTTGGTTCCCAAAGTTTTCCTTGAGCCATGACTGGATCTAATTAAAGCTAATTATACAGATTAATCACAACCTGATTAACCTTGTATCAAGATGGTAGGGCATGAACTAGACATTGTTTGGGAAGTCCCTAAATAAAAACAGAATGCAGGAAGCAGCATTTACTCTTATTAAGAAAAAGCTTTCACAGTTCTGCTGTTGATATTGCCACAGGCAAGTGGGAAAGATTCTGCAGTAATCAGAATCAAGTTTATTATCATTGACATATATCATAAAATTTGTTGAATTGTGGCTGCAGTACAGTGCAATACTTAAAAAAAGCTATAAATTACAATAAGAAACATACATAAAATTGAATAGTGGTGGCAATCCTCACCATTTTGAGGTGTTGCTCCTTGAAGATGTCCTGGATGCAGCTGGCGAGTTTGCTTATTAAACTCCTTTGCAGTGTCCAGTCCATATCAGATGGTGATGCAGCCAGTTAGAATGCTCTCCACAGTGCATCTGTAGAAATTTGCCAGTCTTTGGCAAAAGACTAAATCTCCTCAATTCTCTCCCATTGTATCTCCAATCCCATTATTCATACCTATGAAATATGTAAAAAGACCAAGAGATCCCTGCTCTTTATGTCACTGGATCACAATATTTCTTGCTTAACAATGAAGAGTATTCTACTCACAGACGCAGTGTATCTTTTGAGGCTGACACCCACTCTTAAGATAGAAATTAGGTCCAAGTCTGAATAAATGCAGAGTTTATCAGTGTTCAACAGCTCAGGCTGGTGCACTTCAAAGTCCAGGAGGCTCCCCTCTCACCTCCTCGCCAGACATTCCATTCAAGGTTACTACACAGTTCTAATAACCATACCCTTACAAATTTGAGGGAGAATGAATTATAATACAGAAATGTGAGCAAACAATTGCATATCATCTGTGGAAAAATCAATTTTCCTCCTTCATGTGTGATTTTCTTTCTAAACGTATCAGGTTTCACTTACCTGTGGAGAATAAAAACCACAAAAGACTAATGCTTCCCACCTGATGTGATAAGTTGGATATATTACTTTTGGCTTGGGAGTCCAGAAACATAAAATAAATTTTCCAAGCCTTAGTAAGAGCTATAAAAATCACATCTGTAGGTCCACACTATGAAGCCAGTAATCCTTCTGCATTGAAATCTGTATCTAATTATCATTGAAAGTCTACCTGCAAAATTGTTTTTAATTTCAAGGAGGAGAGTTAATAAACAAATAATTTATGTATCATTAAAAGTCTTCCTGTTCTCGGAACTTTGCTTAATCCTGCAACAACGTTTGGTCACAACATTCTCCTTTCCAGATTTATTGTGGGTAGCAATGTAATGGTATTATTGACTTTGACCACTAGGTGGCTCCACAATGGCAATTTCTTACATCATTTTCCCCATCCTTGTTACTGGTTTACTTACTTATTGTAACACAGGAGGAAACCATTCAGATCCATGCTGACTCCCAGCAGCACAATCCCATCAGTCACATTCCTCTCTCCTCATTTTCAGTACAACTAATTCTCTCCCACTTGCTCGTCGGCTTACCTAGTTAAAAAAAAGCACATCCATTTGACATTTTGTATATTAAAATGCACTTTATTCATTGAACACTTTAATATATGTGTCTCTTTAAGTGCTGAGGGCAGCAATTGGTTTTGGGAAATGGAGGATACCATGCTTCGTCTGAAAAGATCTGCATATTGGTCAACACACATCAAAGTTGCTGGTGAAAGCAGCAGGCCAGGCAGCATCTCTAGGAAGACTGTACCTCTTCCTAGAGATGCTGCCTGGCCTGCTGCATTCACCAGCAACTTTGATGTGTGTTGCTTGAATTTCCAGCATCTGCAGAATTCCTGTTGTTTGCATAGTGGTCAACAAGTTTTTCCTGGGAATGTAAGAGTAATACTGAGTCCTTCTCCTTAGCTATCCGAATTGAAAATAATTGCTTTCATTAAATGCCTACTGGGGCATATGATTCATTATGTGGACATAGCTCTTGTTGACAATAGCCGTGGGCTTTTAATGTTCAGCCTTTCAGCATTGCTGCTCTGCCTGCGATGATCATCTCTAGTTTCCGGTGTATGTCATCTTAGCCATCCTCTCCACTCTCACACCGACCTGTCTGTCATTAGCCTTCTCCGTTGCTACGGACCGGCCAAAAGCAAACTGGAAGAACATTTCATATTCTGCTAGAACAGCTCACAACCCAGTAGTATAGACGTCGAAATTTACACTTTGAGATAACCAACACCACTCAGATTTTATCTCTCACACATGCACACTCACATATCCACCTAAGCTTCTCTTTATGTTCACCTGAATATAATGAATCTCCCCTCCCCCACCTGGTTCCATCTGTCCATCATCCCTCTCATTTGGTTCTACCAATCACCTTTCAGCCTTTGTCCGATTCCCCCCACCCACCATCCCCCGTATATTTTGACAATGCTTTCTCGTTCTTTCCAGTCCTGGTCTGGAACATTCATGTACATATTATATTGTTTCAGCCTCCGCAGGCGATGCTAGACCTGCTGAGCTCGTCCAACCATCTGCTTGTTCTAGCTCCAGATTCAAGCATCTGTGGTCTTTTTTTTCTGAAATCATCAATAGATGGGCAACTGAGCCTGAGCCCAGGAGAGACGGAATTGCCAACCCTATTGCAATGATGCACTAAATACACAATGTTAATCATGGGACAGCAACAATAAATACATATGAGCTACAAACCAATGTTCAGGTGCCACAACCTGTGTTACAAGAGAGAGGTGTTAGATCACACATCAACAGGACTCATGTTAATGAGACGATTACACCGTAACCATTGTTTTGTTGGCGTTCGTCTAGTGATTTGAAGGTCACTAGTTCGAGCCTCGGCTGTGGCAGCGTGTTTGTGTCCTTAAGCAAGGCACTTAATTACACATTGCTCTAGTCTGTGTGAGGAGTGGCGCCCACACAGACTTCCAATCTGCACCTTGGAAGGCATGAAAATGCCCAATGCAGGCCTCTCATGGTCTGAGTCGACATTCCCTTTGTAGTGCATTCCCAATAGAAAAGAAATACTGCAAATAATGAAATACTGAGGGGTGGCGTTACTAGTCAGGGAAAATGTGATGGCAGTACTCTGTCAGGACAATCTGGACACCTCGTCTAGTGAGGGGTTATGGGTGGAACTCAGAAATAAGAAAGGTATGACCACATTAACAATGCGGACCACCCAACAGTCCATGACATTTAGAGGAACAAATTTGTGGAGAGATTGCAGACTGTTGCAAGAAACATAAGTTGTTATAGTAGGTGATTTTAACTTTCCACATATTAACTGGGAATTCCATACTGAAAAAGCACTAGATGGGATAGAATTTGCCAAATGCGTTCAGGAAAGTTTCTTTCATCAGTACGTAGAAGCCCGTCGAGAGCGTTAATGGATCTGTTATTAAGGAATGTAACAGGGCAGGAGACAGAAGTTTTTGTAGGTGAACATTTTGCATCCAGTGACCATAATACCATTAGTTTCATAGTAAATATGCAAGAACATAGGTCTCGTCTGCAGGTTGAGGTTCTAAATTGGAGAAAGGCCAATTTTGATGGTATCAGAAATAATCTGGCAAATGTATATTGGGACAGTCTGTTTTCTGGCAGAACTGTACTTGGTAAGTGGGAGGCCTGAAAAGTGAAATTTTGAGAGTACAAAGCTTGTAAGTGCCTGTCAGAATAAAGATAATGAGTGTAGGGAACCTTAGTTTTCAAGAAATATTGAGGCCCTGGTTAAAAGGATAAAGGAGGTGCTTAGCAGGGATAGGCAAGCAGGAAAAATGAGGTGCTTATGGAGTACAAGAAACTTAAGAAAACATTTAAGGAAGGAAACAAGACTAAAAGAAGTTGCTCTAGCAGATGAGTTAAGGGCAAATCCTAAGGGATTCTACAGATATGTTAAGAGCAAAAGGGTTGCGAGGGACAAAACTGGTTCTCTGGAAGACCAGATTGGTCATCCATGTGTGTAGCCAAAACAGATGGGGGAGATCTTAAATTAGTTTATTGTATTTGTATTTACTCAGGAGATAGACACAGGGTCTATAGAAGTGAGACAAAATGGCATCAATTTCATAGGCACTGTACAGATTATAGAAGAGGAGGTGTTTGCTACCCTGAGGCAAATCAGGGTGGTTAAATCCCCAGGGCCTGACAAGGTGATCCCTCAGAGCATATGGAGACAAGTGCAGAAATTGCTGGAGCTCTCGCAGAGATAGATAAATCATCCTTAGCGACGGGGGAGGTATCAGAGGATTCGAGAAGAGCCAATGTTGTTCTACTGAATAAAAATGGCTCTAAACATAAACCAGGAAATTACAGGCTGGTGATTCTGACATCAGTTTTGGGAAAGTTATTGGAAGGCATTCTAAGGGATCGCATATACAGGTATTTGGATAGACGTGGTCTGATTAAGGATAGTCACCATGGCTTTGTACATTGTTGGTCACATCTAACCAATCCTATAGAAAGTGGATGAAGGCAAGACAGTGGATATTGTCTACATGGACTTTAGCCGGGCATTTAACAAGGTCCCCATGGGAGGCTGGTCAAGAAGGTTCAGTTGCTTGGCATTCAGGATGAGGTAGTAACTTGGATTGGACATTGACTTTGTAGAAGAAGAGAGTGGAAGTAGAGGGTTGCCTCACTGGCTGGAAGCCTGTAACTAGTGTAGTGGAGTGCTGCAGGGATCAGTGCTGGGTGCTTTGTTGTTTGTCATCTATATCAATGATCTGGATGATAACGTGGTCAACTGGATCAGCAAATTTGTGAATGACACCAAGATTGGGGGTGTAGTGGACAGTGAAGAAAGCTTTCATGGCTTGCAGAGGGAGCTGCATCAGCTGGAAAAATGGGCTAACAAAATGCCTGATGGAAGTTAATGCAGAGAAGTGCAAGGTTTTGCACTTCAGTAGGACCAACCAGTGTAGGTCTTACACAGTGAGCAGTAGGGCATTGAGGGGTGTGGTAGAACAAAGGGATCTGGGAATACAGGTCTATAATTCATTGAAAGTGGCAGCACAAGTAGGTAGGATTGTAAAGAAAGCCTTTGGCACAATGGCCTTCATAAATCAATTTATTGAGCGCAAGAGATGGGATGTTATTTTTAAGTTGTATAAGATGCTGGTGAGGCCTAATTTGGAGTATTGGGTGCAGATTTGGTCACTTACCTACAAGAAAGATGTAAGCAAGGTTGAAAGAGTACAGAGAAAATTTTCAAGGATTTTGCCAGGTCTGGAGGACCTGAGTTATAAGGAAAGATTGAACAGGTTGGGACTGTTTTCTTTGGAACATAGAAGATTTGATGGATGAATACAAAATTATGAGGAGTATAAACAGATTAATTGCAAGCAGGCTTTTGCCACTGAGGTTGGGTAGGACTACAACCAGAGGTCATGGCTCAAGGGTGAAAGGTGAAAAGTTTAAGGGGAACATGAAAGGAAACTTCTTCACTCAGAATGTAGTGAGAGTGTGGAATAAGCTGCCAGCATTAGAAGTTTAAGCAAAGTTTGGATAGATGCATGGATGGTAGGGTCATGGAAGACTATTGTTCCGGTGCAGGTAAATGGGAGGTAGGCAGTTTAAATGATTTTGGAATGGACTAGATGGGCTGAAGAGCCTGTTTCTGTGCTGTACTTCTCTATGACTAATCAATCAGCAGATCAGGCAACATTTATGGAACAAGAGACAAGTTAACATTTCAGGTTGACCTTTTAACAAAACGTCTAGAACAGGGAAAGAAAACAAAAGGAATGTTTGTGATAGGGTGCAGAAGACTGGGAGACTTCTGAGAGAGAGGTGTGAATGCTAGTTAATTGTATATCAACTTGGGAAAGGTGCGAACAGAAGGAAATGAATGACAACCTGAAAAGGAAATGCACAAACCTGGAATTGTGAGGCACAAACAGGAAAAATAAAACACTGCAGAAGTTGAAAATCTGAAGTAAAAGCAGAATGCTGGAAATATTCAGCAGATTTGCATCTGGGGCAAAAGGAAGAGTGAACGACAGTTCTAATAAAACTGGAAAGCTGGCTTTCTAACATTGTTGAATTAAATGCTGAATCTTGAATGTTATAAGTAAGTCTAGTTGGAGAATGAGATGCAGTCCCTTGATCTTCTGGAAGGCCAACGTGGAAGTGGATTGAGAGTTAGTATGAGAGGTAACTGGAAACTTGGGTTCACAAAACCTCCAGTAGTAGGAGATTATTATTAGGTAGTTATCCCAGCCTCCTCATTGCCCCTTCTGGGATCCCCTTTACTCTCCTTAAGATCCACCCTTCTGTTTCTGGATTCTTCATTCGACCCATGATAACTCATCACAATAAAAATATTTTTAAACTTAGTAACTAAATTGTTTAATAATGTGTCAATGATCACACAAAGGGAATGAAGAATGGGGAGAAGTTGAAATTGGAGTAACAAAAATCTGAAAGTTGTGGGGCAGAAGATTATAAAAATAGAGTAGCATGGAGAAGGTTATATAACTGCAAGTCCGTAGAAATATTAATAATATAGAACTCTAAATTCCATCTTTATAAAATACAAACCTTTAGCATTTCCTTTGGATTATCTGTGAATGTTAGCATTTTATCAGTGCAGTTGAAACAATGATTAAATTGAGATTAAATAGTTCAGACAAGATTAATTTTTAATTATTCAATAGCCTTTTAACCAGAAGTACTTAGGATGTATGGGCACAGGAACAGACCATAAAGAGAATCGTGATAAACTACCAGAAAAGATGGAAAAGATGGCATTAACCAAATGCCCAGTTAACCAGAATCCACTGTATGTGACCCCATGCGCTAAGTAAATGTGAAGTTCAGATGAAGTGTCTTGATCCAAAACACTAGCTGTCTGTTTCCTTGCACAGAGCTGCTTGACTTGCTGAGTTCCCCCAGCACTTTGTCTGTTGATGCAGTAAATATTTAAATGCTATTTTAATAAATTCCCAATTTGGCAGTGTTTTGTGTTTTTGGATTAATCAAATGGAAATTCTCTACTTTAGTCTTACAACAACAACTTAAGGAGCTTTGCAAGTGATGAGTGAGTTGTAATCCAAGGCTGGAATCTATCCAGCCTATTTCTGGCTGGATGCTGCAGTGCTTTGTAGGAGCATGCATTACTACTTAATGAGTTTGCAAGAAACTGCTTGCACCTAACAAAATACATTGTGGACTATTGAAACCAATTTGACCTTCCACTTGGGAAGAAATCAAGGTAAAAGAACATTGAATTATTAACTATTGTTCCATGATTTAAACTTTTCAATCTTCTACTAGTGGGATATCTGAGCTGAGCAGATTAGAAGAGAACAGGATAATTAGAAGCTGATCTGCCAGCAATATCTAGAGCATAGAACATCACACATATTGATCAACACACATAAAAGTTGCTGGTGAACGCAGCAGGCCAGGCAGCATCTCTAGGAAGAGGTACAGTCGATGTTTCGGGCCAAGACCCTTCGTCAGGACTAACTGAAAGAAGAGCTAGTAAGAGATTTGAAAGTGAGAGGGGGAGGGGGAGATCCAAAGCGATAGGAGAGGACAGGAGGGGGGGGGGATGGAGCCAAGAGCTGGACAGTTGATTGGCAAAAGGGATATGAGAGGGTCCCGGCCCGAAACGTCGACTGTACCTCTTCCTAGAGATGCTGCCTGGCCTGCTGCGTTCACCAGCAACTTTTATGTGTGTTACACATATTGATCAACTCATTTTGTACCTACCTCTACAGATCTGAAATGCATTCAAACTCATCGTTCTGCCTCTTTGTTTTGTATGCAGTTCGTTTTGTACAAACATTACTCTGTGTTCGTAAGCTGTTTTTTTTAAAAACATCATTTTCTGCAGGGGATAATTTAGATTTTAACTTGGCAGCAAACACACTAGAAAGACATTCATCTCTACCCACTCTTTACTTGCCCTTGAAACAGCAATGTGTGTTAATTTTGGTAAATATTTAGTAGATGTACTTTGAAGGACGTATTTTGTTTATCATTAATCACTATTATGCTATTGTTGCACCACAGTCATTCTAGTCCACAGCATAGCTATGTTGCATGTGTGTTTTGTCTTGTTAAACACTGTTTTTGAGAATAAACAAGAAAATTGGTATATTCAGGCACATGACAATTCTGTATTGAATCTAATGCGCGTTTCATTTAACCTTCTGCAAGTTCACAAAGTCTTCATTAAAAGCCCTGATGAAAGCTTCTAGCTCAGGTGATTTTTGAGAAGGTGTTAACTCCCTGCCCAGTTTTGTAGGCAACACACTGCAAGGGCAGTAGAGTGAAATGATAACTCGTCTTCAAAGGCATTGCTCACTGACTGGAGACACATCTGAACCCCATACGCTATAGCATCAGCTTCTGGCCTGAGCAATGTCGATTGCCAAGAGTTAGACGTGAGGTCTGAATGCGGCCCATTGCCTTGGTCTTCTTGACACTCAAACAAATCCACGGTCAGTATAGCCACAGCACAAGCTCACACCAGAGCTGGAGCCGCAAGAACGAGAGCCCTTATAGTAAATGCAAAGTTGAGGTACAAATGGAGACAGCTCACATAAACTTGGAGAAGGCACATATAGACATGGAGACAGCACGTGTGGGGGGCTATGTAAAGTGTGCTCAGGGATGAGTGTGCTGAGACTGCCTTAGCAGAGGCAAAAGTGTATGAAGCAGCAGCTGATTTAGATAATGGTGAGTCTACAAACAGAGAATCAGTCGTGCTTTGCCATCATAACAGCTAATGCAGCTTACCAAAGAATATGTCCAGATGTACTTTGGCTATGAAAAGGACATTGCTCCAGCTCTACAGGTAGAAGGTGTCCACATCACTCATGCAACGTGCCTTTTACTTAGTCCAGCTATGACGGTCGAGGTCTACAGCAACGAAGACCCACAACACCCCCTTTTCCAGTTCCACCACAGCAAAGACGTCAGTCAAGAGGTGTTACTGATGCCAATCCCACCTGCACAGACATGGACAGACTGAGTTTCCATCCTAGGGCACACACTTTGCAAACCAGTCTCACCAATGCCCTCATTCAGGAGCTGCAGGTGTATTAGATTTGGCTCAGTATCTGGCTCATCAAGTCCTAGTCACAGCAGGATTAAAAGTGGTTGACAACCAGTCTGCCCGTTACCTATCCTGGAAGTCAAGCTTTTGTATTGCCATGGAAGGATTAAGTCTCAAACCTAGTGAAGAGTGGCTTGGTGGGAAGTCACTGCAGTGTGCAAGAAGGGTTAGGGCAGTTCACATTAATGATGCAGCTAAGGGTTTGCAAATGTTATGGCTCTCCAGAGGCAACTGAAGAATCTCTCTTCAGTAGACTCGACAACTTTCCAAAGCTCTCACACAAAGAACCATGGAAACTACTGGAGTCTGGAAATCTGCTGTTGAAATTGACAAGCTGTGGCGACCCACTTTCTGGCACCCACGAACCGGCTCACGAAACAGCGCGCGCAGGCAGAGGGTCGGCAGCAAAAAGGGTGCCAGGCCATCTTCACCAGCAGGGGGAAAATCCCACGCGCAGAAAGGGTCTGGGAATATGCATTCCCCACAGTTGTCCCGCCCAGGGAGGGCGGGAACGGGAAGGCTTTAAAGCGGGCCGCGAAGTTTGAATAAATCTCTTTCACCGCAACTCTAACTCACCGACTCCGTGTGGTTATTCTAGCGCTGTGTGTAGCACATCGCTACAAAGCCACAAAAAAAACGAGTGTCACCTACCAGGCAACATACATCAAAGTTGCTGGTGAACGCAGCAGGCCAAGCAGCATCTATATAGGAAGAGGTGCAGTCGACGTTTCAGGCCGAGACCCTTCGTCAGGACCCCATCTGTTACTCATTTTTATGCACACATTCTTTCTCTCACTCTCCTTTTTCTCCCTCTGTCCCTCTGAATATACCTCTTGCCCATCCTCTGGGTCACCCCCTCCCCCTTGTCTTTCTTCCCGGACCTCCTGTCCCATGATCCTCTCGTATCCCCTTTTGCCTATCACCTGTCCAGCTCTCGGCTCTATCCCTCCCCCTCCTGTCTTCTCCTATCATTTTGGATCTCCCCCTCCCCCTCCAACTTTCATATCCCTTACTCACTCTTCCTTCAGTTAGTCCTGACGAAGGGTCTCGGCCTGAAACGTTGACTGCACCTCTTCCTATAGATGCTGCTTGACCTGCTGCGTTCACCAGCAACTTTGAAGTATGTCGCTTGAATTTCCAGCATCTGCAGAATTCCTGTTGTTCACCTACCAGGACTGAGTTTCTTAGACACTGCAAGAGGAACAAACACTATAGTGGAGAATCTACCTAACAACATTAACGAACAGAAGATAGCTGAAGGGTCCGAGTACAAAATGAAGCATCTTGCTCACTATCCATCATAGAAGGGACTGATGAAAGGTTTCGGCCTGAAACATCAACTGTTTATTCTGAGTTGCTGGCCTGCTGAGTTCCTGCAGCATTTTGTGTGCTTTCTTCCATGGACTCTCTTCATTATGGACTCTTGATAATAGCTTTATAATGGAGTGTCCAGATGTCTCTGATCTCACCTTTTGAATAATATAGGGGTGAATTTCCTTTTGATTTTGCACAATTAGAAAAAGATTCACAGAAGAGTTTCATGGATCATCTCTACCTGATGCCGGAAAGAACAGAGCTTGTTAGAAATCCCACTTAAAACAGAGATGAGGTGTTGTAACAGATGAAAATTGGAGAAGAATCTGTAAAATGTCAACTTTGCCTGGATACATCGGTGGGGGTCAACCTACATTTGACTTGATCATTTCAGAAAAATTTATATTATTT
This sequence comes from Mobula hypostoma, assembly GCF_963921235.1. NCBI lineage: Eukaryota > Metazoa > Chordata > Chondrichthyes > Myliobatiformes > Myliobatidae > Mobula > Mobula hypostoma. Next base: position 40,327,383 of record NC_086103.1, read on the forward strand.
ATGTATTGAGATACAGCACCGAAAAGGGCCTTCAGGCCAGCAGCCCCCGATTTAATCCTAGCCCAATCATGGGACAATTCACAATGGCCAATTAACCTACCAACTGGTACGCCTTTGGACGAAACCAGAGCACCCGAAGGAGACCAACGCGGTCACGGGGAGAACATACAGATCTCTTACATGCAGCAGTGGAAATTGAATCTGGGTCGCTGGTACTGTAAAGTGTGGTGCTAACCATTACACTACCATGCCACCCCACATTATTTTGCTCACACCCTTCAAGAGCAACAGGCCAAACAGGCTGGAAGGTCTAGTTCAAGTTCAAATTTAATTACCATTCAACCATATATGAATACAGCAAAATGAAACAGCAGTACTTCAGGGCCAAATTGAAAACACAATACCAACAGTCATACACAACACAAGGCACATATACTGTAGCACATATAAGATAACAGTAAACATACAATAAAGAAATATACTGTATACAGCCCAAGTCCCTGAGTGACATGTCCTATAAATTGATTGCGCACTGCTATTGTTGGCAGGAACAAGCAGTTTCCAGCAGTCCACAGCATACACGCAAAGAACCAGCTATAGAAAGGTAAATTTCAAACCATCCAAGATGGCATTGAGTTAACTAGGCTCCGGTTCCTGAGCACTAGCAAGCCTGCCTCCAGGGTGGAGTCACTGAAATTATGCATTGACTTTCCCAATTGCAGAGATGTTTGTAAGTGCCTCAAAGTCAGTGACTTCACCAGGAATGGAACTGCAATATAACTGATTATCTTAGGATGACCCCTGTGACTCATATAGAGGCTCAGTTCAGATTGACGAGGCAGAGGGGCTCCATATATATATGAAAAATATTCTGTAGGTTGATAATCTATTCATTATCGGAATGAGATCATCAATGGCAAGAGTAGTTGTTTTACCCTAACAACCCCTGAATCACAAAGGTATTAATAGTCAATTACATTATATTATGTTCCTTAATGCTGTCATAGTCATGGATGGTGGTGCAGTTAAGCTCTCATAACCTATTAAATGATGTGCATCTCAAATGGCCTCTGTCAACCAAGTCTATCTCTAGCCTTCATGTGTGGCTTAGCTCTAAACCCCGAGAACCATTTCTACTGACAGGAGAAGGGGCAGAGGCGAGTTACTGACACCTTAAGGCCACTCACTTCGGGCAGATGGGGCTTGTCAGCTGTGGCTGGCAGCTCAGCTAGAGGAAGAAAAACTCTGATGTCAAACTTCCTCTGCTTTGCAGCTAAACCCGCTCACGGGGTAGGCTTCCGGATTAAACCCTGAGGAAAAATCCAGAGCTCAAGTCCCTAAGGCAGCCCTACAATGAGTTCAATGCTGACTGGCAACTCCTACGATGCCATTGATGCCAAACTGTATTGGTCTCTGCCGTTCCTTTGGATTCATCAGCTGCGTGGAGAGGGGAAGCCTGTTTGCATATCGTACTTCCCTAGCTTGCAGACTGGCGTGTGTATTATGTAGACAGCTACGACAAAATACCCAGGGTTGGCTCTGACCAACGGAGGTCCTCACTCACTCACATTGTATTACATCTGGAGTCACAAATAGACCAGCCTAGGTAACTCTGGCGAATTTCCTGTTTTGAAAGACAGCGAATCAGATACACTTTTACTACATTGTAGATGTTCCACAGTTACTGTTATCTGAGACTACTTTTTGAATCAAGGACCAACTTTATTCACTATACACTTTTATAAGTATTAGGAATTTTTTGTGGTGTGTTGGCATAACATGCAAAAAAAACATACGACGATTCAGAATTATATAAAAGTTAGAGATTAAAGTGCAGACATGGAGTGAAATGTGCATAAATACATATATAAATATATTTTTATATGCATCATTGTTTAACCGTTTGAGTTTATATACCCCATGGCCGTGGATCAAGGACCCAGATTCTTGTTACTAGTGCAATAATTTAACCACCATGTCACTGAGGGAATGTACTGACGCAACTGCTAATTTGGAATGAGATTAATCTGAGGTGGCTACAAGCAATCCCAAACTATAGGATTGTAACAAATACAATATCACTATTCACTAGAGAGAGAGTGACACAAAAATGATGTAACTATGAAAATGGACAAGGGAGAGCCAGTGGATGTAATGTACCTGGACTTTCAGAAAGTCTTTGATAAAGTCCCACATAGGAGATTAGTGGGCAAAATTAGGGCACATGGTATTGGGGGCAGAGTACTGACATGGACTGAAAATTGGCTGGCTGACAGAAAGCAAAGAGTAGCCATTAACGGGTCCCTTTCGGAATGGTAGGCGGTGATCAGTGGGGTACCACAGGGTTCAGTGCTGGGACCGCAGCTGTTTACAATATGTATTAATGACTTAGATGAGGGAACTAAAAGTAACATTAGGAAATTTGAAGATGACACAAAGCTGGGTGGCAGTGTGAAATGTGAGGAGGATGTTATGAGAATGCAGGGTGACTTGGATAGGCTGGGTGAGTGGGCAGATGCATGGCAGATGCAGTTTAATGTGGATACATGTGAGGTTATCCACTTTGGTGGTAAGAACAGGAAGGCAGATTATCTAAATGGAGTCAAGTTAGGAAAAGGGGAAGCACAACGAGATCTAGGTGTTCTTGTACGTCAGTCACTGAAAGCAAGCATGCAAGTACAGCAGGATGTGAAGAAAGCTAATGGCATGCTGGCCTTCATAACACGGGGAATTGAGTATAGGAGCAAAGAGGTCCTTCTGCAGCTGTACAGGGCCCTGGTGAGACCACACCTGGAGTACTGTGTGCAGTTTTGGTCTCCAAATTTGAGGAAGGACATTCTTGCTAGTGAGGGAGTGCTGCATAGGTTCACAAGGTTAACTCCTGGGATGGCGGGACTGTCATATGTCGAAATATTGGAGCGACTGGGCTTGTATACTCTGGAATTTAGAAGGCTGAGAGGGGATCTTATTGAAACATACAAGATTATTAAGGGATTGGACACGCTGGAGGCAGGAAGCATGTTCCTGCTGATGGGTGAGTCCAGAACCAGAGGCCATAGTTTAAGAGTAAGGGGTAGGCCATTTAGAATGGAGTTGAGGAAAAACTTTTTCACCCAGAGAGTGGTAGATATAGGGAATGCTCTGCCCCAGAAGGCTGTGGAGGCCAAGTCTCTGGATGCTTTCAAGAAAGATGGATAGAGCTCTTAAAGATAGCAGAATCAAAGGTTATGGGGATAAGGCAGGAACTGGATACTGATTGTGGATGATCAGCCATGATCACAGTGAATGGCGGTGCTGGCTCGAAGGGCTGAATGGCCTACTCCTGCACCTATTGTCTAAAATAACTAATGACCAATAACATCGAAGATAAGATTTATTATTATTAAGGATAGGTAAATTTAGAAAATCATAATAAGATCAGGCATAGTTTATATTTTAAAACACAAATTATCTTGAAAAATGTAATTAGCATTGTAGAAAAGTAGATAGCAAATATAACTGACTGTGATTGTTAAAATGCATTTAATGAGTTACCCCAGGTAAAAGGTTGCTGTATTAGGGTCTAAATTGTTCTTTTTTTGTGCAGTTTAATTTTCTTTATGTTTGCTTATATACTTGCATAATCACTTGTTTGCCTGGAAATATTCAGTGGATTATTAGTAATTTGTCATATACAGTGCTGATAGAAAGTATTCACCCCACTCCCTGGAAGTTTTCATGTTTTATTGTTTTACAACATTGAATCACAATGAATTTAATTTTGCTGTTTTTGACACTGATCAACAGAAAAAGACTGTTTCATGTCAAAGTGAAAACAGATCTCTACAAAATGATCTAAATTAATTACAAATATAAAATGCGAAATAATTGATTGCATAAGTATTCACCCCTTCAAGTCAGTATTGAGTAGGTGCGCCTTTGGCAGCAATTACAGCCTTGAGTCCGTGTGGATAGGTCTCTATCAGCTTTGCATATCTGGACACTGTGATTTTTCAACATTCATCTTTACAAAACTGCTCAAGCTCTGTCAGATCTCATGGGGATCGTGAGTGAACAGCCCTTTTCAAATCCAGCCACAAATTCTCAATGAGATTGAGGTCTGGACTCTGACTTGGCCACTCCAGGACATCATTTTAAGCCATTCATGTGTAGGTTGGGCTTTATGCTTGGGATCATTGTCTTGCTAGAAAACAAATCTTCTCACTGTTCCCTTGCAGACTGCATTGGGTTTTCCTCCAGGATTTCCCTGTATTTTGCTGCATTCATATTACATAGAAACACAGAAAACCTACAACGCAATAAAGGCCCTTCAGCCAGAAAGCTGTGCCGAGCATGTCCTGACATTAGAAATTACCTAGGGTTACCCATAGCCCTCTATTTTTCTAAGCTCCATGTACCTGTCCAGTAGCCTCTTAAAAGACCCTATCGTATCCGCCTCTACCACCGTTGCTGGAAGCCCATTCCACGCACTCACCACTCCCTGCATAAAAAACTTACCCCTGACATCTCCTCTGTACGTAGTTCCAAGCACTTTAAAACTGTGCCCTCTCGTGCTAGCCATTTCAGCCCGAGGGAAAAAGCCTCTGACTTCACACGCCTTCCAGGGCCTGCTGCAGTGAAGCATCCCCACAGCATGATGCAGCCACCACCATGCTTCAGGGATGGTGTGCTTTTGATGATGTGCAGTGTTTGGCTTACGACAAACATAGCATTTAGTCGGATGGCCAAAAAATTCAACTTTGGTCTCATCAGGATTGAACCATCTTCCAGCTGACTTCAGAGTTTCCAACACGTCTTCTGGCAAATTCTAGCCAAGATTTCATGCAAGTTTTTTTTCCAACAGTGTCATTGCCACTTTCCCATAAAGCTGCAACTGGTGAAGCATGAGAGGAACAGATGTTCTGTGCACAGTCACTCCTGTCTCAGCCACTGAAGTTTTTAAACCCTTCCAGAGTTGTCATAGGTTTCTTGGTGGTGTCCCTCACCAATCTCCTTCCTGCACAGTCACTCAGTTTTTGAGTATGGCCTGCTCCAGGTAGATTTACATCTGTGCCATATTCTTTCCACTTCTTGATGATTGACTTGTATTCCAAGGGATATTCAGTGACTTGGAAAATTTTCTGTATCCATCTCCTGACTTGTGCTTTTCAATAACCTTTTCAGAGAGCTGTTTGGAGTGTTCTTTTGTCTTCAAGATGTAAGTTTTTGCCAAGCTACTGACTCACCAGTAGTTGAACCTTCCAGATACAAGTGTATTTTTGCTACAATCAATTGAAACAACTTGACTGCACACAGGTGATCTCCATTTAACTAATTATATTTCTAAAACCAATTGGCTGCACCAGTGATGATTTGATGCGTCATATTAAAGGGGATGAATACTTCGGCAATCCATTATTTTGTGTTTTATGTTTGTAATTAATTTAAATCACTTTGTAGAGATCTGTTTTCATCTTCATCTGAAATAGCCCTTTACTGATAATTAGTGTCAAAAAGGCCAAATTAAATCCATTGTGATTCAATGTTGTAAAACAATAAAACATGAAAACTTCCAGCAGGGCGGGGGGATGGGAGGGAGGAGGTGAAATTTTTTTATCGGCACCTGTAGCTAGTTCGGTATATTTTGTAGCTTTTTTCTGCAGCCTGTGTACACCATAAGTTAAACTGTTTCATAGGCTGTTCTTATCAAGGAATTCCTCTGTCTGTCCAGTTTGAGCTTCAAAATAGAAACAGCAGGAATAAATGGGTATTTTTCAGGTTCAGATTCATTTATTGATCATGCATACATCAAAACATAACATGAAATACCTCGTTTGCAGTAACAACTAACACAACCTAAGGATGTGTAGGGGAGAACCGGCAAATGTCGCCACACATTCTAACAACAACAGAGCATGCCCACAATGTTTGGCAGAACAACATAAACAACAACAACAGCAATAAAACAAAACAACAGAAGCGAACCCTCCCACCCATCCACTCACACACAGACAAGCCTCTGATCTCAGGACAGGCCACTTTTCGAGACCTTGGCCCCAGTTTCTCAGATAGCGGGCCTCCTACCTCCAGTCTTGGGTTGGCAAATTAGGTGCCACGTCCATCAATGAGGACTGTGAAGTGCAATATCTGCTGGTACAAAGGTTCTGCAGATCATGCTATCATGTCTTCACATAAAAGCATAACATTTCTGCCACCTTGCTCCATTTTGTAAAGATTCCTAATCCTAGAGGACAGAACTACAGAACTCTCCTGTTTGGCTCCGGGTCTAAGCAACAGGAATTCCCAGAACTCCTGACTTATAGCAGGTGATTATCGAATTTCCCCATGATTCAAACTGATTTTTTTTTACCCCAGGGCTATATATATACAAATCCACAAATCATTTTGCTTCATTTGTACATTCAAAACAACTGTATATTTATGGAAAGGAAAATCTGATTTAAATTTTCTCAGTTACTTGTTTTAAGTTTATCAACTTCAGCAAATACTAGTAATACAAAATAAAACAGAAAACACTAAAAATACCCAGAAGACCAGGTAGCATGTATGAAGAAAGAAGCTAGGAATTTTCAGCATGTGAAAAATACTTGTTTTGTGACTTTGCCCCAGTTTTGATGAGAGATAATGAATTTGAAACTTTACTGTTTTTCTCACTCATCTCAATATATCCAACACTTTCTGGTTTTATTTCTTACCAAAGGTGTCATCCTATTATTTCCTCACATTTTGGGCAAGTTGTAAAAATCCTCCCCTGAGAATTATAGCTGATAAAAAAACAGCTGAATATTCTACACATGGAACACAGTTGCTCCTTGAATTCATGATCTAGGTGGACACCTCAGAAACGAGAAGGAGGGGGATATTAATGGATCACGAAAGCTAAACTTGCAGGTGAAATGTTTGATGTGAAGCAAGTTATCAGAAATGTCACACATCCCTGAAATAAGCTGCCCCACCTAGCAATACGATTCTGAATATCCACAACAGTGAACCAAAATGGTGATATATACTTTGTACTCAGTCATTAACTTGGCTCTAACTTCTTAAACTACAGTTACAGATAAATATATCTTTTAGTAAAATCTTGAGCTCTTGGCACAAAAGGAAAGCAAATAATTCTAGTACTAGTCAGATGGAGAAATGCCAAATGAATTCAAAAGCATTTTTGAATTAGTGGACACGGTAGATCAGTTCTTGGATCACAAAGTGAAGAAAATATATGCCATTGATTTAATTTAGTTGCTCATCCATTTGTTTTGAGACAATTCATTGACTACATTTAAATTACTAATGTGGAATGGGGGCAAGAAATGAGCTATAATTGAAACTGCTAAGTTGTTTTTTTTTCCCCAGAGATCCATCCCAATTCATGCTTGAATTATTTTTCTACTTATTAGACATCAGTCAAAGCAATGTAACTAAGTCAATGGTAACACATATCCTGATGTATTGGATTTATGAATCATACTTGGCATGTCATGTCCAAACATAAGTCTCTAACTTGATGCGTCTTGGCAGGATAATTGCACAGGTTTTGGCAGAGTAGTGTATGTCTGGATTTGCAAATATGGGATGCAAGCAGAAAATAAACAATCTTCAAAACATGACAGACAGTAAAACCTTCTCAAAGATGAATATGCTGGCAAAGAGTTTCCATGGGCATAAATGAAAAGTCCATTTTATGTCAAAGTACAGGGAAAGTAAATTGTAAATAAGACGCCATAATGTGATAATTGCCTTGCAGTATTTTTTGTTGTCAAAAGCATGAACAGCTAACTAACAGTTCCACAAACTCTTCTTTAAAATCAGTTCCGATCCCAAATTGTTGTATGTCAATTTGAGTGTTTCTGCAATTACAGAATGGCTTGTAGGCCCTCCAACACCAGTTAATGGGACTAGGATTTGCCAGTGCAGTATATCCATGATTATTACAACTAATGTCAAGAAACATGAGCTGTTCATAGGCCAGTGAAGCACGAAGCTTCAAAATAGTGAAGAAAGGAATAGACTGGATTAAAATTAAAAAATCAAAAATAATAAATCAGCAAAATTAAAGGGAATGATTAGATTAAGGATTAATAAGGAAAAGTAAGAAAAAAAAAGTAAGAAAAATGCAAAACAATTCTGCTGGATCTTATTATTTCAACTGTAATAGTCCTTAAAAAACAACCATAGCACATTTTCTACAAAGCAAAGCAACTACAGATGCTGAAAATCAGAATAGAATTCTTAAAATACTCAATGGGCTATTTGGTATCCCCCAACTTCTGCCATCTCCATCAGGATTCCACGACCAAGCCACATCTTTCCCTCCCCCCCCCCACTTTCTGCTTTCTGCAGGGATTGCTCCATATGCGACTCCCATGTCTTTTCTTCCCTCCCCACTTACCTCCCTCCTGGCACTTAACCTTGCAATCGGAACAAGTACTACACCAGCCCCTGCTCCTCCTCCCTCATTGCCATTCAGGGCCTCAAACAGTCTGCCAGGTGAGGTGACATTTCTGTTGAGTCTATTGGGGGTCATCTATTGTATCTGGTGCTCCTAGTGTGGCCCCCAGTATATCGATGAAACCCGATGTAGATTGGGAGACGGCTTCGCCAAGCACCTTCCGTTCACCAGAAAAAGTGGGATCTCCCAGTAACCACCCATTTTAATTCTACTTTCCATTCCGATTCTGACCTGTCAGTCCATGGTCTCCAATTCTGCCACGATGAGGCCACGCTCAGGGTGGAGGATCACCATCCTTCTGGATAGCCTCCAACCTGATGGCATGAACATCAATTTCTCAAAGTTCCGGTAATGGTCCCCCTTCTCCTTCATCCTTCCCCATTCCCATTTCCGTCCCTTACCTGCCTATCACCGCCCTCTGGTTGTCTCCCCCTTCTCTTTCTTCCATGGTCTTCTGTCCTCTCCTGTCAGATTCCCCTTCTCCAGCCCTTTATCCCTCCACCAATCGACTTCCCAGCTCTTTACTTCACCCTTCCCCCCTCCCAGCTTGTATTTCTCCCTCCCTTCCCACCTTCTTACTCTGACCTCATGCTTATTCTCCAGTCCTGATGAAGGGTCTTGGCCCGAAATGTCCACTGTCTACTCTTTTCCATAGATGCTGCCTGGTCCACCGAGTTCCTCCAGCATTTTGTAAGTGTTGCTTGGATTTCCAGCATCTTCAGATTTCCTCTTGTTTGTATTTGGCATCTGTCGGGTGGGATCAGAGATATTGTTTCAATTTGAGGACCTGAACCAAATGGGTGGCTGATGGTCAGTGATGACTTGATGGGCTGAAGGGCCTGTTTCTGTGTTGTACCTCTGAATCTAGGACTATAACTGAATGTTTAAAATGTCCAATAATTCACTAACTGCTGCGTAAATGTAGCTCACTTTTCAGTTGGTCACCTGAACCCAAAACTTAGTTTAGGAATTATGAATGATTTTCACATTTTTGGAAAGAATTGTATGCTTCTACTTACTAGATCTTGGAGTTTAATTGGTCAGAAACATACAAAAGATGCACATCATGGAAGTCAAGAGAAAGGTAATGGTGAGACCCTATTAAGTTAGTACTGGAATGCTGTAAATCATCCAGCAACTCTTGTGGTGAGCCGTAATTCACTGGGGTATCCTGAATGCAGGATGCCAGCTGGTTTATGGGTTAATGATACTCTGCAGCATTGAAATGGCATTATGTTTCAGTAGCTGACAAAAGTTCATAAATGAAGTAAAGCTGCAAAAATCTTTAAAGGAGGCAGTACAGGGTATGTTGGTAATTAAAATACAACTGGGTGTTTTGGCTTTAAAGAGACCTACAAATTCACCTGTTATTTAAAATGGTAGTGAGTCAAAGATCCTTTCTCACCTTGCGGAGATGTTAGGAGAATCATTGTGAAATGTTGTGTGCATAAGACTTGCAATCCCTAGAGCCAGAGTTCAATTATGCACCAAAACCATGCATTACGTTGAAAGTTGCTTGCGAAGTAGAAACTTGCCCATGCCATTGATGAGCTTTAGATCATTTACAAGGATATAAGTGACCTCATGTGGATTCTCTGATATTGGCCTTTAACATAGCTAAGGAGAATGTTACCTCTTTTTTCAATGTTCCTTGGTTACCACAACATTAAAGTCAATTGACATTAACAAAGCGCAAAGTGCAAAGTTCAAAGTAAATATGTTTTCAAAGTACATATACAGTATGTCACCATATGTAATCCTGACATTCATTTTCTTGTGGGTATACACAGAAGTTCCAATAAACACAATAGAATTAATCAAAGACCACACCCACCAGGATGAAAAAACAACCAGTGTGCAAAAGACTACAAACTGCACAAATACAAAAAAAACTATGTAATAAATATTGAGACCATGAGATGAAGTGTCCTTGAAAGTGAGTCTGTAGGTTGTAGGAACAGTTCAGTGATAAGGCAACTGAGGCTGAGTAAAGTTATTCCCTCTGGTTTAAAACCTGGTGTTTGAGGGGTAATAACTATTCCTGAACCTGGTGATGTGCTCCTGAGGCTCCCGTACCTTCTTCCTGACAGCAGCAGCCAGAAGAGAGCATGGTCTGGATGGTGGGGGTCCAAGGTGATGGATACTGTAACAGTACTCTATGTAGACGGGCTCAGTGCTGGGGAGAGTTTTACTCAAGATGGACTGGGCCATAACCACTACTTTTTGGAGGATTTTCTATTCATGGGTGTAGGTGTTTTCATATCAGGCCATGATGCAACCAGTCAATATACTCTCCACTGTACATCTATAGAAGTTTCTCAAAATTTTAATATCATGCCAAATCCTCACAACCATCTAAGGAAGTAGATGCACTGCTATGCTTTCATTTTAATGGCACTTACATGTTGGACCCAGGACAGATCCTCTGAACTGATAACTCTGAGGAATTTAAAGATGTTGACTCTCTCCAACTCTCATCCCCCAATGAGGACTGACTCTTGGATCTCTGATGAAGTCAATAATCAGCTCCTTGGTCTTGCTGACATACTGAGTGTGAGGTTGTTGTTGTGGCACCACAGCCAGGTTTTCATTCTCCCTCCTATATGCTTATTTGTCACCAACTTTGATTCGACCAGTTGTTATCAGCAAACTTAACTATGTCTCGGTTTTTTTGCACTACCTTACTTTCCATTTTTCTATTTTCTATTTATGATTTATAATTTAGGTTTTTAATATTTACTAATTTTTACTATTTTTAATATTTAATATTTGTAATCCAGGGAGCGGGAAGCGCAGAATCAAATATCGCTGTGATGATTGTACATTCTAGTATCAATTGTTTGGCGACAATAAAGTATAAAGTATTAAGCGAGTAGAGCAGAGGGCAGAGCACACAGCCTCGTGGTGTACCTGTGCTGATGGAGATTGTGGTGAGATGTTGTTGCCAATCTGAACTGACTGGGGTCTGCAAGGGAAATCAAGGATCCAGTTGCACAAGGATTTATTGAGGCCAAGGTCTTGAAGCTTATTGATTAGTTTTGAGGGCTGATAATATTGAATGCTGAGCTGTGGTTGATGAAGAGCATCCTGGTGTGTGAGTTCTCACTGTCCAGATGTTCCAGGGTTGAGTGAAGAGCTAATGAAACAGCATCTGCTGTGGACCTGTTGTGATAGTTGGCAAACGGGATCAGAACCAAGTCACCTCTCAGGCAGGAGTTGATGTTTCAATGCCAGCCTCTCAAAGCATGTCATCACAGGGGATACACATCAAAGTTGCTGGTGAACGCAGCAGGCCAGGCAGCATCTCTAGGAAGAGGTACAGTCGACGTTTCAGGCCGAGACCCTTTGTCAGGACTCATCACAGGGGATGTAAGTTCTATATGACTATAGATCACAATTGATTAACATTACTGCCTGACCAATGACTTATCTTTGTGAATCGTTCTATAGCATGGAGGACTATGAACAATTTACCAAGGTTGATATATGGTCACAGAGATGCCAATTGCTTCTCAAGGTCAATTTTTAGATCAAGAACTAAATTGCAATGCATAAAAGCCTTGCACTACTTGAGAGAGTTTCTACCTCAGAGCATACAAAATACAGAAGTCATGCTTTATAACTTTTTAATTAAACATGGGATTTTCTACATGAGTGTCCCCATTATTTTTGAAAGGTCTTTCAAAATTAAAAGGATATTTCACTTCTGTAATATTTTGCTACGTTAAACGCTAGTTTTTGCTACTTTCTTCATCAGATTCTTTTAAGATTTTACATACCACAAGTATCTGCTTAATTTCTGGTCTCAGGGTCTGTGGTGGCTACATTGCAGATAGAAAACAGATGCATGACTCCTACAGGTTCTATGAATGTGTGGTGGAGAGAATATTAACTGGTTGCATCACAGCCTGCTGTGGAAATACCAATGTCCTTGAATGGAAAAGCCTACAAAAAGTAATGGACACGGCCCAGACCATCACAGGTAAAGCCCTCTCCACCATCGAGCACATCTACATGGAACGGTGTATATCATCAAGGACCCCCACCATCCAGGACATGATCTCTTCTTGCTGCTGCCATCGAGATGGAGTTCCAGGAGCCTCAGGACCATAAAACCAGGTTGAGGAGAGTTCCTACCTCTCCACCATCAGAGTCTTGAAGCAGAGGGGATATTGTAAGTCAGCTTCACTCACCCTAACACTGAACTGTTCCTGTACCCTTTGGGCTCAATTTCAATGACTTTTAAACTCATGTTCTTGATATTTATTGCTTGTTTGTTTGTTTGTTTGTTTATTTATTTATTTCTGTATTTGCACAGTTTGTAGTCTTTTGCACATTTGATGTTTGTCCATCTTGTTATGCGCAATCTTTCATTGATTCCACAGTTCTTTTTTTTACTTACGATGTATGCATGGAAGAAAATGAATCTCAGGCATGCATGTATTCTGATAATAAATTTACTTTGAACTTTGAGCAAGAGACACAATCATATGGAATTAGATTTAGGAGTAGGAAATTTAACATTGGCGTGAGTTTTTCAAACCTTTCTCTGCACTTCGTATTTTATTCTACTTTCATGTTGCCAAAATACCCTCTGAAGTTTATGCCATGCCCTTCTTTCAATTGAAAGTGATGACCCAGATCTGGATGAACTGAGATAGGATATTTGTCAGCATTTCATATCATTGTACCAAAGTGCTGAGCAACTTTGTGATTTCCATGTTTGCCTGGTAAATGTGGAAGTTGTCAGTGTGTCAGTGATCTGTTACTGGATTTCCCTTTGCGCTGCTTTTTCCGCAGTAATCCTCACAATCCGCCTCGTTTTGATCTTACTCCTTATGATCTTCCCACACTGCACTCCGTAGCTGTTGCATTATGTTATTGTTTCACCTTGCACTACCAAAAAACACTGTGTAATGATTTGATCAGCATGAACACAATGCAAAACAAGCTTTTCACTGTACCCGGGTGCATGAGACAATAGCAAAACCAGTTCCAATTCCAAGTAATCACAGTTCAAAGTTCAACCTAAACTTATCATCAAAGTACATACTATATATGTCACTTTATACAACCCTGAGATTCATTTTCTTGCAGGCATACTCAACAGATCCAGTAACCAGTAAGATGGCAGCACTCTTGGATGCAGCGGCTTCCACAGGATCAACCAAAGGCGTTATTGTCTTTTAAAAATGCAGATCCTGACCAATACATCCGTTATCTCTTCAGCAACCTCTCTCAGGACTCTTTGTAGCCTATCTGGCCCAGGTGACTTAACCACTTTAAAACCTTCGAGTTTGCTTATCACTTTTTCCTTTTTTGAAAGATCATTACTGATGCCTCCACATTCTCCAATGTTACCCCTTTCAGAACCCTAGAGTGCAGCTCATCTGGTCCAGATGTCTTATGTACCCTTAGGTCTTTCAGCTTTTGACCACCTTCTACCTTGTAACAATAACTGCTCTCACTTCTCTTCTGTGACACCATTCAACATCTCCCACACTGCTAGTGTCTTTCACAGTGATAATTGATGCAAAATATTCATTTAGTTCATCTGCCACCCCTTGTCCCACATTATTATTTTCCGGCCTCATTTTCTAGTGGTTCTATATTCCACTCTCATCCCTCTTTTATTTTCTACATACTTGAAAAAGCTTTTACTATCCACTTTAATATTATTTGCTAGCTTGCTTTCATATTTTATCTTTTCCCTCCTAATGATTCTTTTGGTTGATCTCTGCTGACCTTCCTGTCCCTCCAATACAAGGTATAACTTTGGACATTCGGCTCCCAACTGCAGCCATCCTTCAGCCATGATTTAGTGATGACCACAACATCACAGCTGACAATTTGTAATTATCTTGGGATATTCGTCAAGACTTCTTTCAGTGGCTCCCTGTCTCAAATTGTGTGCTTTGAAATGTTTAAAATATTAGGTAAAATTTATGCTAATCCTTCTGGTTTGATATCTGAGAATTCTTCAATGTGATTGACTTATCAGCTAAATCAGACAGCAGCTAGAGTAGGAAACAGGGCACTCGTTACCATAGAGACAGGAAGGTCCTTGTAGCCCATCTCCATTATGTGCAAAATACAGCCCATTGTTTGAGGGCTCCATGCAGGGATAATATATCAATCTCTCTTTCTGTTTCTGCCGCTGCTACTGTGTGGTAACCGGAATCTCCAGAGCAGAAGGCTCTGAATCATCGGCTTTGCTTGTTTCGGCGGCCGGGGCGAGGTCGAAGGCGCTCGGCAGAGGATGACGCTCAGGAGGCTGTATCAGCGGGGCTGGTCGGAGGCTCGAAAAGTTTTCGGTTGGATGGACTCAGTGTCGGCTGTGGTCAGGTGCTTCCAATGCATCGGCAGTTGTCGGTGCCTGGAGGTTTATGGCAGGGAGTTTCTCCTTTTTGCCCCTGCTATCAGGGACTTGGGAGTCAATACCGTGCCCATGGTCAGTTCTTTATCAAATTATGGTATTGTTTTGCACTGCTGTAACTATATGTTATAATTACGTGGTTCTGTCAGTGGTAGTCTTTGGTTTGTCTGGTTTTTCTGTGATATCACTCTGGAGGAAAATTGTATCATTTCTTAATGCATGTATGCATTTCTAAATGACAATAAACGAGGACCGAGTGTTTTCGTAATCTAATCCTTCATCATAGAAGGCAGTGAGTGAAAATGTATTGTGTCTTGGTCTATTAGTATTTCCCAAGTTGACATAAAACCCATTTCTCTTAAACATCATATATGCAACTCACAATTGTACTTAGAAAAACATGGGAGGAGTGAGCAGGGAAAAAAGTTCAGATGGCAAAGGAGGAAACAAAACCTGATGTACAGAGCCAAGTCAAAGTTCAAAGTTCAAAGTAGATTTATTATCAAAGTACTTATATATTACCATATACTACTCTGAGATTCCTTCACTTACAAGCACTTAGAGTAGAACAAAGAAATACAATAGAATCAATGAAAAACTACTCACAAAGTGTGACAAACAGCCAATGCACAAAAGAAGACAAACTGTGTAAATGCAAAGAAAAAAAAACAAGCAAACAATCAAACATATCAATAATATTGATGATATGAGTTGGACAGTCTTTGAGTCCAAGTGAGTCCAAAGGTTGAGGAATCAGTTCAGAGTTGAGGTGAGTGAAGGTTTCCATGCTGGTTCAGGAGCCTGATGATAGAAGGGTAATAACTGTTCCTGAACCAGGCAGTGTGCACCCTAAGGGTCCTGTACCTCCTTCCTGATGGCAGCAGCGAGACGAGAGCATAGCCTGGATGGTGGGGGTCCTTGTTGATGGATGCCGCTTTCCTGTGGCATCTTCACTTAAGTTGATGAGTCTAGAGATATGGCTTCCATATCTAATGGATCATTCTCTATTATTTGCAACACATCAGTGATTTTACTGTCAGGTATATCTTCCCATCCCCACCACCCTTCCGCTTCAGAATTCTGAAGCTTGACTCCCAATCTCTTCCTTCTGGAATGCTTTGGTTCACTCTTTTATTTCAATCAATAATCTTTCTCATTTGCTTTACTTTTTTCCCACTATCCAGAACCTCAGAGATAATTACCAGGTGATTCTGTAGTTTACTTGCACCTCTTCTAAATAAGTGTAGTCTATTCAGCGCTTGCAATAGAGTCTCTTCTGGACTGTGGAAACCATGCTCCAAGTGTGTGACCACTTTGCAGAACTCCTCCATTCAGTCTACAAAATAATGATCCAGTTCCCCATCATTTTAACCTCCACTCCACTTCTACCTTGATGTCTGCTTTTGGCCTTTGACAGAGTTCCAATGAAGAGAATCTTATCATCTTATAGTGTATATTGTTTCTCTGTATGTCACATTTCTGTGTGCTGCGTGGCCAAGTGGTTAGGGCGTTGGGCTCGTGATCTGAAGGTCATGGGTTCGAGTCTTGGCCAAGGCTGCGTGTTGTGTCTTTGAGCCAAGGCACTTAACCACTTCAACTGCTCCAGTCCACCCAGCTGAAAATGGGTCCTAGCAAATGCTGGGGGTTAACCTCGCGATAGACTGGCGTCGTATCCCGGGGGTGGGGGGTGGGGGGGAGTCTCGTACTCTCAGTCGCTTCATGCCACAGAAACTGGCATAAGCACTGGCCTGCTGGGCCACAAGGCTTGGGACAGACTTTAAAAATGTTAAATATCACATTTCTGCCACTCAGTTACTTCTCTCTGATCACTTCAGATTTCATCTGTCCCCTCTTACTGAAGTTGCACTTGTCTCTTTCAACCAGCATTACCATTGTACTATTCAATCCCTCCTGCAACCTTACATCATGACAATGCTCAAAGTAAGCTCAAGGGGCAGCTCCTCACCTTCTGACTGGGTTTAACTCACCTTCCTTTTCATTCTCTCTGCCCCTTTCTTCCCCTGCAACTTAAGTCTTCCGATGAAAAATCATTAACCTGGAATTTTAACTATGTCCTCCTTTCCACAGATACCCATAGATCTGTGAGTATCTCCAGAAATGTTTGTATTTGTGTTGGACTTCCAGCGTCTGCAGTTTTTTTTTCTCTCTTGGCAGCCTTTTTAATCAACATACTTAATCAAGAATTTGAGTAAACCCTTACAGGGAAAAATAAATTCCTAGACATGCTCCTTGGGAAATCCAGAACTCAAGCTAAATAGTTGACTGCTCCACAGGGCTCAGAATTTATACAATATTCAAGCCATTTAAAATTTGTGATCTCTTACAAAACTCAAATAAAGCAAAAATAGAAACACAAAATCTGGAAGTTCCTGACTTTTGCCTTAATTATCAATGGTAGCTTCAGACATGATCTTATACTTAATGAAAAAATTTGAGTCAGTTTCATTCTGAGGGGAATTTGCATTATTTTTTACTCATTTATGGGATCTTAGTTTTCTGTATCTGATCTTACTCAATTACTTAAGGCAATTGACATTCCAAGCTAGGTTATGCTGAAAGAGCTTAAATAAGACTTTACTCACAGAATGCTGCTAATAGATTTCAGGAGAACTACTGGCAGAATTTCACATTGGTGAAAGTACCTAGCACATTTCAAGCAGACTTTTCTTTTTGAATAGAACTTCTAGTCCCAGACGTTTAATTCTGTAGGTTATGACTGTAGTAATAACAGCCAAATTAGCATCATACTAAATTATGTTACATTACAACAGCAGATTGTTTTAAGTGGAGTGATTTCTTCACTTATCTGCAGTGTGGAAGGGCTTCTGGATAATTGGAATGTGAAGGAACCACATTTGAGAAATGGAGTTTAATGTGGATATGTTACTACATAGTATACACAGCAGAAAACAAATTTCATGCTCTTTATATAATTGAGAGAAGACAACCCTGGGTTCATGCTGCAATAAATCTTGCTCTCTTTAATTATTATAAGTCATGTTTCCATTTAAGTAAACAGGCCTATAGTTTCCAGTACTGTGGTTTTAATGTTTCAGATTAATTTAGATTACAGGCTGCATTTTTTGTCAGGAAATCTTTAAGGACAAACAAATCATACAATGAGTGAAGTCAATTGTTTTTCAATGTTATAATCGGGTCTCTAACCACATTTTAGGAGAATGTTGTGTGTAGCACTTTCTGCCCCAACTGTAAATGACACAAGCTTCTATTAATACTCAGCATTGTTTAATTGATTTCTAAAATCCCAGTAGTTCAAAAACTATTTGGTTCCATGGAATCGTTAAGAATCTTTTGTCTGCTCTGAGGCTTTTTATATTTACTCAGGACATTTAAAAACCTTTCTGGTATGACAGCCCCTAATGCGTAATGAAAATCACTACTCAATCACTCTCTAGTGCTTACACCATAAAATACATATGCATGCATTCACTACTATGTTAGGTATCTGCCAGGGAATACAACTTCTGCAGAAAAATAATTGCGAGTGATGTAATTAAAAACATTTTGTTTGATCTTAGCACCTTTCTGCCCTAATGTCTATTTATTCTTTAAATCCTTTGTTCTATTACAAATGGATATAAAGGTCACCTTTTCAATTTTCTCATGTCCTTTGTAAATTTCAGTTACAGTCTTCTTGCTTTAGTGTCTGTTACTTTTACTTTCCAAATTTCCTTCTATTAAATTCCTTTAAATAATTAAACTTCATTTAATACCTTTTCCAAATACTCAATTTAATTATTTTGTCCTAGTTCTGTATTGCAGAGAATCCATTCTTAAAGGGGCAATGCCATAATTTGGAGGCATTTCGAAGAGAAACCAGAACTAGCTTGTTCTGAAAAATTTAAATGTGCCATTTTGTCTGCTATTTGACTTTGCAAGTAAAATTTGTTGCAGTATATCAAGCAATTGCTTTCAAGGGAATGCAAGTGAGTAACTTTTAGTAGATCAATAAATTATTTAGTTTTGAAGGCATGACCAGTGATAGATAATTACTTACCAAAATAACAATGAATTATACAAAAAGATAGAATTACCTTTATAAAGTAATTCCTTGTAATTTGCTTCTCAAAGATCTATCGTGTCATCTGTTATAAATGTGCAGAGTATAATGTTCAGAGTACAAGTTCCTAAGCTGTCTCTGACATTATGGAAAAAGAACACAGATATAATTAAACTTATTTCTTGGATATAAAACTTTAGAGAAGAGCATTTATCATTTGTATGAAAACGAATCCTTTATCACGATCATTTACAATACAAAGATAGGGTTATGTCTGAAGTATAAAAGAGTCATGTTTGGTAGGGACTTGTGAAATTTTAGAGATAGAACTCAATAGCAGGGCCCTTCCAGCCCAACAAACCTGAGCCACCCAAATGTGCTCATGTGACTAATTAACTTAATAACCGCCATGTCTTTGCAGTGTGGGAGCAAACCAGAGCACACGAAGGAAATCCATGCAGTCATGGTGAGAATGTACAAACACCTTACAGAGAATGGTGGAACTGAACTGGGTCACAGATGCTGCAATAGCATTACGCTAACCGCTACACTACCCCCAGCTTCGGTCAAATATTATACTGATGCTCTTTCCCTACAGTTCTGCTTTCAGCCAAAATGCCAAGGAAACCTGGAAAAATCTGCAAGAAATTTGGTTTCAGTTTAATTGAAAGTGAGCAGCAGCGCACACTTAGGCTACAGTTTCTGTGGAGGTACCACATTTCCCTCATTTCTACAGAAGGTATGTGGAAATCCATCAATCCATCACAATAATGGACACAAGATATGCAGGGGGATTGATTTACAGTGAACTTGTGATAAGCACATTCGGTGAAAACTTCTTGGCTACGCTGTCTGGAAGGTATACACCTGAAGATCTAATTCAGCTGCCAAACTCTCTTAGACAAGATTTGGGGATCGGCCAGTGTCCAAGCTCACTATTGCAGAAAAGCCATTTGGGAGAGCAGGTGATGTCAGCTGTGAAGAAATCACTACAATAAGAAGATTTTTTAAAGGATCTTATTAGGACATAATAACATGAGTTCAGAACTATTGGAGCCTTAAAACTTCCATTGCTGATGAACAGATAGCTAGAGAGAACTGGACAGGAGGAAGATATAATGAAAAAAAAATTATTTCTTCCATTATGCATAACTACATATGGCAGTATTGAAAGCTGAGATGCAATTCTAGCGTTGTGTTTTGCTTTCAGAAACTGCTGCATTTAGCTCGCAGGATACCTGCTTGGGTGAGTTGATTCATTGCACAGAAGTTAAACCAGGCAGTAAGTGTCAGGGACAAAGAGCAGGTGGGAATCTCATGGCTAGCAATGGGTGAAATATTTCTTTGCTCACTATCCCACCTCACCCACGGCCTAGGAATAGGAAGGAATTGAATTATTTGTGAAGGAGGTAAAACTAACCAGGAAAAGCAAATAATCTGGAAACCAGGAAATAAATGATCAAACATAGAACAGTATGGCGCAGTACAGGCCCTTCAGCCCTCAATCTCGTGCTGACCAATGTAAATGATCACTCTAAATAAAAATGATTATCGAAGTTATCTCTAAAATAAAACAAAAAAAAACCTGAAAATAGATTCATCATCTCTAAAGATGTCATTAACTTGATAACTCTGTTCATTCTGCTGACAATGCCTTATTTCCAACAGATCTTATTTATTTCAGATTTCCTGCATCTGCAATTTATTTTTAAATTTCTGGTCAGGAAATGGCAAGTTGTGGAATCAGCCAACATGAAAACAGGCCATTCGTCCCACAGAGTCCATGTCAGATTTGGGAACAGCTTCTTTCCAACTGGGATAAGACTGCTGAACAGATCCTGACCCGGACCTGGGCCGTACCCTCCAAATATCTGGACCTGCCTGTCAGTTTTTTTGCACTACCTTACTTTCCATCTTGCTATTTTCTAATTATGATTTATAATTTAAGTTGTTAATATTTACTAATTTTTACTATTTTTGATATTTTTAATATTTAATATTTATAATCCAGGGAGCGAAAAGCGCAGAATCAAATATCACTGTGATGATTGTACACTCTAGTATCAATTGTTTGGCGACAATAAAGTATAAAGTATAACTATCAACTACCTATTTGCTTTAATCCCACAATACTCCTTTCATTTCTTCACCACATTTTGATAAACTGTCCCCAAATTCTACCTCCCACCCAAGCACAAGGGCAATTGGCCTTGCTTAATGAACCCCCAACCTACACCTCTTTGGCACACAGGAGAAAACAGGAGAATACAGAGGGAGAATGTTGAAACTTCACACAGACATGACCAAAGTCAGGATTACACTTGGTTCTCTGGTACTGTTGAGCAACATTTCTACTGGGTGTGTCAGTGTGTGCCACCCTAAAAGAGACACTTGGAGAGATACAGTCATGCACTTCTGAAATGTGGACACTTATCACTGAGAACAGCAGTAAAAAGTGAACAGGCCAATGGAATATACACCATGATGCAAGCTCTGTTGAACTGAGCAATACGTTTGTTCTTCCACCAAACAATGAAGGTGCACCAGTCAGACTTGCTATTTGCAGTCCTGATGCAGGGTCTCAACATGAAGCATCCACTATCCGTCCACCTCTGCAGATGTTGCTTGCCCCATGAGTTTCCAGCAAACAATACTTTCGTTGCTCCGGATTACAAGATCTGTAGACTGGTGCGCCTCCAGATTTGAAACTTGCTTCGACAGTGCTGGTGTAAATTGCTTTGTGTAGACAGAGGTAAGCAATTGACCAGACTCACTAAAAAGTAGACATGCCATCTGCCATTCAGCACCAAACATGATTGATTATGTTGTTGTAGGCTTCTTGAAGATTTTGCTGAAATGCAGATTTTGAGCTTAAGAGTCCCCCTAGTGGATAGATTGATATTAACCAGAATTAATGAGAAAATTCCCATTAGGTCATATATTCACTGGATCAGTACTACATACACATCAAATCAATAGATTTTAACTCTGTATAAATCTTTACAACTTTTTGTTAATATTTATTTATAGCTCATTATTTAACTCAGCTACTTACTGCCAGGTCTCAGAACATTCCCGTCAGCATCATTTCCCTCCTTCAAGTTCAAGTTGAATTGTGATTCAACAATACATGAGCATCCATGAAAACAACCAAAAGAAACAGCATTATTCCAGGACCAAGACTGAAAACACAGTACCAACAGTTACTCACTGCACATGGCCCACACAGCACATGTAAGACAGCAGTAAAATACTGTCACACACAAAAAAATAGTCAAAATCCCTGAGTCCATGAATTTTGCAGCAGTCTGCAGTCAAACACGATACATCTTGTCTTCTGTCGAGTGAACACTGGAGAGCAGCGCCTCACTGATTCTGGTGGAGCACACTGACTCCAACGCCTCTCTCCTGGACGGCTGCAAACAGGTGACACCAAGGTCTGAGGCCTAGGCCTTGCCACGACCAAGGCCATGAAGCTCCCCTGCCATCTGCCTCCACCGTTCATCAATAAAACAGTGAATTGGACCTGCAGCATTCCACGTTACCAACCGCTCATTGTTAGACTGCAAATCGCCTTCATACACCGACACCTCTCTGACACAAGCACCAGGACAGTCCGCAACAAATCCAACTCCTTCAGTTTACCACCAACAAGCAACTCACTGATGGAGCAGGCCTGCAGTACTTTTAAGTTCTTAATATCCTGCAGGGCCCTGCTATCATAAGATACATGTTTAAAAAATGCAATGACATGTTTGGTTGGCTCCTTAGAAGATATTGTTCCAAGTGTGCTGCCATCTTACCTGAAGATCATGTTCCCTGTATTTTTTAATCTCCCATGTGTCCGTCAGATTGTTGCATCCTTCCAGTTCTCTTGCCATTCACTGACACAATTTATAGTAGCCAATTAACCTACCAACATATCTTTGGTATAGGGGAGGAAGCCTCAGCACATGGGGGAATGTGTGAGCTCCAGCCTGAATTCCTTTTGATTTATCTAATTCCATTTGTCCAGTCATACCTAAGGTTTTGTATTTTATAAAGCTTCTTAAATCATTCTGGACATGTTTTTGTTCACTTCCAGTTTAAAAGTTGCTCTGACATACAGCCCAATCTCTTTTAATTAATCTTTGCTTCTTTAAACGTTATTTTATGGCTTCTTTTACTCTCTTGTCACCAATTGCTAAAATGTCCTACCTCTCTAATTTTCCTGCCAAATGTGGCTGTTCTTTCTGTTCTCTTTGGTGGAACAGCTTCTCGACAATTTGGAGAGTTTTTCTGCTCACAATTCTCCTCAAATGAACTGTGGTATTATCAAGCAAGTAATATCCACTATGCAGTAGGAGAAGGTCAAAGGAGGAGGTCCTGAAGAGAGATTTCTGGGAGTTAGGAAGGAAGCCGAGAAGCAGGACCTCCAGGGTAGTAATCTTGGGATTACTACCTGTGCCACGTGCTAGCGAGGGCAAGAATAGTAGGATCAGGCAGATGAATGCGTGGCTGAGAGACTGGTGCAGGGGGCAGGGCTTCAGATTCTTGGATAATTGGGATCTCTTCTGGGGGAAGTATGACCTGTTCAAAATGGATAGGTTACACCTGAATCCGAAAGGGACCAATATCCTGGTGGGAAAGTTTAATAGAGCTGTTAGGGAGGGTTTAAACTAATTTGGCAGGGGGATGGGAACCGGAATGACAGAGCGGAGGAAGGGGAAAACAGAAATAAATCTAAGATAGTGAGCAGTAAAGATGTCAGGAAAGACAGGCAGGTGATGGGGCAAATTTGTAGCCATTGGGATGAGTTGCAGTGCAATAAAGTTGCAGTGAAATCAAAGCAAAAAGTACCAAATACTGGTCATAAGCTGTTATACTTAAACGCATGCAGCATAAGGAATAAGGTGAATGATCTTGTCGTACAGCTACGGATTGGCAGGTATGATATTGTGGCCATCACTGAGACGTGGCTAAAGGATGCATGTCTCTGGGGGCTGAACGTCCAAGGATACACGGTGTATCGGAAGGATAGGAAGGTAGGCAGAGAGGGAGGCGTGGCTTTATTGGTAAGAAATGATAATAAATCATTAGAAAGAGGTGATATAGGATCGGAAGGTGCAGAATCTTTATGGGTTCAGCTAAGAAATCGCAGGGGTAAAAGGACCCTGATGGCAGTTATTTACAGGCCTCCAAACAGCTGCAGTGATGTGGACTACAAATTACAACAGGAAATAGAAAAGGCTTGTCAGAAGGGAGGTGTTATGATAATTCTGGGGTATTTTAACATGCAAGTGGATTGGGAAAATTAGGTCGGCACTGGATCTCAAGAGAAAGAATTTGTAGAATGTCTGCGAGATGGCTTTTTAGAACAGTTTGATGTTGAGCCCACTAGGGGATCGGCTGTACTGGATTGGGTATTGTGTAATGAACTGGAGGTGATTAGAGAGATTGAGGTGAAGGAAGCCTTAGGAGGCAGTGATCATAACATGATTGAGTTCACTGTGAATTTTGAAAAAGAGTGGCTAAAATCTGATGTGTCGGTATTTCAGTGGAGTAAAGGAAATTACAGTGGCATGAAAGAGGAACTGGCCAAAGTTGACTGGAAAGGGACACTGGCGGGAAAGACGGCAAAGCAGCAGTGACTGGAGTTTATGCGAGGAGTGAGGAAGGTGCAAGACAGGTATATTCCAAAAAAGAAGAAACTTTCAAATGGAAAAAGGATGTATCCGTGGTTGACAAGAGAGGTCAAACCCAAAGTTAAAGCAAAGGAGAGGGCATACAAGGAAGCAAAAATTAGTGGGAAGACAGAGGATTGGGAAGTTTTTAAAACCTTACAAAAGGAAACTAAGAAGGTCATTAAGAGGGAAAAGATTAACTATGAAAGGAAGCTAGCAAATAATATCAAAGACGATACTAAAAGCTTTTTCAAGTATATAAAGAGTAAAAGACAGGTGAGAGTAGATATAGGACCGATAGAAAATGATGCTGGAGAAATTGTAATGGGAGATAAGGAGATGGCAGAGGAACTGAACCAGTATTTTGCATCAGTCTTCACTGAGGAAGACATCAGCAGTATACCAGACACTCAAGGGTGGGAGGGAAGAGAAGTGTGTGCAGTCACAATTACGACAGAGAAAGTAGTCAGGAAGCTGAATAGGCTAAAGGTAGATAAATCTTCCGGACCAGATGGAATGCACCCGCGTGTTCTGAAGGAAGTAGCTTTGAAAGATCATTAGCGATGATCTTTCAAAAGTCGATAGATTCTGGCATGATTCCAGAGGACTGGAAGATTGCAAATGTCACTCCGCTTTTTAAGAAGGGGGCAAGGAAGCAAAAAGAAAAATTATAGACGTGTTAGCTTGACATCGGTGGTTGGGAAGTTGTTGGAGTCGATTGTCAAGGATGAGGTTACAGAGTACCTGGAGGCATAGGACAAGATAGGCAGAACTCAGCATCGATTCCTTAAAGGAAAATCCTGCCTGACAAACCTATTACAATTTTTTGAGGAAATTACCAGTAGGGTAGACAAGGGAGATGCAGTGGATGTTGTATATTTGGATTTTCAGAAGACCTTTGACAAGGTGCCACACATGAGGCTACTTAACAAGATAAGAGCCCATGGAATTACGGGCAAGTTACATACATGGATAAAGCGTTGGCTGATTGGCAGGAAACAGAGAGTGGGAATAAAGGAATCCTATTCTGGTTGGCTGCCGGTTACCAGTGGTGTTCCACAGGGGTCTGTGTCGGGGCCGCTTCTTTTTACATTGTACATCAACGATTTGGATTATGGAATAGATGGCTTTGTGGCTAAGTTTGCTGACAATACGAAGATAGGTGGAGGGGCCGGTAGTGCTGAGGAAACGGAGAGTCTGCAGAGAGACTTGGATAGATTGGAAGAATGGGCAAAGAAGTGGCAAATGAAATACAATGTTGGAAAGTGTATGGTTATGCACTTTGGCAGAAGAAATAAATGGGCAGACTATTATTTAAAATGGGGAAAGAATTCAAAATTCTGAGATGCAATGGGACTTGGGAGTCCTTGTGCAGGATACCCTTAAGGTTAACCTCCAGGCTGAGTTGGTGGTGAAGAAGGTGAATGCAATGTTGGCATTTATTTCTAGAGGAATAGAGTATAGGAGCAGGGATGTGATGTTGAGGCTCTATAAGGCACTGGTGAGACCTCACTTGGAGTACTGTGGGCAGTTTTGGTCTCCTTATTTAAGAAAGGGCTTGCTGACATTGGAGACGGTACAGAGAAGATTCACTGGAATGATTCTGGGTATGAGAGGGTTAACATATGTGGAGCGTTTGTCCGCTCTTGGACTGTATTCCTTGGAGTTCAGAAGAATGAGGGGAGACCTCATAGAAACATTTCGAATGTTGAAAGGCATGGACAGAGTGGATGTGGCAAAGTTGTTTCCCATGATGGGGGAGTCTAGTACGAGAGGGCATGGCTTAAGGATTGAAGGGCGCCCATTCAGAACAGAAATGCAAAGAAATTTTTTTAGTCAGAGGGTGGTGAATCTATGGAATTTGTTGCCACGGGCAGCAGTGGAGGCCAAGTTATTGGGTGTATTTAAGGCAGAGATTGATAGGTATCTGAGTAGCCAGTGCATCAAAGGTTATGGTGAGAAGGCGGGGGAGTGGAACTAAATGGGAGAAAGGATCAGCTCATGTTAAGTGGCGGAGCAGACTCGATGGGCCGAGTGGCCAACTTCTGCTCCTTTGTCCTATGGTCCTATAACATCACAGGGAATCCTTAACATGTTGTTAAATCTTTTAATGCTAAAAGCTACAAAGGATTTTTGACTCCGTATAATATTTGTGGTTTCACTTCATAAGAGTGTGCTGAAATTATGCTGTTAAAATAATAATCCTAATATTGAATAAAATATTAATATATTACATAATTGGCTCATTATAAGCAATTTCAACTAAATTAAATGTTTAAAACTGTATTTTTTCTGGACTTGCCATTGCTTTCTCCTACGTTCCTCTTGGACGTTAAGTTTGAATGACTTTAAAGAGAAATACTTTCTTTGTCAAGTTCACTATCATTGTGTCTTTTCCTTTAGGCAACACGTGCTATTACTTGTTAATCCTATACTTGTTAGTTAGGCATCTTATCTCCATGACTAAGCTCAATGCATGTGTGGTTAAATTATATATGATTAGACACTACATACTTCTTTTCTGTGAATGCACCATGTTGACAAATCTTCATTCATAAATATTCTGACTTAACTAATAGTCAATAGAAACCAAATAACTTTTTGAAAATATAAGGAGGTAAGAAGGTTATTTTGTAGACATGTCTTGGCATAAAATTTCTATTGCTGTATGCAGGAAATCACAGAGGACATGATTTTCTGTTAATGAGAAGAACACATATGCTTTTTCAATATACACACTGAGGGGTGGATGTTTGTGCCAAAAACAAGCAAATTGAAAATTTACTCTTAACATTTTTAAAAAATAAGTTGTAAAATTTAGTAACATAGAAACATAGAAACATAGAAAATAGGTGCAGGAGTAGGCCATTCGGCCCTTCGAGCCTGCACCGCCATTTATTATGATCATGGCTGATCATCCAACTCAGAACCCAGCCTTCCCTCCATACCCCCTGACCCCTGTAGCCACAAGGGCCATATCTAACTTCCTTTTAAACATAGCTAATGAACTGGCCTCAACAGTTTGCTGTGGCAGAGAATTCCACAGATTCACCACTCTCTGTGTGAAGAAGTTTTTCCTAACCTCGGTCCTAAAAGGCTTCCCCTCTATCCTCAAACTGTGACCCCTCGTTCTAGACCTCCCCAACATCGGGAACAATCTTCCCGCATCTAGCCTGTCCAATCCCTTTAGGATCTTATACGTTTCAATCAGATCCCCCCTCAATCTTCTAAATTCCAACGAGTACAAGCCCAGTTCATCCAGTCTTTCTTCATATGAAAGACCTGCCATCCCAGGAATCAATCTGGTGAACCTTCTTTGTACTCCCTCTATGGCAAAGATGTCTTTCCTCAGATTAGGGGACCAAAACTGCACACAATACTCCAGGTGTGGTCTCACCAAGGCCTTGTACAACTGCAGTAGTACCTCCCTGCTCCTGTACTCGAATCCTCTCGCTATAAATGCCAGCATACCGTTCGCCTTTTTCACCGCCTGCTGTACCTGCATGCCCACTTTCAATGACTGGTGTATAATGACACCCAGGTCTCGTTGCACCTCCCCTTTTCCTAATCGGCCACCATTCAGATAATAATCTGTTTTCCTATTTTTGCCACCAAAGTGGATAACTTCACATTTATCCACATTAAATTGCATCTGCCATGAGTTTGCCCACTCACTCAACCTATCCAAGTCACCCTGCATCCTCTTAGCATCCTCCTCACTGCTAACACTGCCACCCAGCTTCGTGTCATCCGCAAACTTGGAGATGCTGCATTTAATTCCCTCATCCAAGTCATTAATATATATTGTAAACAACTGGGGTCCCAGCACTGAGCCTTGCGGTACCCCACTAGTCACCGCCTGCCATTCTGAAAAGGTCCCATTTATTCCCACTCTTTGCTTCCTGTCTGCTAACCAATTCTCCACCCACACCAATACCTTACCCCCAATACCGTGTGCTTTAAGTTTGCACACTAATCTCCTGTGTGGGACCTTGTCAAAAGTAACAATTATAAAACTATAGCACCCACAAACAAATGAATGTAATTCAAACCCATTATTGGATTTGTTGATAACAGTTTAAAAAGTGTTCAAGAACATATTTAAACCTAACTCACATAAAAATTGCTGGTGAACGCAGCAGGCCAGGCAGCATCTATAGGAAGAGGTACAGTCGACGTTTTGGGCCGAGACCCTTCATCAGGACTCACGAAGGGTCTCGGCCTGAAATGTCAACTGTACCTCTTCCTATAGATGCTGCTTGGCCTGCTATGTTCACGAGCAATTTTTATGTGTGGTACTTGAAATTCCAGCATCTGCAGATTTCCTCGTGTTGGTGTTTTTAAACCTAACTCTCGCCTTTTTCAAACACTCTTCAAAAATGTATTTCTTCAACCACTCTTTTGATGATTTCTCATTTTACTTCTCAGAGTCAAGACCCTCAGCTTATTTAGTTTGCAAGATACCTTGCAAGGGTTAGCATATTAAAGCCATTTAGTGGATGCAGCTTATTGTTGTCCAATAAGAAAGGCATAATCTGAATTTCTATAAAAGCCATTATCTGAGTTTAAGTGAACACAGATTCAGATGAGTTTATTCTCATCCACACCAGGGAGCAGTGAAATTCCCGGCTCTATAAACTGGGCATATGGTAATAATTAATACAGTGGCAAGGGCAAATATAATGGAATGGTGTATAGTCCAGTAGTGCAAAAAGAAATGTTAAAGTGACAATTACAGAAAAGGTAGAATTAAAGCTTTGAGAGTATGGCAGAACTGCAGGGAAGGAGATCTGGAAGTGGTGATTAGTTCAGAAGAGTGATGGCAGTGGGGAAGAAGCTCCTCTTGAGTCTGGTCAATGGAGCTCTTGTGCTCCTGTGTGATGGCATTGGGTTTGCTGATTGCAAAGTTCAAAACTCAAACGAAACTTTATCTATTAGAGAAGGCTACTGGTACCCTCAATAAAGGGAGATTATACAGAAACTACCCAATGTTCAAAGACTAGTCCTCTTCCCTGTTTATTCCCCATGGTGAGTTTAGCTGCCAATACTCACTATTTGAGCAGTGGATACCAAAGAGGAGATACTTCCAGTTAACCAAGTAGTTTAAACACAGTTTATTTATTTTTAGTGATACATGCTTGAATCCAAACAATATTCTTAAAACTTCTGGAGACAGAGTTCAAAGTTCACAGTAAATTTATCAACAAAGTAAGAAGACCAAGTTAGGATGAAGATGGCACCAGTGTACAATGCTCCTTCAGTCGACATCTTCTAGCTAGATCAAGAAAAGGTATATTTAACTTCTTTTATGTCTCTTACACTTGTTTTTTTGTCTTGGATGTGATTCTGGAATTGTTGGAGCCTGTGATTTGCAGTTTGGAGATCATTTGCGTGCACTGCAGTCTCCAAGAAGATTCTGAGACACAGAGGCAGATCTCGTGGTGAAAAGGCTGTGGGGTGGGGCGCAAGCCAATGTTCGACTCCATTTCACCGATTAAAGCTTTCATTGTTTGTTGATTAAAGCAACGAGGAAGATAGAGACATCGAGGTGAGTGCAGGAGGTGAGCACTGGCTGCCTGGCTTTTGATTGCTGGTGAGATCGTTCAGCTGCTGGAGAGGGGAGACAGCCTTTTGATGCTGGGGGATTGCTCTGCTGCCAGAGAGGGAAAGGCCTAGAGAATGTTACCCAGGCTTTCTGCAGTTTGGATATGAACCTGGAGGCTATAGGCATTTTTTTCAGTCTGAAAGTTTTTTATATACTTTTCAGTCTGATAGTTTTTTGCCTGATCTTTTTCACTTTTTGTGTGCAGGGGTTGATGTGTCTGTTCTATTTTTGTTCATTTTTTTGTGCGGGGAGGAGGGATTTGGAGGTTGATGATCGTGCTGCTGTTCTTTTTTTTCTTAATTTTGTGGCTATCTGGAGAAGAAGAATTTCAGAGTTGTATACTTTGATAATAAATGAACCTTTGAATCTTTGAAGTACATACAGTGCCTTGTAAAAGTATTCAGCCCCCAACCATTTGTTTACATAAATGAGTACTGCAACCAAGGATTTTGATCAATTTAATTGCAAATTTTTATTTGAGAATAACATGTTCCTTTTTTCCACAATAGAACCCCAAAAAACAAAGATTGTAGAGAATGAAAAACTAAAAATTTGAAAACTGAAATGTCAGCACTTTAAAAGTATTCATCCCCCTTTGCTCAGTAATTAGTTGAATCACCTTTCAGAGCTACTACAGCCAACAGACTCTTTGGATAATTCTCTATTAGCTTTGCACAACAAGATGGAGCAAGATTTGCCCAATCCTCTTTGCAAAATTGCTCAAACTGTCTCAGGTTAGTTGAGGAGTGGTGCTGGACAGCAGTCTTGAGGTCTTGTCAAAGATGTTTGATCGGGTTAAGTTCAAAACTCTGACTAGTCTCTCCAAGACATCAGTTTCCCTCGTTTGAAGCCACTCCATGGTTGCTCTGGCAGTGTGCTTTGGATTGTTGTCTTGCTGAAAGACAAACTTCCTGACTGTACAAAATTTCCAACTATAGATAACCTATTTGATAAGCTGAGTGATAATATCAATATGGTCTGCAAGTTTCCTTAAACTAAATGACTTAGCCAACATTGATTATCTAGTCTGAAACAAGCTTAATTAACAGACACATTACCTTACACTGCATCTCTTGAGCAGTAAATCGGGTGCTATTGGGCCAACAAGTAGATGGTGCTTGTTTGCAAAGCTATCCTTTTATCTTCAAACTGATTATTGTTTGCTACCTACATTAAGAACGGAAGACTGGCTTCCATTTACGATGAGATGCTGAACAAAGAATGTTGGTTGGAATTTTAACTTACTTAAGAACAGCACTTTGATATTTAGAAGTGTCAGCTGCTGTGTTTCAAAAGCTGAGCTTGGCAAAAAACGAAAAGGCCCCCCGGCTCTGGACATTGAATAACTATTGCACCTGTTCCGTTTCCTTTTCTCTTTCCTGTGTTCTGTTTTGTAGAGTTCTGCCGAGCATTGTGGACATGCTATGTCAGCACGCAAATGTGTGGCAACACTTGTGGGCTGCCCCAGCACATCATTAGGTATGTTGGATGTTAACGCAAATGACATTTTTCACTGCACGCTGTTTCAATATACATTCGATAAATAAATCTGAATCTCTACCTTCTCGTAGAAATAGTAAAGAAGGAAGGGAACAGCCACGTTATCCTTGATGATACTATTAGCCTTTTTGATGCAATGCATGATGAAGATGTACTGGATGGAAGGATGGATGATCCTGTGAAGGACTGGGAGAGTTTACCACTCCCTTCAGGTTGAAATTCCAAGCAATTAAAATGCAAAGTGATTCACATCAATCCTCTCACTCTGCTGAATCATGATCATGTTTGTGGTGTAACAGTGAGTACAAAAATAAAGGACAATGCAGATGAAAGCATGATGGCAGAGACGTTGTAGGAAGAGAGAATTCTGATTCCTGTGTCCTTGGAACAGATTTTGGGGAGGTGAGACATCTCTGGACTGGACAATCTGTAGCTCCTTGCTGGAAGATTTGCCAGCAGAGCTGGTAAATTTTTAACAAACGACAGTGATTTGGGACACATACGATCTCATCCCTTCTCAAAGCTGCGATCGTTTCTTGAACCTATAGTACCTCAATCATACTCACTTCTCAAATCAAGTGTCTATTTGAAAATCCTAAAACCAGGTATATTGAGCCGCCTGTCCCGAACCTCTTTAAGCCACATTTCCATAGTAGCTGTATCATATATTTCCTTGTATGTACCAGCATTCTCAAGCCATCCATCTTATTCACTACTCACTTTGCATTTATGCATCTACGTTTGTACATTAAGCACAGCCAGACTCACATTTTGCCCATTTTTCAACATTTGTTTCCTCAGTTTTTCGAGTTTCTAATTTTCCAATCATGTTCTGCTTTCCTCATCTCTGTATCGAAAGAGAAAAAAAGACATTTGCATTGTTGAGAGTACAGAATCGACTCTAAAGCATAATGGAAGAAGAAATCTGTAAACAAATATCAAAAACATCAAATGATTCATGTTAGGCTTATGAAGATGTCGCCAGAGGTGTAAAATTACAGCATTTAGGAAAGATTGCAAGCTAGGGTCATTTTCTTGCGAACATAAGTTACTGAGGGGAGACAACAGAGGTGTATAAAATTGTGCAATTAGTGAACATCCCATTTCCTTTAGCAGGGGGCCCTCAGTTGTCTGGGGTTGACCATGAAGTTTGCATCCTGTGTTGCTGGTGCAGCACCCTCAGTCAATACACAAACCAGTATTCAAGCCAAGACAGTACGATATAGAGAGCA
Organism: Mobula hypostoma; assembly: GCF_963921235.1. Taxonomy (NCBI): domain Eukaryota; kingdom Metazoa; phylum Chordata; class Chondrichthyes; order Myliobatiformes; family Myliobatidae; genus Mobula; species Mobula hypostoma. Next base: position 40,360,250 of record NC_086103.1, read on the forward strand.
AGCTGTTGCCCACACAGCAGGCTCCCATCCTCCATGCAGCTGATGAATCCAAACGAATGACAAAGACCAGTACAGTTTGGCACCAGCACGTTGCAGTCAGCATTGAACTGAATGCAGGACTGCCATAGGAAATCCGACTATAGATTTTTCCTTGGGATTTACTCCTAAAGCCTTCCCCATGGGTGGGTATAACCACAAGGCAGCAGGGGTTTGAGATCAGAGTTTTCCTTCATCTGTCCGAAGTGACCGGTTTAAAAGCACCAGTAACCTGCTGTTGCTCCTTCTCCTGTCAGTAGAAATGGTTCTGCTGGGCTTAGTAGCTAAGCCACATTTGAAGGCCAGGAGCAGGACTTGATTGTCAGAGGCTATTTGAGGTGCACACCATTAGGAGCATTTAATAGCTAGTGGGAGCTTTTCCACACAGCCTCTCCCCAACACCCCCCCCCCTCAGCTCTAACAACTTTAATGAACCTTCCTTTAGCAGAGGAGTCAAATATGGGCTGCATAGTTTTAAAGCAATTAGCCAAAGAATTAGTGGGGAGATGTGAAAGAGTACATACATGCCATGACAAACAACCCTGAGATTCTTTTCTGCAGGCATACCTGGCAAATCTATAGAACAATAAGTGTAAACTGTAAACATCAGGAACTGTAATCCGTAAACAAACTGTGCAAATGCAGATATAAGTAATTAGCAATAAATAACGAGCATGAAATAACTGTATAACAGAGTCCTTAAGTGAGTGCAGCTATCCACTTTTGTTCTACAGCCTGATGGTTGAGGGGCAGTAACTGTTCTGGTGGTGTGAGTCCTGAGGCACCTGTACCTTCTACCTGATGGAAACGGTGAGAAAAGAGCATGTCCTGGATGGTGAGGATCTTTGATGACAGATGCTGCTTTTCTACGGCAAAATTTCATGTAGATGTGCTCAATGGGGTTTACTCATGATGTAGTGGGCCGAATCCACTACCTTTGTACGATTTTCCACTCAAAGGCATTGGTGTTCCCATACCAGGCTGTGATACAGCCAGTCAGCACACTTTCCATCACACATCTATAGAAGTTTGCCAAGGTTTTTGATGATGTGCAGAACCTCGGCAGGCTCCTGAGGAAGTAGAGATGCTGCCATGCTTTCTTCACAGTTACATTATTTGATGGGTCCAGGACAGATCCTCTGAGATAGTGACACCCAGGAATTTAAGGTTACTGACTTTCCCCACCTGTGATCCTCCAATGATTACTGGCTCATGTACCTCTGGTTTCCCTCTCCTGAAATCTATAGTCAGTTCCTCTGTCTTATTGCCATCGAGTGAGAGGTTGTTATTACACCACTCAGCCAAGTTTTCAATCTCTCTTCTGTTTGCTGATTCATCACCACCTTTGATACAGCCCACAGCAGTGGTGTCATCAGCAAACATGTATATGGTGTTGGAGCTGTTCTTAGCCACACAGTGACAGGTGTAAAGTGAATAGATCAGGGGACTAGATACACACTCCTGTGGTGCTCCTATGCTGATGGAGATTGTGGAGAAGATGCTTTTGCCAATCCAAACGGACATGCATTCCAAAGAAACATACAATGCAAGGTTGTTGACCTGGAATGGATTTAGGTTGAGTATCTGTCCTTTAAATAAAGCAGTCAAAATAGGTTAAATGTATTGTAAATTTCCTATGGTTCTTTGATTCTATGAGCTGGCAATAATCTAAAAAAAACAAAAAGATAAATTGACCTCAGATTCAGCAAGAATCATCACTTATTATCAAGACTCAAGGAGAAAGTGCAAAAGTGACAATGTCAATTGCAGATCGGTCCATAGGCTTCTTAGTTAATATTGGTAACAGGGTTCACTTCCCATTTAAGAATATAATTTCATCATATGTTAATGATTAAAGAAGGTTTTGACAGAGTTTTTGTTAACGTCATTATATTTCTATAAAGGAATGAGTTTAAGATTCATTATGCTAAATAAAAAGAAAGTTGCAGTTTTAAAATGTTCAGTCTGTTGAACATGATTTTATAGGAAACCAGTCCCAAAGTTTACATTTTCAGGATCAATGTATGAGATCGGTTAAGTAAGACCAGTATCTTATATTTTCTTCCCTTCATATCTTTACAGGTACAATTGCTTATACTCACTGGAATTTGATATTAACACCCTTTTTTTCTATCCACTAGGCAACTAAATTTCAAATCTTTAAAATTTGCTTGGGTATTCATCTTATGGTTAATGATAATGATAATGGTTAATGGTGAACATCATGTCCAGTCATCATAATATTTACTGGGTAATGATCATTTAGCAGAGCACTAAAGATAAAAACTGAGTTTAATTAATGAAAGCAACTACAGTTACTTGAACAAAATGATCACCCTTTTTATTTTATTCTATTTTGTGCAAAAACTAACTTTTAATTCAAAAATGGGATTAATTACCAAAAGCATTAGTTTCTAATCTCACATTTCAGATGGAACTTGCTATTTACTATCTCAAAGGACAGCTTCGTGCATTCTGTGATCAAGCCCTTCTACACTAAAACAAATAAATACAGAGACCGCCTTTTCCCATGCTTTGAGAATTTGATTACATGACATGACCTCACTTTGGTGTAAACAACAGGAATTCTGCAGATGCTGGAAATTCAAGCAACACACATCAAAGTTGCTGGTGAACGCAGCAGGCCAGGCAGCATCTATAGGAAGAGGCGCAGTCGACGTTTCAGGCCGAGACCCTTCGTCAGGACTAACTGAAGGAAGAGTGAGTAAGGGATTTGAAAGCTGGAGGGGGAGGGGGAGATGCAAAATGATAGGAGAAGACAGGAGGGGGAGGGATGGAGCCGAGAGCTGGACAGGTGATAGGCAGAAGGGGATACGAGAGGATCATGGGACAGGTGCGTCCGGTGCTCCCGATGTGGCCTTTTATATATTGGTGAGACCCGACGCAGACTGGGAGACTGCTTCGCTGAACATCTACGCTCTGTCCGCCAGAGAAAGCAGGATCTCCCAGTGGCCACACATTTTAATTCCACATCCCATTCCCATTCTGACATGTCTATCCACGGCCTCCTCTACTGTAAAGATGAAGCCACACTCAGGTTGGAGGAACAACACCTTATATTCCGTATGGGTAGCCTCCAACCTGATGGCATGAACGTTGACTTCTCTAACTTCCGCTAGGCCCCACCTCCCCCTCGTACCCCATCTGTTACTCTTTTTTATGCACACATTCTTTCTCTCACTCTCCTTTTTCTCCCTCTGTCCCTCTGAATATACCTCTTGCCCATCCTCTGGGTCACCCCCCCCCTTGTCTTTCTTCCCGGACCTCCTGTCCCATGATCCTCTCGTATCCCCTTTTGCCTATCACCTGTCCAGCTCTCGGCTCTATCCCTCCCCCTCCTGTCTTCTCCTATCATTTTGCATTTCCCCCTCCCCCTCCAACTTTCAAATCCCTTACTCACTCTTCCTTCAGTTAGTCCTGACGAAGGGCCTCGGCCTGAAACGTCAACTGCACCTCTTCCTATAGATGCTGCCTGGCCTGCTGCGTTCACCAGCAACTTTGATGTGTGTTGCTCACTTTGGTGTGTTCAGATTGCTTGTACAACATAGATCTGAAGACATCAGGAAAACAAAGGAGAGAATGTGATCAGACAAGCTGGGCAATGTCACAGAACACAGAGCTGCTACCACTTGGGTGTGAGTTTGACTTACCTCCACACAGGAATGCGCATGTAGCTCAAAGCTGACAGGTCCAAAAACTTCAGGCATTTCATCTCCCAGGTCCATTTAAAGTAATCTTTGCTTCTCAAGAGCTAACTGGTAAAACAATTATTATGATCATAGAGAAAAAGTACAAAGCTGCTCGAAAGGGCGCTGAAACACCGTAGAATTCTTGTACAGCCAGTTAATCAACCAGCCTAATAGGCTGCTGGAGTGAATTGCACTGTACGTTCAAAATTACCTCACTCCTTCACTTCATTTACTTGCTACCTTGTCTTTCTCATCTGCTATATTTGCCTCTGCTTAGTTATTTTTCTCTGAAAAACAACGGCGCATGGCATGAACCTCAATATCATATGAGAATGCATTCGCTGCAGCATCAGAACCTGCAGTCAGTAGCAAAGGAAATGCTGACAGCAGCCCACGAAAACGCGTTCGAGTGTTTTAGACTCCTGCGCTAATCTGCTAACTGGCCAGTAAATTGTTGTCTTCTATGAGACACAGTGAGGGTCCGCAATCAGATTAAAGAATCCTCACTGAGATGTGGTGCATGGAGTTGAAATTCATGTTTGGTTACACATGCCAAACAGGCAATGCAACATTTATCTTCGCTTCCAAATGACCTCAAAGGAAAGCTGAACTCTGAATTTCACAGGTGCAGTTTGTTGACATACATTGCCATTTTGTACAATTATCCCCTGAGACACATGCTAAATTTTTGTTCTTAAACTAAGAAATACAAAGCAAAAGAACAAAGCAGATCTGAACTGTGCACGGAAAGTTAAGTAGACGACGTAAAGAAGGTGGTGGTGAAGTGGTTAAGTGGCTGTGGTGGTGAAGTGGTTAAGTGGCTGTGCTGGTAAACTAGAGACAGACAAACATTCCAGACATCAGAGTTCAAATCCTACCATGGCAGCTGCAAAATTTAATTTCATTGAGGAATTATGGAGTCAGAATTGTACAGCATAGAAACAGGCCCTTCTACCCTTCATGTCTGTACCAGCTGTCATAACTTTCTATCGTAATCTCATTCACATGCTTTAGGTTCATATCCAACCATGTCCTGTCTATTCAAGAAGCTGTTAAGATGACTTTTAAATGTTGTTACTGTTCCTGCCTCCTCCAACGTCTTTGATGGCTAATTCCAGATAAAACCTACTTTTTATGCAAGAGGCCTTTCAGGCCTCCTTTAAACCAGAGGCATTAAGCCTATGTCCTCTAGGTTTAGACACTCTTACCATGTGAAACTGGCTATCTATCCTACGTTTGCCATTCACTGTGTGGGTATGTGTGCACATCCTGCCCCAGACGTTGTGACAATTGTAAAGATTACCATAGAATAACAGGATTGTCTTAAACTCCAACTCGTTCATTAAAGTCCTTCAGGGCAGATGTTTGGCATGTTTATCTGGTTTTACATGCAACTCCAGAGCCCAATGCTCTCAATCATAGATTCTCACCGCCGTTGTTTCAAAAGGTAATTAGGATGGACAACAAATCTTGCCTTGCCAATGATATCTATATCCTACAAAAAATGCATCATCCCTAATAGTTATGGCGGGCATTTTCCTGGAAATGCAGGGAGTTTCATAAGTGCACAATACCTACACAAGATACAGGATACCAGGTTCCTTGAGAATTGCTAATTAATTTTATCTTTTATTTGAACCCTTGAGCAATTAGCATCAAAGGTCAGGCATGTTGCAATATTTTAACAGGTAAATTACCACTTGTTACAATGTACAATCTTGTTAGATTCCCAAAGTTTGTCTTTAATTTGTGTCACAGAAGATCTCTGCTGACTAAGTGCTGAGTTTGTTATATTTGACTGTAATTATTTGTGAAAGGTAATAAAGAGATGGCTAGCATTCCAGGTCTCTAGCCCTTTCTGGAGCTGTGGGCATTGAAGGAGAAAGAAATTCAGCTTTAACACATTTATAATTGGCAACTTTATAAACACTCCATTTTAAAATGAATCCCTCTGTCTTAATCAAGGTCGCTGCATTGTCAGAGCTTACTGATAGATTTCATCTCTCCAGTTTACCTGTGTCAGTAAGATTCACCATGGATGTCTTGGAATGCAAAAGAATAAGTAAAACATCCTTATTGAACTCTCTGAGGAGAAGTAACAGATCATCAGCCAACATGGTTCTTTAGTAAGTCAGTTAGATAATTGGGATAAAAACAGAAAATACTAGAGATACTCAACAGGTCCAGCAACATCTTTGGAGAGAGAAACAGAGTTAATGTTTAAGATTAATCAACTTCTATTGAGTTAATCAGCAACTGCAGGCATAGTGTACTAATCCCCTGAAACCAAAAGGGTTAGAAGAATTGGAGCAATGCAATTATAAAAGTGATCAGGAATATTGAGACATACCATGGGTAGTTTTTGTTCTGGATATAACGCTAATAATTTTCCTGATTCTTTCCCTAACTCTACATATTTTGTATGGTGCAAGTCATTGTGGAGTTAAATATGTTATCATCTTCAAGATTTTGAAGAAATTTAAAAAAACTAGTAGACTCTCCCTACGTTATAGAAAGTCTTTCTGTTCATATCAAACATTAATCTCCATTATGTACATTATAAGTAACAGCATAACATGATACAGCTGATGCTTTTTTGAAGCACGTATTACATTTTTTTCTTATGGTGTACTTTACAACTCCCAGCTTTATTTCAGTCATGAAGTTGTACTAAAATATGCAAAACTTTCAGGAGTATCGGGGGCGGCGGGGGGGGGGGTGCGCGCGGGGATGATGTCATGTTTGGCAATGCAATGGTGAATTCCTGGCATACGAGGCTGTTTCTGGAATGCGCTCATTAAAGCAATAATAAATGAGTTGTTTTCACATTGTAAAATCATCCTTTAATCACATGCTGTGATGTTTCTCCAAAATACAGTACTGTGCAAAAGTCTTAGGCACTAGCTCGTGCGCTCTCTCTCTCTCTCTTTCTCTCTCTCTCTCTCTCTCTCTCTTTCTCTCTCTCTCTCTCGTGCTCTCTCTTTCTCTCTCTCTCTCTCTCTATATATATAAATATATATATATATATATATATATATATACACACACACATATATGAATGTATGCCTAGACTTCTGCACGGTGCTGTACATATTTTCATGTTTTTATTTTCAATCTAACCAAATAAAGCTAAAATAAAATAGAGTAAATCTTAGTTTTCACCTTTTTTGACACTTTTCCTTAATCTATTTGATTTTCATCATTTTTCCAAGACCTGAAGATAAAAATATAAGATATGAATCTAAAAATCTTAAGCAAATGGGAAGTATATTCAAGGTTAATTAAAGACTTTAACTGCATGATAGAAGACTTGATGAGCTTCTCTGCAAGACTGTCGGACTGGAGCTGAATGCTTGGAGAAGCATAAAATGGGATTGTGAGCTGCATTCTGCTAAATTCCCTTCCTAACAGGGAACGGACCACCTTATAGTTAGTCAAAATTCAAAAGCTTGTTAAAGATTGAATCATGGGAGCAACACACACATTAAGAGATTTTTTGGCAGAAGTACTGTACGAAACTTCTGCAAAATATGAGTGTTTTCTATTGATTTCCCCTGCTTTAGATCTGCTCATGTTTAATCCAAAACTAGTTCCAGGCCACTGGTATTAACCTAACAATTTAATTAAGTTATACAGGCAGGGCTTAGTGCTTTAGTTTTAGCCTTCTGTTGACAAGTTAATCATCTTGGTAGAGAGGTCTGTGCCTTAAACAAAAAGAAGTTCTGGAAACATAATTAACAATATCACCTGGTTAAAACTTCAATGTTAAACAGGTTTGGTCTACATCTGTATCAGGATTGCTGGGATTGGTAGATATCGTGGGAATGGAAAACCCACAATAAACAACACAGTTCTGTAGATGGTTTATTTCATCAAGCAGAAGGTAGACCAGAATAATTTTCAGCTAAAAGTTCCAGTTATGAATAATATATTTAGTCATGTGATTGATCTCTGCCAGGCCTGGAAACTGTTTGAGAATTTAATGTGCTAATGAAGATCATATCTCCACATTTATTCTTCTCACACTGGCACAATAATTTGATTTTGTAAGTAATTGTATTTCCACACAATAAAATATCATTTTGTTTTTGCTTTCCTGCCACTGTTTTCCATGTTACTTTGGTTGATGATGATCTTACTGAAGGATGACCACAGGTAGTCATCATAGTCATCAGGAGGGTTTATTGTTTGATGGTCAGTGGAGGAGGTTTAATACTCAGCCGTATTTGGTTGGGAGGTTAGTCGGGTTTAAGTGGGCAGTTCAATAATTGATTTTGGGGTGGGATGGTGGGGAAAGTCTGACAAAGATTGTAATCATCGGCAAGTCAAATTTCTTAGAATGTAAACATTGGGGCACATTGGGAGAGTTGGCCAATTAAAATGTTTCTTTGTAGGACACATTCCCGAAACCATGCTCCACAGCCTTGATCAATTGGGTCTTTAAGAAACGATGAAGTAGCACAAGCCACATGTGAGTAGAATTAAGTGTATTTTTGACATACATTATACACCATTTACTGCCTTTGTGCATCTTCATGAAAGAAAACATTCAGCTCTTGGAGGACCAGAAGGAAAAGCACAGACTTCATGTAATTCACACTAAACTGTTCCATTTCCTCTGTTTTAATTTTAATCAGAATTGAATTATATGGTGTCAAATCTATTCATTTATATTAATTATTAAATTGTCTTAATTGCATTAGGGTTAAGGTTACCCTAACCCTGACCCTAACCCCTCACCTCTATTTACTATCCAAACTGTTGCTTCATGTTATTTCCTCCAAGTTAATCCTGTTTTTCTTTGGACTTCATGTTTGATATTTTCACATAGGTTTCTTACCCTGTCACTGAACTTACCAAAGCCGCAAATGGGATTGTCGTTCAATGCAACTCAAGTAATCAACCCCTTCTTAACCTGTCTGCGCACCGTGCCTATCCAGCTTTTCACCACTATTACCTGTCTATGAACATATGAGTGTCTTTCCATTCTTACCTCCTTGATTTGCTGACCAAAATTGTACAAAGTACTCCAGCTGTGGCCTATCTATGCTTTACATATTGACAGTATACAATGCATCTACAAACTATGCCCCAGTTAAAGAAGGCAATACCAGTTAATGCCGTCTTGCATGTCACATTGATCATGGCTTTAGGGATCCTGGGACATTACACAGTATTTCCCATGGTCCGATTACCTTTGTACTGTATAGCCTTACCTTATTACTGCTCGTAAAATACATCTCTCTTATTTTTCAGGATTAAATTCCATTTGCCATTTCTTCACCTATCTTATCAACTGATCAGTATTGATCTAATTTAGGGATACAGCACAGTGACAGGTTCTTCCGACCCAGTGAACCCACACCACCCATGTAACCAATTAGCTGATTAACCCACATGTCTTTAGAATATGGGAGGAAACTGGAGAACGTGGAGGAAACCCACACGTTCATGGGAGAGCGTACAAACTCTTTACAGGCAATGGGGGGAACTGAGCCGGAGTCAATGGCACTGTAATACCGTTGCGTTAACTGTTATGCTACCACGCCACCCTGTAGCTAAAAAATGCAACCGTCTTCACTGTCAGCGAAGCCACCAATCTTCATATCATCTGTGAATTTTACTAAATGTACTCACACAGTCTCATTCTCCTTATAACATGATGACCACCATCTGCACAAAGCACTCCAGCTTTGGCCTAACTGATGTTTTATATAGCTCTGCCTCCCTACTGTTATATACTATGAGTCTGCTAATGACGGTTAGTATCCTGTTTGCCATTTTGAGCATTTTGCCTGTGTTCTGCTTTCTTACACCCTTGGACATGTACAACACAGGTCCCACCCTTCACTGATTACTAGAACTCAAGGTCATAGATTATGAGTGAAATATTTAAGGGGAACTTGAGGGGTAACTTCTTCACTCAGCAAGTGGTGTGACCATAGAATGCCTGCCAGGAGAAGTGGTGGCTGTAGGTTTGATTGCAGCATCTAGGACAAGTTTGGATAGGTACATGGATGGGAGAGGTATGGAAGGCTAGGTCAATGGGACGAGGCATAGTTTCTATGCTGTAGTGTTCTATGAATCTATTTATCCTCTCAAAATACATCACCCCATCTTTTAATGTTTAAAAGAGGCCAAGGACAAAGAAGGATAATGCTTACAATTACAGTCTTCTTGTCTGTCATCAGGCCAGTTTTGGTCCGATGGCTAGATGGTAACCATAATGAAAGGATTTGAACAAAACATATAACAGAGACACTCAAGAAACGGGAGACCTTATCGTGGAAAAGAAAAGACTAAAAATCAGTCCTTTCAAGCTTTGTGATTGTCAATATAGCTCAAAAAGACAAGTACAGGTGGGCTTAATAAGCAAACTGAGTTTGAGCAGTCACACAACTTCTGCTTGAAAATTCAGTTTTTCTTCTTTTGTTCAATTCCTGTGTTGACACAGTGAAAATGTTGACACAATGTTTGTAAAATAACCTTGCTTGTTGATACCATGGTAACCCTTGTTCAGTTTGGCTGACCTTTGGTCTGACTTGAAAACCTAACCTCTAAGAAGTTTAGATGAGTTGGAGTTCTTACAGGAAATTAAAATTTGACCCTGGGCAAAGGAAGAGAAAAAAACACTTAAGATACCATATGACCATACCAGAAATCCTGATGTTTTCTGCCGTATTGCTCAGTAATTTCAATTCATTTGGTCCACTCAAAAACAAGGCAGCCTGATGCACAGCACAATGTTTTGTGGCCTTAAGTTATAGTAAATCATTTAGCAAGGGCCTACAGTTAATTTACCATTGCTTTCAAGATTCTAACCAATTTGTGAAATATTTTGGTATAATATATCAAGGATATCCACTCAGTGGCCACTTTGTTAGGTATACCTGTTCATCTGCTCATTATTGCAAATATCTTATCAGCCAATCATGCGTCAGTAACGCAATGCATAAAAGCATGCAGACATGGTCAAGAGGTTCAGTTGTTGTTCAGACCTAACATCAGAATAGGGAAGAAATGTGATCTAAGTGACTTTGACTGTGGAATGCTTTTTACTACCAGATGGGGTGGTTTGAGTACCTCAGAAACTGCTGATCTGGGATTTTCACGCACAACAGTCTTTAGAGTTTACAGTAAATGGAGCAAAAAAAATTCCAGTGAGCAGCGGTTCTACAGGTGAAAATGCCTTGCTAATGAAAGAGGTCAGAGGAGAATGGTCGGGCAGGTTCAAGGTGGCAGTAACACAAATCACCACATGTCACAGCAGTGGTGTGCTGAAGAGAATCTTTGAATGCGCAACACGTAAAATCTTGATGTGGACGCACTGCAGCAGCAGAAGGCCAGGAACATCCGCTCAGTGGCCACTTCATTAGGTGCAGGAGGTACCAACTAAAGTGGCTACTGAGTTTCAACTACTTTGTTTATGGATCCTTTTAGTTTAAAGCACAAGACAGTGAAAGATCCAAGGAAAGGGGAATTCACCTATAAAAATCAGGGAGTTTGCAGAGGTTTATTATGATTTCTATATTTCTGATACTGCATTGGAGCAACAGGTAGCTTATTGAGGATTGACTATTGTAAGTTTTTATTTTATTTTAATAATTCTATTTAGAGATGCAGTGCAGAACAAGCCTGCATCACTCAGCAGCCCTTCTATATTTCACACTAGCCTAATCACAGGATAATTTACAACAACCAATTGACTTGCTAACCGGTGGGTCTTTGGAATGTGGGAGGAAACCACGGCACCAGGAGAAAACACGCACAGTCACAAGGAGAATGTAGAAACCCCTGACAGACAGCGTGGAAATTTAACTCCGAACACAGGCACAAGGAGAACGTAGGAACTGCTGATACACTGTGCCGAAATTTAACTCCGAACTCAGTGTGGTAAACCATATATATATGTTGTAACTGGGTTACCTGTCTGGACACGCCCCTCTGCTGACTGCTTCCATGGCTCCTCCCACAGAACCCTGAATAAAGGCGATTGTGCCACTGCTCCTCCTCTCAGTCCAGGGCAGATACCCAGCATGGTCGAGCTCACACTTTACTGCTAATAAAAGCCTTTCAGCATTTACTCTACTTCCAGTCTTTTGGAGTAATTGATAGTGCATCACACAGTCACAAGGAGAACGTGGAAACCCCTGACACAGTGTGTTGAAATTTAACTCCGAACACAGTCACAAGGAGAACGTAGAAACTCCTTGCAGACAGTGTGGAAATTTAACTCCGAACACAGTTCCGAGGAGAACGTGGAAACCCCTCACACACCGTGCCGAAATTTAACTCCGAACACAGTCACAAGAATGTGGAAACCCCTGACACACTGTGCTGAAATTTAACTCCAAACACAGTCACAAGGAGAACGTAGAAACCCCTGACAGACAGCGCTGAAATTTAACTCTGAACTCCGACGCTCCAAGCTGCAATAGGATCATGCTAACAACTGCACTACTACAGTAAGCATGGAGAGGTTGAGAGAAATTCTACAGAGGCAGAGCTGGGTGTTACCAGCAGACATTTAGATTATGATCTATAAAATTGGCTAAACAGTGTCTATTTCTGTGTGCTTAACGGACTCTCGGGCCGTGCACATAGAGAGAAGAAAGAGTGCAATATGTGCTGGATCCGCACTGCCCGTCCCAACAGTTCAGACAAAAAAAAATTGGCATGCATTTTTTGTGTGTGAAATAGGTATCAAGAGAGCTGTAAAAGCAACTATTACACTAAAAAATGATGCCCTTGCTGCAAGCTTTTGAGAGAGAGATTAAAATGATTGACAAGGGTAGGGCAATGGATGTTGTCTACATTGACCTTAATAAAGCAATTGAGAAGGTACCTTCTGGTAGGCTGGTCCAGAAGATTAAATCACAAGGGATCCATATTGAGCTAATAAGGTCATACAAAATCTGTTTGGTCAGGTAAGACAGAGGGTAGTGGTGGAGGGGATGTGAACAGTGGTCTTCCACAAGAAGCAGTGGTAGAATGTCTGTTAGACCATAAGATATAGGAGCAGAATTAGACTATTTGGCCCATCAAGTCTGCTCTGCCATTTCATCATGGCTGATCCAATTTTCCTCTCAGCCCTGAGTTCATGCCTTCTTCCTGTATTCCCTCATGTCCTGACCAATCCAGAATCTATCAACCTCTGACTTAAATATACACAAAGACTTAGCATCCACAGCTGCCTGTGGCAAAGAATTCCACAGAGTCACTACCCTCTGGCTAAAGAAATTCCTCCTCATCTCCATTCTAAAAGGACGCTCCTCTATTCTGAGCCTCTGTCCTCTGGTCTCAGACTCCCCCACCATAGGAAACATCCTCTCCACATCCACTCTATCGAGGCCTTTCACTATTTGATAGCTTTTAATGAGGTCACCCCTCATTCTTCTGAAATTTAGTGAATACAGGCCCAGAGCCATCAGACACTCTTCATATGACAAGCTACGCAATCCTGGAATCATTTTCATGAACCTCCTTTGAACCCTCTCCTGTTTCAGCACATCCTTTCTAAGATAAAGGGCCCAAACCTGCTCCCAATACTCCAAGTGAGGCCTCATCAGTGCTTTAGAAAGTTTCTACATTGCATCCTTGCTTTTATATTTTAGTACTCTTGAAATGAATGCTAGCATTGCATTTGCCTTCCTCACCAGAGACTCAACATGCAAATTAACTTTTAGGGTATCCTGCACAAGGACTCCCATGTCCCTTTGCATCTCAGTTTTTGGTATTTTCTGTCCATACTGTTGTTTGTGATATATGAATGATCTTGTGAAAACGTAGGTGATCTGTAAGTTCGCAGAAAAAGTTGTGTCAAAGGATACAGTAAGATACAGTAAAGATCATTCAAATATTTGGGCAAAGAAATGGCCCTAGATACATGTGAGGTGTGGCATTTGCAAATGCAAATGTAAAGTATACAGTAAATGAAAAGGCACTGGAGAGCTTTGATGTGCAGAAGAATCCTATTGTTTAAGTCCATAGCTCCCTGAAAGTGACAACAAAGGTAGATAGGATGATAAAGAATGCGTGTGGCATATTTGCCTTCATTGTTTGGGCATTTGAGTATAAAAACTGCAAAGTCAGGCTGTAGGTGCATAAAACTTTGGTTTGGCCAAATGTGAAGTATTGCACACAGTTCTGATTGTCATACTGACAAAGGATGTGGAGGCTTTGGAGAGGGTGCAGATTGACTCACCATGATTTTACCTGAACTGGAGAGTATTATTTGTCTTATATTCCATGGAGTGTCAGAGACTGAGGGATGATATGATTAAATATAATTATGAGACATAGGTAAGATGGAGAGTCAGAGTATTTTCAAATGTCAAATATGAAGGCATAGATTTAAGGTGAGAGTCGGTAAGTTTAAATCGGATGAGCAAGGCAGTTTTTTCTACATAGGGAGTGGTCGATGGTTGCAGTGTGCTGCCAAGGCAGGTGACAGAAGTAGAAACAATAGAAACATTTAAGACCATAAGACCATAAGATATAGGAACAGAAGTAGGCCATTCGGCCCATCAAGTCTGTTCTGCCATTCAATCATGGGCTGATCCAATTCTTCCAGTCATCTCCACTCCCTTGCCTTCTTCCCATACCCTTTGATGCCCTGGCTAATCAAGAACCCATCTATCGCTGCCTTAAATGCATCTAATAACTTGGCCTCCACAGCCACTAATGGCAACAAATTCTATACATTTACCACCCTCTGACTAAAGTAATTTCTCTGCAACTCTGGTCTAAATGGACATCCTTCAAACCTGAATTTGTGCCCTCTTGTCCTAGTCTCCCCTACCATGGGAAATAACTTTGTCGTATCTAATCTGTTCAGGCCTCTTAACATTCGGAATGTTTCTATGAGACTCCCCCCTTGTTCTCCTGAACTCCAGGGAATTCAGCCCAAGAGCTGCCAGATGTTCGTCATACAGTAACCCTTTCATTCCTGGAATTATTCCTGTGAATCTTCTCTGAACTCTCTCCAATGACAGTATATCCTTTCTAAAATAAGGAGACCAAAATGGCACACAATACTCTAAGTGTGGTCTCACAAATGCCTTATAGAGCCTCAACATCACATCCTTGTTCTTATATTCTATACCTCTAGAAATGAATGCCAACATTGCATCTCCTTCTTCATCACCGACACAACCTGGAGGTTAACCTTTAGGGTATCCTGCACAAGGACTCCCAAGTCCCTTTACATCTCTGCATTTTGAATTCTCTCATCTAAATAATAGTCTGCCTGCTTATTTCTCCCACCAAAGTGCATAACCATACACTTTCCAACATTGTATTTCATTTGCCATTTCTTTGCCCATTCCCCTAAACTATCTAAGTCTCTCTGCAGGCTCTCTGTTTCCTCAACACTACCAGCTCCTCCACCTATCTTTGCATCATTGGCAAACTTAGCCACAAATCCATCAATCCCATAGTCCAAATCATTGACATACATCATAAAAAGCAATGGTCCCAACACCAACCCCTGTGGAACTCCACTAGTAACTGGCAGCCAGCCAGAATAAGATCCCTTTATTCCCACTCTCTGTTTTCTGCTGGTCAGCCAATGCTCCACCCATGTTAGTAACTTCCCTGTAATTCCATGGGCTCTTATCTTGCTAAGCAGCCTCATGTGCGGCACCTTGTTAAAGGCTTTCTGAAAATCCAAGTACACCACAACTACTGCATCTTCTTTGTCTACCCTGCCTGTAATTCCCTCAAAAAATTGCAGTAGGTTAGTCAGGCTGGATTTTTCTTTCAGGAAACCATGCTGGCTTTGGTCTATCTTGTCATGTGCCTCCAGGTATTCCGTAATCTCATCCCTAACAATCAATTCCAACAACTTCCCAACCACTAATGTCAGTCTAGCATGTCAATAGTTTCCTTTCTGTTGCCTCCTACCCTTCTTAAATAGCGGAGTAACATTTGAAATTTTCCATTCATCCGGAACAATGTCAGGATCTATCGATTCTTGCAAGATCATTGTTACTGTCTCCGCAATCTCTCCAGCTACTTCCTTCAGAACCCAAGGGTGCATTCCATCAGGTCTAGGAGATTTATCCAGATATCACTGAAGAGGCATTTAGACAGACACATGTGCAGGTAAGGAATAAAGAGATTCAGATCTTATACAAGTATATGAGATTCATGGAGGTATGGTAGACTGAATGGTCTGCTGTATATTCTCAAACTACATTGCCCTGACTCTTGCTGGTACAGTATTATTCTACCCAGTAAAGCAGGTCTATATGCAACCTCAAGGGCGGATCTTAAGGAGACACCAGTCTCCTTCCATAATGTCTGATCCTTGCTTCCTTGCTTTCTGTTTGCTGCTGTTACAGTATTCTTTATTTTTATTTCTCTTTTGACATTAATGGAACCGAATTTTATAAGAAGAGTACAACAAAGTTCAAAGTAAATTTATTATCAAAATACATATATGTCACCATATACAACCTGTACTCCAAGAATCTAAAGAGTAATAACCATCACAGAATCAATGAAAGACCAGACCAGCTGAGTGTTCAGCCAGTGTGCAGAGACAACAAACTGTGCAAATACAAAAGGTAAGAAGTAATAACAAACAAATAAACAAGCAGTAAATATCGAGAACTTGAGATGAAGCATCCTTGAAAGAATATGCAGCAGATCTAATATAATATAGTGCATTTGGTGAAAGCAATCAGGAATGAACTCCCACTCCAAATTGCCTGTTGATTTTCACATTGCTGTTGTTGCATGGTACCTTGTGATGTCAGGCACTTTTTGAATGCTTACTGGTGATTAGAAAACAAAGGAATTAAATTAAAACTATTATTAATAACACTTTTTGAATAAAATTGTGGTAAACTATGATCACAAGCAATGAAGAAGCGAGCGAAGGCAAAGCGAATTCGAGAGATGTGCCCTGTTGGTGCGCTGGAAAATCAATGCACTTGGAGTAGGAGCTGTACTGGTTGGAGTGAATGATTTGGGGGGGGAGAAGACAGAACAGAGGAGTTCCGAAGTTCAACCAACTAACCCGGCTGTGAGGCTGGATCGCTCTAAACAACAAGCTGGATTGGAGAGGTCAAGAATGGCTTCTTTGGCAGTGAAATCCAGGTCCGAAGCGATTCAATGTTTAAGGCCTGGAGTGTTTTACCACGGTGAAGCCTGGGTCCTAATGTGAGGTACAATCCACTGCTTGGACAATCTAAATGCTGGCCCATATAGACTGGAAAGGCAGGGAATCGAGAGTCGGACGAGGTTCGATCACTCTGGGCACCGAGCCTATTTGGAAAGGTCAAGAATAGCTCCTTCAGCTGTGAAATCTAGGCCTGGATATGCCAGCAGGGTCCTAGTGTAAGGTTTGGACAATTTAGATGCTGGTCTAGATAATGGGGGCTTCTCCCTCTGCGATATTAAGGCTGTGAGGCTGCCCCCGGCTGCTATGCTTCATGTCTGCGAACTTTGCGGCGATTTGCCCCACTAATATGATGAACCGAATACTGAGGCTTTAGGCCTGCTCCAGGCTGCTCCACGGATTTGG